>NC_081358.1:74267514-75467514 GCF_030684315.1 Stegostoma tigrinum | reverse complement strand
CTGAAATCCTGGTCCCAGGACCAAACACTGACTCCTCTTCCCACCGCTGTCAGACCCTCCTCCTCCATCTCCCATCATCAGACATGGCATACCCCTCTATACCTCAGCACCCGATACACAGCCTTTGTGGTTAAGAGTCAACATCCACCACCCTACCAACAGACCAAGACCTCAGTTGAAGTACAGTGTGTCACAACTGAGTACAATCTGAGCTCATTGCAGAAAGTGCAGAAGGGTATACAGATATGCTTCTAGAAATGAGAAGCTTCAGTTTGAAGATAGACAGATAGATTAGAAAAAATGGGTTCTCCGTGGAGACAGGGCTAAGAGCTAATTTGATGGATCTTTTCAAAATCATGAGGGTCCTAGGAAAAGTCGGCAGAGGTAGGCTAGCCCTACTTGTAACAGGATTGAAGAAGCGCATGATACCTATTTGCAAAAGAAGCAAATGTGATGTGAGAACAAGCTTTGAAGAAAACTTTGAAGATGTCTGGGATGCACTGCCTTGAAGTGAGCTGAGGATAGCATATAAGGGGCAGTTGCAGATTATGTGAACAGAAACATTGTATGGGGTTTTGAGGCAAAGGCAACCACCTGGCACTCTTCTTACCTGGCACCCTACTTACTTAGCACCCAGGCACCTTACCCAGGTGAAATCCTGTCCATTGGCATTTGGAATATAGTGTGCAGTTTTGGTATCCACACTGCCAGAAGGACATGGAGGCTTTCGAGAGAGAGTACAAAGAAGGTTCACTACAATGTTACCCGGTCTCGAGAACACTGGCTACATGGAAAGGTTAAAAAGACTGGGATTGTTCTCACACAGAAGATGGCAGCTGAGAGGAGACAGATAGAGGTCTACAACATTATGAGAGGCACAGATCGGGTGGATAGTTAGAGGCTTTTTCCCTGGGTTGAAATTTCAATTGTAAGATGGAGCGAAGGTTTAAGGTGAGAGATGGAAAGATTAAGGGAGATGCGTGAGGGATGTTTTTCACACAGAGAGTGGTAGGAGCTTGGAATGCACTGCCAGAGGAGGTGGTGGAAGCGGACACACCCATGACATCTAAGAGGCACATGAAAAGGAAGGAAATAGAAGGGTACATACCAAAGAAAGGGCAGAAGGTTTGTTTTTTAAATTAGTTTAGGCATGATGATCAGCACAGGTTTGGAGGGACAAAGGGCCTATTCCTGTGATGCATTTCTCTTTGATTCTCTTCTGTTCTTTTTTTCATAATGCTCATTTGAAGTGCCTGTGCAGACACAATGGGCTGAATGGCAGTGATTCTGTGAAAATGAGCAATAGATTGATGTCCATAAACATACTGTTCAAATTCACAGTTGCCCATTTATTCCTTACCAAGCAATTATTATTTAGCAGATATGTAAATCATCTAATTAAAGTCAAATATACATAATAAAATCTCTCTTGCATCATGGTCAAAATTTAGTGCCTTCTGAGCTAAATGTGTAGACAGGCATCATCAGCTCAAAGCCTGCTGGAGTAAGCGCCAATCAACCCCCACCCACTGTATCCCAAAACCAGTCCAACCTGTCTCTGCCTCCCTAACCGGTTCTTCCTCTCACCCATCCCTTCCTCCCACCCCAAGCCGCACCCCCCGCTACCTACTAACCTCATCCCACCTCCTTGACCTGTCCGTCTTCCCTGGACTGACCTATCCCCTCCCTACCTCCCCACCTACACTCTCTCCACCTATCTTCTTTACTCTCCATCTTCGGTCCGCCTCCCCCTCTCTCCCTATTTATTCCAGTTCCCTCCCCCCATCCCCCTCTCTGATGAAGGGTCTAGGCCCGAAACGTCAGCTTTTGTGCTCCTGAGATGCTGCTTGGCCTGCTGTGTTCATCCAGCCTCACATTTTGTTATCTTGGAATCTCCAGCATCTCATTATCTCTCAAGCCCTTAAATACTGTCTGGTGGGCCTCTCAGTCTATCAGGAGCCTCATCAGAAATTGCTGACCAATCAGAGCCTAGCAGTCACTTGGAGTAAGAGACCATCACTGGAATCTCATGTTGCACTGGCCTGAAGAACTCCATCGGTGAGAAGATAAGTTATTCTTCTGGAGATATTGGGATAGGGGTGATAGAGAGTGGGTGATCCGAGACAAAAACAGTGAAGTGACTTTTAGTGACCATTATTACGTCCTTAACTGCCAAGGCAGGTATTTGGGTTGGTGGTGGATTAGGACCTTAACTAGCTATTAATTGACCACTAAAGAGTCTTAATTGGTTAGAAATTATCAATGGGCCACATCATTTAGAACTTAATTTTTGAAATAACAAAAAAGGGGCAGATGCCTCAGCAGTGCCATTCCACTTGATTATTTGCTTTTCCCAACCACCTGCCCCACCACCTCGGGGAATATCGCCCATTATTTTTTAAACCGTAGCAATAACTTTATATATTACAGATTAATTTCTGAAAACAAGCTACAAAAGGCAATTATTGCATGATGAAAATGGCTATGGATCTGCAATTGAAGTGCAACTCACGTACGTTAAGTAATTGGATGGGGGATCAGAGGGTGTGCTATTTTTAGCTCAGTTGCTCTACACTGTTACCTTACACATCACCTTGGGAGCTGTTAGTTTGAGGTTGTTGAAAATTGTACAAACATCTGAATACAATATTCAAACCAAATGCTTAGCCACAAGTTGTACTGTGACACATGAGGAAAGAGAAAATGTGCAGTCCACAATGTGTATTTGCTTCCTGATCTGGCAATGCTTCGGTTATCCCACATAATGTGAGAAACTGGATGAGGATTTCATGGTATTGAAGAATCTAACCAAGATTTATTGCAACCAGCTATTGCTGGACCTCTGACTATCACCACTCCATTCCATCTGAACTCTCAATCCAACAGGGTTTCACCTCTCCTACCAGGGCACGACACTTAATCCCTCCCGTTCAGTCCAGACATCTGCCCAACCAGACACCCACTCTGTCACTGGCCTGAGCTCCTGACACTTTACATCCCTTTCCCACTGCCCTGACACCATGCACCCCTCCAGCCCCACACACAATAGCCCCAACTTCTCCCACTCCCTCACCAGCCCTGATACCTCACTCTTCTCCCTAGCCCTTTGCCTACTCTGACAGCCCTCAAACACTGGCTCCAGCACTCCCGTTGGTAGTCTCTGGCCTGAACACAACTGCTCCTACCTGTCCTAAGCTTGCCATCACTTAGATGGCACCCTGCCCACCAAGTAAAGTAACCACCTGGCACTCTTCTTACCTGGCACCCTACTTACTTAGCACCCAGGCACCTTACCCAGATGAAATCCTGTCCAGCTGGCATCCTAGCCTCTTAACCAACTTCTGCCCTTATCCCTCGCTCAGCTTTATACTTAGTTGTTCCCAACAGCTATCAATGTGGCTAGCTGTGCTGATGGATATTTAAATGTCAGAATGTGATATGCTAATGCTACAAAAGGAGGCATAGTTTGAATACCCCAGTACTATGAGAGAACTATGTTGATTTCAGCTATGCTTTGCATTTTTGAAGGAGCCAGATTAGAAATTTAGAGCTCAATAATGACGGAAAGGCATATGAAAAGAGTGACAATCTGGCACGAATGCCACTTCTCAGAATGGACTAATGCATAACTTAATAATTTAACTTATACCTGATTGAAATTGTACAATAAACTACATCCTGCTTAAAACAAGAGATTTTTGCCAAGATGCATTAATGTTTGTTCCTCTCCCACTGTAAACCGAGTAGTTTCTTAGATCCAGCCAAGGAAAGAGGATTGTAGCAGCAAACAACCCCAACTATAAGCTGGTCAATGTTGTCATTCCAGCACTTCCAAAAGTTGCCTGACACATTTAATCAGATCCACCCAGGTTCCACTCCAGATTTTATGAACTGAGATGCCCTGTAATTTTACACTTATGTTGTGGATTTCCATGGAAATCTTAAGACCTTAATCTGGGTCACAGCCTTCTATCTGATTTAGATTTTTGTACTGGGTCTGGATTAGATTCATCTTAAATTGAAGAGTTAGTAAATTGATGAACTAACCTGATTCCATTCTGAAATCGTTCGTACGACCCATTACTGTGGACAATCACGCGATAGCTTATTTTTATCTGTTAAAGTTAGTTTATTTGAAAAGCTGTACATAGTGTTCAGTTAGCCCAGAGTTACAGGTAAATGAAATACATACCCATACTGATAAATATAATGAGCACAATTAGTCCCAAACAGAGTCTAACACAGACACTTCTTCTTAGTTGCTGCATTTTGTATTCCTCACTGAATATCTTCCCTTCAACAAGAAAAAAAAGTCATTCAAATTCTGAGGTTGACCATGGAATTGCAGACATGCTCCATCCAATAATGCTGTAGAGCAGTAGAGCATTCAGCATTCTTTGTTCGACAGCATTTAAGATTAGTGATTAGAGAAATGCGCAGGAAGTCCTCATGTTAGTAATAACAGGGTTCATAAAAAGCTCCTCAAAAACACAAAGACTTTTCCATGATGAAAATGGACCAGATTTTCCTGAGGTGTTGCTTTGCTGTAATGGCACCAATGACTTTTTCCTCTTTTTCTGCTTTGTTGTGTCTGAATCATTGACAAACTTTCATATTCACCCAAAGTTTATTCATGATGAATGTGTGTTAACAACATGATAATGACCACATAATCTATTTCTCTGCCGTAGATTGAGGGTTAGATACTGACCAGGGCTTGGGGATAGGATACTGACCAGGGCACAGGGATAGGATACTGACCAGGACTTGGTGATTGGATACTGATCAGGACATGGGGATAGGATACTGGCCAGGACCTGGGGATAGGATACTGGCCAGGACATGGGGGTAGGTTACTGACCAGGACATCGGGGTAGGATACTGGCCAGGACATGGGGATAGGATACTGACCAGGACTTGGGGATAGGATACTGACCAGGACTTGGGGATAGGATACTGGCCAGGACATGGGCATAGGATACGGACCAGGACACGGGGATAGGATACTGACCAGGGCACAGGGATAGGATACTGACCAGGACATGGTGATAGGATACTGACCAGGACTTGGGGATTGGATACTGACCAGGACTTGGGTATAGGATACTGACCAGGACTTGGAGATAGGATACTGACCAGAGCACAGGGATTGGATACTGACCAGGACTTGGTGATTGGATACTGACCAGGACTTGGTGATTGGATACTGACCAGGACTTGGGTATAGGATACTGACCAGGACTTGGAGATAGGATACTGACCAGAGCACAGGGATTGGATACTGACCAGGACTTGGTGATTGGATACTGACCAGGACATGAGGATTGGATACTGACCAGGACTTGAGGATTGGATACTGACCAGGACTTGGGTATAGGATACTGACCAGGACTTGGGTATAGGAAACTGACCAGGACTTGGGGATAGGATATTGACCAGAGCACGGGGATAGTATACTGACCAGGACTTGGTGATTGGATACTGACCAGGACTTGGGTATAGGATACTGACCAGGACTTGGAGATAGGATACTGACCAGAGCACAGGGATTGGATACTGACCAGGACTTGGTGATTGGATACTGACCAGGACATGAGGATTGGATACTGACCAGGACTTGAGGATTGGATACTGACCAGGACTTGGGTATAGGATACTGACCAGGACTTGGGTATAGGAAACTGACCAGGACTTGGGGATAGGATATTGACCAGAGCACGGGGATAGTATACTGACCAGGACTTGGTGATTGGATACTGACCAGGACTTGGGGATAGGATACTGGCCAGGACATGGGGGTAGGATACTGGCCAGGACATGGGGGTAGGTTACTGACCAGGACATGGGGGTAGGTTACTGACCAGGACATGGGGGTAGGATACTGGCCTGGACATGGGGATAGGATACTGACCAGGACTTGGGCATAGGATACTCTCCAGGACTTAGGGATAGGATACTGACCAGGACATGGGGGTAGGATACTGGCCAGGTCTTGGGAGTAGGATACTGACCAGGACTTGGGTATAGGATACTGACCAGGACTTGGGGGTAGGGTACTGACCTTGGCACAGGGTTAGGATACTGACCAGGACATGGGGATAGGATACTGGCCAGGGCATGGGGGTAGGGTATTGACCACAACATCAAGATAATTCCCTGGCTCTTCTTCAAAATAGCACCATGACATCTTTAACATCCACCTCAACAGGTAGATGGAATCTTAGTTTAAATGCTTATTCAAAATATGGTACATATGGCAGTATATTACTCCCTCAATACTGTAATGCAGTGTCAACTTGATATATAATCGAGCAAACAAAGAGAAAACTGAGGAATAAGTGACTTAGCCTCTTACTTTTTCACAATTTCTTTTTGAATCAGTGAAACAAAGAAATTTCTGCAAGCTTGGAATCTTCTCCGAATCCCCTCACTCAGACCTGAAGTCATAGCCACACAGCATAGAATATCAGTGTTGAGCTGAATGACTACAGAGAAGTATCCAGGATATTTTACTCAGACTGTTCGTTTATCTAAATGTTTCCCTAGTCAGTGATTGCTTTACAGAAATGATCCGGAGATATGAGTCTACTGTCTCCAGGTTTCCTGAGTGGGTAGCTTGCTAGAGTTTGGTCTGGGACCTTGATATAGTGCAATGCATGGGAATGTACACAAACAGCCTCACAAGTGAACCAGTAGGCACCCTGAACAGAATTGTTTGATCCAGGCTGGATTCCTGCTGCTAGCCCAAAAATGGGAGGCAGACCTACTTCAGCTGGTGGTAGGCCCCCTGTGGGGGGAGGGGTGGGTGTTATACTTTTGGCAATGGCCAATTTAGTTACCAGTCCATGCTGGGTCTGCCATTATTATTAAACGTTTTAACTTATCCCAGAGAACGATAACCACAACTGGACGGCGTGTATTTCACCAAGCTCAAGCAGCCAGATAGACAGGCCCCAGTGATTGGCTGGTAGGGGATTGTGGAAGTGTGTCATGAAGATAATATGCATTGTCACAAGGAGTGCATTTCATGGGTTTCACTGGACAGTCTCTCCACAATCCCCGCAAACCTCCGTCATTGGCAAAATGTCTGCTGAGGTGAACACAGTGGTGGGAAGATGTCAGTAACCATCCCCCCTATATTTGTATAACTTCCTGTCTCTCAGCTTGCCATCAAGGAGCTGATAGGTCTCTGCTAGGCATTGGAAAATATTCGTAACACTGATCTAATCAGTTCAAAGCAACATGTTTACCAGAAGGAAAACAAAATACTGCTCACGCACATCCAGAAATGAAATCTCTTTTGCAAATCACCACATACTCAATTTGGCGATAGAAGCTAGCACTTTGTCAATATTAATTGACTTCTATCAATTTGGGACAAATGTACCTCATAAAAACACTATTGGGAAATACTGATATTTATTGGCTCCTTTACTGGCAGATAAGTGAATGTAGAACACAAAATTTTAATTAACAAAACAATTGAAATGATCCCTTTATGTTTGAAAATGGATTTCAGTTTAAGTGTGTTTAAGAAGTAACTAATGCATTGGATGACAAATGGAAAATTATACCCACAAAAATATCTAGGCAGAATGGAAGCTGGCAGGAGTAAGCAACTCTTTCAACTGGCTCAGTAAAACACAAGACTTTGCAATGCAGCCAATGAGTTGGATAATAAGTGAACAAGTTATGACAGTGGCACTAGAGACATAATAGTTTGACAGAGAGTGCTTTCTTTGCTTCTGGTCTCTACAGCATTGCCTTATTTAAAGATTATGGAGGTGGGGGTGAAATCCTGTTTGCCACTAAAATGGCTGGGACCCTCAACAGTTACCCACAGCCTCACATAAATGAAAGTTCACATCCAATATTGAGTATGCCTTGTTCTTGACCATACTTCTACAGGAATAAGCCTGTGCACTCATTTTGCACAGCAGGCCAGAAAGAATAAATGTCTGAACCAAGTTCATCATGGAAAACTCTGCATGGCGAAGCATTTCCTCTTAAAAATATTATAATTGTGAATTGTAATGGAACACATCATCAGATAACTTGCATGCACATTATATTGAAGCTAATGTAAGGTTCTGTTGGCAGCTCTCTGTACTCAGTCTGAAAGCTGACTTGCCAAACAATTGTTCATGAGGATAATCACCATTGATGCAATTTTGCTCAATCTTAGTTTAAATTACATGCAAAGCAGTTTAACTCAAAATTGAAGGGTGATATGAATCATAATTTTACAATTAACCTTTTCAATCACAATATTCAAATCATCGTAGTAGTATCTGTTCTGTCTGCCCCAATATCATTTTCTTTCTTTCTGCATCCAATTTAAGTTAGAAAGTCCGAACATTCTCCTGAATGCAGCTTACCTCAGTCTTCTGTTAAAGGTGATTCAATTTCAGAACACTAATCAAAACTCACTATCTGCAAAGATAATCCAACAAATGCGTTTTTATAAATCTTCATAAGAAGCATGTGGCTACGAATTTGAGCTACCAATGTCCACTAATCAAAACTCCTGAATTGAATTTGCAGGTTTAATCCAAGCTCGCTGTTTAAAGAATTTGAAATTAGATCAGGCATGAAGCAGATAAAGTAGCTGTGGAATGCACAGAACCTAATCACTGAAATCAGTTTTCCTTGGAGACGTGTGTCTAGTGTGAGTAAGTTGAAATCTAGAGTACCTCTTCATTTTAAGTACCTTCTATGATGATAAGTTTGAAAGATCAGTAATTAATAATTTGACAGCAGCTTTTGGACATACTATTCATCACTCAATAATTTCACAAACAGGACAAGTAGTCTCTGTCCACTTAAACTTAATAAGAGCATGTATTACCACAGAGTTGGTGATATCTACTCGAAAGGCATAGATTCCAGAAAGAAATGAGACACAAAACAGGAAGTTATAGTTTACCATCTATAGTATGACATTCAAGAGTAAATTGCACAATATTGTAAAATCAAATGCTAGTTGCATTAAGGTAACACTGAGCTGTTATTATGGATATCCGTAAAAAAAATCATGAAGTATTCATGGAAATTGTTTTTTTAAATTAGCCAATAAGGATTATTGTTATGACATAATAAACGGGGATTTCAAATGGTTTTCAATATAATCCCATTTGTGAAACCTTTAAAGAGAGTGAGTCCCAATGGGGCGAGGCGGGGGGGCGTTGTGGGGGACAAATGCATATTTATTGCCTAGAGTTATTGGGCAAATAATGCCCTCAGAAAGACATTGATAGCCTTACTGCCCCATTAACAACAACACCTTGCACTCAGCATTCAAAATTGCCACATGTTTAGGGAAGTAGTCTCTTTTAATGCACATTTTAACATTACTACTCGATGCATACTATGCAAATTCCGACTGAGTGATGGAACCAAAGTGGATAAGCTGAGTTAAGTTTGAATGAGTTAACTTTTTTGGGTTTTTAATCATTTCTGTCAGGTCAGTAGAGGAGATATATCAGGAGAGTACTGGTTATGCCTGATTGCAGCAATCTCTTTGCTTTAGCTATTGTAACCAACTGGCATGGTGCACCATTCAAGTCAGTCAAAAGTCAAAATTGGTCTTACAGAATTTGTGCCAAATTAGCTGGCTGGTTTGGATTTAGCAATTGACAAGAGGTGATGATGAGAAATAGGAACCATTAATGTGTGGTCAGTGACTGGGGCATGATTTAGACCTCCTGAATAAATCACTCAATGTCAAAATTTGCAGCTGATGCTGCACTGGTGGACAGGGCTAGGCATGGTAGAGATGTAAGGATATAGCTCACTTTAAGGAAGATTGCAATTTAATTCAAAAAGCCATGACAAAATTTTTAAACTACGTAGTCAGATGGCAGCATAACATTGGTAAGTATTAGATGATTCACTTGCTAGGAAAACTATAAACTAAATAAAGCGAATTAGCTGAACGAAATAGAGCTTTGAGGATAAAGACAAGAAAATCATTAAATGTCACGTCACAGTTTAGCAAACTGATTGAAAATGCTAACAAGGTTTTTGGGGTTTTATTTTTAAATAAAGAATTCGACAATAACGAAGTAGAACTGAAAGATTACATCCATCAGGAAAAATTGACCAGTCTGATTTTTGTATTTAAAAGTCAAAGCTAAGACGTAATCAGATTGAAGTCTTTAAAATTATGACTGAATTGGACAGAGTATATGCAGAGTGTATTATATACCAGAAAGCCAGGTACTGAGATATAGAATGAATAAAGCTAATCTTTGTTTGTTTTTATTTATTTACAGATTACCACATAAAACTTGCACCTTTTAACCCACCTCTGCAGAACAGATTTAGCTTATCCTGATTGTAAGGGCATAGATTCCAAGTTGATGCTGACCATACATCATTAATCATAATTAGTAAACAATATACAGAGTATATGTGGAACTTTTCCTGGTCATTGAAAGTGAGATATAACATAAGAATGTATAAATTTGGTGCAGGAGCAGGCTATTTGACCCCTCAAACCTGCTGCACCATCCAATAAGATCATGGCTGACTTGATTATGTCCTCAATTCCACGGATCCATCTACCATTGGAACACAGGAGCAGGAGTAGGTCACTTAGCCCTTCAAGAATGCTCTGCTGTTTAATACAATCTTGGCTGGTAAGGACCGCAGTCAGTGTTTAACAGGATTGCAGTAGAGTGAGATGAAGGCCAAGTAAGTAGAAGGATTGTACTGATGGAAAATTGGCTTAAAGTGGATACTAAAGGGTGAAGGAGGTGTGCTTGCCAGGGTTTTACAGCAAGAAGTAAAATCTCCAGGATGAAAGAGTTAAACAGGAGAAGATATCAGGCCTAGACTAAGAGGCCAACCTGCTGACAGACCTAGCAGTGCAGGGACCTCAGCAACCAGAGTGTGGTGTGCTGACTGGTGAGTAGAATTAGTGAATATCTCCAGACTTTAAAGTAAAAGATCTTCAGTTTGTGTTTGGGTCACCACTCTTTTAATTCTCCCTCTTTTCTTAAAAGTCAAGTATCTGATTGATAATGATGATATTTTTCTTTCTAGTTTATCAACATGAGAGATCAGCCCAATGAAGTGTAAACATCATGGAATCACAAGTAGATACTTTACAAATTTATTCAGAAATGATAATGATGGCATGACACATGATCGTTGCTGCTGCAACATGTGGAATCTGCTGGGCACTAATGTAACCCAAAGTGAACGCATCTGTAGTTAGTGGTTACAGCTCAAGGAACCTCGGACCCAAGTTGAGGAGCTGGAATCTGAGCTGCAGTCATTCTCCCACTCCGGGGAATGGGAAAGTTGTCTGGACACTTTACTTCCAAGGGCAGTCACACACCTCAGGCTGTGTAATTCAAAACTTGCCTGTGATAATAGACAGGATGGTGTCACAGGATGGTGGGTAAGACAGGTCTGAGGACCCAGGGACTTTACCTGAGGGGTTTCAGCCACTGGAGTCATCTAACAGTTACAAAGTGCTTGCATGCTATGTAGGTGAAAGTGGGCACGGCAGGGAGGATGAACACAGTACCTTGATACTGGGAGCCATTCAAGTTGAGACTGGAAATAGAAATGTAACAGTAGGAGGGGATATTAAAGATAACAGAATCCCTTACAGTAACCTCAGCCAGTGCAGAAATTGAATCCATGTTGTTGGCATTACTCAATATCATAAACTAGCCACCCAGCCAACCCACCTTGATAATGTTCTTTATAGCCATGTTCTGTAACGTGTCTAGTACCAGGGTTGAAGAAATCCCAGCAGGGAGAAATCCCCAGGAGAAAAGCTTGGAGAAGGAGTGGAGGAATCCAGTAGTTACTGTCCAGTTGAGGATGCACAACATTGGTATGTCTAAAAAGCAGGTTTTGCCAAAAGATTTTGAACAGTTTAGAGGTAATTTTTTTAAAAATGGCAGAACTTCATTGGATTACTACTTTAACCAGGGACAAATGGGCACAAGGTAAGTAAAGTCAAGATCTAAGTTAAAAATGTGACTCAAAGATTGGTGTGGGTGGGATAGATTTCAGTTCGTGGGGCACAGGCAACAGTACTGGGGTAGGAGAGAGCAGTTCTGGACGGATGGGCTTCACCTGGACTTGTTTCTGTAGAGAAAGCTTCGAACTAAGTAGAAATGGGGAGGGCTTGGGAGAGGAGACATGGAGGCTTACAAAGCAAGAAAATATGTCAGATTTACAGGACACCTATTTGGATAACAATACTCACAACCAACCTGGAAGGGACAGAGTGTATAAACACTGGAAAATAGCAGTAAGTTGGGTCAAAATGGGAAAAGACTTTAAAAAAGTAAAATTAATGTCTCTTTGATTGAATACATATGTCATTGATTGCTCAAAATAAATGAATTAATGACCCAAGCACAGGTTAATGGATATGATTTTATTGCCATTATAGAAACATTGTTACAAGGAGATCAAAGCTGAGAACTATATATTCAGAGTATGTGACGTTCAGACGGTCAGGTGGGAATCAAGATGTGATAGAATAGCATTATTGGTATGGGATAGTATAAGAATGATAGCAAGAAATGATCTTGATCAGAAGATGTAGAATTCATGTGGTTGGAGGTAAGAAATAAAAAGGGAAAAGCACTGGTCGGAGTTGTTTCTGTGTCCTTTAACAGGAGCTATATAGTGGGAAAGAGAACAAACCAGGCAGTAATGGCAGCACATAACAAAGGCAGGGTATTAATCCTGGGTAACTTGAAACTTCCCATAGATTGGGATAGTGAGATTGGCAAAGGAAGCCATGAGGCAGAATTCAGAGGGTATTCAGGACAGCCATGCCCTTACGAGCACAAGTTTTAATATGCATTGCTGCTCAATGCCTGAACTGCACATTCAGAGTAATTGGATGCCAAGTCTGTTTCAATGTTGGATCTATGGGTGCCTGATTAATGCAAATGCACTTGAAGGGCCTCATTATGGTAACGTGGCACTACCCGTAGACAACGCAAAGCAACTTTCTGCTCACACTTGAGAGTGTGCTGGCAGCTATTTATCTTTCTTACTGTGTAGTAAGAATTTAGTCAAAGGTGGAATGGAGCCTTGAGTGAATTCCAGTCTCTGCCTTGATTCCACTCCCCACCCCATCCAACATTTCATATACCCTCTTATGTCATTGTTCCTGTCAACTCCATCAAATTTAGGGTTCCCCACATTCCCACACAAACCTTAATTGACTATCACTTTCCCCTAGTCACCTCCTGAGGCCATGGCATAGCAAATAGCCAGCCTGGGCTGAGTATGGACCACCACTCTATCTGATGTCTCTATAGCTCCCTGACTAAATTACTTGTACTCCCCAGACTGGTTGCACCAGACCAAATGTGGTCCAATCACTGGACTGGAAAGGTATAGATTCCTGGATCCCGATCACATTAAACACCCAACTGAACATGGGCCCAACTTCTGGGCTAGGGACGTCATGGAGGCTCAGTGATTAGCACCGTGGCTTCGCAGCCCCAGGGACCTGGATTTGATTCCACCCTCAGGCAACTGTCTGTGTGGAGTTTGCACATTCTCCCCGTGTCTGTGTGGGTTTGCTCCAGGCACTCTGGTTTCCTCCCACAGCCCAAAGTTGTGTAGGTTAAATAGAGTGGCCATGCTAAATTGCCCATTGTGTCCAGGGGTATGTAGTCTATGTGGATCAGCCATGAGAAATGCAGGGATAGGGTAGGGAATGGGTCTGGGTGGGAGGCTCTTTGAAGGCTCAGTATGGACTCAATGAGCCGAAAGGCCTGCTTCTACACTGGAGAGATTCTGTGATCCCTTGAAATGTCCTTGACTAACCATAGAGCCTTTGACTAGACTCAGAACCACTTAGGCTTTCAGACATAGCCTCTTGGTTGAAGTACATGCATCGTTTGGTGTGGAAGCTGTAGGAGTGACATTGATGTAGCACAGAGTCATAAAGCAACATTTACAAGCCCACACCCCCTGACAATTCATTGCTGACAAGTATAACAAACTGTTGGGATTTCTGTCTGCATTAAAGGGCAACAAGGTCAAGAGGCTGTAAATGTTCAGGTAAGCTTACAGTGAGTAAATGCTAAGAGAGAGAGAGTGCAAACAGCCCTGAGAGACAGGCGATGCAGATGGATGAGATACTTGTACGTCCATGCACATAAAGTGACTTGGCAGCAGCATTGCAATGCAAGGTGCCAGCAAGCTCCAAAGGAAGCCCTGAAGGCTTGAAGTGCCTTCTAAGGTACTCTGAGATTGGCCATGATGATATGTTGGGGCTGGCGTTTTACGAATGGTGACATCCATAAAGAGAGGGGGTGTTGTGGGTTGTTGCCAGTGGACCGTATGCACTGAGCTGTTGGAACATGACAGACATCACAGAGGCCTGGCGAAGATACAAGGTAACTACTCTATTGCTATTGCCCAAACTGTTTAAATGGTGGGACAATTCACTCTAAGTCATTCAAATAAAAGCAAAATGCTCCAGGTTCAGGGAATTGAAATAAAAACAGAAAATGTTGAAGAAATTCAGCAGGTGTGGCAGCACCTTCCAGCATTGGCACTACTTTTATTTGAGTGTTTAAGTCAATGCCATTTCTCTTCCAGGCACGCCCACCTTGAAGACTTTCTGCTGTTTTCACTAATGGGATTTCTGTTTGAATGTTTCAACTGGTTCACCTTCATTGCTTTCTGTTTCCCTTCTTGTGTTTGATAAGGTGTTTCCCAATATTCTATTTCATAGCCGTATCTTCTTCCTCAGTAACTACCTCTGGCTTTGACTTTCCCCAAATGGATTCCAACTGATGTTCTATTCTTCATGTTTTGAATTCTCCCAAGGTTATAGGTACATGCAATGTTTCTTGTGCAGCCTTTCTCACTGCAACCTGAGATCTTCTCTTTGTGCCATGCCCTGCCACAAGTACCTCTCAACCTCTCTCAACCTCACTGCCTGACACTATCTCAAAGTTGTCTTGGTCTCTAGTTCCATTTCATTCTTCAACTCATTCCACATTTTAACAAGAAACCATTTATTTCCCTTTCAAGACTTGGGGAATGCAAGCTCTAAGATCGAACAAGTACAGAAGCCACTCTGGATCCTCCATCTCCTCTCCTTCCCTTCTGACTCCATCCCTTCCTCTCATCCCACTTGTTGTTATATATGTACTATTCCCTCTGACCTTCTGAGTTGGCCCTGAATGGTCTATGCTCAGTAAAGGACCCAGTTTTATCCCTTTATGCCTTTCAAGACATATCAGACACTAAACATATACTTTGTTTCACTCCCCATTGATGCTGCCAGACCTGCTGAGTTTTTCCAGTGCTTCCTATTCTTACGTTGTGGATGAAGACCATTTCTTGTGCTCAGATTCCCAATCCTGAAATGACTACCGATCAATGAAGTGATTGTTTTAATATTATAATTTAATTTCATATATATCTGTATGTAAAATGTTTTAAAGTTAACATTTTAGGTAACATTACAAGTATATGTAGCCTACCAATGATAAAAGTCAGCAATTCAGACAATTTTCCAACATTTTGTTTTAAATATAGAAATTTGTAACCAGACTGATCAAGTTACCTTCACACTAATATAGCTTCTGAACTTCTGGAAAGATAGCAGAGGAGTAGGGTTTCTGGGCCTGGGCCTTGTCCACTTTGTCCACTTTTCCCTTTGTTTTTCTTGAGGTTTTCTCATTGCTTTCATTTTATTTCCTCTCTTGATTTTTTTCACTTCTACTTTATTTATTTCTTAGTGAGGAACTTGGTTGCAACAACGACTGGGCTCAGCAGCGCAGACTCACGATGAGTGGTTTTCACATTGCTGAGGTGGTCCTCGTGCTGACTCACGGCTGCTGCCGTGGAGACAAGTGTGAATTCCCAGTGGCGTCTATGTCCAGCGCAGATTCATGGAGGCAGTGGCTGATGTGAGTTTGGGCCCAGAATGAGACCTGGTGGCTTCAACAGCAGCTGCAATGGCAAGGTGGGCCCGAAGCAGATTCATGGTGGCATTGGAGTCCTGTTTTGGCTGGTTCGGTACTCAGCAGCATCAGTAGAGTCGACATTGGTGAGGTCTAGCCAGCATATATAGTGGCAAAGACAGTGTCAGAAATGAAGTGGCACTGAAAAGTAGTGACTTTAGTTCCAGCAGCCACGGCATGGCAAAGGGGACTCATGCCTTGCCATGGCCCACAATGGAGCACTTTACAAAAAGTACTGTATAGTTGGATATTTTCTTTATTTCTTCTTTCTTTTGCCTTTCTATTCTATGTTTTGGTTTATTTTTCTGTATTTTAAGATGGTGCCAAAGACTGGCAACACCATATAACATGTATTTTATAATAAGGTACACGTGAAAATTATTACATCAAATCAAATCAAATCAGCTGAGTGGGTACACAGTTACATAGCAATTGGTAATGTACAGCATAAAGAACTTTAGTTTGCACACTACATTGCCTTTAAGAGAAGCATATGTATTGTTACTCATCAACCTCCAAGGGATAAGATTTGGTGGGAAAATTTTTATGGCTGAGGTCAGACCTGAGGAAACCCAACATTCATCTCTATATTCAAGTGCTGTAGAGTTGAAGATCTGCTGTTAGACATTCTGTCACAGTTAAACCCCATATTGTAAATAAATATTTGTTCACTGTCACATAAACTTAAAATGAAAGGAAAGATTCACTATTTCATTTATAAATGAAAGAAGTGTTCACAAATAATGCCGACTGTTAATGGCCATCAATGCTATTCATAAACATGAAGGGAAATCAATACTTTGTGTATGGTGTAAAATAGTGGATTATAGATGATCTCAATTACATAGCTATTCAATCAGACCTAATCCATGAAAATTCAGCAATATCATGTTAAAACTGGGAGGTCTTGGGCTTTTGTAAACATTGGTAAAGATTTTGTCCATTCCACGATAAAATAATGAGATGATTGTCATAATCTGGGACTGAATTGTTTGTGTAATGAAACAAAGTTAGCGGCCATGTAACTTTAAATGCAAGTTACAGCACTTCCTTAATGTAGGAAAATGCTTACAGATCTTCCTAGAACATATAACAGACAGTGGCCCTGAAGTTCTCATTTGAATTCACCTTCAGATATTTTGAGGGTACTCATTCATTGCGTGAATTCCTGCTGTATGGAACTCTTGAGTGCATTTCACATTTGATGGTAGTGGAATTACTCCTCTATATCACTGTTGCCACAAATGAATAACAAAATAATTAAAACTAGTAAGTGGGCATTTATGAGTAAACTTCTCTGCCCTGCTTTCCTCATTTAAGCCTCTTCTTGAAACCCATTCATTTGACCAAGCCTTATGTCATTTTTTAAAATTCTTTTTGTGGGATATGAACATTGCTGACTGGCCAGCAGTTATTGTCCAGCCCAAGTTGCCCTTGAGAAGGCGGTGGTGAGCTGCCTTCTTAAACCAGTCCATCTGATGTAGGAAACTGAATTTCTACTGATATATTTGGATTTGCGTATTATATTGATGCAAAAAAAACTGCAATAGAACTTGAGATAACAAAGTGTGGAGCTGAGGGAACACGGCAGGGCAGAATTTCAGATTTCTGAAGAAGAGTTCGACCTGAAACATCAACTTTCCTGCTCCTCTCATGCTGCCTGGCTTGTTGTGTTCCTCCAGTTCCACACTGTGTTATTTCTGACTCCAGCATCTGCAGTTCTTACTACCTCTGAATCATGATTTGTCATTAGATTTGCTTGCGTTGTTAGAGTCATAATTTGAATGGGTTGAACTCTGGTAACTGGAATGGAAACCAATAATACTTCAGCCTTACACATTTTACAGTGCAATTTAGTTCAATAGAAAGTCAATTTTCAACTTTCTATTTTTTAAAACTTTTTAATAAGAAAATGATTACTATTTCATCAAACAATATGGCAATATTAAGATTTTATTACACATTTGGATGCCAAAGGGTGAAGTCAATGGAGCTTATCAAGAGTGGCTTATTAGTGCTGGTAAAACTGAATAACTTGCAGCCTTATGCCCAAGAGGTAAGAAGGCATGAAGATTCTTCAAAACATTAACTCTTAAGAAGGATCACATTCTGTTCTCTCAATTTACAGCTCAAATGAATTGTGTGCTCAAAAGATCAAGGCAGGGCCAAGACATTTCTAATTTTTTTCTTCTTAACAAAGCATTAAGATGCTGACATTAGTTTTTGCAATTTACAGAAATAGCTGAGTGTCAGTCTTCAAAGAGAGCTAGCTGTATCAGATTCTCAAATTCAGTTCAAGTTTGATCTGAATTTGTTCCAATGTAAAGGGCAGTCACCCCAGAGAATTGTTGTATTCAGCAGCAAAGCTTAAAGTAGTTCTTAACTATATCAAAGCAGCAGATTACATGTTGATTTACTGAAATGTCAGAACTCACAAAGAGCTGCCTTTTTCTTTGAAATGCTGGATAAAGGCCATGAAAGCAATTAAATTTCATTCAATTAGTCTAATGCCATACTGAGCCTTTCACTCACTGTATACTTGATACAGTTGCATTGTAATACCTAGAAGGTCAGAAGTTTTCTCATGGCCAGTTGAAAATATAATGAGGCACGGTACCTGAATTCTGAAATTATCTTTCAGTGTTTACTATTGGTTCAAAAAGGAAAATACAGCTGACACCAGGTAAGGGTCACCTGAAAATGACTAGAAACATAAAATCTAACCAGTTTCTCTCTCCAGCACTGTTATGTTTAATGTCTAAGAGGAGTACTTGCTTGTAGCGATGTTTGTTTGTTGCAGGAAAAGTGTCAGTAATCATAGTGTTGCTCCTGGCTCAAACCCCAGGTCACCAGCCCCCAGACCCTGACCCAAGCACAGCAGGCCCCCTAGAGGCTTGAGCTTGTGTGTTTAAGCCCTGGGAGACACCCACTGTCCCTGTTCTCATGTCACTACAGTCCCTGGCCTTCTAGGCATTGTGGGTTTAGAAGGTGCAGTTAAAGAGATTTTGGTGGATTCCATTATTGTATCTAGTAGATAGTATACATAGCAAACATGGATCACCCCTAATGGAGGGAGTGAATTTGTGAGGTACTGGTTGGGACGACAATCAATGAGACTATATTATCCTGGATGGTGTTTAGCTGCTTATGTCATTAGAAACAAGAAGATGTTTGTAATCTCAAACATGTTTATTGTTTGAACATTTTTCATGCTTTTCTATTCAGATCTATTTCTATTTCTTTTCTCTCATTCTTTCAGTGTTATTATAGAGGGAGATTATTATTTCACCAAGTGACGCTGTAGTTAACAGGTGTGGCCTCGTTAGTTTCTATTGTGAGATTGCTGATCTCTGTTGGGATGTAACTTTACGGACAATGTCAGTCTTCATGGACATTTCCAAATAGTGACACAAAGTTTGTTTGCAGTCCCAAAGTTGCTTATTATGGTATTTTATTCACTTACACCACTTTCTTCACTTTTTTAAAATCTTCTTCATGTGTAAACATGGATAGTGTGGGGTTGAGGCCCTGCAGTATCTGAGAAGGTTGGTGGAAACTCTGAAGAGTTAACGGAAAAGGTCATTTAATGCCATTTTTCTAGGGTTTCTACTGAATGTTTGTCAAGGTTCAAATGGGATATTGGGAGAATCCCCAGGAGAGATGCCATGTGGAACTCTCAGCAGGTTATTGGTCCAAAATTGAAAACTCACACCAATTAAAGGTCACATTATAACATCTGTGAACACAAAACATAACCAGTTACCCTCCATAGCACTACTAGGGGGATTAACAAAATTAACAAACTCAACATTACTTCCACTGTGATAAACTAACTCAATGCAGGATTTCTGAGAAGAATTTTGACACAGTGGCGACTAGTTTGTAAATATTGCTACTTAGGTGAAGCACCAGGTGCACCCAATGCTTGCAAAACTACACCACAGAAAACAGTGAATCTTTAATTCCTGAAGATTCTAGTCTTGGCAGTAATGCAGGAAAATTGGAGACCCAATGATTTCTCTTGACCCTTTTCCCAATCATATGCCGTTCAAAAGGCATGCTGCCATTCTCCTCTATCTTCTAGTTCATCTGCCATCTTTCTCTTCACTCCAGCCACCAAGTTATGATGCTGCTACTGTTTAGTCAAGCCTGCAAACCTTGTTGGCTACTGTTAAGCTTAAGTTCTTGATCTTGCAAAACAGGCTCAAGAATTCCAATGCACACCTTATACTAGTGTTGCTGATTCTCCAGCATTGTCCAGGAGCATCTAGAAAATGAATGATAATGTTCAGACCATTGCTGTAAGCAACTAAAGAGAAAAACCACCAGGACTTACAAAAATATTTTTTAAAAATTGAACACATTTATCAGATACAGAAGTATTGGTCATGGAAATGTAGCTCTTAGCTAAAACTGGTGGGTCAGGCAATGAATTAATAAGGCTATTCACTTTGTGACTGGTATAAAAATATAGTGCAACACGTGAATGAAAGCATTCTTGTTTGTTCATGAGCTATGGATAACACTGTCCTGCCAGAATTTATTCCTATCTTGAATTAGCCTTGAGAAGCTTACGTTGAGCTACCATCTTGAACCATGGGAGTCATGGTGTGTACGTGACCCCACAATACTATGAAGAAGGGAGTTCCAGGATGATGAAAGGAGTGTACTGTAATTCCATGTTATCATGGTCTTTGTCTTGAGGGGAACGTGCCAATGTTGCACTCTGCCAGGGAGGTCTGTGCAGACTGGAGAGGTCTCATGAGGACCTGGCAAATATTGGATACAAATGTCTATAGATTAGGGGTGTGTGTGCCTGAAAACCATGTGATGCTATTTTGTGCTGAGCAACATGGAGGTTTGGCATTCAGTTTGCTTGGGGCAGCAGTAGAATAGCCGTCTACGTATTAATGAGGCAAGAGATCTGCTCTTAATAAGCACTAATTTCCCTTAGAAAACAACTTGCAGTCACTAAGTGGGAATCTTGCCTTGTAGCCCCAAACCACTTAAAATATTAAGCGAGTTGTTTCCGATGTCCAGGTAGGCTTTAGTGACTCTGTCACATTTCTCAATGTCGCTCACATTGTTCAGGCTCCTACAAGAATCCACCCAAAGACACAAACAATGTTAATTCTGTTTTTCTCTCTGCACTTTTCCCCAGATCTTTCTGCAATTATTTCAGATTTCTAGCATCTGCATAATCTCCTTTTGGGGCTATTTTCTCTAGGATGGTTTGGATCTTCTTGGGTTGTTGGAAATACACTCATCCAGGCAAGTGGAAAACATTTCTGCTTTGTATCTTGTAGTTGGTGGACAGGTTTTATGGAGTTTGGAAGTAACTTAACTACCACAGATTTCCCAGCCTTTGACCGGCTCTTACAGGCAAATTGTTAATGTGTGACTGGTCCAATTACATTTCTGGTGACAGAGTGATCATGAAAAGATTTCACAAATGGTCATTTGTTTTCATGTGAGAGTGTTTTTTGTTCTCAGTGATGTTTCTTGCCTGGCACTGTGTGGCATGCATGTTATTGATACTTAACAGCAGAAGCCTAAATATCATTCATCTTGCTTCATGCAGCACAGACATCTTCATTTTCTGAGGGGTCATGTATGGGTTGGAACACCGTACAATCATTGACTGGCTTTCCCATTTCTGACCTTATGATGGAGGGATCCTTGATGCAGCAGCTGAAGATGATTGGGTCTAGGACACTACCCTGAGGAACTCCTGCAGACATATCCAGGGGCTGAGATGATTGACCTTCAACAACCACAATCAGCTTCTAGACATGTTGGCTAACCAGTGGTGAGACTGTGTGTGTGTGTTTGTGTGGCAGTTGGAGGCAGGAGGTCTGATGCTAAAATCTCCAACCACATGTATAACTGGTACAAACAACCAAAACCTGCAACAGAATGCTATTCCTAACTGAGAAACCAGCAGAGAGTAGCTAGGTGTGACATTGACTTTTTGCTCATGGATGTTGCCATTACTTCCAAAGGCTGGCTCCATTTATGTACTGCATAGGAATGGTACTTAACAATGACAACTTAATCACAGCTATCTTGTCAACTACTTGCTATCTTTCTTACAGTTTAATTGTTATTTGCCGTTGCTCCCTGCCACTTTTATAATTTAGCCATCGTCCATCTTTTCTGGTTTATGACCACGTCTAATCAGTGATTTCTGATATGATAGTCACCATAGTCTCAAAGGACTACAGTCTCATTAGAGAGTGACAACTGGCAGTGAGTTAACCGGAGGGTCACCACAGCTCAGGCAAGGGGCAAGGTTGAGAATGTGGGACCTTCATGGTAACCTCAGCTGATACAGGAATTGAATCAATGCTGTTGATATCACTCTGCACCACAAACTAGCTGTCCAGCTAACTGAGCTAATAAGATCCCAATTTCTGCTTTGTAACTGGTTAGAAGAATTTCTTTCTGTCACTTGTTTTAACCACAAGAGATTTCTGTGATTTGAAACAGTAACTTCACTTTGTTTCAGTGTTTCTGCTTCTGATAAAATAAGCCAGTTTGGCAAGGCTTTGATTGGTTGACATTCACTATGAAGGGTCAAAACTGTTGGAACTGCAGCTTGAATTTTTAGGAATCAAAACACATAAAATGAAAACACTTTCTATTGTTCATTGGGTTTTTGAATTTTATGTTGAGGAATTATGAAATATTTCAGCAGAAAAACACAGGAGTTTTTATTATCCATTTATTCATAACTGATGCAATTGTTAAAGAACAGAAACACTAAGCTTAAATATAGGTCTAAATAATATATATTTTAAATAAACAACATTAAATCTTCCAAAAGGTTGGGCTGCTTGAAGATATACGTTACAAGAACCATTCAAATCTGTTGATTAGAAATACAGTTAACAAAACATAGAAACAGCACTGAAGGCCACTTGTATGAAAATCATGTTTCCTTCTTAATTTGAAACAGCAAACTGGAATTTAATTGTTTGTAATTATCAAGAAAAATGTCTCCTGGGCAAGGCACAAATACCTGTCAGCTACTCTCAGTCTCAATATATTGACTTCTAATAGATTGAAACATTAATACAAAATACAGTTAAAGAGTAGAAGAAAGTGTTCATGTTACAAAAGGTATGGCAGGCCCTTTCATCCTCATTTTCCTAAAGAGACAACATCCTTTTTTTCCCTTTTTCTCTTGTTGGGCTATTAAAACATGTAAAATTGATATGTTGCTAATATGCGATATCCTTGGCATGCTTGTCATTCACAGATACTGCTATATATACTCTCAAAACACTTTGTACACAATCTATTCCAAAATAAAGTCTTGAAAGATTATGAATTGTTTTCATTGATTTATATTTATGCCAAATGATGTTTATGGATAATAACTGCATGATACATTTTATCTTGTTAAATCCTTTATAGTGATGCTACTATTGTTCGCATTCAAATCTACAGATGGGTCACATCTTAGAAGGGGCTACCTTTTCAAAACACAATTATGAATTAAAATCCATTAGCCTTATCCCCCAGGTGAAAACAATAGGAACATGTAACCAATTTCTTCAAAAAGGAATGGAAGCCAACATTATCAGAATGCAATGGCATTCTCATTATTTATAGACATAATGGTGCCTTTGGAATCTGTAGCATTTACTGTTACATTTGAACAATGTCTTGGTTACCTGTACAGCTCTGTGTTGTCACTCAGTGCACTGGAATTTTTGTTGAAGTTATAATCTTTTTAAGACTTGTATGGTGCACACTGTTAAAATTGCTAAATAATTTGCAACAAGTGAATACATTAATCTACATTATCTTTACTTAATGTAGTGGCTACCTTTATTTGTGTGAGTTTCCTGAAAACCGAGATCTGAAGATTTTTTAAAAATCCTTTGCAGCAGAAAAGAAGATAAGTGGAAACTCATTTATTTGTGACAAGAAAACCACAAGACATGAAGTAATCCAATTTGCTTAAAGCAATGTTGTGGTTTAACTAGTAATATTATTCCATGAGCCTCTAGTTTTACAAGCCATCCAGTACAATTAATTCCTCTTAAAGTCACTTAACTCAATTTAGCTGATATCTGAATTATTTTGAGAATTTAATACTGTATTTCCTATATTCTTTAAAATTGTTTGTTCTAATTCTTGAATAATTTAAGTATTTTATCACAGGGAACAAATACAGTGGATTTGTTCTGCTGATACATTGCTAGCATGAACTCTTACAATCAATTAGGTTTAATACAGTTTAACTAATGTGACATTGAAGATCTTAGGATGTGTTTGTGAAAGCCATGGGATTCATACTGTATCACTTCACTGCTCTGCAAAATACAAATATTTGACAAAATAAAGAAATGTGATATTCCTGTGGTTATATTTTCTGTCACTATTGTATTTTCAGCTGCTCCAAACAGCCCTGCAATATCTTTGTGTCATAATAGATCAATGCACAACATTTAAGATATGCCAAGATAAGTGCACTTGAATAGGTGCAAAAGATTCTGAAAAATCTTTAATAAAAAAGTGGGAAGTGATGATTTGTGAAATTTGCACCAGTTATGAGGTAGAACCATAACCCTAACAATGTGCAGGATTATTTACCTTACTTCATCAGGCCCCTTTATGTAGTTAGTCAGCTGTGTATTTGGGGATTTTTGCATTTCACAAAGAACATGATTCTGTTTGTTTTTTTCAATATACAACTGGGCAGATTATTAAATTTCATTTCTATTTAATCTTCCATTTTTCAGAACACACTTTCACTTTTTTCTATCTGTCATTAAAATGGCAAAGTTATAAACATACAGGTAACTTAGATGGCATGTGTGACAAAAAGAATGGTTTGGCAAACCCTTAGGTTAATTAAGGGGACACTGTCTCTTTAAGAATTTGCTTGCAGGTTTAAGTATTGTTAAAAAGAAATGTATCTAATAACTTTCTGCATAGATTCTAACCCACGTATATTGTAGGGATCAAAATTATTTCATTATTGTAGAATAACACAGAAGAAAGGAGGCTTTTTTTTGTTAATATTGTTGAAAACCATGCAGCTACATGCAAATCTATACAACTTTTAAAATTTATGAAAAAAATTGCTTTTGGAATATTGAAAATATTACCAGTTCTCTAGCACAAGGCCATGCATCACATGCGATTTTGCCAGTGAAATGCATTGTAACAATAAGCTGTAGGCGTGCTGCAGGAAGCAAGAGATGTGAACCATTTATAGTGACTGTACATTTATGGGCCATCCCGTGACTTTGCTAAATTGGCTTATTTGTTGTAGGCCATATATTGTCAGGAAGTCCATCCCCTGTTGATGATAGAGGTGCAGAACCACATGGTGTGTAAGGATCGGTATCTGTGTCCGTTTCACCCTCTGCTAAATAAAGTTTTGATTTTGGCCAACTTCCTCCACCATAAATACTAAAAGTCAAGTCATCCTTTGATTGGGAGATGCTGAATCCGCTGGGAGAGCGCTCCAGTTCCTCATGGTTGACTGAAAGGAGTGAGATTGGAGTATCACTGTCTCTTGTGCTTCTCCCATGCCTCCGTGATAATTTATCAGAGAAAGGACTTGCTCGGTCTGCTCCGTGATAGCTGGGACATACGTTACCATCACTGTCAGTCAGTGAGCTTATTGGCAGAACTGTTGGTCTTTCAGTGTATGATGGAGCAGGAGGTGGAGGAAATCTTGATAAGTCAGCAGCTAAAGTTGAAAATTTTGTACTTCCTGGACTCTGTCTGAAGAAACCAAATGGAGCAACAGAAGAAACTTGAACTTGATAACAATTTTGAGGAGCCATATAGCTGCAGGCATCAGGATAGTTTGAGATGACTCTTTTAATCTCTGAGTATTTGTCTTCTGCTTTGTCCTCAACTGGACTTTGCTGAACTGATGTCCCTGCCCCTTTTATTGAATAGTAGCCAGTTGATGCAGATGGTTGGGTATTCATGTGCTGAATATGCATATCCACAAGGAAGTCAATCTTTTTCTCCATTCCTTCAACCTGTGAAACAGGAAATGTGCTCAATTTAAACATTGTAGGTACCAGTCAGTAAAATAGATGACAGATGTCAGCACATAATGAAGATATTTAACATTTCTCACTAGCCTTTGCCTGTTTTCTAACAGATTCTCCTTTTCTTAGCCTATATGTATTCTGCTCCAGATAGCTAATTATTGATGGTTAATACTGGAGATGATCTTTACTCTATCTTACATTTATTTAATCATAGAACCAATCATATAATCCCTACAGTATGGAAACAGGCCATCCGGTCCAACAGGCCCACGCCAACTCTCCAAAGAGCATCCCACCTGGACTCACTCCTTTAGCCTATCCCTGAAACCCTGTATTTCCCATGGCTAATCCACTAAACCTACATATGCCTGGACACCAAGGGCAATCCACCTAACCTGGACATCAACAGATTGTGGGAGGAAACCAGAGCACCTCAAGGGCACCCACACAGACATGGTGAGAATGTGCAAATTCCACACAGGCAATCATCTGAGGGTGGAATTGAACCCAGGTCCCTGGCAGTGTGAGACAGCAGTACTGACCATTGAGCCACTGTGCTGCCCCAAACAGTTAAACAGTTACAGCGTTAAACATTACAAATGTACATGTATTAACCAACCAACATGGCCATTTCAGTGTCTCTTGATATGTGCTCAAGTGAAACCTCCATTAAGCTTCACTACTAGCAAAACATCAAATGTAATACACAATTAATAATGAAGATCAATACTGTTGCTGACTATTTATGTCATTGTACATCAGCCAATAAAATTGCATCTACTCTGTCAATATAACCCTGAGTAGATCAAGTTAGATGCCAAGACTCTGCTTGGTTCATCATTATGACATAATAAAATTACATGCAGGCTATTTAGTAAGGAACCTCATTATTAAACCAAAAGTATGACGGCCATTAATTTGTGAACATACATAACTTGATAAAGTCAATTGCTATTTTATGTTAACTCACACAAACACTGCTTTACAGAAATGCTTACTACATTGCAGATGACAGGGCAATTATATCCATTTATTGTAGTTTAACTGAAGGGCTATTAGCAGGAAAGGTCCTCTGTTTGTCTTTACTGAAGCAGTGATAATGTAATCTGGACTAATTTGCGGTGCTGAGGAACTCTGAGGCACATACAGTCTGGCAATGGTTTCCAAAGCACGTAATTGGATTTGACCAAAGTCAGAAGTGGGTAGGGTGAAAAAAGAGAGGTTATATGTAATAGTTGTGACATTTAAAATTATTTTTCAATTCCACTTTTGATTTCCAACCATTTCTGGTAATTCTGCCATCCCAACATAGCTTGTTTACAAGATCAAGAAAATAAAACACAAGTTTATTTTTAATCTGTTGGCCACGCCAAATCAGTACCACAAAGTGACATCCTTTACTTAACTTTGGTCAAGCAGTTCTAAAGAATAATCATATCAGAATAAACCATTAACTCTGTTTTCACACCAATGTTGCCAAACCTGCTAAGTTTGTCTGGCATTTTCTCTTTTTATTTCAGATTGACAGCACCTGCAGTATTTAGCTTTTGTTACATTTTATCAAGGGTTGAAAAGTAAGTCACTTTATTGTCAAAGCCCGAAACAGCTTTATTTCATAATATGTAACTGGAAAAAAAATTAGAATGTTCACAATTTACCATGAATTGAAAAATAAATAATAGCAGTATAATATAGTCACACCTAACGACACCACAGCTAATTCCAGAACATGTCTATACCTGCTAGTCTTAAATTAAGCCTTGCTGAGAACACACAAGAACACATGAATTAGGATTAGGAGTAAGCCTTTTGTCCTCTTCCGCCTGCTTCACTACTTGATAAGATTACTATTGATCTAATTTAGGAAAGAAAATACTGGACTTTGAAGGTTGTTTGAAAGAGATGCACTAGGCTGATTTTTAGGATAAAGTATTGACTTGTCTAGGATGGTTAACCAGGTTAGGCCTTTGTTCATTAGAGTTTAAAAGAATGTACGGTGTTCTTATTAAACATACTAGATTCCAAGGGGACATGACAGGGTACATGTTGAGAAGTTGTTTCCACTCATGAAGACAGTCTCAAACTAGGACTTGTAGTTACAGAATCAGGGGGCTACTCATTTAGAACTGAAATGTGAACAAATTTCTTTTCTCAGAGGGTTGTGGATGAAGGAATTCTGTACACCAGTGAGTTGTAGAGGTTAGATCAATGCAACATGTAAATAATTTGGAGATAGATTTTGAAATATCATGGAGTTGAGGGCAATGAGGAACTGGCACAAAAGAGAAGTTGAGGCCAATGACATTATCAGCCATGATCTAATTGAGTGGCAGAGCAGGGATTAAGCACATGAATGGCCTACTCCTGTGCCTATTTCTTGTTATGTTCTTACAAAGTAGTTGTTTAATTGTCCTGCCATTTTATTGTACTCTATTACAAATTCTCCAATGTCAGCCAATAAAGCGCCTTCATTTGTCTTCATTTTTTTTTCTCTTTCTATATACTTAGTGAAGCTCCTTCCATTCACTTTTGTATCCGTTGCAAATGCATATTCACGTTCTGTTTTCCTCCTTTTAATCAAACTCTTGGTCCTTCTTCACTAAATTCTAAACTTCTCCTAGTCCTCAGGCATGCTATTTTGTCCTAGCAACACTCTGTGACTCCTCTTTGGACCTTATACTTTCTTGAACTATTTTATTAGCTGTGATTTGGGCCACTTTTCCTCTTCTGTTTTTTTGCCTGAGAGGAATATATAGCTGCTGCATTGTAGGTACTCATTCCTAATGTATAATCATTCCCTTTGCCTTTAATGAAATTATCTGTAACTTTATAGCCAACTCATTCTTCATATGTTCAGTTTCTTTCATTTAAATTTAGGGCCCTAAATTGGACTGGACTGATTTACTTTGCATCCCAAAGAAAAATTCTATCATGTTATGGTCACTTTTTTTTTAGAAGTACACCTCACAGGTTTGTTAATTAACCCCTTCTCATTACAGGGAGGAGGGATAACAGCCAGCCAAGCATGGATTGGCAACTGAGAATACTCCAGAGATGCCCTACCATACTACCACCGAAACTCAGGGGTGCCACAGGCACAAACAACTCCATCAGTCTAGGCTAAGGAGGGTGTCCCTGCACATGCGCAGGACACCCAGAAAAGGCTGGAAACCTCTAGGACCTAGATCATTGGAAAATACCCACCAAAGTTGCCTAAAGCAAGGTGGAGAAGGAGGCACAGTCTTCCTCTAACTCAGCTGCAACTGCTGAGGAGTCACCAAGCTGGAAAGGTAGGAAAAGAAAGATAGAGAACTTTGAAGTCACTTTGGGCGCACAGTGGTAAACTTTCTGCACAACCTGACACTTGACATAAATGCAGCGCCTTGTACAACAGTCCTCTGATATCTTTCAATCTGTTAAGGCTTTTGACTATTTATGTTCTCCATGTCGCCTACTTTGAAAGACAGTGATCATCCTTGACACTAAATGGAAGTCATGTAGCTGTGCAAAGAAATACTGCGGTCTTCTGGGTGTGAGATAATCTCTGAAAAACCAACACCAGCCAGATGCTTGGGTTTCACAAGGCAGACAACATAGTTTAGCCCCCTCTAGGTCTCACTGATGGATGAATGTCCTTTAAATGACAATTTGAGTTGTATAAACACAGCCCCCATGTAACCCTGCATAACTTCATACTGACACGCTGGTCAGAAAAATGAACAGGAGTTGCATCAGTGCAAAGGGAATAAATAAACCTGCAATTTATGTCAAATAAAGTTTGTTTTTAATGTTTTAAAGTATTAAATCAAGTGTTCCCTGGAGTGTAGGAATGGCTCTGTTCCTCCTTCCTAATCTGAGGAGACAGGTGGCTAGTCCATCTCCTGAGTCCTTGTGTAATTGCATTTCTCAGTTGGGTGTGCTTGTGAAGTGCAGGACCACATGCAAACAGATCTAGGGTCTCACATGTTATACTGCACACTCTCTGACTGTCCTCATTTCAAAAACCTATTTAGAGAAGGATGGTGGTTTTTAACTTTTTCTTCACTGTCCATCCCTTCCCTCTAGCACACATTCCACCTCGCTGCCACCCGCACCATGGTCAATGATCTCTCCTTTCCTTTATGATCCCCTGTGAGCTTCTTCAGTGTCCTTCTGTTACTGCCAGCCATTTCACTACTTTTCTCAATGCTCCTGCTCTTCCGTCTGATCACACTACCATCAGATTCCCATGCCCAGACATTAAGCAAGCCCCTATTCAGTTCTCCCTCCCTATAACACCCAATTACCCCTTTATATTTCCCCAGGCTAAATATGCAGTTCCCATCCTTACCCTGTCACTCGGATTCTCCCATCTGCATCCCAGTTCCCTCCCTTACCCCTAACAACCATGGCCTTTAAGTTAATTTGCTGCCATTCCATTCCATTTGGCGCACCTTTCTGTGAACCTTTTCAACTGAGCGACCCTTTCATTCCATACCCTTTCTGAAGTGAGACCCACTTGCCTGTCCAGTCAGGTTTGTCAGTGCCTGCCAGCATGGCTGCTCGCTTAGAAAAGCTTGTGGGTCCAAATCAGGCCAGTGACCTTCACTCCTTAAACTGAAAGTGCATAACTACAAGGTGGCAAGCGAGATGATAAATTTCTCTTATTTCTCTTGAGCTGGCAGATACAGAGAAGATTCACCCCTTACAGTGTAAATAGATGGCAACTAACTGAAATTAGAGGAAGAATTCTAGCCAGCAACATGCCTTGGATATATACTCTGGTTCATACACCCATATTTCCTGCTTATGGCTAACAAAATTACACCCATGAACACAGTTTGAGCAGGTAGGAACAAAACTTTAACTCACCATCAGGAATCTGAATTTCTGCCTCCCTCCCAATTAAGTTTCTCTGTCTGCCCTGCTGAAAGCATCTGGCAAACCCAGAAAATTTTATCCCATGTTTCTGTAGCATAATATCAGCTAAGATTGGGGTAGCAGTTTATGATTTTGATAGAATTGCAGAAGGGTCACTGGATCTGAAACGTTCATTCTGATTTCTCTTCACAGATGTTGCCAGACCTGCTGAACTTTTCCAGCAATGTCTGTTTTTGCTTCTGATTTACATTTTGACAATGCGGTTTATTCATATACGCCATGAACTTTTTCCATCATCACTTTGCACACTTATAACAATACAGAAGAGGCCTTTCAGTTTGTACTATCATAAATACACTATTATGTACACCATTTCCACTTTCCAGTACTAGGCCCACTGTCTTCATTTCAAAATGTTACTCCATTAATGTCTCTCCATACTGAAATACATGTTGCCTTATTCTTAATAAGTGAATGCGGATAAGCTAAAGCTTTTCTTTCATGTATGAACTCTGAAAATTCTAAAAGTAATGGTTAAGAACACAATTATGGTTGTCAAAGTACAACTACCAAAATCAGCTTTGGTACATAGCCACTGTGAGTGGAACAAAGCAATGTAGGAGGACAGGAATCTTGTACAGAATTGGAATAGGTGAAAAGCTAGCAAACATGTACCAGGTAGAAACTGAATCTGCAAGAATAAAACAAAGACATAATATTTAAGGGAGATAGCAAAGGAAAAGCTGTGAATCAGATGGAATTCTGAAGAAAATAACCCTGATCGTCATTATAATAAAAAATTTTATTTGTCTCATTCTTATCAAGATGGATCAGCAGGATTTCCATACACCCTACAGACCCAGCTATTCAGCACGCCCAATCAGACAACCCACCCCGGCCTGACTTCCTCGCCTGATTGCCCAACTACATTCCTGACGGATCCTTCCTCACAACAGCCCCACTACTGTACTATTATCCCCAGCCTGACTCCTTTCAAAACCCTACATCCCACCCTCCCCCTGTCTCCTATCACACCTACAGTCAGGCTTGTCCTTTAAAATTAAATTGAAACATAAAAAGGGTGTGTCCCTCTGACGGCGTTCTTGAAGGGATGCTGTGCTGCATGTTGCTTTGAAAACCAGGATCAGAAGAACCCAGAAGCAAGGCTCAGCAGTTTTGAGTTAGGGGAGTTTATGTGTTCAGCAGCAATCTGCTTGTCATTCAGAAGATTCAGGCCTTTCATTGTATTTTGCTGCTGTCATTTTACATAAAGTTAGAGATTTCCACAAGATCCACACAGAGCAAAGATATCTGTGCTGGTAGTATCTCAGTCTGAAAGTCAATGCTTCAACGTCCTTATCCTGTTCAGAATTATTTGTAAGCATATGGACAACAGCTGTTTGAAATATTACCTGTCTTTCAACCTTGACAAATCTTCCCATCATACTTTGGTCTTCAGCCTCCGGATCAGAACCTTTGGCGACATCAGGATCAATTCTGATTGTAGTACAGAGAGTGTTATTAACAAAGGCTTCAAGGTACACAAAGCAAGTACAGAACAATAATGATATACCCATAACGTTGCAATAACAAAAATACTTAACACTTTTTCCTTCTGCTGAACTTATCCCTCCTGAGATTTTCTTTTAGAAGTTTAAAATATAGTTATACTGTTACAACATCACTAGTTAAGGGTAGATTGTGCAGAATCTGCATGTGTCCAATTCCAGGAGGATGTCAGAAGAGACTAATGGAACAATTTTGTCCAAACATGCTAAGAAGATGTTCAGATTTATCAGAATTATTTTTCATTCATCCCTGGGCTGTGAGTATTGCTGGCTAAGCCAGCACTTATTGCCAATCCCTAACTGATCAGATGCCTTTTAAACCAGTTAAGAGTCAACTACATTGCTGTGGGTCTGGAGTCACATGTGGGCCAAACAAGGTAAGGACTACAGTTTCCTTTCCTAAAGCATACTTGGCTTTACCAACAACTGACAATGGTTAATTGCCACAATTAGAGTAATTTTAGACTTTTTTTAACATTGAATTAAAATTTCTCCATTTGCCAAAGCAGGATTCAAACCTGGATTCCTAGAACATTTCCTGGGTCTCTGGATTAATAGTTCAGTGGTTTGTAAAAAAGAAGTCACCATATCTCAGGTGAAGTGTGAAGTTGGTAAGGTAGAACCTTTACAGTAATCTCAGCTAATATGAAAGTTGAACCTGCACTATTGCCATTACTCCTACCTTACGAAACAGCCAACTAGTCAACTGAGTTATAATACCACCACAGAAATACCTCCCCATAATAAAATTACATTAAAAGATACAACTGTGGAAGTGGACACTGTCATCTAACAACAGCTTAAAGGTCGATTTTGTTTCTGCACTCTCTACCACCCATAGGCAATGAAATCTAGGGAGTAATGCAGAATCACAGAGAAATATTATACTGCATTATTCAGTGTTTTTGCAGTACTGTAATATTAAGCAAAGATCTAAACATTAATCTATACTTAATTTACTAAAGTTAGTGCCTTACTTAGGTGACTGTTGCAAAGGGTATACAAAACCTCCTTTTGAGGTTGATTTTTTCTGCTTGGGAGTTGATGGGGGTGCAGGAGCAAGAATCATATCAATTCTGGAAAGAAACAAAGAACAGCAAATCATGAAAACTCACTTTGCAATTGCAATGAATGTTTAAAAAATATTTGCCCACTGGATGTGGATGTCACTTGGCAGGGCAGCATTTATTGCCCATCACCTATTGCACATGAGAAGATGTTTTCAGCTGCAATCTTGCAGTTTGCATGTCCATGTGCTGTAGGTAGCAACAGTGCTGCTACGGAGTAAGTTCCAGGATTTCAACCCAGCAATTTTTGAGGAACAGCGATATATTTCCAAGTCCAGGGTGGTGATATTTCCAAGTCCAGGGTGGTGAGTGACTTGGCGAGGAACTTGTAGTTGATGGTGTCCCAACGTATCTACTGTCCTTGTCTTTCTAGTGAATCTGTGCGTTGAAACTATTGTTAATACCCAGTTACTCATTTGATTAAGATCTGTTCCAAAGTTCATCTCCAAAGGATGTTTATATCATTACTGACATATTAAGGCAAATAGAAAATAAGAAAACCTTTTTAACTCTCTTTCATACAAAAATATTGAATGTTAAAATTATAATTCAATGTTATTGATAATGTCAATGATCTTTAAATTGCACAGCGGTGATGTATATATTTGATGAATATAAAGATGTAATGTGACACCTAGCATGATCAGTGCTAATGGCCCAGAATATTCTGGAGAGTAGCATCTTGCAGTGGGTCACATTCGGTATTTTTTTTTCACTGCTCAACTCAAAATGTTTTCAATTGCAAATTGCAGGACCCAAATGATAATAATACTACAGGGAGGTCTATTGTGCACCTGGAATCCTGATGAATATTGGCATTAACAATATGCTTCCTTTATCAAAGGTACTTAAGAATAGAAACCGGAACTGAGTCAAGGATGGAGAAGGAAACAGTGATATTTTTCCCCTACAGTTAGCCTGATACTCTCATTGTCTCAGTAGTAACAGACACCTCTTTATTGGTTCATGTTAGATTATTTGTAAACAGCCTTTATCTAGTGAATACAGGAAGGTGCCTGAAAGGTACAACAAATGAGGACAAACAAGAAGAATGTGATCATTTTGCAGAGGGTATAAAGGTGATATAGAGAATTTTCCTGCATGCAAAATAGAACAACTGAAGTTCTTTACTTTGAGGTGCATAAAATTGAGAGGCGTAAATGGAGTGAGTTGCGAGGATTTACTTCTGCTAGGAGGGTGGCCAATATTCATGGATATAAAAGTAATAAAAGAATTGTGGAAAGATTAGAGGGAATTGGGAAGTAATTTCTTCACAATTCCTCTGTGCTGTCAATTTTCCTATATTTCTAAGATGTGGTGCATGCTAAGTTAGCTGTGAGGCTGCAGGCACCTACTGCAAGCAGAGAAATGCTTCCATTAGCTTCGTTTATGCCCAAGATCAGAGAAAGGTGACAGTGCAGCTGATTCGCTGTCTCCTTTTTAAGATGTATGCGTTCAGAAATGAATAGCAAAGATCCAAGTAAAATGGATAGCCCTGTTGTTGAAAGCGAACTCACTGACTTAACTACCTAGAAGCTACTGCCTTTGTTCTAAGGAAAGAAAGCGATCACTGAACCACACTGCTTAAGAAATGAAGTCATAATAATTCTGAGCCTCACTAATGACATGAAGACATTGGCTATTCTAAGTTCTTAACTTACTAAATAATTAGTATTTAAAATAATCTCACCAGTTGAGAATTTCAAATTCTGGTCATTGTGACAGTCATTTTTCAACATCCACTTGTGCTGATTTATTAGCTGAAATTTTCCATTCCCAAAATGCAGCAGGGAAAGTGGCAAGAAATGGAGATATTCAAGTGGGTTGGCACTGATCTGCCCCCTCCCTGCCACCTCCGAAAGTGCAGCAGAAAGATCAATGGTCAGTTTTCCTGACCTGCAGCCAACTAAGGATCTCAAGTTGAAAAAAAGTAACAAATGAAGAGTCTCATCATACCACTGCCCAAAGTAAAAGTGTTTCTGAGATGAGAAAAAAAAAGTTGCAGCCATCCCAACTAGTAAAATGGAGCAACCTGCCTTCCATTTGGGGTCATTGGCATAGGAATGGGGCCATTGAAAGCCACTTCACTGCCTGTGCTTCCAACCCTCCTGAGGTCCCTCTCCCATAATCTATGTCCCTTGGCATTCTCTGACAAGTCCCTTCCTTACTGCTGCTTGTAGGCTTTGGCACCACTGTGTAGTCAGCAACCGTACCCTATGAAACCTACTGTTCTGATTGGCTGGCAGCATCAGATGGAGCGCAAGATCACTGTAACGGGAAGTGATGTGCAAAAAAAGTCATGCTGGATAACCATTTAAGTGCCTGATGGGCTGACAAACTATTAGATTTCCCATTTCTGGTGGTGAGCCTGCAGGTTATACTCACCCCCGCTCAATCCAAAATGGAAAATCCCAGCCACAGTGACGTATTGAATGGCAGATATAATTATTTCTATTATTTGTTGCTCTACTGCTAGATAACAGTACCTCCACTAATGTCTATTCAGCTTTCAATGTCAGAACATTAAATTATTATTTGTAACTAAATAAATAGTGTTTAGTTTATGACTTGGTCTGGCTCCTTTGTTAATTATTTATTAGGAATTCACTAACTCAACAACGTGATCAACTTAATTCCAGATTAGTGCATAAAATTAATTCTGATCTGATCTGATGATATGCTGAGCCATCTCTAGACGGATTTCATAATCCTCTAAAGTTTCTTTAGTAAAGATTCAATTGGGTCCTCAGCATATAATTGTCAGCTTTCTTACACAATCTTCAACAATTAATTGCTCAGCACTTCTTCACCAGTTTCCATAACCATCCCTTTCATCGTTGTGTTGACAGTATTTACAATCAACCAACTGCACTACAGCAACTCTCCAAAGTTGTTCAAATAGTAGTTGCCAACCTTACGACATTGGGAAGGTCAAGATCTGGAACATTGAAGAATACAAGTTCCCTTCCAAGTCACACACCAGCTTGGTCAGACTTAGGTTCCCCACAGTTTGGATCAAAATTTTGAAACACTCCACCAGAGACAATTATGTGAACATGAACAGCATGAAGGCAGTAGCAATTTATTAACATCACTTTTTCTTTCTCATGGTCAAAAGGAACATGCAATAAATTAGGCCACTCAAGCAACATCCCCAAGCTGTGATAATTTTAAAATATAGTTATCATAAACGCTCTAAGTATTTCTCACATTAATATTGTTTTATGATTCACCATTTACCTTGACTGGAGATACTTTATTCTTGAAAGCATGTCCAAATGTCCTGCTGAGTACTGCTCAATAACGTCTTTCACATCATAAGGTCGTAAAGTCTCCTTGAACTTTTTCTTGTTGAGAAAAAATGTCATGATACTGAAGAGATAAATAAGATGTTTCTTATTTTCCTTTCACTGTTTTGAGCGCTTAAAGTCAGAGATAGCCTACAGCACTTTTGCTAGGAAAGTGTTTATACTTTACATCGTGCTAAGAAGGAGAATGTATATATATATTCTTGGAAGTTTCCTAACAAATTTTCAAGCTTTTATAACAATCAGTTTAATATTCATGTCACCATATTGTGACCAAGTAGTATCAATAGCCATTTGTCATTTGATATTGAAGTTGTTTATAATTTTATTATTTCAATCCTAATGTTACAATACAGGAAAGGACTGCATTGACAAAAAAAAACAGATAATTAATTATTTTTGACACATGACAGAGCTATAATCAAATAACATCAATAATGTGGCTATTAATATTGTTAATATATAACATTAACATTATAATCCTCCTTGTCATTACTTCAGCAGAATATTTTGATGGTGGACGTGCTTTCTTAATCCCCCTTTGTTGCTTCAGCTTATCTCTACACTCTCTATCTCCCCTTTCTCTCTACGTCCATAATTCTTCACATAATAATTCCTTACCCAATCGTTAACACTCTACATTTCTCACACACTGTGGCATAGTGTGTACCACTGACAAGATTCTCTGCAGGACTCCAGCAAGTGCTTCAACAGCAACTTTCTAACCCATGACCTCTATCACCTGGAAGGAAAAGGGCAACAGATGCATGAGAACACCTTGAATTGCAAGCTGCCTTTCAAGCCATACACAATACTGACTTGGAAATATGACACAGTTGCTGGGTCAAAATCTTGGAACTTCTTTCATAATTGTATTTGGGCATATCTAGATTACATGGACTGCAGCGGCTCACCACCAACAACCACCTTCTGTAAAGAGATAGGTAATAAATACCAATCAAGGTCGTGATACCAAAATGTGGTGAATGAATGAATGAATGAGGTAATCTTCTGCTATAACCAATTCTTTTTCAGATGTCTAGACGGTAGAACTCTTGCTTCTATTTTTTAAATAAATTCTAAACTCTTAAGACCAAGGCTTGATGTCATCAATTCATAATGTTTACATTGATCAGATATTTAGGATTAATATGTTTTGGGATTCCATCTTTAAATTGAAAGTAAACAGTGTGATATGTTCTGCAGTCTGAATAGCAGTGAGCCTGAGTGGTTTACTTGTAGAGATTAAACGGACCCAGACAGTTTTACTGGGTGGAATTGCAAAGGCAGTGAAGGCCCAGAAAAATGCTGAAGATTGTTCATGTCATCGACATCTGTGCATTAAACTGCCCATTTAATTCCAACAGGAAAGAAAGTTAGGCTCTAAAGGATAGCTAATTAACTCATGTAATTCACATAGTCAAGAGGAAGCCACTGTAAATGTCAGGCCACAGGTTTCCTACAAGTCAATGAACACCATTGTGGTCTGCAGAGAGAAGTGGTTTCTGAATTTTGTGCGCTATGACAATGGGAAAAATGTCTCTAACTGAAAAGACACTTGCCATAAGCATATAAAGATTCCAGGAGATTCATTCTGGTATAACCAGAGGCGAAATACATTGACAGAGTTCTTTTTTTCTGCTGGCAGTGAACTTAAGCAGCATTCTGAAAACAAAGGAAAGCATCTGGAGGCGGTCACTCAAAGTTACAACTCAGCAAAATTGGGAAATATGAACCTATTGGGAGCAGGGTGCAACTGTGAACCGTTTACTACAAAGACTGTAAATCTACAGAGAATGTAGTGTTTTATATATATCAAATTTTATAAATATCAAAGTTCAAATAAATCTTGTTTAACATAATATTCTGAGTTTTTGGTACATGAAACATCTTAAAAAGTGTAATTGTTTCAGTCCAAACTGGAGCTTCATTTTTTTTTATTTTTAAGGTGTCAATCTGTTGGGGGATTAGAACAATAATTCCTGATTTTGTTAATCTCTTCTTTCCAAAATTGATGGCTACTTATATCACAGCCATTGGTTCTTTTCTCAGAACCTGCAATAAAAAGTTCCAAAGCATCATTTTCACTGTAATCACTGCACTAATTTCTTTTGAATTGTAGGAATGTTCAGGCTTTAATCTAAGGTTATTATGAAGTGCAATCAATCCAGCTGCTCTTAGCCTTTCAGGATAAAGAAAGCTCTTTCTAACTGGCAGAAAGCATTCTTCTGTTCTCCTGTTCTTGGCTGAAAAAAAAGGAAAGCTCCTGGTATCAGATTTTGTCCAAAGAATAATGTAACACAATTACAGCATTGTTTCGATGAACAGCATCATGTTATTCAAGAAGTAACTGTGCAAAAGCATGTAATTTTGTTCCCATATCAAAGTTAGTAGTAATTTATTTCTTATTTACTTTAATTGATAATAAGTGAAAGACAAAATAGTATCTTTTCAGTACTTGACTTTCAACATTTTTAGATGTAGGCTTCACTTTCCTTTCATTTTGTCAGTGTTATAACATTTTATACCATGAACGCCAGATGATACAATACGCTAAATGTATCCACATGAAGGTCACAAATAAACAGATCGCACTTTAATCCTTCATGAATAAAAGAACATAGAACAGTACAGCACAGAACAGGCCCTTCAGCCCACGATGTTGTGCCGACCATTGATCCTCATGTATGCACCCTCAAATTTCTGTGACCATATGCATGTCCAGCAGTCTCTTAAATGTCCCCAGTGACCTTGTTTCCACAACTGCTGCTGGCAATGCATTCCATGCTCTCACAACTCTCTGTGTAAAGAACCCGCCTCTGACATCCCCTCTATACTTTCCTCCAACCAGCTTAAAACTATGACCCCTCATGTAAGCCATTTCCGCCCTGGGAAATAGTCTCTGGCTATCAACTCTATCTATGCCTCTCATTATCTTGTATACCTCAATTAGGTCCCCTCTCCTCCTCCTTTTCTCCAATGAAAAGAGTCCGAGCTCAGTCAACCTCTCTTCATAAGATAAGCCCTCCAGTCCAGGCAGCATCCTGGTAAACCTCCTCTGAACCCTCTCCAAAGCATCCACATCTTTCCTATAATAGGGTGACCAGAACTGGACGCAGTATTCCAAGTGCGGTCTAACCAAAGTTTTATAGAGCTGCAACAAGATCTCACGACTCTTAAACTCAATCCCCCTGCTAATGAAAGCCAAAACACCATTTGCTTTCTTAACAACTCTGTCCACTTGGGTGGCCATTTTAAGGGATCTATGCATCTGCACACCAAGATCCCTCTGTTCCTCCACACTGCCAAGATTCCTATCCTTAATCCTGTACTCAGCTTTCAAATTCGACCTTCCAAAATGCATCACCTCGCATTTATCCAGGTTGAACTCCATCTGCCACCTCTCAGCCCATCTCTGCATCCTGTCAATGTCCCGCTGCAGCCTACAACAGCCCTCTCTCCTGTCAACGACACCTCCAACCTTCGTGTCGTCTGCAAACTTGCTGACCCATCCTTCAATCCCCTCATCCAAGTCATTAATAAAAGAACACAAAGATATCATTCTTCAGATTGGCAACACAAGCCCTGAGAGCGCCAGTTGCATGACAAATATTAGCTAGGTGCAAGAAACAGAACCATTTTTCCTTCCTCTGACTTCCAAATAACAAAGATCCTCATCTCTCTATTTCTTCCACACTCCGCAATCTTTCAAACTGAACTGCTGCATCACCTAACTCCTGATACTTGATTTATCATATGCTGTCTTGCACATTGTTGTATCTTGCTGGCATCTTAACCCCTAGGTCCTGGTGCTACAATTAGCATTTTCAATGTAAAAGAAAATAATTAATCAGAAAGCTTCAGCAACTCGCTGCTTCCATTGTTGGCCTATGATCAAAGCATGAACACAAAAACATAAAATTGGTCATTCAGTAGAGCAGGACTTCAGTTTTGATTATTGAAGATTTTCATCATGCAACCATCAGGACAATCCAATTTAAGTGAAAGCAACATCTATCATGCATGTAAAGAGAGTACTGATTAGTCGGCCAGTTACTCTGTCTGGTAGATGCATTGTCAAGGAGAATGTATTGATAATGTTGATTGACTGTTAACTGTCAGGCTTTATTTAGATGTAAACCAGGCAGACTGGCTATGATTGGTCAGAACATTGTCCTGAGAAATAAACCTGTAAATGGCAACCCTCTACCAATCAGAGTCCACTTACCAACCAATTAGCACTCTCCTCTCATGGAAAATAGATGTTAGATTTCAGTTTGAATTAACATTCTTGGAAGTTGTCCTAATGGGGGCAAGATGAAAAGATTCAACAAAATGCACTTTGTACAACATAACATTGGTTAGCTGTACTCCAATCCTTTGAAGTATAGCTTAACTTTGGGCATGAGAGAATTCTGGATTTACCCAATCAACATAGATCTAAGCCACATTTAAGGGGATAGCTTTAATTTAATTCAAGATAAATAATGTTAGTCATCCAGCCAAATTTTCTCAGAAGACTTTCAATGAGTTTTTTTTTAATAGAGAAGAAACTACCTACAACTCCTAAACTGTTGGCTAGCCAATCAAACTAACCCCACAAAGATTTTCCAGACTAACAGTAGTTTTGGTTTTTGGACTTGAGCCTGAAAACAATGATATTTTAAAATGGGTATCCTTCAGATACTTTGTGCTCAATTTCTAATGAATTGAATAATCTCTTTATCGTTTCTGATTCTATCTCCAAAACATGATCTTAAGAATCTCATAAATGTAAACATTTTGAATTGAAAACATTAAGCCTCGGTTTTAAGAGTTTAGAATTTATGAAAAATTTAAGCAATTGTCTGGACATCTGAAAAAGAATTGGCTATAGCAGAAGATTACCTCATTCATTCATTCATTCACCACGTTTCGGTATCACTACCTTGATCAGTACTTATTACCTAACTCTCTTCAGAAGGTGGTGGTGAACCTCTGCAGTCCATGTAATGTAGATACACCCAAGTACAACTATGAATGAAGTTCCAGGATTTTGATCCAGCAACTGTGGCACATTTCCAAGTCAGAATGGTGCATGGCTTGAAAGGCAGCTTGCAATTCAAGGTGTTGCCATGCATCTGTTGTCCTTTTCTTTCTAGGTGGCAGAAGTCATGGGTTTGAAAGTTGCTATTGAAGCAGTTGCTGAAGTCCTGCAGTGAATCTTGTCAGTGGTACACACTATGTCATTGCGTGTCAGAAACGTAGGAAGTTAATGATCGGGTAAGGAATTTTGATTTGATTGAATTATGGATGTGCATGTACAGCAAATTGTTCCCCATATTTAAAAGTACATGAAATAAACCCTTCTTCTGGTTTAACTTTACCACATTGTTGTATGGTCCTTACAAAGTCAGAGTCTATCATTAGAGGGAGTGGGGGGAATATACCACCCCTCTCTAAACATGGGAAAATTTAAATCACAATCTGCTTGTCGACAGATGATGAGAATAGTGAGTGATATTTCTTTGTTATAAAAGTAGCAATATGTTCAGAATAAATGATCAGTGGGAGAAAACAGCTTACAGGAGTAATGGGGAACAAGAAAAATCTGCCTCCTTTTTTCTAGCTCATATTATCTTTGCTTGAATTATTTGGATAAAGGAAACAGAAAGGAGAGGAAGAAAGATTGATGTCACTTTAGAAAATACATCATAACTCAACCTCTGGGGAGTTTTACATTATGGTCAATACACATAAGCATGATTCATAGGTTAAAATGTTTATGAGTTTAATGCTTTTTGGCGTAAATTTGTGTCAATGTCATATAGAATCCACTTTTGTTCCTTCAGATACAATAAAAACAAGCCAAAGTGTGATAAAAAATTCACTGAACCTCAAATTCACAGAAACTTTTAATAGCAACAGGGTGTCCCAGAGGCAGGACAAATATGACTCTTTCACAGATTCTACTGAGCCTCCCAGGAAAAGATTAACTGGAAAACTTAACAATTATGTACAGAATCATCCTGTGTGATGCTGTGTAAACTTTATGTTGCACTTTTCATTAGTCATTGTGTATGACAATTCTTTTTTAAAGGTGAGAAAGAAAGCCTCTGCAAAATAAACTGTCATACAAAAATTAACCACAGCAAATCAGCAATAGATGGACATCATTCATTTGCAGCAAAGCCACAGAAAATGAGTTGTATGTTACATTATTCTGCATTGACATATCAATGTTTCAGTGCTTGAACAAAGAGTCTGTGGCACACAAAATGAGGGTGTATAACCAGAATGTGTCTTCAATTAGAGATTGAATGTGTGGCACTGGAACCATATTATAGGAGAAAATGATATGTTATGTTATAGTTGACAAGTTTCAGCTTTTATCGATTGAGAATAACACCGCTCATTCATGACTTCATTAACTTGCCACATCCCACTGAGGTAACATGTAGGTAACAATCAAACCCACTATTCACAGAGTTATTACAAAACTTTTATGAAAGCATCTTATAAGATTTTATAAAAACATGCAGGATTCATCATTTCACCTTCGTTTTTAGACCCAATTTGGCAGAGAGCATGGAACATGTCTTCTGTACTTAAGAAAAATTACCATAGAATATAGGAACAGGAGTAACCCATTTCCCTCCCAATACTTTAACTCCTTTAGCCACAAGCATTATGGCCAACCCCTTCTTGAAATCATACAATGTTTTGTCCTAGCCTGCTTTCAGCAATAGAGAATTCAACATGCTTACAACTTAAGAAATTTCTCCTCATCACAGTCCTAAATAGTTTGCCCCGTATCCTTAAGAGTGTAATCCCTCGTATGCACTCCCCCATCATTGGTAACATCCTTCCTGTATCTTCTCTCTCTAGTCCTGTTAGAATTTTAAATGTTTCTATGAGAACGCCGTCATTCTTCTGAACTTCAGAGAAAATAATGCTAACTAATTCAAACTCTCCTCATATGCCCATCCTGGTATCCTGCAAGCGGTCTGGTAAACCTTCACTGCACCCCTTCCATTGCAGGAACATCCTTCCTCAGATAAGGAGATCAAAACTGCACACAATGTTCCACGTGCGGTCTCAGCAATGCCCTGTATAATTGCAGCAAAACATTCCTGCTCCTGTAGCCAAATCTGCTCATTATGAAGGCCAACATATTATTTGCCTTTTCCATCAGCTGCATCTGCATGCTTACTTTCAGCGCTGGTGTACAAGGTCACCCAGATCTCGTCGCACTTCCCCTCTCTCAATTTGTACCTATTTAGATAATAATTTGTGTTCCTGTTTTTGTTATCAAAGTGGATAATCTCACATTTATCCTATTGTGCTGCAGTTGTGATGCAGTTGTCCACTCACTTAGCTTATCCAAATCATACTGATGCATCTCTGCATCCTCCTCACAGCTTACACTCCCACCCAGCCTTGTGTTGTCTGCAAATTTAGAGATATTCCATGTAGTTCCCTCATGTACATCACTGATGTATATGGTAAATAGTTGGGGTTTAAACAGTAATCCCTGCAATGCCCCACTAGTCACAGCCTGTCATTCAGAAATTATTATTCTTCGTTTCCTGTCCGATCATATATCATAGAATCCCTACAGTAAAGAAACAGGCTCTTCGGCCCCACAAGCCCACACCGACCCATCCCCCTATAACCCACCTAATGCCCACATTCCTGAACACTATGGGAAATTCTGCATGGCCAATCCATCTAGCCTGCATATCTTTGGACTGTGGGAGGAAACCACAGCATCTGGAGGAAATCCAAGCAGACACGGGGAGAATGTGCAAACTCCACATAGACAGTTGCCTGGCGGTGGAATCGAACCCGAGTCCCTGGAGCTGTGAAGCAGCAGTGCTTACCAGTCTATCCATCTCAATACACCACCACCAATCCCTTGTGCTTCAGTTTTACGTGCTAATCGCTTATAAACATAAACACATCAAAAAGTGCAGAAGTAGGCCATTCAGCCCTTTGAGCCTGCACCACCATTTAATATTATCATGACTGTTTGTGCAATCTCAGTATCCCATTCCTGCTGTCTTCTCACATCTCTTGATCCCTTTAGCTGCAAGGGTCATGTCCAGCTCCCTCTTGAATCTTTCCTAATGAACTGGGCTCAACTGCTTCCTGTAGGAGAGAATTCCACAGGTTCACAGCTCTCTGAGTGAAGAAATTCTTCCTCACCTCAGTCCTGAATGGGTTACGTTATTCTCAGACTATGACTCCTCGTTCTGGACTTCCCCAATGTTAGAAATATCCTTCCTGCATTTATCCTGTCCAATCCCATCAGGATTTTATATGTTTCTATGAGATCCCCCCCTCACTTTTCTAAATTCCAGCCAATACAAGCCCACTCAATCCTGTTCTTCCGTATATGTCAGTCCTATCATCCCAGGAATTTGTCTGGTGAACCTTTACTGGTCTCCCTCAATAGCAAGGATCTCATTTCTCAGACTATGAGACCAAAACTGAAAACAATATTCAAGGTGTGGCCTCACCAAGGCCCTATATAATTGCAGCAAGACATCCTCACTCTGATACTCAAATCCTGTTGCTATGACGGAGAGCATAACATCAGCTTTCCTCACTGTCTGCATGCCAACCTTCAGCAACTGTGTCACCATGACACCCAAGTATCATTGCACCTCACCTTTTCCTAAAGTGCCAACATTCAGATAATAATCTGCCTTCTTGTTTCTGTGACCGAAGCGGATAATCTCACACTTATCCACATTATATTGCATTTGCAAAGTATTTACTCAGTCAGTCAGTCTGTCCAAGTCACCCCACAGTCTCATAGTATCCTCTTCACAGCACACACTACCACTCAACTTATTGCGATTTGCAAATTTGGAGATATTGCATTCAATTCCTTTGTCCAAATCATTAAAGCATATTGTGAACAGCTGAGGTCCAAGCACTGAACTCCACGGCACACCACTTGTTACCTCCTGCCACTCTGGAAAGAACCCATTTATTCCAACTCTCCACTTCCTGTCTGCTAACCAGTTCTCTATCTATGTCAACACAATATCTCTGATACCATGAGCTTTAACTTTCCTCATTAGCCTGTGGAACCTTGTCAAAAGGGCTTTTGAAAGTCCAGATACACAACATCTACTGATTCACCATTGTCTACTCTACTGGTCACATCTTCAAAAAATTCCTGAAAATATGTCAAGCACGATTTTCCCTTGGTGAATTGTGCTGACTATGACTGATGCTGCCATCATTTTCTAAATGCTCACTTATTACATCCTTAACCATTAACCCACCACCGTCAGGCTAACCGGCCTATAATTCCCCATTTTCTCTCTCTCCTTTTGTAAAGAGTGGAGTTATATTAGCTTCCTTCCAGTCCATTGGAACTCTTCCAGAGTCTACAGAATGCTAGCAAAAGACCACCAATGCATCGCTACTTATAGGGACGCTTCCTTAAGTACTCTGTTACCTAATGGTATTATCGTTGGGCTGTTAATCCAGAAATTGAGATAATGTTCCGGGGACCCAGGTTCAAATTCCATCATGGCAGATGGTGGAATTTGAATTCAATAAATATCTGAAATTAAGAGTCTAGTGATGACCGTAAATCCATTGTTGATTGTCAGGAAAACCCATCTGGTTCACTGATGTCCTTTAGGGAAGGAAACTGCCATCCTTACCTGGTCTGGCCTACATATGACTCCAGGCCCACAACAATGTGGCTGACTCTTAGCTGCTCCCTGGGAAATTAGGGAGAGGCAAGAAATGCTGCCTAGGCAGCAATGCCCCCATCAGGTGAACGAGTAAAGAACAAAAAGTACAGAGCATCAGGTTCTGGGGACCCATTAGGTTTTAATCTCATCAATTTACCCAATACCATTTCCTGACTAATAAGGATTTCCTTCATTTCCTCCTTAATGCTTGACCCTCTGTTCCCTAGCATTTTCTGGAGATTATTTGTGTCCTCCTTAATGAAGGCAAATCTAAAGTATTTGTTCAACTGGCCATCTCTTTGTCTTCTATTACGAATTCATGTGATTCTAACTACAGCGGAGTGCTATTTAAGTAGGTGTGTTCTCAGCCCCAGGTCCTACACAGTAGGGCCTCCCTCCCACCCTCCTCCTCGAACCTAATTAAGAGTCCACAAACTCAAAGCAAACACACAAGGGCTGAGGGAAGTGCCTGGTGAATAAAGTGCGAGTTTTCGGTGAAGATGCTCAGTGAGGAGATTACGCCACTGTTGAAGAGGGTGAAGACATGACTGCCAAGCTGATTCAGTGTGCTGCATGCATGATGTGGGAGGTTAGGGACACTGATGATGTTTCTGGCTCCTATAGCTGTGGTAAGTGTGTACACATTCAGCTTCTGAAGGAGGTTGTTGCAGCACTGAAGAAAGAACTAGAAGACCTCAGGCTCATCCGAGAGAACGAGAATTTTCTGGACAAGATCTTCAGCTTGGTCACTACACCGAGGATACCTGAAGAGAGAAGGGGGATCTCGATGACAAAGGAAGACATGAATGAAGTACAAGAGAGCTGTGGTAATAGGGGACTCCATTGTGAGAGGGATTGACAGGGGTTTCTGCGGCAACAGGCGAGATTTGAGGATGGTGTGTTGCCTTCCTGGTGCCAGGATCCAGGACGTCACTGATAGAATGCAGAGAATCCTCGAGGGTGAGGGTGAAGACCCAGAGGTGGTGGTGCATGTCGGCACTAATGATGTCAGGAAGAAAAGGAGGAGCATTCTACAGCGGGACTTCAGAGAACTCGGAAGAAGGCTGAAAAGCAGGACTTCCAGGGTGGTTATCTCTGGTTTGCTTCCAGTTCCTTGGGCTGGAGAGAGCAGGAACAGAGAGATAATGGACCTGAACGTGTGGCTGAGGGACTGGTGTTGGAAGCAAGGATTTAAATTCTTGGATCACTGGGGTATGTTTTGGGGTAAGAATAAATTGTATGGGAGGGACGGTTTGCATCTTAATAGGTGGGGGACCAGCTTTCTGGCAGGCAGGTTTGCCACTGCAACACAGGTGTGTTTAAACTAAGTAATGGCGGGGAGGGGCCAAACTGGAAATTTAAGAATCAAGTTAAAGGGAAAGTGAGAATAAGAGAGGTTAAGAAGGACAACAGAATCAACAGAGCAGAAAACTAAAGAAGGAATCGTACAGTATGGCCAAGTGAAATAGGGATTGATAGGAAGGGTGAGGGGAGAAACAAATTAAAAATATTATATATGAATGCACGAAGCATAAGAAATAAGGTGGATGAGCTTGAGGCTCAGTTGGAAGTTGGCAAGTATGATGTTGTGGGGATAACTGAGACATGGCTTCAAGTGGACAGGGCCTGGGAAATGAATATTCAAGGCTATACGTGCTATCGAAAGGACGACTCATTTGGATAGCAGTAACAGAATAGGTCAGAGTCAGCATGGATTTACGAAGGGGAAATCATGCTTGACTAATCTTCTGGAATTTTTTTGAGGCTGTATCTATGAAGATGGATAAGGGAGAGCCAGTGGATGTACTGTACCTTGATTTAAGGAAGGCCTTTGATAAAGTCCCGCAGAGGAGATTGGTGAACAAAATTAGGGCACATGGTATTGGGGGCAAAATACTGAGTTGGATTGAAAATTGGCTGGCTGACAGGAAGCAAACAGTAGTGATAAACGGGTCCCTTTCGGAATGGCAGGCAGTGACCAGTGGGGTGCCACAAGGTTCGGTGCTGGGACCGCAGCTGTTTACGATATATATTAATGATATAGACGAAGGCATTAGAAGTAATATTAACAAATTTGCTGATGACACAAAGTTGGGTGGCAATGTGAAATGTGAGGAGGATGTTATTAGAATACAGGGTGACTTGGACAGGCTAGGTGAGTGGACGGATGCATGGCAGATGCAGTTTAATGTGGATAAATGTGTGGTTATCCAATTTGGTGGCAAGAACAGGAAGGCAGATTACTATCTCAATGGAGTCAAGTTAGGTAAAGGGGAAGCACAATGAGATCTAGGTGTTCTTGTACATCAGTCAATGAAAGCAAGCATGCAGGTACAGCAGGTAGTGAAGAAAGCTAATAGCATGCTGGCCTTCATCACAAGAGGAATTGAGTATAGGAGCAAAGAGGTCCTTCTGTAGCTGTACAGGGCCCTGGTAAGACCGCACCTGGAGTATTGTGTGCAGTTTTCGTCTCCCAATTTGAGGAAGGACATTCTTGCTGTTGAGGGAGTGCAGCGTAGGTTCACAAAGTCAATTCCCGGAATGGCGGGACTATCATATGTTGAAAGATTGGAGCAACTGAGCTTGTATACACTTGAGTTTAGAAGGATGAGAGGGGATCTGATTGAGACGTGTAAGATTATTAAGGGATTGGACACTGTGGAGGCAGGAAGCATGTTTCCGCTGATGGGTGAGTCCAGGACCAGAGGACACAGTTTAAAAATAAGGGGTAGGCCATTTAGAACAGATTTGAGGAAAAACTTCTTCACCCAGAGAGTGGTGGATATATGGAATGCTCTGCCCCAGAAGGCAGTGGAGGTCAAATCTCTGGATGCTTTCAAGAAAGAGACAGACAGAGTTCTTAAAGATAGTGGAATCAAGGGTTATGGGGATAAGGCAGGAACAGGATACTGATTGTGGATGATCAGCTATGATCATAATGAATGGTGGTGCTGGCTCGAAGGGCCGAATGGCCTACTCTAGCACCTATTGTCTATTGTCTACAGGGGACCTACATTTATCTTCTCCAGTCTTTTTCTCTTCACATAGCTATAGAAGCTTTTGCAGTCAGTTGTTATGTTTTCTGCAAGTTTACTTTCACTTTCTATTTTCCCTTTCCGAATTAAACCCATTGTCCTCCTTTACTCAACTTTAAATTTCTCCTCGTCCTCAGGTTTGCTGTTTTTTCTGGCCAATTTATATGCCTCCACTTTGGCTTTAACACTGTCTCTGATTTCTCTTGCTAGTTGTGGTTGAGCCACCTTCCCTGTTTTATTCTTATGCCAAGCAGGGATGTACATTTTCTGAGGAAGGGTCTAGGCCCGAAACGTCAGCTTTCCTGCTCTTCTGGTGCTGGTTGGCCTGCTGTGTTCATCCAACTCTACACCTTGTTATATCAGGGATGTACAATTATTGAAATTCATTCATGTGTTCTTTAAATGTCTTCTGTTGCCTATCCACCATTAGTCCCTTAAGTATCCTTGGTTAGTTTATCTTGCCAATGCATACCTCATACCACCAAAGTTTAGCTTTCTTTAAGTTCAGAACCCTAATTTCAGATTTAATTGTGTCACTCTCCAGCTTAATGAAGAATTCTACCCTATTATAGTCACTCTTCCCCAAAGGATCTCATATCACAATGTTGCTAACTAATCCTCTCTTGTTAGATAATACCCAGTTTAGGATGGCATGCTCTCTAGTTGGTTCCTCGACATATTTGACAAGGAAACCATGCCTCATACATTCCAGGAAATCTTTCTCCATCACATTGCTACTAGTTTGATTAGACCAATCAATATGTAGATTAAAGTCACCCATAATAACTGCTGTACCCTTCTTGCATGCATCTCTAATTTCTTGCTTGATATAGTCCCCAACATCACAACTACTGTTTGATGGTCTGAACACAACTCCCAATAAGATCTTTTTTCCCTTTGGTGCTCCACAGCTCAAACCATATAGATTCTGCATGGACCAGGCTAACGTCCTTCGTTAATATTGTGTTAACCTCTGCCTTAACCAGCAATGCTAACCCACCTCTCTTTCCTTTCTGTTTGTCTTTCCTGAAAATTCAACAACCCTGGACATTGGGATCCCATCTTTGGTCACCCTGGAGCCAGGTCTCTGTGATCCCAATGATAACGTACCCATGTTTGTGCAGTTAATTCACCCACCTTATTACAAATGTTACTCACATTGAGACGCAAAGCCTTCAGGCTCATTTTTTTTCACACTTATTGCCCTTTTAGAATCATTGTGAAATGTCGCCCTTTTTGATTTTTGCCTTTGGTTTCTTTGCCTTCCAGTTTCATTTTTCCCCTAGTTTCCCTTTGTTTGTTTCTCCACTTTACTTCCCTTTGACTTCCTGCATCGGTTCCCATCTCCCTGCCTTATTAGTTTAAGATCTCTCCAACAGCAAACACTCCCCCTAGGACATTGGTTCTATTCCAGCCCAGGTGCAGATGATCCAGCTTGTACTGGTCGCAACTCCCCCAGAACCAGTTCCAATGTCCCAGGAATTTGAATCCCTCCCTCCTGCACCATCCTTCAGGCTATCTTAGCTATCTTGACACTCCTACTCTGGCTAGCACATGGTACCGGTAGCAATCCAGAGATTACTACCTTTGAAGTCCTACTTTTTAGTTTAACACCTAACTCCCTAAATTCAGCTTGTAGGGCCTCATCACATGTTTTTACTTATGTCCTTGGTGCTGGAATGCACCATGACATTTGGCTGTTCACATCCCAACCCCAAGAATGTCCTGAAGCTGCTCCAAGATATCCTTGACCCTTGCAACAGGGACGCAACATACCATCCTGACTCTTATTTGCGTCTGCAGAAACGCCTATTTATTTCCCTTACAATTGAATTTCCTATCACTGTAGTTCTGCCACTCTTTATCCCACCCTCCTGTGCAGCAGAGCCGGCCTGGTGTCATGAACCTGGCTGCTCCCACCTTCCCCTGGTGAGACATCTCCCTAACTCCTGTTTTGGAGGGAGATGTTTGCAGGGGGCCGTTGTGCTACCTTCCTATACTTCCTCTGTCTGTTGGTAACTCATTCTCAGTCATTTTTATCTGCGGTGTGGCCAACTTACTGAACATGCTATCAATGAATCCCTCAGCCTCGTGGATGCTCCAAAGTGAATCCAGCCACAGTTCCAGAACTGTCAAGCTGTCAGACAGGAGCTGCAGCTGGACAGACTTCTGGCACATGAAGGAGTCATGGATATTGGAATGGTCCCTGAATTCCCACACTGCACTGAAGAAGCATGACATGGATGAGGGCTCTCCTGCCATGTCATAACCCTTAAGTTAACAACAGTACCAAAGTGAAGAGAAAATAAGAGAGAAGAAACCCAGTCACTTACTCACCTGCTGCCTGTGACTTCACGGTTAAATTTCCTTCTATATTTTTCTTTACCCTGGTGTCTTCAGCAGCTGCAGTAGTTTGCTCCTGCTCTGAGGAGCTTTACCTTGCTGTTGCTTGCCCTTGTCACTAAAGTCCAGTATTCACTTAAGCTGACACGTAAATCTCCAGCAGCACTTCCACCACAAAGCTGCCCTAGAAATGGCCACTCTGCTATAGCTTGCCTTCCTTTTATTCATTCCTGGGCAGTGAATGAGATGACTCCTCCCAGATTCATATTTCCTCATATTCAAATCAAAAACCTCCAGTAAATTTGACAAAAGCAACTGCCCTTTCACAAAACCAATTTGACTCTGCCTAATTGCATTAAAATGTTCCCAGCATCCTAACATGACCTCCTTAATTAAAAATTTCAGCATCTTCTGCAAGAGGAAAATGTCAGACTAAGAGACCCTCGATGAAATCTTTAACAGTGGGGGCATCAGGGAGGGGGAATTGAAAAATATCATGAGGAGAAGCAATGCGGGAGAACCTGCAACAGTGAAGATGAGGTACCTATAAGAAGAAATGGTATAGAATTGAGGCAGTTATATGGAGATTTCATTGTTTTTTTAAAAGCCTCATAAGTCTACAGTTGTTATAAGTCGGGGTTTGAGGTTGAGTCATCTAAGCCATGCCTGCAGTTTGTAAAAATGCAAGAATTTCAAGTTGCTCACTCATGGAGAGCTCCGTGGCAACCATTTCTGTCACGGACCTTGCAACACCAAAATTTTGGCTTGGTCCCACTCTGAAAGGCCCCACTCTACAAGATCAATGCTCACTGGAGTTACTCTTTTTCTTTTAAAATTCTAAATCATAGGATCTAAGAAGTAGGCCATTTGGCCCGTTGAGTCTGTTCTGCAGATCACAAAAATCAAATTATCCTCAACTCCACTTTCCTGTCTTTTCCCATAACCCTCAATTCCTTACAGATTAAAAATGCTTCCATAAGAACTAAAACTACAGTCACTCAGTTGCAAGTTCCACTTGATAGAACCGTAGATGATCCTTTCTTACACTTTGCTGATGATCAACTGCAGACTGATGGGGCGGCAACTGACCGAGTTGGATCCTTCTCGCTTGCTGTGCACTGGGCATACTGGACAACTTCCCACATTGTCAGGCAGACGTCAGTGCTGCGGCTGCACATCCCAACCAGGGACATGGCATTTTCTGGAGCAGAGGTGGTCAACACCATTGCCAGAATATTGTCAGGGCCTGTGGTATTTGCAGCAATCAGTGCTTCCAACTGTTTCGTGCTATTATGTGGGACAGCATTCCCTTTAACTTTCTTACCAGCTATGCAGGCTTCCAAGGCCTGTGTACAACATTGATTCTTGGAACCGGAAGTCAATGCTCCAATGATGTACTGATACCAGTTGCCTTCGACGAAGCATTTGGAGCAGCTGCACAAGTGCGCAGCATTGCAGCTTAGACAGACCACTGGCAAGGTGTAAATAAAATCGGCTAAAGACTGACATCTGTGCTGATGGGGTCCTCAGGAACTGACTGATTTAAACACTCAAGTCCACAACCCAGAGACTCATTCTGCAGCACCTCTGTGCATCATCCAGCTGGTGTTCAATGTGGAGGAGAATGGATTCATCAGTGAGAGGATCGCAGTAGGAAGTAATCAGCAGATGGCTTCCTTACCCTTCTTCGACCTGATGCCATAAGACTTCACGCATAGCCAGAGTCAGCTCCTTCTCGATATATCTTGTGTTTCTGTCTTGCTGTTTGGACAGGACATACCCTGAGACGGTGATGGTGGTGTCTGGGACAACATCTGTGAGAAACGATTCTATGACTCCTTCTGTGTCTTGGCTGGTCTGTGGGACACTTCACTGACTTTTAGCATAAGCCCCAACTGTTGGTAAAGGTTTAGAAGTTTGATAGGGCTGTGTTTGCTGTTGTTGTTTCTGGTGTCTAGGTCAATGTCAAGTGGTCTGTCCAGTTTAACTCTTTTCACTTTGAAGCAGTTTGATAGTTGGTTTGTTATGCCATTTCAGACAGCAGTTGAGAATCAACCTGATTGCTGAGGAATTTGGAAACAGAAGTCACTCCAACAAGGTAAAGTTGGTGGATTTTGCTCCCTAACGTGTTCCATATTAATGAACCAGATGGATTTTACCACAATCGCTAGTAGCTACATTAGTTGCCATTTAGCCAGATTCAATTCCAGATTTTTTTAAATGGAATTTAATTTTCACCATTTGGTATTCGGTATGGTGAGAATTGAGCCCATGTACCCAGAACATTAGCCTGGTCTCTAGATTACCAGTCCAGTAATATTACTACTATGTGATGCCTCCCTTATTCTCTTCGGAGAATTGTGGATTTCTTTTTGATTCCATTTGATGTTATCTTTAACATCCGCAGCCATGAATGGTGCATTTTTTCCACTTCTCACTGGAGCGTTATGGGATATATGCTTAAATGTATCTCTACTGACTTATTCCTCAACCTAATTTTTAAATTTACTTTAGCCTGGTCATAATTCGTTTTCAGTTGTATTTATTTAAGTCTGAAATGCTAGATTTGGATAATGTACTTGGGATTGCCATTCCCTGGAAATCTTGCCCCCATGTGTCTTGAATATTCAAGTACATTAGTATCATAGATTTGGTTAACACAATGGATTTGCTTATACACTTATTAATGACATATTTTTAGGATAAATAGTACCCAAGATGTGGAAAGTGAGGGTCAATTTTCAATGTGTCACCATTAATCTCAATTGAAGGCATTTAGATTTGATGTATTTGCACAGTTCTCTTGAGTTTCAGAACAATGTCTATGTTCTTGTTAGCCTTTGGGAATACATCAAGTACTTATTGTAGTGCTTCTTCAGAGTAAGTGCATCATAAGACTGCTGTAATGCTATTGCAAATAGGTTGTTGTCTTCATTTTAGCCATAGGCAGTTGAGGTTAAACTATTTATTGGTGATTGCCCCACCTAGGAGAGCCTAGTATTAATCTACACTATTAATCTACAGCATTGCTGCAAGCAAGATTAGGAGCAGTACTGTTACAATGACATGCCTTGTTTGACATCTACATTGATAGTGAAGGGATCTATAGTCAGTTTAATTCTGCTGTTAGCATGTGTATTATAGGAGATGAAAGATCTTTGTGAATTCAGATCAGTATCCAAATGACAAATACTTTGCAAAAATCAATTTGATTAACTGAGTTGAAGGTCTCATTGAGACTCAAGAAAACCATTATAACTGAAATGATTGTTCTTCACAGTTTTCCTGAAGCTGATGTCCTGTGAAGACCCGTTTTGGTTGCTCTACTCGTCGATCAGAAGCCACAATGGGAATCTGGAAGGTTGACTTTTCCAGATAAAAATTAAGGATTACCTGAACAATTGAGAGCAATACTTTGTACTTTTAGTTATTAGTTTGACTTGTTTCCGTTCTTGAAGATTGCAATCATCATCATGAAGCTCCAGCAGATTGAAGAAATTCCAAATGGCTTTATAGAGGCCAGTCCTAAAATCTAACTATAAGCGCAGGTGCACTTGACTTGGCCTCTTTTCCTACTCCCGCAACTTTGTCCCTGGAACCTGTCTTTGGTCCCACCCTTTTTCTCCACGTTATCCTTTGGCATATCATCTGAAGATGCTGTTAGTGTTCACATGTGCATTGGCAATACCCAGTTCCACCCCATCCACCCATTCCCTCAATGCTTTCACTGGCAACATGTAGTCAGCACCTACGTTTGATATGAGCTGAAATTTCCTCCAGTAAAATATTAAGAAGGCTAAAACTACTGGCTTTTGTTATTGTCACTAAATTTATTCTTCTCTTGGGCCATATCTTTTCACTGAATAAAATTGTTTGCGACCTCAGTGTATTGTTTGGTCCCAACTGAACTGCTGAGCCTATAGTCTCTCCAGCATGAAAAGCACCTATTTCCACTCCCACAGTGATATGTGCCTATCTCTGGCCTTGCCTCAGCCCATCTGCTACTGAAATCTACTTCTGTATTTTTGTCACATTCAGATTTGACCATTAGTGTTCCATGCATCACTCTTTGAAAACTTAAAATAATTCAAAACCCAGCTGCCCAAACTCTAACCTATTCTGAGGTCCATCACATCTATGCTTGCTGGTCTACGTAAATTTCTGTTGCTTCAATTTAAGATACCTCATGTTCAAATCCTTTGATTGCTCCATCACTCCCAATCACAATAATGTTCCCCAATCTTGCAACCTCTGGGAATTTTGTTTCCTTTAACTTGGGACGTCAGCACATATCCCAGACCATCATTGGCAGCCAAGTCCTCAGTTGTCTATGCTTTGGACCTTCCTCCTGACACTGCTCCATTCCCCTCTAATACCTTAAAAGGCCCTAAGGGGCATGTTTGAGTATTAAATGTACTAGATAAGTTCAATTTGATTTTAATACATGGGTGTACTGTCTTGATAATCTGTCAAATTGTATCAGTGAAGTAATAAGCTTTCAATGAATAACTATCTGCATTACTCACAAAGCTAGTGATACACATAAAATGTCATCTTTCAGTTTTGCTCTCATGAGGCATTCTATACACTATCTTAACACTAAAGTAGTAAGTTGCTATGCAGTCTGTGATTTAAGTGCATTATATGTTGGCTGTGGCTTGGTTAATAGCACTATGTCATCTTTGTTATAGATGTTGAAGATTCCAGTGCCACTCCAGTGTAGTATGAGGATGTGAGATAACAAGGTGTGGAGCTGGGTGAACACGGCTGGCCAAGCAGCATCTTAGGAGCAGAAAAACTGACTGTTTGGGCCTAGACCCTTCCCTGTCAGCGATAGCTTCTTTTCAATGGGGCTTTGAAATACGGTTTCAATTGATCCTCCAGTTAGGCATAAAATGTACAATGTCTCTATTTCCTAAAGAGTTGGGAGTTGCCCCTGTCGTCTGGTCAACAATCAATCGACATGGCCAGATCAGTTATATAGTTATTACCACACACCTGTGTAGCCAAGCTTGTTATGCTTAAATGAGTTGCTGGGCTTCCTTTAGAACAGTTATTAAACTTTCAGAGTATATCATTGACTGGAAAGTGGTTTGAGACAAACAGATTATAAAAAGTGCTACGTAAATGAAGGCCTATTTTTCCTGTTTGGTCAGTTGGGCTTGAGATGAAGAAAAATTTCTTTACCAAAAGGGTTGTCAACCACGTACTGGGAGGGTTGTGGATGATAGATCATTGGGTACATTCAAGGTGGAGAATATTTGATTTTTGTGAATTAAGCGAATAAGGGAGTGATATAGGAAGATAGAATTGAGGTAGAAGACCTGAATGATGCAGCAAACCTGATGAGCCAAAGATTGTACTCAACCCATTTCCCATGTTCTCATGTTGACTGATCCTCAGTCACTTGCTAAAACATGTGCTGACGGCTGGATTTAAATTGAATTTGTTGCTGTTTACCAACAGTCTTGAGTTCTGTAACTGGGCTTCATCAATTTTCCTGAATGTTAAGAAGCTCCAGCTTGCTAATGATGTATTTGCAGGCCCAAATTTGCAGACCAGATTAATTCAGGCATTTTTAAAATTCATTCAGAGGATATGGGAGATCACTGGCTAGGCCAGCATTCATTGCCCATCCCTAATGGCCCAGAGGGCAGTGAGAGTCAAGCACATCACTGTAGTCTAGAGTCACAAGTAGGCCAGATCAGGTAAGGATGGCAGTTTCCTTTTCTAAAGGACATCAGTGAACCAACAATTAGCAACTGTTTTATGGTCATCATTAGACTTTTAATTCCATATTGTTACTGAATTCAAATTCCACCATTTGCCATGGCAAAATTATGTGGGACATTGTCAAAAGCCTTCTGAAAGTCCAAATAAACCACATCCACTGCAAGCCCCTCATCACTGCTACTAATTACATCCTCAAAGAATTCCAGTTAACTTGTCAAACGAACATAATTATCTTCCAAGTGGTGTTTTAATATTTTTGCCTCGCCTGGCAGAAATCAAGTTATTGTATGAACAGCTTCAGTCTCACTCTTTTTTCAACAACAGGCATGACAAAATGTTTATAATTTGAAGAAGTAAAGAGAACTTATTATTTGGGATACTACTGAATGCTCTATTTCAATGATGTCAAAATCATCAAGAGGAATCCACAAGGATTCACTAAAATGAACCAATGGATAAGGGGTTAGTTACAACGAAAAACTAGAGAAACATCGGCTTCTTTCACTAAGTGTTTTGGTAATTGGTAATTAGCAATTGAGTTGGCAGAAGATCTAAGATTGTCATTGAAAGAAAAGGCTAAATAAGATTTATTAGAATTACACTTCAAGACTTAATGTTTAAATGGCCAAACAAGTTGATTATCAAACTGAAAATCTGGCTTGGCAGGCAGTATGAATAGGAGTGTTGCCTGGTCAGTTATGCATGTTGCAGAGTGGCATCCCTCAAATTATAGTCTCGGGACAGGTTTGCAACCTGTTTCAGGAAGAAACCAGCTATAGAAACAGATGTAAGAATTCACTTTGCCTCATTCACCACCAAGCGTGGGAAAAGATGTCTGTAAGAGTTTCCAAAACAAAGTTGTGTAAATATTTGAAAAAGAAAATGAAGAGGAATGGAGTTAAAGGTACTAAGTAAATGGATTTTTCAGAGAGATAGTAGGAACTGCCCATCCTGGAGAATCTGAGATAACAAGGTATAAAGCTGGATGGACACAGCATGCCAAGCAGCATCAGAGGAGCAGGAAAGCTGACATTTTGGGTCGAGGCCCTTCTTCAGAAAAATTCGACCCGAAACGTCAGCTTTCCTGCTCCTCTGAGGCTGCTTGGCCTGCTGTGTTCATCCAGCTCTACACCTTGTTATCTCGGATTTTTCAGAGAAAAAGTTTGAACTAATTAATTAACTAGTTAATTAGCTTCCTTGACTCTAAATTTCAATGTCCTGGCACCCTGTTAAAACACTGGTTTGCGTTTGCTGATGGCCAGATACTCATTGGAACTGTGCAAATTGGAGTTGGGTATCAGGAGCTTGCGGAATCTTAAACCCAGCAGATTCGGTGGGAAATGCATGGGAAATCGAAGCACCTGAAGGACAGTTCCCTGGCATCTGGAAACCTCCAAGGGAGTCCTTCAAAGTCAGAGAATTCAGAAGGTTCCCCTTTACTTATGTTAGCAGTTACCCAGGGAAATTACAGGAATAAAAATGTAATCTAATCCTGGGCCCCCATTAAGCTCACCAGTCAACCCAGCACTCAGCTCCCTCAACAACAAAGAGCTCCCAAACACAACAAGATTTCAGCATCCTCACCAACAACCACACCCCTCCCACCCAGGGACCCAACAGTGCCTTGCTCCTAACATCAACGCCTGTGACCCAAAAACGGACCCAAACCCCACACTCCCTGCTGGACCCGAACCCCACACTCCCTGCTGGACCTGAACCCCACACTCCCTGCTGGACCCGAACACCACACTCCCTGCTGGATCCGAACACTCCTCTCCTTGTCATACACGAACCCCTCCTCCAGAAGCAAAAATACCCTACCCATCGCTGCACCTGATATCCTCACCAGCACCCCACCATCCCCCGCTTGATGCAAACATCCATCCCAAAGCGCTTACTGACTCCCCTGTAAACCTTATACTCAGTCTCATAGAATTCAGCTCCTCTTCTTCCCACCAGACCAAAAATATCTGAGACACAACCTCCCCAATACTCGATCTATATGGTCCAATAATGTCTCCTCTGCCATACCCAATACTTTCCTTCCACCCCATTAGCTTTGCCAGAACAATCACCTTCCGCCTCCATCATCCGATCTGACAACATCTTCCCTGAGGAATTTGATACCCACCCCTAACTGCAATCTAGTCTGGGCTCCATCACTAACTTGGCACCCCAGAATCCTATGTACCTAACATCCTCTGTATCTGCCACCCTATCCACTTGGCATCAATTGATTTCCAACCTATCCCACTCAGTATCCCCTCACCTAGCACCCTAACCCAGAACCATTTGCCATTCTTACTTCACCTAACCCTAACCCTATTCACCTATACAGTTATCCTTTCACAGAACAGCCAAAGTGACTGGCTGGAAGATAGTAAGGACTGCAGATGCTGGGAGCTAGAGTCAATAAATATGGAGCTGGAACAGCACAGCAGGTCAGACAACATCTGAGGAGCATGGCTGACTGGCTGTGCTACTGGATATTTATATCAGAGACCACCACGACTAGCTGAGGCAAAATGTACAGTGTGACTTCCTTTAATTATCCGATGCTACCATGTTTAAATTCAGGTACACTCCATATTTTTGACGGAGCCAGGTCTGAATGACTAGCTAGAAATGAGAATTTCAGTTCTATGGGAAAAGAAAACTAAAATGAGAGTGGCAATCCGGCTGTGATTCTCACATCTCAGGATATCCAAATCAATTTCTCTGAAACCAAGTATTAAAAAAGGTCTCCTCTGAGGAAGCATCACTGGACCCAAAACGTTAACTCTGTTTTTTGCTTCACAGGTACTGCCAAACCTGCTGAGCTTTTCCAGCAACTTTGTTTATGTTCCTGATTCACAGCATCCACAGTTCTTTAGGGCTTTGTTTTATTCATCCAATGGAACCAGCTGTCCATGAAATAGGCAGGAAGTGGCCCCCAATTAGCCATTAATTGGCCACATGAGGGTCCCAGTTGTCACAAGAGTGGGTAGGCTGCCTGATACCTCTCTCACTACTCATAAGATTGTAGTGTCGGCAAGAAATGGCAGACATGTGCCAGGAAAGAGGAGCAAGGCACATTACAGGCTTCTGCGGTTGCAAACCTATCTGCAGGGAAATATGCCATTGGATTGGAATCAAAAACACTGTTTTGGGGTGATAGTCAATACTGTGCAGGTTTGAAGCAGATCCCAGGATGACACTCAAGAAACTGAAGAATGGGTAAATAATTGGTAGATGTAGTTCAACACAATTAAATATAAGGTAGTACACTTTGGTAGAAAGAAGAGACACTACTTATTCTTTGGAAGTTACATGTCCAGGTTGAGCAAAGGATATGAACCTATGAATTAGGAGCAGGAATAGGCCATCAGTTCCTTGACCAATCTCTACCATTCAATGCACTTATGACGAATCTTATCAGAATGTCAACTCCACTTGTCTCCTGACAAGATACCAGCAGCAACATGCAACTCTGTAGCTTTTATTAATGACACGTCATTGCTTGTTGACAAGAACATCCCCTTTCCATATTGGGTGTCGAGCTTTATATAGTTAAGTGCAGATCAAGCATTCTCTGAAAACAGTTGTTTATAATTATTTATATCATATGTAGTACTCTAAAGAAAAGATACCATAAACAAACCAATTTTTCCTACTTTGTAGCAAGGCCCACCTTGTAGCCCTAATGACGGTTTTCAATGTAGGGATCAAATCCTCCATGAGTTCAGCTTGGTAACCCTTGTCTTCAGGCTCTTGGTCCACCTCAGCAGCAGCATCTACACAGCAACAACAATGACTTGGTTAAATGCCACAGTTATATTCATAGTAATCAATACCTCTATCCAATTTTATCATCAACTGAAAATTTACAATACTATAGAGTGCAAGTTCCAGATAAAAAAGCTGAGGTCATGTTTTTTCCACTCAGGAACTCACAAGGATGCTAGAAACAGAGGTGACACAAGTATCTTCTCTTACTGCATTTTAGACTACTGGTAAACATAGTTCTGTTGATGCACCTAATCACAGGGCTGGGACTTGTAAGCCAAGAAGATCCCAGGTTAAGTTCATTATTTAGTTCCTGAATTAGCTAATCTCAATCAGGAAACCATAAGCGGCCTCAAACTAGCACAGGAAAAGCTTAGCTCGGATCCCCATGTCTGTATGTTCGCTAGCTCGACTCACTTGATGCTATTCATGTCTCAGACCCACAAGAATGTGGATTTGAGAACAATTGAAGTGTTTGAACTCATAATCTAGCTTTTCACTAAACTGCACCACTGATTGCACTTTCAGACTTTTCATTTTCATGTCTAATAGTAAATCAATTCACATGCTTTGATAAATGTTAAAAGGTCTCAGTGCACTTAGAAAACAAACAAAAGTTTTCTTGGTCAATGTTCCTTCCTTTAATCAACAACCACCGAAAGGTATTAACTAGTACTTCAGTGAAAGCAAAATACTATAATCCTGAAAACCTGAAATAAAAATGGAAAATGCTTGAAATACTCAGTAGGTCTGTCAGCAGCTGTACAAAAAGAAACATAGTTAATGTTTTGAGTATTTCCAGGACTTTTTTTAAATTGGCAGTTCACCTCATTGCTAATGTGGCCCTCTACTGTATACAAATTTGTTGCTGTATTTGCCATAATAAGAAAGCTCATGACACTCCTTTGTAGATAATGCTCCTATGCCTTTAGAGGCTGGTTTTGAGGTAGCCGTGCAGGAAAATTGGAATATAAAGAGCCTTTCTGGGCTGGTCTGGCCACTCTTCCCTAAGGTGGACTAAGGGACACTGGTAACACACACGAAGCACCTGTGGTAAGCTTACTGAGATTGTTTAAGGAATAATTAATTGCCATTGTCTTAGGCCAATTAAATATTACAGTGGCACATGGCCCACGTAGTGTATGTAACTTGCCAAAACATGAGGTGAGCAGGAAGTCAAAGCATCATGGCAACGACACAAAAATGGAAACCCTCAAGTCATCCAGAGGCAACAGACTGCCATTACAGTGTCATTGACATGCTGTCATGCTTGGTGCTCTTGCAACAGAAAACACTAGCTTTCTGCCTTTTCTTACATTTAATATGTTCCATTCGCTTGCATGCTTGTCCCCTCATCAATAGTTCACTGCAGCCACAGAGAAGGCTGTTAGCCATTGTTTAAATTGTGTGCTCCGATTCACCGATTCACCCCCTCGCCTCCTCAATATGCCTGCTGTCTCAAACTAAATGGTGATCCCAGGGGCAGATTGTCATTTGGACTCCCTTCCAGTGCATTGATCCAGGAAGCACGGTACTCTTATCTCCAGGTTATGGACCCAGAAATTATGTAATCTCCCATTTAAAAAGTTAAGGTGACAAAATTCAGCCCCTTGTCTCTGAAGTGCTTTGAAACATTTCCAAGACATGTGATAAGCACGTAGTTAATTTAAACCTTGTTTCTATTAACCAATAGAAAATGGTATTTTGGGAGCTTGAGGAAAATAAATAGTACCTTCTGAGCTCTGCCTGAAGCCAAAGGCTTTAATGCGAACTGCAGCTCGAAGGTCACTGAAACCCAAACTCTTCTGATCCTTTGACGGGCTATCCTCTACTCCGTCGGTGTTTTGAGGTGTAAAAAACTTGCTCTTAACATTGCCAGCTCTGGGTCCAGCACTACGAACACGTTCAAAAAGGCTCAGCTTCTGGCTGTAATGAAAAAAATTACAGGGAAACAGAACATAGAACAATACAGCGCAGAACAGGCCCTTCAGCCCTCGATATTGCACAGACCTGTGAACTAATCTAAGCACCTCGCCCAACGCTATCCCATCATCATCCATATGCTTATCCAAGGACTGTTTAGATGCTCCTAATGTGGCTAAGTTAACTACATTGGCAGGCAGGGCGTTCCACGCCCTTACCACTCTCTGAGTAAAGAACCTGCCTCTGACATCTGTCTTACATCTATCACCCCTCAATTTGTAGCTCGTACAAGCTGATGTCATCATCCTCAGAAAAAGACTCTCACTGTCCACCCTATCTAATCCTCTGATCATCTTGTATGTCTCTATTAAATACCCTCTTAGGCTTCTTCTCTCCAATGAGAACAGACCCAAGTCCCTCAGCCTTTTTCCATAAGGCCTTCGCTCCATACCAGGCAACATCCTGGTAAATCCCCTCTGCACCTTTTCCAATGCTTCCACATCATTCTTGTAATGGGGCGGCCAGAACCGCACGCAATATTCCAAGTGAGGCCGCACTAGCGTTTTGTACAGTTGCAACATGACATCACGGCTCCAAAACTCAACCCCTCTACCAATTAAACCTAACACACTGTAAGCCTGGAATAAATAGGGAGAGGGGGGGAGGCGGACCGAAGATGGAGAGTAAAGAAGATAGGTGGAGAGAGTATAGGTGGGGAGGTAGGGAGGGGATAGGTCAGTCCAGGGAAGACGGACAGGTCAAGGAGGTGGGATGAGGTCAGTAGGTAGATGGGGGTGCGGCTTGGGGTGGGAGGAAGGGATGGGTGAGAGGAAGAACCGGTTAGGGAGGCAGAGACAGGTTGGACTGGTTTTGGGATGCAGTGGGTGGGGGGGGAAGAGCTGGGCTGGTTGTGTGGTGCAGTGGCGGGAGGGGACGAACTGGGCTGGTTTAGGGATGCAGTAGGGGAAGGGGAGATTTTGAAACTGGTGAAGTCCACATTGATACCATTAGGCTGCAGGGTTCCCAGGCGGAATATGAGTTGCTGTTCCTGCAACCTTCGGGTGGTATCATTGTGGCAGTGCAGGAGGCCCATGATGGACATGTCATCTAAAGAATGGGAGGGGGAGTGGAAATGGTTTGCGACTGGGAGGTGCAGTTGTTTGTTGCGAACTGAGCGGAGGTGTTCTGCAAAGCGGTCTCCAAGCCTCCGCTTGGTTTCCCCAATGTAGAGGAAGCCGCACCGGGTACAATGGATGCAGTATACCACATTGGCAGATGTGCAGGTGAACCTCTGCTTAATGTGGAATGTCATCTTGGGGCCTGGGATAGGCGTGAGGGAGGAGGTGTGGGGGCAAGTGTAGCATTTCCTGCGGTTTTAGGGGAAGGTGCCGGGTGTGGTGGGGTTGGAGGGCAGTGTGGAGCCAACAAGGGAGTCATGGAGAGAGTGGTCTCTCCGGAAAGCAGACAGGGGTGGGGATGGAAAAATGTCTTGGGTGGTGGGGTCGGATTGTAAATGGCGAAAGTGTCGGAGGCTGATGCGTTGTATCCGGAGGTTGGTAGGGTGGTGTGTGAGAACGAGGGGGATCCTCTTAGGGCGGTTGTGGTGAGGGCGGGGTGTGAGGGATGTGTTGCGGGAAATACGGGAGACGCGGTCAAGGGCGTTCTCGATCACTGTGGGGGGAAAGTTGCGGTCCTTAAAGAACTTGGACATCTGGGATGTGTGGGAGTGGAATGTCTTATCGTGGGAGCAGATGCGGCGGAGGCGGAGGAATTGGGAATAGGGGATGGAATTTTTGCAGCAGGGTGGGTGGGAGGAGGTGTATTCTAGGTAGCTGTGGGAGTCGGTGGGCTGATGTCCATTTCAAGCCCACCGACTCCCACAGCTACCTAGAATACACCTCCTCCCACCCACTCTCCTGCAAAAATTCCATCCCCTATTCCCAATTCCTCCGCCTCCGCCGCATCTGCTCCCACGATAAGACATTCCACTCCCGCACATCCCAGATGTCCAAGTTCTTTAAGGACCCGCAACATTCCCCCCACAGTGATCGAGAACGCCCTTGACCGCGTCTCCCGTATTTCCCGCAACACATCCCTCACACCCCACCCCCGCCACAACCGCCCTAAGAGGATCCCCCTCGTTCTCACACACCACCCTACCAACCTCCGGATACAACACATCATCCTCCGACACATTCGCCATTTACAATCCGACCCCACCACCCAAGACATTTTTCCATCCCCACCCCTGTCTGCTTTCCGGAGAGACCACTCTCTCCGTGACTCCCTTGTTGGCTCCACACTGCCCTCCAACCCCACCACACCCGGCACCTTCCCCTACAACCGCAGGAAATGCTACACTTGCCCCCACACCTCCTCCCTCACCCCTATCCCAGGCCCCAAGATGACATTCCACATTAAGCAGAGGTTCACCTGCACATCTGCCAATGTGGTATACTGCATCCACTGTACCCGGTGCGGCTTCCTCTACATTGGGGAAACCAAGCGGAGGCTTGGAGACCGCTTTGCAGAACACCTCCGCTCAGTTCGCAACAAACAACTGCACCTCCCAGTCGCAAACCATTTCCACTCCCCCTCCCATTCTCTTGATGACATGTCCATCATGGGCCTCCTGCACTGCCACAATGATACCACCCGAAGGTTGCAGGAACAGCAACTCATATTCCGCCTGGGAACCCTGCAGCCTAATGGTATCAATGTGGACTTCACCAGTTTCAAAATCTCCCCTTCCCCTACTGCATCCCTAAACCAGCCCAGTTCGTCCCCTCCCGCCACTGCACCACACAACCAGCCCAGCTCTTCCCCCCCACCCACTGCATCCCAAAACCAGTCCAACCTGTCTCTGCCTCCCTAACCGGTTCTTCCTCTCACCCATCCCTTCCTCCCACCCCAAGCCGCACCCCCATCTACCTACTAACCTCATCCCACCTCCTTGACCTGTCCGTCTTCCCTGGACTGACCTATCCCCTCCCTACCTCCCCACCTATACTCTCTCCACCTATCTTCTTTACTCTCCATCTTCGGTCCGCCTCCCCCTCTCTCCCTATTTATTCCAGTTCTCTCTCCCCATCCCCCTCTCTGATGAAGGGTCTAGGCCCGAAACGTCAGCTTTTGTGCTCCTGAGATGCTGCTTGGCCTGCTGTGTTCATCCAGCCTCACATTTTATTATCTTGGAATTCTCCAGCATCTGCAGTTCCCATTATCTCTGACACTGTAAGCCTTCTTAACAGCACTATCAACCTGGGTGGCAACTTTCAGGGATCTATGTACATGGACACCAAGATCCCTCTGCATATCTACACCACCAAGAATCTTTCCATTGACCTGATATTCTGCCTTCCCATTATTCCTCCCAAAGTGAATCACCTCACATTTATCTGCATTGAGCTCCATTTGCCACTTTTCAGCCCAATTCTGCAGTTTATCCAAGTATCCCTGCAACCTGCAACATTCTTCCACACTGTCCACCACTCTGTTTTTGAAGTATTTATTATTCTCCCATGGAAACTGTTCAGTAACACTGGAACAAAAAAAAGTTGCTGGAAAAGCTCAGCAGGTCTGGCAGCATCTGTGAAGAGAAATCAGAATTAATGTTTCAGGTCTGGTGACCCTTCTGCAGAACTGATGGTAACTAGGAAAACGTCAGTTTATATGCAGAAGCTAGGGTCGGGGAGGGGTAAGGAGTAAATAATAAGTGGGGATACAGCCCAAAGACAGAGAAGATCAGTTGGAAAGACAACAAGTTGATAACAATCTGGCTAGGAGGGTGAATAAATACTGACTTCTCATCAAAGATCCCAAAAAGACTAGCTGTGGCTTGGTGGTAGAACTCTAAGCACTGAGCCAGGTGGATATAGGTTCAAGTCCAACACAAAAGGCTCCAGCAAATTTCACACTCGAATTTGACAGTGATGGAGTTCTGCACTGGCAGATGTAATGGCTTTTGGAGGAAACGAGAAGCTATGGGTCTATCTACCCTTTTCAGTCAACGGTATACTATTATTATGAAGAACCAAAGAGCTTTACTGAGTGCCCAGGACAACATTTATTCTTCAATTAAAATCACTAAAAACGAGACTAATTTATCATTCCCACATTTATGTTTGTGGGACCTCACCCTGTGGCTGCCACTTTTCTTAAAACTGTGATGACTCTGATTTTCTGAAGTCAATACAAGTGTCCATCATTCTTTGAAAAGAGGTGAGGTAGAGTGTTTTCTGGAGAGTTGAAGCACAGTTGCTGTTCCTGCTTTCTCAATAGAGTTTGTGATCAATCAAACTTATTTTAACATACAGGTCATTCTTTGGAAAAAAAATCCAATATGATGTAGCTTAAGTATCCTGAGTTTATATTCAAAGTAAAACTGCTCAGGCTTGAACATTTTTAAGAATTTTTGTTCTTTTTCTGTAATGTCTTTCCACAGTCCATAGTACTAAAAGGTATTCTGTATAGGAATGTATGCATAAATATTGAAGCAAATTACATCCATTCGTGGATTTAGTTTAAAAACAACATAAATGATAGAGGTACACTGATAATGTGCATTATTTCTAGCAACTGATGCCAATCTGTGTGATGTCAATATTTGGACTAATTATTGTGAAAACTGCGACTGCCCACCACCCAGTGAATTCATATTTTAGGACATAAAAGCCCCTCCGAATGCAGAAAATAACCACATTCTTAAAATATTCAATTCCATGTTATAAAACAAATGACATTCTTGAACTAGCTAGCACTCTTTTTCACAGGTTTGCAATGGCAATGCTGATGTACCAGTTGAAAATGAGAAGCTGCTGAAATAAAAGATGCAACAAGGTATATTTTATTCAATGTGATGGAAGAAAACTGAGGACAGTAGATTATACAGCTGCTCCTTTTACTTCATTTACTAGAAAGACAGTTGAGTGATTGTTGGAGAAGGGAAGAGAGAAAGAGAAGGAGAGTGAATGTACCTGGGAATGAAAAAAGATCAATTGAATGTTATGCAATGGGGCATTTTTTTAAAAACTCCTATCTTGTTACAAAAATTCAATATTTATAGCAAGGGACGGAGGTGGCTGGGACAGGGATGAAGTGGCTAGGAAACCAAAATGCAGGCAGTATCGTGACACTTTTGGAAAACAATCTTCATTTCCTGCCTGCCAGATTGAGAGGCAATTGCAAGGAATAGCATGCACGGGGAGGCTACAGCCAGGGAGTGGAGGCGTACAAGGGATATTTGTGAAAGAAATCATGAAAGCTACCTGTGTGTGGGGGTTTGGGTTTTGTTGGAGGAGACTCAATAATGTGAGGAGGGAAGCAGGTTCACATGGAAGTCCAGTAGGAAAGCGCTCATATGGCATTTTGCCCAAAAGCAGAGCTGGAGAGGCATTAACCTACAGGATTCAGATTTCCTCAGCTCCCTTCAGTTGCTCAGTTTCTTGATCCCTGGAAAACTGAGCCTCCAGCACTTAAACCTGAAAGTATTTAAACATTACAGGAACAAACTCATTGCCACATTTAAGCAACACTATGCATCCCACTTCACTTAGACTGGTCTGTCATTTGCCCATACTCACCTTTGTTAAATCAGGAAGTTTACAAGTGCAAGGTCGTTTGAGATCAGGGATACAAAGGTTTGAAACTTCCACAATCATCTCCTCCAACCCTTTCCCCTCCTCCACACCCTCCTGACCTGACCTCTGACTCTGCCGAGCATGTCCCAACATGGAGGTTAAAACTTTCCAGTGAGAATTAATATCCATTGATTTCAAGAGATAAATACTTTGATTTGTGAATGGCCTCATTCTGCTATTTAGGGCTGACAATGTTTCTCATTCAAATGACAAAATGGGTTATAGGAAGTCGATGGGTTATAGGAAGTCGCTACACTAATTTTATGACATAACTATCACCAGTTGAAATTGTTTTCACAGCCAGGTATAAGTATATTCTTTACAGCACAGTCTCTCTTGGGAGGTCAAAAATGAAAACCTCTACCTGTTAGAAACACATATTAAAAACATTATCTTTCAACATCACAACACAAGGACTGTTAGTGATACCAGAGATTGTCATTGATATTAAAAGACAGGTAAACTCTCTTGTTTCAGACTAGAAAGCCGAATCTATTTTTCATTTGATCACTGAAAAAAGGCTATTTTGCTTCTTTCCATTGCACATGTGCAAAGAAAAATCAATGCTATTAAAGGATATTTCCCAACTCAACAATACCACTTAATTTATTTTAGTCCTTCACTGTCAGTTCACAGAACAGTTTCTACTCCAGTACTATTCAACATTCGCATCCTTTCATACATTATTCCTCTTTTCTAGTAATCTACTAATTCTGCTAATTAAACTTAAACCATCTTAAATGAGACTAGTAAACTTCCCCATGAGGTTGGTGATCCCAGGCCTGTTGGAATGCAACACATTGAATAGATACTTACTGCCCCAATTCCACCAGAATCTGAAGTCCTCTATGCTGTACCTTGTTTCATACTGCCCATTGTTTCTCCCTAATATCCTATTTCTACACTGTTTAGCACATGGCAATAATTATTATTTTTGACATCCTACATTTGAACTGTCTCACTAGATCTCTATGTCATTGGTACTGTTGTGTATCGCAACTCTGGCTCACTCCTTTCCTACTGCAGAATATTTTTCATGCCCTTGTGTCTGGCACCAGGGAGGCACCATACTATATGAGGCTTACTATGATGGTCACAAAAAAAATGTCTGCCTATCCCCCTATACATGAGATCTCCTCTAATGACAGCATTGCCACACTCTGCTATTCCTCTGTGCAGTCTCTTGCCTGTTGGTGCCTGATTTGACTGCAATATTTCAAGTTGTCTTCACTCCCAATATTATCCTTCACTGAGTACAGTTTGAGAATGATACAAGTCTTTAACATGACTGTACTTCCTGCCTCTTTTTGTTCTAAATGGCCACTTATCCAATATCCTGAACTCTCTCTGCCTGTGGGATAGCCACCAACATCTATGAGGGACTCCAGCTGCCCTGCAAGGTTTAAGGTCAGAGAGGAAATATTTAGAAGGAATCTAAGGGGCAATCCTTTAATGCACAGGGTGGTGCATGTATGGAATGAACTGCCAGATGAAGTGGTGGAAGCTGGTACAATTACAATATTTAACGGGTATTGGATAGGTTTATGAAAAGGAAGGCTTTTGATGAAAATGGACCAAATGCTGACAAATAGGACTAAATTAATTTAAAATAGCTGGCCAGCATGGACAAGTTGGACCAAAGGGTCTGTTTCCATGCTGTACATCTCTATGACTCTATGACCTAGCCTGACTCTGTTAAAATACCACCCCCTTGATCATGACCCCACCCCCAGCCATCAAAACATCATCTCGCAAACCATCCACAACCTCATCACTTCAGGTAACCTCCCAAACCCATAGCCTCCAACCTCATCATTCCCCAACCCCGCACCGCCTGTTTCTATCTCCTTCCCAAAATCCACAAACCTGACTGCCCTGGTCGACCCTTTACCTCTGCCTGCTCCTGCTCCACCAAACTTATCTCTATTTATCTCGATGCCATTTTCTCCCGCTCATTCCAGCAACTCCCCACCTATGTCTGTGACACCACCCAGGCCTCCTCCAAAACTTCCAATTCCCTGGTCCCCAATACCTCATTTTTATCTTGGACATCCAGTCCCTATATACTTGCATTCCCTATGCTGATGGCCTAAAGGCTCTCCGCTTCTTCCTGTCCCACAGGCCCAACCAGTCTCGCTCCACTGATACCCTCATCCGCTTAGCCGAACTCGTCCTCACCCTTAACAACTTCTCTTTCGATTCCACCCACTTCCTACAGACAAAGGGGGTGGCCACGGGTACTCGCATGGGCCCAAGCTATGCCTGCCTCTTTGTAGGTTACATGGAACAATCCCTCTTCCGCACCTGCACAGGCTCCAAACCCCACCTCTTCCTCCGTTACATCAATGACAGTATCGTCGCCATCTCGGGCTCCCATGAGGAGCTCAAACAGTTCATCCACTTCACCAACACCTTCCACCCCAACCTTAAGTTCACCTGGACCATCTCTGATACCTCTCCCTCTTTCCTGGACCTCTCTGTTTCCATCTCTGGCAACCACCTGGAAACTGATATCCATTTCAAGCCTACCAACTCCTACAGCTACCTAGAATACACCTCCTCCCACACACCTTCCTGCAAAAATGCCATCCCCTATTTACAATTTCTTTGCCTCTGCAGCATCTGCTTCCAGGATGAGGCATTCCACTCCCGAACAGCTCAAATGTCCTTGTTTTTCAAGGACTTCAACCTCCCCTCCACATTGGTTGAGAACACCCTTGACCGTGTCTCCCGCATTTCCCGCAACTCATCCCCCACATCTCCTGCCCGCCATAACAACCAAAACAGAATCCCCCACATCGTCACGTACCATCCCACCAACATCCGGATCCAATGCATCATCCTCCAACACTTCCGCCATCTGCAATCCGATCCCACCACCAAAGACATTTTTCCCTCCCCACCCTTATCTGCTTTTCGGAGGGACCACACTCTCCATGACTCCTTTGTCCCCTCCACACTCCCCTCCAGCCCCACCACACCTGGCACTTTTCCCTGCGACCACAAGAAGTGCTACACCTGCCTCTACACCTCCCTCCTCACCCACATGCTAGGCCCCAACAAAACCTTCCACATCAAATAGATGTTCACCTGCATATCTGCTGATGTGTTCTACTATATATGCTGTTCCAGATGTGGCCTCCTCTACATCGGTGAAACCAAATGGGGACCGCTTTGCAGAACACCTATGCTTGGTTCGCAACAAACAACTGCACCTCCCAGTCGCTGACCATTTAAATTCCTCCTCCGACTCCTTAGCTGACATGTCCATCCTGGGTCTCCTGCAGTGCCACAACAATGCCACCCAAAGCTTGAAGGAACAGCACTTCATATTCCGCTTGGGAACTTTGCAGTCCAATGGTATCAATGTGAAGTGCACAAGCTTCAAAATCTCCCCTCCCCCAACCGCATCCCAAAACTAGCCCAGCTTGTCCCCACCTCCCTAACCTATTTAAATGGCAAGTCCAGTTGAGTTTCTAGTCAATAGTAACCCCCAGAATGGTGATACTGGAGGATTCAATGATGATAATGCCATTGAATGTCAAGGAGCAGTGGCTAGATTGTCTTATATTGGAGATGGTCACTGCTTGGCATTTGTGTGATGCGAATGTTACTTGCCACTTGAAAGCCCAAGCCTGGATATTGTCCAGATCTTGGTGCATTTGAACATGGATTACTTCGGTGTTTGAGGAGTCATGCATGGTGCTGCGCATTGCGCAATTCTCGGCAAATATCCTCACTCTGACCTTATGATGGAGGGAAGGTCATTGATGAAGCAGCTGAAGACATTGGGCCTAGGACAGTACCCTGAGGACCTCTTGCAGGGATGTCTTGGAGCTTAGATGACTGACTTCCAACAACCACAACCATCTTCCAATGTGTCAGGTATGACTTCAATCAACAGGGACTTTGCCCCCAGATACCCATTAATTCTAGTTTTGCTAGGGCTCTTTGATGCTACACTCAGTCAAATGCAGTCTTGACATCAAGAACTGTCACTTTCACATCACCTTGGATTCAGCATTTTTGTCCATGTTTGAACCAAGGCTATAGTGAGGTCAGGAGCTGAGTCATAGAGTGGTAAAGCAGGGAAACAAACGCTTTGGTCCAACCGCTCCACGCTGACCATAATCCCAAACTAAAGTATTCCCACCTGACTGTGCTTGGCCCATATCCCTGCAAACCTTTCTTATTCATGTATTTACTCAAATGTCTTTTAAAAGTTGTATCTGTATCTGCTTCCACCACTTCCTCTGGAAGTTCAGTCCATACATGAACCAATCTCTGTGTAAAAAGATTGCCCATCATGATTTTTTAATCTTTCTCCTCTTACCTTAAAAAATATGCCTGGTCTTAAAATCCCTCACCCTGGGGAAAAGACACCTGCAATTCACATTATCGGTACACCTCATTCTTTATAAAAACACTCACTCCTCAACCTTCAGTAAAAAGAAGTCCCAGCCTCTCTAGCCTATTTTTATGACTCAAACTCTCCATTTCCAGCGATATCCTGGTACATCTCTTCTGAAGCCACTCCAGTTTAATAATATCCTTCCTGTAACTGGGCAACCAGAACTGGACACAGTAATCCAGAAGAGGTCTCACCAATGGTCTGTACAACCTCAACATGACTTCCCAACTCCTATACTGAAAGGTCTGAGCAATGAAGGCAAGCATGCTTAATGCCTTCTTAATAACACTGTCTACCTTTGACGCAAACTTCAAAGAATTATGTACCTGAACCCCTAGGTCCCTCTATTCCACAACACAACTCCAGGTCTAATGTTAATTGTATAAGTCCTACCTTTAGTTGTTATTTTGTTTTGTTGAAAATCTTACTTCCCTCACTATAAATTTCAGAAGCAAGAACACATTTAGAATGCTTTAATTTGTGACATTAACAATGTAACACTTCTTTAATGGGATTTTTGTACACAAATCATTCACTGTTCAAAGTTTGAAAGTAAACGTTACATCGAACAATTAACATATAGGCCAAGTAATCAAGTTAGAACTATGGAAATATGTGACAATAATAGAAACAAAAATAGACAAACAAATGCAGCAGGTTATCAGCAAGTGATGGAGAGGACAGTGTATTAAAATTATATTAAGACTGCCATGGAAGCTGTAAATAATTCATCACTTAATTAGAAATATTTTGAAGATGAATTTTAATGTTAAGTTTACATGTTAAGCTATGGTATGCCTGTAATGCTTATAAACAAAACATCTTACTGTACTTAGGTATATGTAACTACAATAATTCAAATCAAATCAAATCAAAGACAAGGTCACGTCAATAGGAAGCAATGTTCCTGGATAACATTATTTTGGAAAGTCGATAAACGCAAAGTTAATAAATGGAAATTGAAATGAATTGCTAAAGATGCTGTAATTGTTTTCAAAGGCACTTTCCCATGAAGTCAAATAACTGGTGCTGGCAATTTGCTGTACAGGTTCTGACCTTTCTGTTACATTGAGACACTGGATAGGGGTTAGACCCTTCCTCATGATAGCACAGGTGAAAGTTAGACAGTTAGACAGGCACCTCAAGTTACCCAGGTCACACATGCCTTGCAGCAGCCGAAAGAAAAGTTACAATAACAGAAATCCCGGCAAAAGTCAAAAGGTAAAATATATCAATGCAAATGAAATACAGGTGTGAGCAAGGGGAAATAGGAAATTAATCAGATGTCTAAGTTTGCAGTTCATCACTAGATTTGCTGAACCTTTTTAGAATCAGCTTTTATTCTTCCTGTCTTTATTTCAATAACATTGAATGATCTCAGCTCCTTAAGCCGGTTACACAATAATGCATAAGCTGGCTTGTGAACTTAAGTCTATAAAATACACAAGTCTGTGTAAGTGGATCAATATAATTTAATTTTAAGGTGTTGGTGATGTTTCTAAACCACATTCTGTGAATTTATGATATCTACTGAATGCCTTGATTCAATCCAGCTGATCCACTCTCTAGCCACAATTCCACATTTTCCAGTGCATCTATCAGTGAATTGTTTCTTTTCATAACCCTATCACTAATTAGGTGTCATCGTTTAAGAATTCAGCAGCTTCACAGCTGTTAAAGTAGTGAGGAACAATATTTTAAGAACATACTTCCTGCTGTTGGCAGTAAATACATTTTTTAAAATTTAATTCACAGCATGCGATGTTGCTGACTATATAAGCATTTATTAGCTATCTTGGAGGACAGGTGAGACTCACCCACATTGCTGTCATGGCCCTGGTGAAATACAAACCAGGAGTCACTGAGCCAAGTATTGTTGAGTCAGATAGCATTATTGTTGACATCTTCTTGTATTTTACTGATCCCAGGAGAAATTGTAAAAATATTTAAGGTCCGGTCCATTGACTTAGTTTTGGGTACTGGCTGTACCCTGTCAAAATGTACCATGCAGGAGGTTGAAATGCAACCTTCACAAAAATCTGAGAGACTCTGGTACAAGATGGTCATTACACTTCAGACCATTCCTGCAATAACATTGTTGCACTGTATGCTTATTGACTTTTGACAACTACACAACTTTCAAATTAGGGAATAAAAATGGAAAATGATGTAAACGCTTAGATTTTAAGAATTCATAGCAATTTGCTTTCGTTTTGTTAGTGGAAATATTGTGCAGTTTTGTTTTTTTTCCACTCAGGGTCAAGATATTAGCGCACTTCAGTATGTGGAATGTAATCATAATTTCACATAAAGATTGAATCAGGGTACAGTCCTACTATAATACAGAAGTTTATTGAAAATGTATTTCAATAATATGGATTATAATTAGATGATAATGAATTTACACCCACTCTCATCTGAAAAATGTGTTTCTGGTTATATATTGGGATTTCCAGTACATCAGTTTTTAACATTTGCTATTATATAGATAGCTAGCAGAAAGTGCAGTAGTTTAGTAAATAGCAATTTTTCCATCAGAGATTAGCTACCATTAATTGCATTGATCCCACTTTATTTGTAGTATTTCTGGCAGGTAACCCCCAGCCCTTTCTTTGCAGGGGTTGGGGGGCAGGAGGTGGGCAGACAAGGGGAGTTGTAAAGTTAGCAGTAGCAAGTCATCCACATGTTGTACTTTTTGTGAAAATTCCCTCCCACTCATTTCAATGACAGGGAAATCAGAGGATGTGTATAACAGATGACCAATCCCACATTGCAACCACAACAAAGATGAAAGTAATCTCTAATGAACACGCAATTATAGGATAAAGTTAGAACAAAGATCCAATTATTGTAAACCCACGTGTTGATAAAACTGCGTTTCTCCTTCTCACTCAAGACATCAAGCTGTTGTTTAATTTCACTGAATTAAAAGTTGAACTGTGATGACCTTCTCAAAATCAGGTCTTGGATCTCAATATCATTAACTGTTATGGATTTGAAGTTATCAAGTTATATAATGTGGGTATACCTCAGGTCTTGTGAATAATTTTAACCTTTATTGCTTGACAAAAAGTGGGTGGTAGCATATCAGCAGACTGTTTGACATTTCAATCAGTTTTCTACTCCAATGGAAAAAATACAAGAGATTGAAAATGAATTTCAGATTCATTACAGCCATCCTGCCAGCTGAAAACTTGAAAATGATCATGTTGATCTGGTTTCAGATCACTGAGAATCACCACTTCTTGCAAATATTTAACCCGGGGGTAAATTCACATTTTTGTTTTCCCAAATAATCATTATTTGTAAGTTTTGTATAAGTTGCAGCTGGATTGCTGAATTATATTGTCAATTACACTTCTCAAATGGAAATTCATCTCTTCAGAGGTGTCAGTGAAGTAATATTACAGGTTCAGTGTCATTGAACAATGCCATCATCTATTTCCATTATCACATTCAAAATGGACAAACCCTTTCACAATAAAAGTCAACACTAGGCCATCATTTTTTATTTAAATCAGTTAATATCTATGAAACTTTGGTAAACAATTTGCCCACAATAAGAGGAAAATATAGCCTCATGAGAACAATCATTCCTTGACATTATCTATGCGTTTGCTTTATATCATTTTAATTTGATCAACGGTCTAAAAAGGAGCCAATTGAAAACAACTGATGTAGTTTAGAAATGTAAAGAAAAGTTCTGCGTGGAATCAACAAGCAGATTTGTCGATCAGATAGACAGCCAGTGAAAAGGTGAGGTTGTAGACTTGCTCGCCAAGCCAGTGGGTTTTGTTGCAAACATTTCGTCATCCTGCTAGGTAATATCATCAGTCTGCCTCTGGTGAAATGTCAGTGTTCTGTCCCGCTTGAAATTTGTATGCCTCAGTTTGTTGGGGTATTTGGTACCACTTCTGGTTCTGTTTCTCAGTGGTTTGTACATTTAGTCTAATTCAATGTGTTTATTGATAGAGTTCTGCTTAGAATACTGGGCCTACAGGAATTCCCTGGCATGCCCCTGTTTGGATTGTGCTATTATGGATGTTTTGTTCCAGTCAAATTCATGTCCCTTGTTGCCTGTGTGTAGTGAGACAAGTGAGAAGGTGTTCGTGTATCTGTATAGTCAATTTTCTTCTGGTTTGGCCTACGTAGTGTTTCTCACAGTCTTTACATGGTATTTCATGTATTACACCAGTTTTGCTGGTTTTGGTATGGGATTCTTTACGTTCATCAGCAGCTCTCATTGGGTGGTTGTTAGTTTGTGGCATACCCTGATACCTAGGGGGTCTGAGTAGTCTTGTGGTCATCTTGGAAATATCCTTGATGTCCAGTTGGGTGATTAGTGAGTCTAGTCATGTTGTGTCTTCCTGTTGTGGGCTGTCTTGGAGGCAACAGCGGATTGTGCTTTTTGGGTATCCATTTCATTTGTGTCGGTGCTCCTGTTCTGCTTTGCATAGCTTTGTGTTGCTGCAATGTGTTGTACCTCTTTTAAACAGTGTCCTGATGCAGCTTTGTTTGTGGGTATTGGGGTGGTTGCTAGTGTAATCGAGTATTTGGACTGTATGTGTGGTCTTTCTATATATGCTAGTCTGGAGTTGCCCTGTTTATGCATTCTACCATTACGTATGGGAAGGGTAGTTGGTTGTTGAGTTCTTCCGCTTTTGTGAATTTTATTCCAGTGCGGATATTATTTATGTGTCAGTGGGTTTCTTCTGGTTTTGTGCATGTGATAATCACAAAGGTGCCATCTACATATCGGACCCAAAGTTTGGGTTGTATATTGGGGAGCACTGTCCATTCTAACCTTTGCATTGCTGCTTCTGCAATCAGTCCCGATATTGGGGATCCCCAATGGTGTTCCATTGATTTGTTTGTATATGCCGTCGTTGATGTTGAAAGTGGGTTGAGAGGCACAGATCTAGTAGTTTCATGGTGGTGTCCTTCTTCATGTTGTTGGTGTCCTGGAGTGCCTGCCTACTTGATTTGTCCAGGAGTGTGGCAATTGTGTCTTTGGCTAGGTCGGTGTTTATGGATGTAAATAGTGTCATTACGTCTAAAGATATCATCATCTTGTCCTCATGTATCCTGGTGTCCTTAATGATGTTGAGGAATTCTTGGGATGAGTGGATGGAGTGGACAGTGTTGTCAACTAAGTATTTCAATTTCTGTTGTAGTTCTCTGGCAAGCCTACATGGAGTCTTCACAAGGAATGGTTACCTGAAAAGCACAATCCGCCGTTAACTCTGAGACAGGCCACAACAGGAAGACACAACATGACAAGACTAACTAATCACCCTATTGTGCTTCAAGGGCATTTCAGAGATGACCACAAGACTACTAGGGGGTGTACAATTTCATGAAATAATTGGGCAAAAATTCTGGAAAACTGAGTCAGGCCTTTTAAACAGCTTGCTCCTTAATTCAGCAGTCCCTATGGCCACTCAGTAATAGTCCTTGTAATTTAGAATGTAATGAAAAGATTTAAAACATTGGCAGTACAAGGGTGCTGGGGCTGACTCTATCCTGCCCTCATCTCTCTCACCCCCTAGAATGAAAACCATCCCATTCAGGAGATTCTCCCAAAGTGGGTGTGGGAAGTTTCCTGACATTACCATGCACCTTAGAAATAAAATTATTAGTGTAGATTTTTGAGCTAGATCAATTTCTCAAGGATTTTTCAACAGATCATAATCCTTTGTGCGCTTACAAAGGCTGAATGATAACTTTTGCATTTTTAATATCATTGATCATATTAACCTTCTTAAATTACAAGGATTATTATAGAGTGAGTTGCATTCAAATCTGAATAGGAAAAAAATGAAGCAACAGCAATAAAGTTGTCCTGAATGAGAAAGCATAAAATGTTTTGTGGAAAGGCATGACAACCAGCTAGGTTGAAGAATATGGTAATATGAAATGAGAGCAATAATTATCTTTACTTGTTATGACATGAAAATGTGTACGCAGTTTATGAGGAGCACAGCCTTAAAGGTCAGCCTGTGATGTTTATGTTTACGTCTAACGGACACAATAGTAAATAAGTTCACTTAATACAATTCACAGCAAGCCTCGTAATAAATGCAGTCCAGAGACTGAAATGTCAGCTGTTCATGCATCTGTCACAAATGCCTTCACATAATTTTTAAGTTTGTCATTCTGAGTCACTGGATAACGGTGCTGTCAAGAATATTATAGCATGACACATTGGGATAAGTAATCAAAATGAGTGTGCTTATTATTTGTAAGTAGTATCCAAAGTACACATATTGTCTCAAAGTCAATCCATTAAGAATTTTAGATAACCATCCACTGCAGACAGCAAAGATTCTGTCCACAGGCTCCATGGAGAAATGTACCAATCTCAGCTAGGTAGTGTTTACTTTTAAATTCATTCACAGAATGTGGGTGTCATTGGCCATTTATTACCCATTTCTAATTACATTAAGTGTCAACCACACTGCTGTGAGTCTGAAATCACATGTAGGCCAGGTAAGGATGGCAGTTTTCCTTTTGAAAGGATATTAGTGAACCAGACGGGTTTTCCCTGATAATAGAAAACAGTTTTGTAGTCATCATTAGACTCCTAATTCCAGATATTTATTGAATTCAAATTCTACCATCTGCCTTGGCAGGATTTGAATCCAGGCCCCAAAATATTACCAGGGTCTCTGGATTCATAGTCTAGCAATAATAGCACGAAGCCATCACCTCTTTCTGCTTCCACAAGAGGTGCAAATGAAATTTCAATAGTAAATATTTAATAAAGAATACATTAACATACAGAAAAGAAAGTGGTGATAGGATTAGAGGAGATCATTTTGGTTAAAAAGCAAGCATGATAAAAGGTTTGGCATATTTCTGTGCTGCCATTATTCTGCTCATGAGAAATCAGTACATTAGATTTTATAATAACATTATGCAGACTTTAATGTGCAAAGTAAATGGGATAGCTTTAAAACTTGTACTGGCTCCATGAAAGAATGATTTCATATTGCTTCATCCTCTGGTGATGTGAAAGTAACATGTCCTTGCTCTGGTACTATTGTATGGAGGTAACAGTATTGTAGTTTGGCGTAATTTGCTGTATTTACTCAAGTAATAATCAATCTAGTGTAACAGTCAACCCTTGATTTCTTTTTCCAAAAATCCCATATTTTTCGTATATCTTGTACTAGTCTTGAGAGAATTGCTGGTGTGAACAGTCCTGTGAAACTTCACAATTGTTCTCTTGTTATTTAGATGGCAGCAATGCCTGCAGTACCAGAGTCGGTGTTATTACTGATGGCTTGGCAGTTCTGCGACCCAACATGCTTTGAACCCTTGCGGGTATTCTTCCTTCAAATGTTAGCCCCTTACATTTTGCTTAAAATCATGGTCTCAAAAACCAAAATTTCCATTTTTACATGGGTATATACAATTTTTCAATGTGGTATTTATTTAAAGTAGAAAGCAAGATTGCTAGTTGCTTTTTCACAATGGTGGTACCACAGCAAACAAAGCGGAGCAAAGACTCACAAACTGCAACCAAGTTCTGTAAAATCTACTGCATGTAATTCACAGTGAGTAAACATGCAGTGCAGAGTAAAAACCCCAGTAGGTGTCATATAGTGGGGTGGTTTGGGATTGCTCAGGGTTTAAGATTTGAGAAACTGGTTCTCACCTCAAGCCTCTCATTTCCGACATTTGTTGAAACTGGATGGTGGAATAGTGGCCAATCTGCACCAAACGTCCAGGACGGCAGTTTCGATATGGTCACGAGGCTTATGAGGGTTATTAATATTCAGTTTGAAAACGTAATTGCTGTCAAATCAGGGAACCCAGTAGGTTCATCGACAGGAGCACAAAGGGAAACCAGGAGATGACTGTCTTTACACCTATCTTCTGAATTCGAGCGAAGGTATTACTGATCATCTATTCACCTCCTTGGGCCATGGTTTATGATTGTGATCCCTGGGTTACATCTTCCCAACACCTTACGCTTGCCCCAGCTCCAAACTAAGGTATCTAATTCTACCACCAGGCCTCAGATCACTCCCACCACAAGTTTTCTGACTTCCCACCGCCATCCACCTCACGGGCTACTGAAAATTCTCCACTCCAGCATCAGCAGCTTGTTGATTTCACCGTCCCATCCCTTCTTGGCAATCAACCTCGCTTGCTGCCTCAACCTGATTGATGCCTCTCCCAACCCCCTGCATGGGGACTCACCTGCTCAAATGGCATTTTCTAACCAACTAACTTGAAGGTCCACCAATCGTCAACGTCACAGAGACACCATAGTATATGAGGGAATCCTAAATGTTTCCCATGATGTCCACAGTAAAAAAGATGAACTGACACTTGAGATTGCTTTAACAAGACGGTGTCTTCTTCCTCTCCCTGCAACCACAGCAGCAGTCACTCCTATTGATGATGCTGTTGTTAGAAGCTAGCATAGCACAGGGGCTGGCCTCCTCACTTGAAAGTAGGCTGGGCAACAACCTCCTTAGTCCTCTCCAACACCATTCATGACCTAATCACCTCAGGGGACCTCCCACCCACAGCCTCCAACCTCATTGTTCCCCAACCCCGCACGGCCCATTTCTATCTCCTTCCCAAAATCCACAAACCTGCCTGCCCTGGTCGACCCATTGTCTCAGCCTGTTCCTGCCCCACCGAACTCATCTCCACCTATCTGGACTCCATTTTCTCCCCTTTGGTCCAGGAACTCCCTACCTACGTCTGTGACACCATCCACGCCCTCCACCTCCTCCAGAACTTCCAATTCCCTGGCCCCCAACACCTCATTTTCACCATGGACGTCCAGTACCTATACACCTGTATTCCTCATGCAGATGGCCTCAAGGCCCTCCGCTTCTTCCTGTCCCGTAGGCCCGACCAGTCCCCCTCCACCAACACCCTCATCTGCCTAGCCGAACTCGACCTCACCCTCAACAACTAAAAACGCTCTCTGATGAAGGGTCTAGGCCTGAAACGTCAGCTTTTGTGCTCCTGAGATGCTGCTTGGCCTGCTGTGTTCATCCAGCTTCACACTTTATTATCTAACCTCCTTAGTCAGCTGCTGCCTGTAAAATTGTCCACAGCATCCCACCAGCATCCCTGCATTCTTGGGATCCACTTTTGATGAAATTAGTTTCCAATTTCTTTAGTCTGAAAATCTGAAGATCACCAAAAGTGTATCAATTCAATATTATAGGCTGTTTTTCATCATGAATGAGGTCAAGGCCAATTGTGGAAACCTAAGTCTATTAGTAGTTTGTTTAAAATAACTTACAATGTCCAGCATGTATATTGCTCCTAAAATGCAGAAAAATAACTCAAGAGGTTTTGCAAAGGCATTCGTCAAAAAATGATCTGAGCTAAACAAGCACGTATTAGAATGGTGACCAGGAGTCTGATTTAAGAGGTGGGCTTTGAAGTAGATCTTAAAGGAGAATAGGGAGTGGAAATGCAGAGAGGTTTATCGAATGAATTCCGACAATGAAAGACTGAAGGGGGTCACAGTCTCAGGATTAGACAGAGAGGGGGAAGAATTTATTTTAATGAAGGAAGTCAGGAGACCGTGGAATTTTCTACAACAGGAAATTGTTGAAACCAAAACATTAAAGACAGTTTCAAGAAAGATGCAAATATTTGTCCTTAGGACTAAAGAAATCAAAGGATATGGAGAGGAAGTGGGAACAGTTGGATGATCAGCCATGAACTTACTGAATTGTGCAGCAGGCTCGAAGGGCTGAAGGGCCTACTCCTGCTCCTATGTTATAAATTAGCATAGTAACTTGTTCTGCCTATTTTTTGGTATATAAGCCTGAAGAAATTGAGTATCTCATGAAATATTCCTTCCATGACGACCAATCTAATTGTTTTTCTGATGTATTTATAACCATGGCCCTTTGAAAGGAATAAGATTTTCCTCCTTTGTCATGAGCTTTTAGTTTAACTTTATTGCTTTAAGTTATTTCTGGCTGGAAGCTTCAAATTTATTTTAATTCTGCTGGGTCCACATTGGTGTTCTTCTAGGTTGAATTATAATTTAAATTCATTTGTTGCAAAGTTAATTACGATGCTTCACCTTTCATATGTTTGTGAAAATTGTAATTAATTTTTATTGAATATTGAATTAGACTAATGTCTTCCAATGAGCTTCAAATTATAATAGATTGTAATCTTTTCTTAATTTTCTTCCTTTATTGTTTTCGAATGTAAAAACTGTTTTAATCTCTGTATGGAAAAGATATGCCTTCAATAAAGTTTGAAATTAATATTGAAGCATTTGAGGTCTTGTTGATCTTCTTAAATCTTCAGTTAAATGAAAATTTATCTTCCCAATATAAAAATTTATGATGGTAGTTTTGTGCTGTTTTGTCATTCATCCTGGTGGGGCCTTTTTCGCCAAGATGAAGGCATGGCACCCCCCTCACCAGAATTTTTCCTGCCTTATTTTTCCTGCGAAAATGGGTTTTCACACTTTGTCATGCCTTTAGTTTCCATAGTACAATTAAAGTTTTTCTTTGCCTTAAAACAACACATTTAAATTAAATAGCCTGCCTTTGACTTAGAGGTCTTCAATAAAATTTACTTGTGGGACTTGGGCTGACAAGGCAATTTCGAGATGCACTTGAGAAGTTGGTGCTGAGCTGCCTTCTTGAACCACTGCAGTCAACGTAGACACATCGTTATGGAAGGAATTTGAGGAGTTTGATCCAGTGAAGGAATGGTGATATATTTCCAAGTCAGCATGGTGAGTGGCTTTGACAGGGACTTGTAAGTGGTGGTGTTACCATGTATCTGCCACCGTTGCCTTTCTAGATGAAACTGGTCGTGGGATTTGATAGGTGCTATCTAAGGATCTTAATTTCATTAGTGATATTGCTAGTTTGAAGAAGTTTTAAATAGTAATGTCAAATGGAAGATATTTTCAGCAACATATAAGATAGACTAAAATTAATAATATTCATTAACATTAATAATATACATTCTAAATAAATTTTCCTGAATTCTGCTTTTTTGGTTTCCTAGCCCAGAATAACGCTATAAAAATAGGTTTTTTACCCTTCCTTACAGGGTTTAAGTTATCACTGCAGAACAATGTTGACTGCTTTCTTGGTGGATTGTGACTTGCCTGCCTGCTTTACTAAGAGTCTCTTTAGGGTTCAGATTTTTTGTACTTATTCCCCTGGTTCTGGCTAAATTAGTTCTTTAAAGCTATAGCTGCTGGCTGACTTGCAGGATCTATTTTTAAAGTTGACACTCTTGTTAGCAAAGTAATTCACCTCATCAACAGCAGAACTTTCTGCTTTCTGCTTTCTTCTCTTCAAATAGCTGTTGATACTTTGCTTATTGTAATCTTGTGGGCTGGGGCCAGACTAGGGGAAGTGGAGTTTTCTCCTTTCTGGGCTCCTAGCACCCATTGGAGGGCCTATCCACATTTGCCTTCTCCACATCCAACTTCTTCCACCCAAATTGCCCTGGATAACATGAATCCCTCACCAGCTCACTGGGGTCTGCCAGTATGGTCCCTGCAAAAGTCATTTACTCACTTTGTTTCCCTCTTGCCACTACCAGTGCTAAAGAGTGACAGGTCTCCATTTTGTCAGAAATTCTATGAAAAAGGACTTCCTCTTGGAGATGGGCAGAGAAATCATGTCATAATAAACACATCGATTGGAGATAGGCCAAGTGGATACACCTATTGATATTTATGCGGAGTCTTAGTATTTGTGATATTTTCCCACACAATCACTCCTAATATCTTGTGTTGTTCGCCACCTCTACCAGTATGTGGCAGTGGAATAGGGCTATTTAAGGTAGTTTTCTGCCACTGATCATCGTTTGTCTTTGTTCCATATAGTGGTTGGTGGTAGATGATATACTATCATAGAGCAATAATAGAAGTAGCATTGTTCTTGGTTATCGCATGACAGCAAGAAGTACAACTACATTTGGTCAGGTAGAATTACCAGGACATTAGGGAGCAGGTACAGATTCACCAGCTTGCTCCAAAAGCTAGAATTCCTTGTTTCCACTCACAGATTGCGATTGATATTATTAGCTTGGGTGGAGTCAATGGGAAAAGGCTGTACCTTTTAGATTTCTGTATTTTTGATTGTGGACTGAAATAGAAAAAGGATTGTTTTAAAAATCAAGAATTTTTGAAGGATTGCTGCACTTTAAAAAAAGCAAGTACCCTGACACTCAGTCTAAGTGCTATTTATACAGTTGTGTTTTCAAACAGCGAAAAAAGCTTACTGCAGATGAGGTGAACAAGCGGGGTGGGGGGGGTGTGGAATTGGTATGTGGGAGTTGCAACTAACAAGTAGCTGATTGGTTCAGAGATAGTAGGAACTGCATAGCTGGAGAATCTGAGATAACACCGTGTGAAGCTGGATGAACACAGCAGGCCAAGCAGCATCAGAGGAGCAGGAAAGCTGACGTTTCAGGCCTAGACCGTTCTTCAGAAATTTCTTTTCAATTTAGAGTTTAGAGGGTGACTTAATTGAAACATATAAGATTCTCGAGGAGACCTGACTGGGTAGATGTCGAAAAGGTGCTGCTTCTTGTGAGAGAATCTAGAGGTCATACTTTAAAAATAAGGGGCGCCCATTTAAAAACAGGAATGAGAAACATTTTGTTTTCTCAGAGGGCTTAAAGTCTTTTGAATTCCCACCCTCAAAGGCATTGGATGCAGGATTTTTAAATTTTTTTAAGGCAGAGAGAGAAAGATTCTTGATTTTCAAGAGGATGAAAGAGTATCAGCAATTTGCAGCTATGTAGAGTTGAGTTTAATATCACATCAATCATGACCTTACTGAATGGTGGACAGGTTGAAGGGTTAACTGGCCTATTCTTGGTCCTTGTTTGTATGAAAGTATCTGTAGAAGGAGATTGAGTCACGGCATTCTGATCATCATATGAAAAATCTCCGTGAATTCTGTGAACTATCTTCCCAGTCTTTCCTTTTGCCCAGAGTTCCCATTTTTTTGGTGTCTGTCTGTAAATGTATGTAGAGGGGGAGTTTGAGTAGGTTAGAATTTTTAGTAGAGTTACATGTGATTTGTTCATAATTGTTTATCTACAATTAGAATATTATTTGTAAAACTTTGTTAATACGATAAAAGGCCCATGATTTCTCTCAACCCATGTCGAAGAGACATGTAACTTGGGGAATTTTGCATACTTCTAAAACAACTCTTGTGAAGATTCAGGAATAGCAGGCCTTGATTTCCAGCATGTCACCCCAGTGAGCAATAATAAAGCTGACTCTTTCAGAACCATTAGTGTATACAACATCATCCTCTGGAGTTATTTCCCCTATCGTTAACCCCTGATACAACGTATGTAAATAACTGTATTACATTTATCACTACTTCATCTCCTCACAAGTCTCTGACTTCACATATGCAGGTGCTCTCAATGTTTCCCAATTTTCTCATAATGCACCCTCTTTAAGCTTGGAAGAACAGTGGCTCACTTGCTTCATGACTGTTGGTACTTTCTGATCTGTGGATCATTTTATCATTAGAAGATCTTTTTTCTCTTGTATCTTGTTTGCAAAATATGTAGATCTTTGTAGATAATATTGTTGTTTAAGTTTCTTTTTTTCACTGTGTCCTGGATCAAGTGGACATTGGTCTGGCTCCCATGGAATCATTTTGCAGCTTTTTCCCTTGAGTTATTGACCCGACTGAATGTCTTCAGTTGTCCATTGTGGCTGTTCAACTGGGGAAGAAAATTTTTTCAGTCTCCCTGTCCCATTACTGAAAGGTCACTGCTCTCTCAGCACTATTTTCAGTTTTGATGGCAGAAGATTGAACATTTCAACCACTCCTCTGAGGTCTGGTGCTACCTCTAATATATGTTCATGACAATGTTAAACAGCTTTCTTGTGCCAACATAGGTGGTCTCATTAGATTCCTTTCCCTATTTCGATTCTATCATGAGCATGGGAAGCCCAGTGAAATTTCCTGCGAGTTGGATCAGTGTATGGACAGCTGTTTGCTGCTGGGCCAGTCTTCTCAGAGAAGTTGCCGATCTTCACCATTTCTATTGAAGCTGAGGTTAAGACATGTTTCTTCATGGTCTGATCTGGTTTTACATTGACAGCTAAGATGATGGAGAATTAGAAAGGTGGCCAATTTGGATCATACACATTGGGCTAAAAAATTTAGTGAATACTTTAGCTATGTGTCTCATATGGGATCCTGGTTTTTATATATATAGAGGGTACACTACAAAAGGAACATCGTTATTATGACTCTATGCACCAGATTTGAGGAAAGATATGCTTTAGAGAGACAGAAGCAAACATTCACAAGTGTAGTTCCTGGTATAAGGGATTTCATATCTGGAATATGTGGATTATTTGGCAAGGATGTGATGCTTCTCCTTAAAGAAGGCTAAGAGGAAATCTGACAGTCAGAAAATCTGATAAAATCTTGAGATATCTGGATAGAAAGAAGTGTTTACTTTGGCAGAAAGATCAAGAATCAGAGGGCATTGATTTAGATGATTAGCAAAAGGGACTAAAGGTAATATGGGAGAAAAAAATGTTACTCAGTGTGTGGTTAGGATCTGGAATGCATTGCATACGAGTGTGGTGGAGGCAAATTTAATTATCATCTTCAAATGCACAATGAGTGAACTAGCCAAAGCAAATTATTGGTGTAATTAGGCATGTTTTCTGGCAAAGTGACGGCACTTAGTACTGACTTTAAGGAAGGTTTCCCACAGCACAGTCTTTCCAATTGTGCGGTTTCCTGCATTCCTGCTGTTCAGGACTGCCCCTGAGCAATCCATGCAGCTTTATTGGCTGGATGCCCTTTATTTGGCAGTGCCATTTCAGAGTGTATAACAGGGAGCAGTAGCTGCTAGCACTGCTGGGAATACAAACAAGTTCCCTTAGTGAAAGCCCCAGAGTCCACATTACAAAGACATATCCAGGAGGCTTACGGCAAGAGAGAGATGGGAGGCCCAGGGAGTGGGTAAGAACAGGGTTAACAAAGGGAAAAAACAATAAAAAAATGTAAAACTGTGAAATTGTGGTACTTGTCGAAACTCGCCTCGTGTACCTGAGAACAGAACTGCAGTTCAGATCAGTACCATAATTTCCAAGCTCTACTGGAGTTTCCTTTGGAAGATGTCACCATCCTGACTGGGAAATATATTGCCATTCCTTCACAGCTGCTGGGTCAAATTCCCTCCCTAATGGCAATGTGTGTCTACCCACAATACATGGACTACAGCAGTTCAAGAAGGCAGCTCACCACCACCTTCTCAAGAACAACTTGGGATGGCAATTAATGCTGGCCCAGCCAGCGATGCCCGAGAATGAATTTTTACAAAAGGTGACGGCATATGGTGTGTGTGTGTGTGTGTGTGTGTGTGTGTGTGTGTGTGTGTGTGTGTGTGTGTGTGTGTGTGTGTGTGTGTGTCGGGGGGGGGTGGGGTGGTAGGAGTGATATCCTCATCTGAAGGACATTGTAGAAACTGGGCATCTGGGGGGATCCAGATCTTGGTGGCGAGGGAATGCCTGAACGCAAATGGTGGTTGCATAAGGAAGGTAATATGCTATTGCTACTGCATTCATCGGAGCAAGATGACCTGTGCATAAACGTCACCTATTCATCTCAACATTGAGGCGTGGAGGTGGAAGGGATGTGGCCAGGGCCTCTAATGTGTCAAGGGCAATTCCCATCTCTCGAAAATTGTGGATATGTCAGAGATGGCCAGGTAGGTGACGTGTAGGCCACCTGGAGAAGTTTACACAATTCTCCAAGCCTGAAAATCCATCCATGGGTGCTAGTAAAATTCTGATCCTAGTGATATCTGTGGATTTTACATTTCTATATGTTAATCTGTATCTTGCAATAAACTATGGAGACTGACATCCAACAAAATGAATGCCATCAAGCAGGTAAGCAGCCCGTTGAAGCAACTCTCACAGCCAACAAAATAGCAAGTAAAGACACTGACTATCCTTCATCTTTTAGTCATTTCACAGACCGTGCAGTAACCATTTGGATTTACACAGGGGAATAAGGTAGAAGCTTAATTGTAAAATTACGAAATTTTAATCAGAATGGAGAAATCTGACAGTTCACAAATATAAAATGAATTTTGCAGGAAGGTTGTTCGTTATTAATTGTAATTTCATAACCTTTGATTACTTGTTGATCAAAAATCAATCTCTGCCTTGAATAAATTTAATGACCCTGCCTCTCTTGATTTGCAGGGAAGACAACCCCATGAACTAACAACTCAGAAAAAAAAATCTCTTTTAGTTCCATTTTCAAAGGGGGATGTCTTCTTTTCTGTGTTCCCTAGTCCCATATTCCCCCCAAAAAAGGAACATATTTACAACTTTTTATCTTTTATATAATGACTTGGATGTGAACAAAGGAGGGATGGTTAGTAGGTTTACAGATGACACCAAAATTGGTGGTGTAATCGACAGCAAAGAAGGGTACGTCAGAGTACAACAGAATCTTGACTAGATGGGCCAATGGGCCAAGGAGTGGTAGATGAAGTGTAATTTAGATAAATGTGAGGTGCTGTATTTTGGAAAGGCAAATCAGGCAGGACTTATAGGCCTAATAATAAGGTCCTGGGGTGTGTTGCTGAACAGTGACCTTGGAGTGCAAATTCATAATTCCTTGAAAGTGGAGTTGCAGGTAGATAGGATAGTGAAGAAGATATTTGTCATGCTTGACTTCCTTGGTCAGTGCATTGAGTATAGGAGGTGGGAGGTCATGTGGTGGCTGACAGCACATTGCTTGGATCACTTTTGGAATTTTGAATGCAATTCTGGTCACTCTGCTTTAGGAAGAATGTTATGAAATTTGAAAGAGTTCAGAAAAGATTTACATGAATGTTGCTGGGTATGGAGGGTTTGAGCTACAGGGAGAGGCTGAATAGCCTGGGGCTATTTTCCCTAGAGCTTTGGAGGCTGACAAGTGATCTTTTAGAGGATTAGAAAATCATGAGAGGCAATGGATAGGGTGAATAGCCAAGGTCCTTTCCCTGAGGTGGGGAAGTCAAAACTAGAGGGCATAGGTATGTAAGGGATAACTTTTTCATGCAGAGGGTGGTGTGTGTATGGAATGAGCTGTCAGAAGAAGTGGTGGAATGGTACAATAACATTTAAAAGGCATCTAGATGGATATATGAATAGGAAGGTTTACAGGGATATGGGCCAACTGCTGGCAAATGGGACTGATTAATTGCGGATATCTGGTTGGCATGGATGAGTTGGACAATAGGGTCTATTTCTGCGCTGTACATTTCCATGACTCTAAAACCCCCGCGAGTGTCTACCCTAATAAGATCTGTCAGGATCATATATATTTTTAAATTCTCCAATGGATATACATTAAGTTACAAAATAATTTGATGCCTGGGTACTAACCACTGGGTGTTGTGTGGTTGAGGCAGACTGCTATCTCCAATCCTTCTTCCTATATGAATCTAAAGGGCTATTCAATAGTTTGTGCTGGAAGATAGGTCATAATAAAGTTCTTGTCTTTCATAACAAGATGTTGATTACCTTAACAACTAGGGTTACAAGCTATTTCTAACAAATGGTAGAGAAAACACATGCACCTACAGCAGGAGACTGTTAAATTCCACTGAAAAGCTACATGACATTATCAGACAGGCCAGAGTTTAATGAGGAACGCTTTTTGAACCATTAAGTTATACAACAGCTCCTTCTAAGCATTTTCTCCCATTGTTCAGTACAATCATGTGTATGGTATATGGCATGAGCTGCCATATATAGAAACATAAACATTAAAATGGAGGAGCAGGAGTAAACATTCGACACTTCAAGCTCTTATATCTTTAATATGATCATGGCCAATCATTGAGCTCAATGCTCCAATCCTGTGTTCTTCCCTCCTTTGGCTATAAGAGCTTTAGTGCCTCCTTCTTGAAAACACAATGTTTTAGCCTCAACCACTTTCTGTGATAGTGAATTCCACTGGTTCACCATTCTGGGAGAAGAAATGTCTCCTTATCTCTGGTTTAAAAGGTTCTGAGTTCTGAGGAAGGGTTACTAGACCCAAAATATTAACTCTTACTTTTTTCTTCACAGATGCTGCCAAATTTGCTGAGGTTTTTCAGTAACTTTGTTTTTGTTCCTGATTTACAGCATCTGCAGTTCTTTCGGTTTTTACTATCATTGTAATGTTGCAGCAAGGACACTGCTTAGGACATGCTCCAGCCCATAAACTCAAGTAGACTACATCTCCCAGCTGTTCACTCATTGTCATAGCTCTCACTGACTTTCAGCGTACCTAGACACACATCATATCCCTGCTTTGACTTTTTTTTATGCCTTGTCACTCAGCCAGAAATATCAGTCCCTTTCAGTTTTGAAGAAGTCATATTGGACTCAATGTTCACTCTGATTCTCTCTTTCCACAAATGTAGCCAGACTTCCTGAACTTCTCCAACATTTTCTGTTTTTAACTTCAGACGTCCAAAATTCACAGCATTTTGCTTTTATCACAATACTGCTCTATTGCCGTGCCATCTAGCGCTGACACAAAGGAGGAAGCTTGTCATGTTTGTTAGTAATCCTAGTTAAATCAAGGGAGATAGCCTTTGGTCAGGGGTTCCCAGCACAGATAATCAAGGATGGCCTCCTTTACCAGTCCAAGGGCTAGGTCACAGTCAGGTCAAGCAGCATCAGAGGAACAGGAGAGTTGACGTTTCAGGTTGGGACCCTTCATGAGGACTGGGGAAAGGGAGTTGGGAAATAAATAGAGAAAGGAGGGGTGGGGCTGGGGGAACGTTGGTGGGATGGTGATAGATGGATGCAGGTAGGGGGTGGGGGGGATTGGTCAGTGGGAAGGTCAGAGTCCGGATCCTCTCCTCTAGAGGAGATAGTGTTGACATTCTAACGCAATTTTGTGCTTTTCTTCCAAATCTGGAGACCAAAACTGCACACAGTATGCAGTCTCTTCAGTACCCGGTACCGCTGCAGTCAATCTTCATTTTATGTCCCTATCTCTAAACCAGGAGTCCCACCTGCTCTAGAAGTGTGTCATAACATCTCTGAACAGGTTGATTAGGAAATATTTATTCCAGTTATCTTTCAATAAATGCAAACATTCCATTTGCCTTCTTAATCACTTGTTGTACCTGCATACTAACGTCTTCTGATTCTTGTACCAGAAAACCCAAGTCCCTCGGTGCGAATGTGTTAAGCAATCCCTCTCCATTTAAATAATGTACTGCTTTTCTGTTCTTTCTGCCAAAGTGGGCAAGTTCACATTTGCTCCCATTATACTCCATTTGTCAATTTTTGTGCGCATTCACTTAGCTGCCTGTATCCAAATGCAGGCTCACTGCCTCCTCTGGACAACTTACTTATCTGCAGTCTTGGTGTCATTGGTAAATTCAACTACCATTTATTTGGTCCCCTAATCCATATGTTTACATACATTATAAATACATTAGGTCCCAGGACGATCCCTGTGGCACTCCATTGTTACTGCTTGCTACTCCAAAAAGATACATTTATTCCCCAATATCTCATTCTCATCAGCCAATAAATTCTCTATTCTTGCTCATACGTTACCACCACACCATTTGCTCTTATGTAATAACCTTTGTTACTTATGTGCAGTAACCTTTTACGTGACATCTTATCGAATGCCTTTTGAAAATACTGGTTTGATTTTGCTATAATTGAGGTACTGTTTGGATTGTACATGTTGGTTGGTGGTTCTCTCGCTTAAAAAAAAACACAATAGTCCAAATATACTCTCACCAATTCCCCTTCCAGTGATAGCTAGACTTTTATACTCCAGCTCCCTTGTTATGAACATCAAAGATCCATTTGCCTTCATTATTACTTGTTGTACCTAAATACTAACAATTTGTGATTCAAGTACAAGGATACCAACGAGATCACTCTGTACTGCAGAATTCTTTCTCCACTGAAATAATATTTTGCTTTTCATCAAAATGGACAGCCTCACATTTTTCCACAATATACTCCATCCACAAAAATTTTCCCAATCATATAACCTATCCATACCTCTTTGCAGACCCTTCTCATCTTCCTCACAAACTCCTTTCCCATCTATCGATGCACAGTCAGCAAATTGATCACTTCATCCCTTCATTCTATCTGTGTCTCCATTCAAGTCTTTAACATAGATCAATAATAGTTGAGGCCACAGCACTAATTTCTGGGTCTATATTATTTAGTTCAGGCAAGAGAATTTTTTCTCATCGAGCACATCCAAGCCCACAGTGTTTCTCTTATGCATGTTGTGGAGGTGCCGTTGTTGGGGTGGACAAGATCAAAAATTACACGACACCAGGTTAGATTCCAACAGGTTGATTTGAAGACATGAGCTTTCAGAGTCTGAGGCCTGAAGAAGGAGTGAGACTCCGAAAGTTTGTGTCTTCAAATAAACCTGTTGAATTATAACCTGATTTCTTTTATGCAACCTCTGGCATATTAATTGAATGGGATGCTTACCCAGTTCAGAGAGCACTGTTGATGCTTATTAAAAGGGAACCATGGATATTTGGTCAGCTGGCTTCATTTACTTGCTACCAAGAAACTACAGACACTAGTCGTGGCTGCAGAGGCAAAAACAGAAGTTGCTGGAAAAGTTCAGCACATCTGGCAGCATCTGTGAAGAGAAATCAGAACTAATGGTTTGGGTCCCATGACCCTTCCTCAGACCTGCAGAGGCAGTTATACTCCCTCCATCAATCCTTTGCATGCATTCACTTAGCTGTCTGTATTCCTATGCAGACTCTCTACCTCATGGTGCAAAGGCTGTTTGCAGCTCTCAGGAAAGCAAAAGCAGCCAGACCAGGTTTTTGAACCTAGTTTGGATGTGGCAATCAGAATTGGAGGATAGCATTGGCTGAGCTCTGTACATAAATACTTGTCCACATCAAATGAAGTTACATGCACTTTTGAGAACCAATGGCTTGGCAGCCAAGCACTTGGGGTCACAAACTAATTTTGCAATGCAGGCCACAGTGAATATGTAAGTAGCATAAGTCTTGCTTCAGACACTTGTGCTGATAGCTACATGGGAACTTTTACCAGTTTGTCAAGGAGCATACTTTCAGAACAGAATAGCATGCCGCCCACTGTATGTGACACGTAGATGACCACTTTCAACCGTTTAAACAAGTACAGCACCATCATATTTCTCACCGACAGCTTGCTCTTCCTTATCCAGCAATTATGCTAGCATAGGCCTTAGTTAATCAATCTTACGTGATTGCACTGTAAAGAGACAAAATTGCCAAAGATAACCACAATAATCACAACACCGATTCCATGCTAGTATTACAGACAGTTATGATATTACAAGTTCACTGTCTATGCACATGGACAGCACAGAAGTGCTCCTCAAAGAGCTGGGCACCTTTAGCACTTTGGTTCCACTGTTACCAGCAATGTAAACTACAGAATTTGGCAATGCCAAGCTAACCTTTTAATATTGCTGGTTCTATGTCATTGAGATGTACCGCACAGAAACAGACCCTTCGGTCCAACTTGTCTATGCCAACCTGATATCCTAAATTAATGTAGTCCCATTTGTCAGCATTTAACCCATATCTCCCCAAACCCTCCATATTCATATACCCATCCAGGTGCCTTTTAAATGCTGTAATTTTATCAGCCTCCACCACTTGCTCTGGCAGTTCATTCCATATACACACCATTCTCTGCATGAAAAGTTGTCCCTTAGGGCCCTTTTAAATCTTTCCACTCTCACCTTAAACCTATGTCCTGTAGCTTTGGACTCCCCTATCCTGAGGAAAAGACCTTGGCTATTCACCCTATCCACGCTCCTCTTGATGTCTTTCCCAATTATTGGGACAGCCTTTCATTGGATGCTTGTAGTTCACCCATTTGAGAAAAGCAAACATAGAAATTCCTCTGTCCTTAATTCTCAATCACTCTCATAATAAAAAAAATCTCCCAAGAGTATTCATGGCATTATTATTTGATGTGCAAATTTCTAATTCACCACCTGTTAATGCATTAAAAATAATGTGTACACTTGCATTTCCTGCTTACACAGCCGTTTTCCTGGTGTGAAAACATTTTATGAAGGCATACAACAGTTAAATATGATAATATTCAGCTAATCATAATTTCATGTCTAAACATAACAAGATGGCCCAGTAACACTTTAGGTGCCAAGTTAAGTGCTAGGTGACATTACAAGCCCTGTGTAACATGTACCACAAAAGACTTACTCTGAGTAACAATGCAAGAGACCTACTGGTTACTCAGAAATTAAAAATCAAAGAGACTCTGAACAGATGACCTAATGAAACCATAGCATTGCAATTAACAGCTTTCCTCAAAGCAGATTGTATCTATTTTCATGAATATTAAAAGTAAAACTGAGAAAAATCAACAAACCTGGTAGCTTCATCCCCTTGATCTTTTCTTTAGATTGAAGCGAGGGGAAAAAAAGACAGCATTAATCTACAGTCATGACACAGACTTAAAGTATAAATTTTGAAAACAAATGGTGAAATAGAAATTTTGAACTGAATAGACGCAATACCTTCTGTTTACTTTAAAACAAAATACCTGAAATAGAGTGTTCTTATCTTAATGTGAGATGAGCACGTTAAGAAGTCATTTCTCACACACAATCATCAGGACAGAGAATTTGTGGTGTGATCTCACTTGTCAGGCAGCTTTTCAAATGCACAAAATTTTCAAGGATGGATTACTGTAAGACATGGGTTCATGGAAATATTGGAAGGGATTATGAACCAGCTGAAACACTGAACTGATAATAACCACTGCAACAATATTATTCGGTTGTACCCTGATGTTGGAACCTATCATAATTTACCATCAGTGCAGTCACTGATAAGGAAGCTAATGTATTGTTTATAAGGAGGTGTGGAAAGGTAGCTAATCCATTAGTTTAAACAAAAACAAAGTGCTGGAGAAACATAGCAGGTCTGGAAGCATCTGTGGAGAGGAAAAGAGTTCATGTTTTGAGTCCAGTGACTGTCAGAACTGAAAGCATCTGAGAAATGGCGGTATTTATGCCGATGACAGTGGAGTGGGCTGAGGAAGTAATAGGAGTGAGTCAAACAATTGAAGATAGTTCTGAAAGGGAAAAAGAGAGAGAGAGGAAAAAAGGAAAAGTAGACAAAAGGATTATTGATGCTAAGCAGAAGAGAGATGAAAGGGAAGTGTGAACAGTTGAAAATGAGTTGGGCGTGCTGGGACCAGCTTATACAGAACAGGACCTGGGGCGTGGTGTGGGTAATGAATATGGAGAAATCTGTTCAAAGTCCGAAATTATTAAACTCAATGTTATGTCCTGAGAGCTGTAAAGTAGCTACATAGAATACGAGGTGCTGAGCTTCACTGGAGCACTGCAGCTGACCTGAGACGAAAATGTTCACATGGGAAAACGATGATACTTTGAAGTTTCAGGCAACTGGAAGCTCAGGATTGTTTCTGGCTTGATCTCCTTCATTTGACTTACATTAGCTGAACTGAGAGTCCTTCTGAACTAAGATTTTGCAGTTCATCATGGACAAAGCAAAGAACAGTACTGCATAGAAACAGGCCCTTCAGCCCATGAACCCTGTGCCCAGACATAATGCCATCCTAAACTAAAAATCTTTTGTGTCTATGCAGTCCGTTCCCCTCTATTCCCTGCCTATTCACATATCTGTCATGATGCCTCTCAAACATTGCTAATATATTCATCTTCACCACCTCCTCTGGTATCGCACTCCAGGCACTCACCATCCTTCATGAAAAACAAAATTGCTTCTTATATCTCCTTTATACTTTGCACCTTTTACCTTAAACCAGTGTCCTGTAGTAATTGATATTTCTGACCTGGGAAAATGACTTCAACTATCCATTCTATCAGGTCACCCATCATTCTTTAATGTTCAAGTGAAAATAAACCAGTTTGTCCAATCTCTACTCATTGCTAATACTCTCCAAACAAGGGAGCCCCTGGTGAAATGCTTTTGTATCCTCCATATAGCCTTCACATCCTTCTCGTAGCAACCAGACCTATGTGCAATATTCCAAATGTGGCTAACTTAAATTCCATACAGCTGCAACATGACTTGTCAATTTTTATGACGTATACCCTCAGCAATGAAGCCATGCATGCTACATGGCTTCTTGACCACCCTACCACTTCTGTTGCCACTTTCACAGAACTGTCGACCAGTCTGCATAGAATGCTCTGTACGTTGATACTACTAAGAGTTCTGCCATTCACTGTATTATTCACTCCTGCATTAGATTTTTAAAAATGTATCACCTTTACATTTATCCAGTTTGAACTCCATCTGCCATTTCTCTGCCCAACTCTCCAGCCTATCTATATCCTGCTGTATCCTTTGGCAATCCTCCTTACTATCCACAGCTTGTCAAATATTTGTTTAATTCACAAGCTTACTAATCAGGCCACCTAAGTTCTTCTCCAAATCGTTTATACATATTACAAGCGCAAGGGTCCCAGCACTGATCAGTGCAGAACATCACTGGTCACAGATCTTCAGTCAGAAAAACTCTCTTCCACTGCTTCCTTATCTTTGATGATCAAACCAACTCTGTATCCATCTGTGACATCACCTTTGTGTATCAGCCTGTCATATGGGACCTTGTCAAAGGCCTTGCTACAGTCTATGTAGACAATATCTACCATCTTGCCCTTATCAATCATCTTTGTCACTTCCTCAAAAACCTCAATTAAGTTTGTCAGACATGACCTCCTCGAGACTCAGCAATTCTACCAATTGCTAATAAATCCATATTTTCCCAAAAAGGTTAATCCTATCACTAAGAATCTTCTCCAGTAATTTCCCTTCAATGAAGCATAGTTCACTGACTTGTAATTTCACAGATTATCTATGTTGCCCTTCTTAAACAAAGGAACAACATTAGCTTTTCTCCAGTCCTTTAGGACCTATCCTGTTACCATACAGGGTGCAAAGATTTCACACAAAGCCCCAGCAATTTCCTTACCTGCCTCCCTCAGCATTCAGGTCATGGGTGCTTGTCTACCTTAATATTTAGCCTATTGAGAGAGAAGGGAGAATACTACCAACTAACATAGAAATAAAATCTGAAAAACAAGTGGCGTAAAATGTAGGTGCATAACAACCATTTTATGGATGTAATCAGTAGCCACAGAGATCCCATATAGAATCTGTGACATGCGAGCAATTTTTTGTTTGGCAAGTGTCATATCAGGCCCCAAACTGATGAGGGCACTGGTGCATTAATAGTGACATACCATTTTTAAACTAAACACTCCAGGTGTAGAGCTGGATGAACACAGCAGGCCAAGCAGCCAAAACGTCAGCTTTCCTGTTCCTATGATGCTGCTTGGCCTGCATCATTCAGCTCTACATCCTGTTATCTCAGATTCTCTAGCATCTGCAGGTCCTACTATCTCACTCCAGGTAACATGCTCTCTTAATCACACTACTTTGCAAATATTATTTATCAACTCGGTGAGGTAAATCTGAAAATAATTCCTCTGCATCACTCTCCAGCCGGTATACGTGTGGTGAATAATGCAGGACAACACATGATATTCTAGCACAGTCATGATGTTTTCACTCTGTGGTAATCTATACTGCACTCCTGCCACCTAAGTCATGAACAGATGTATGAACACAACCAAAATAAATTATCGACAGCAAGGCCTAAATTGTGGTAACAAGGCTCACGGTTCCAGAGCACAGACCATCCACATATCAGCAGCATGCATACAATGCTACCATACAAAATGTATAGTGCATACCATTGGTGCCACTCAGTGTTTGCAATCTTTGGAAGTTCTGCTCTGCTTTTTGCTGTCTTCTCTATTTTTCACCTAAACTTCATGGATTGTAATCTAACTTCAATTTGACTACTTTGAAGTCTACCTCACTGTTATCATGCTTTAATATGTTTTCATCATGGTTTGGTCTGCTGCTGTGATTTCATACATACTTCACAGGACATTGGCTGTCTCCACATGCACTCTGAAACTATTCCCTCTTCACTAGGTTTATCTCTCTTCTTGGTCTCCGGCAACCCTTGTTCATCCTTATCTTAGAGTAAGGCTCATTCACCCCACAGTGCTATAAAAATCTTTATTTACGTTTGGACATGTGCAGGTTACTGAATACAGTTTTCTGGTGTCATGCCTAACTGTGCTTTTTACAGACCTCTCTCTGTTGTCCATTCTGTTCCATTTCATTCTACACTGTTTTGTTGATGTCAGTGTAATGTCATCAGTTAATGCGTCATCAGAATGCTTTGGTGGAGGCCTGTAGTAATTGATAGGACAAGTGTCAAATTTTGAAGTAGTATACTATACAGCTTTACCACTGTGAGGACAAAACTCATTTCATGATGTTTGTGAAGATTTGCCTGTAATACTCACTGCACATGCACCAATGCCCTCATCAATTGGGGCCTGGTATGACATTTAACAGCTGAGGAAAAGGAGGATGAGGAATAGAGGAAGAAACCTGTACTGATCAGGCTGTCCTACCATTCACCAGCTGTCCCACACCTTACTTTCTCTTTGTCATTGACCATCACACATAAAATAAAACTGAGTTTATCAATCAAACCATTTTGTATTGCGTAGACAAGGCAATGAATGATCCTTTCTTCTCTTGGGCCTGTCTGGCTTCATCTGTCCTCATGCTCCTTGGAGGATGACCTTAAGCATTTCTGCACGTGGAAGGCTTGACTTTGGACTGCATCGTCTTGGCATGGGTCTGGACAGGATGGGGACTGGCATTCCGAGAGGCCAATGGGTATGTGCTCCGGTGCTACTCCCTCATGGTATTGCCTTTGCAAATAAAGTAACACATGCTGAACTGATGAGAAACTCTATGCGCTCCTTTGAGCACCGCTAACTACACCCATTATGGCAGTTATAGGGTCATTGAGATGTACAGCATGAGAACAGACACTTCGGGCCAATTCGTCCATGCCGACCAAATATCCTAAATTAATCTAGTTCCATTTGCCATCATTTAGCCTATATCCCTCTAAACACGTCTTATTCACGCATCCATTCAGATATCTTTTAAATGTTGTAATTGTACAAGCCTCCTCCACTTCCTCTGGCAGTTCTTTCCATGCATGCATGACACATGCATGAAAAGGTTGCCTTTAGGTCCCTTTTAAATCTTTGCCCTCTCACTTTAAACCTATGTCCTCTAGTTTTGAACTCACCGACACCAGGAAAAAAAGCCTTGGCTATTCACCCTATCTACTGCCCTCAACCTCTGATGCTCCAGAGAAAACAGGCCCAGCATATTCAGCCTGTCCCTATACTTCAAACCTTCCAACCCTAGCAACATCTTTGTTAATCTTTTCTGAGCCCTTTGAAGCTTCTCAATATCCTTCCTATAGCAGAAAGACCAGAATTGCCTGCAGTATTCCAAAAGGAGCCAAATCAATGTCCTGTACACCTGTAAAATGACCTTCCAACTCCTATATTCTACGCAGTGAGCCATAAAGGCCAGCATACCAAACGCTGTCTTCACTATCCTATCTACTTGCAATTCCACTTTCAAAGGTACTACGAATCTGCGGTCCAAGGTCTCTTTGTTCAGCAACACTTTCCAGGACCTTACCATTAAGCTTATAACTCATGCCCTGATTTGCCTTTCCAAAATGCAGCACCTCACATTTATCTAAATTAAACTCCACTCCTCGGTTGCCTGAACCTGCATGATTTTAGGTTATATTTTGACCACAGCACACAGACTGTTGGTGCCTTCAGACTGTTCTGCAATGGAAGTGGTGACATCAGCCATCAGATGCTCCATCATGGTTGAGTTCATACATCTGTTCATAAGGTTTACCCATCATTTCTGAATTGAGAAGAATGGGTTCCACGAATTGTGCAAGACTCTGTAGAAGGTTACGCTTGAATTCTTCCATCCTCCTTAATAGCCGTCCCAGGAATTTGAGTTGACCTGTCAATGTGCCAAGAAATTTACTGTGCATTCTATCAGCTTCCTTCTGTATTCTTCTCTATTATTCCCCAGTGATGTTGTTTCTTCCTGCTGTTCATCTGGTGATCTTTCACCAATTTCTGTCCAGGTTGTAGTTCAAAGCTATCTGAAAGCAAAAAGGCACATAGTGTTGAGGACAGATGGAGGTAAGAAGTACCTGTATAAACAACTTCTGCATCAGAGGACGTGAGATGTGATAGCGTAGATTAGCGATGAGGATACTGTCATTGCCAGCATATGAACCATGCTTGCTCACTCCAATTACTATATGACACAAAACTGGCCATTCTGCCTAACCAGCACTTGTGTGCCACGTGAGCCTCCTCCCATTTTTCCTCATCTAAATCAAGCATTGTGACAACATATTCTCCCAATTGCAGCTGGGCCTGTTCCCAAATGGTTATTTCCTGCTTCTTCCAGTTGTGCATCACCTTGCCCTACAAAAGAACAAGAAATATGTCTGAGAGTATGATGCTATATATTGGGGATGCAGCTATCACAGCTGAATAGGTGGCAGTAGGTGCACGCTGATTGATTTGTGAGATGTGAATATGCGATTAGCAGTCCAATTATTCGGGTAAGGCAAAGCTGTAAATGAGAAGAATGACTCTGGTTGAGAGAGGTTGTTGGTAGGAAGTAGATGTAAGAGTGGTGCATTGACCCAGTGTGGGAGACAGCTGGAATAATTGTTGAGAAATAGCATTTGAAGGCTCATTCATTAAACCTGACTAGTTGGTTGAGGTCACTGAAGATTTTGTAGAGCTGTATCCATATCCTTAGGATTTGGGCCACGGCATTATCCTCTGCAATGCATCTAGTCTCATTGCTTTCTGAGAGTATGTCTGCAGTGCCTCCTGAACCCCTGTGTGTATAGCCCATCTCTTCTTCCAATGCACCTCCTGAGGGAAGATCTTCAGTGCAACCAGAAAATTTTTAAGCCCAGTGCCCCCAGATTGTGCCTCCATATTAAGGTCTTACCGTTACAGCGGCACATTCCCGTAAAGCCTCGCAAATGGCAAAGTCAATAATGGTGAACATGCTATATAATGAGATAGTAAGAACTGCTGATGCTGGAGTCAGAGATAACACAGTGTGGAGCTGGAGGAACATAGCAGGCCAGGCAACACCAGAGGAACAGGAAAGCTGACGTTTCGGTTCAGGACCCTTCTTCAGAAAATGAAGAAGGGTCCCGGCCCGAAATGTCAGCTTTCCTGCTCCCCTGACGGTTCCTGGCCTGCTGTGTTTCTCCAGTTCCATACTGTGTTATGCTTTACAATGGGATAGGTTCCAACCATTCAAAATTTTGATATCAGTTACACTAGTTGCAAGTTAAAATTCAATAAAATAAAAACAAGTTTTTATTAGATACAAAGATTTCCAATTGGATAAATAACATAATAAACTCAGAAAAGAAGGAACAAAAATTAATCTCAGTTTCTTCAGGGTCGGAATGACATTTTCATCTTATTTCAGTTTTATATTATTCCTTTGTCTATGGAAACACTCGTACATTTATGCTAGGCCTAGCATATTTGAACAAGTCATTTACTAAGAGAAGCGCCTTAACATGTCCTCAGCATGTCCAAACAGCCAGGCATTTTTAGTGCAATCGCTAATATTATGAAGGCAAACAAGGCAGCATGGTCCCATGAATTGTAAAAGTGATCATCAGATTTAATAAGTTCTTGTTGATGAACTTTTACTGCAGTGAATCACATACCTAGAATACCTATAACATGGCAGGCAATGGATGTTGCGCTGTCCAGATTGAGTAATACACTATAGCTTGACTACGTCATCATCGATTAATCTCTAAATTCTGTGCATTTTCACTTTTTAAAATTTTTTTTGTTTGACAATTTTAGTCCCTATAACCATGGATAAGTGAATATTGAAGCCACATTGGGTGGTATTGTGTCTAGGCTGCTTTGAGCAGTTAGGCATATTCACGAAGTGCGAAGATGTAAATGGTAGCACTTTACTGTATTACATCCTTTTCTGCATTAGAATGAGCTCCCCAGTAAATCCCACAACTTGATTCAACCACTTTGCACTTCTAATTTAAGAAATGCTGCACTTCTAATTTAAGAAATGCTGATTGGTTTTGAGGAAGAGCTTTCAATTCTGAGCTCTTTGTTCAGACATGTAGCCACTCAATGGTACACTTAGGATTGTCTATAGTCATGTTCACTACCTGCATACTGCTTGAATTTGGGAGCAATGGAGGTAGTTCAATCATAATTGTTTTATGAATTATCAAACATAGCCCAAAATAACTTTTTAAAATATTGTAACTTTAAAACAGATTTGCTTCCAGATTTTGACTTTTTTACTCATTCCTTCTAGTTTCTTGGACCCAAAATACTCATTAGTGCTTCACCCAAACTGACATTTTTTTCATTTATGAATAAGACTAAAAGACCATTAGAAGTAGGAACTGAAGTAGGCCATTCAGCCCATCTGCTTGACCATTCAATGAGATTGTGGCTGGTCCGGTAATCCTCAACTCCACTTTCCTGCCTTTTCCCCATAGTCCCCTTACTGTCTCTGTTACTGATTAAAACTCTGTCCGATTCAGCCTTGAATATACTTAATGACCCAGCCATGACTGCCCTTTGTGGTAAAGAATTCCACAAATTCACTACCCTTTGAAAGAAGAAATTCTTCATCTCTGTCTTAAATGTGTGATTGCTTATTCAGAGATTATGTTTTCTCAAATAACTCCACAACAGGCTGGTATCCCATTAACAAGTCACACTTTATGTACATGTGGAGAATCGGTGACACTGATCCAGCTTCCTCAGAGCCAGGGCTCAGAGTGAACAGAACCTCTGACACACCTGTTTATATCTGTCATCCAGGGCTCCCTTGATTGGAGCAGAATAACATTCAGGGAACTCATATTCTGTGAGATCCACCTGGCTGACCTTGTTTCAATCACTATATCATCTGGTCTGAAATTTTCACACAAGGGATAATAACCATTCTGCATCTACCTTGTCAAGTCCCTTAAGAATTTTGCAAGTTTCATTAAGGTCACCTCTCATTCTCCTATATTCCAATGGATAAACGTAGGATAGGCTACTTACCCTCTCCTCAAAAGACAATCCCTCCATACTTTATATCAACCTAGTAAACCCTCTCTTGACTGCCTCTAATGCCAGTATATCTTTCCTTACATAAGGGTCACAAAGCTATTCACAGTATTCCAGTTGTGGTTTCACTGGTGGCTTGTAAATTTTATTTTTATTCTCCATTCCCAATTAGTTGAAGGCTAACATTCCATTTGCCTTTCCTATTACCCAGATGCTGTATTTTTGTGATTCATGGACATGTACAATCAAATCCCTCTGTTCTGCAGTATTACTCTATTTAAATAGTATTTAGCTCCTCTGTTCCTTGTGCCAAAGTGCATAATCTCACATTTTTCCACATTATATACTATCTGTTAAGTTGTTGCCACTCATTTAAACTGTCTCGATCCCTCTGCAGACCCTCTGTGTCAGCCTCACCACTTGCCTTCATACCTGTTTTTGCATCTGCAAACTTGGCTATGGTACGTTCACTTTCCTCATCCAAATCATTAATGTAGATTGTAAATAATTACTGCCCCAGAACTGGCCACTTTGGCACATAACTAGTTACGGTCTGCCATCATGAAAATGCCTCTTCCCCAATTTATCTCAACTCTCTACTTCTATCGGTAAGACAATCCTCCATCCATGCTAATATAGAACCTCCAACACCGTGGGCTCTTACCTTATGAAGTAGCCTAACGTGTGGTACCTTATCAAATACCTTCTGAAAATCCAAATATACTATATGAATTGATGTGGAATGAACAGCCTAACCCAGTACAGGAATCTTGTCCTCTTCTAACTTCACCCCTCCATTCCCCAAAGTTGGATTCAGAGTGTAAGTACAAAGTACTTCCCTCCATTCTGGCTGAAACGGATTGACAGAGCATTGGGTAAGGATCAAATCTAGGACTATGCCAGTTGCACAATTCATCGACTCACTGAATAATAAACTTGGAGATGGAAAAATCATTTTTAAACACATATCGTTAGACCCTGAAGATGACTCATAACATATTTCCCTGTGGTGATTATAGTGCTATTGCTGAATCCAAGACAATTACTCTTTGTAACATCCTGAATTTCATGTGCTACTACCACAAGGTAAGGAAAAAGGAAACAAAAACCCAGGCAATAAATGGAGCAGGTCTCATGGGTGATTATTTAGTTAATCTGACTCAACATATTTCTGACATTCCATTGAAAATAAAAACATTTGAAATGCAATAGAAACATCACTGTCATTATTTATGAGTGCACTGAATTTGGTTTTGGTGTCAGATGCAAGTTGAACTGCAGATTTTCTGCTTTTTCATACACTTTCTATATTTGAGAGTGACTACTACTACTGGCATTTTTAATCCATTTTAAACACAAATACAGTTGGCTATGATCTATCCATCTTATAGCAATATTCACAAGTCAGTGTGCAAGAGATGACTGCCATATAACCATTTCCTTTGCGGCTACATTCAAGGGCAATTCTTGTGACACAAATGGAAGGGTGTCCCTGTGGTGGAGGCTGTCTGCGGTCAGACCGTAGCAGATGACACATCATTCCCTCACTGCCTTTTGGGTGAACCACCGATAATTCTCTTTAGACATTTTCCTGCAGCTACTTTTGAGTTTTTTTTTTACATTTCTGAATGAGTAATAATGCATTTTGATAGTGCAATAATGGCACAAATAAAGTTTCACCATGATGTGACTTTTTTCCTTCATCCTTTAAACCCAATACTCAGGCAGTACCAGGCAATGACCACTTAACACAAGAGAGAATCTAACTCACTGCCCGTGATGTGCAGTGGCATCTAAATATCAGTGAATCACTACTGAATCCTACCATCACCATCCTAGGTGCTCTGAGTACAACAAACGGCAGTCAGGTCAGAATGGATTCTATACTGATGTGTCAGGAGGATGGTTGCCTACAACATGAATGCTTCATGGTAGTGGTCACAGAAAGGGCATTTGTACAAGTTTGTATTTCAATCTAAACATCCATAGATAATAATTATGCAACATTATGCACATTTTGAGTTACCAAAGTTACCCAATTGTTCTCATGCATTAGCAGTTTGTTAATCTCATCAGTATTTATGTTTTGCATACATAATCTCGAAATTGTGCTGAAATGGTCTGCATGTTATTGTTGGCTGTGCATCACTTATGGGCAGGGCAGGGCACTGTTGTTCTTGTGTCATTGGTTGCGGCTTTGGGAACTGTCATTGCTCCACTTTTGTCATTGGGTAGCTGTGGATCTCCGGATCTGATGGTTGATCTGTGCAGAAGAGTTCATATCTTCTTGATCAGCTACCTGCAACTGAGAAACAGCTTTTCCAGCTATGTGTTTATGTCTGCAGTTGCCATTGTATATTTGGTCATTCATATCCACCGCATATGATCAAGGTGACGTCTGGTCAACGCAGGTCCCAAGTTGGCATTTAGTAAGCTTTTGTTAAATGGTGCAGTGGTTAGCACTGCAGCCTCACAGCGCCAAGGACCTGGGTTCGATTCCCGCCTCAGGCAACTGTCTGTGTGGAGTTTGCACATTCTCCCCGTGTCTGCGTGGGCTTCCTCCGGGTGCTCCGCTTTCCTCCCACAGTCCAAAGATGTGCAGGCTAGGTGGATTGGACATGCTAAATTGCCCGTAGTGTTCAGGGTTATGGGGGGATGGGCCTGGATGGGATGCTTCAAAGGGCAGTGTGGACTTGTTGGGCCGAAGGGCCTGTTTCCACACTGTAGGGAATCTAATCTAAAAAAAAATCATTGAAGGTTTATACCTTGACTGACTCTCCAGTGCTCAACTCTGGAAATGGTTTTAATAGGCTGTCAAAATGAAATTTAGCTCTCTGTTGTTTCACCTTGATTTTGTTACTCATGCTTGTTAATTCACCTGGGCTTAGTATTTTACGTGGAGTTGGAAGAGTAGTTTGGGTGCAGCATGACCTTTGTAAGAGAGTATTCTTCATGTGTTCAGTCGGTGTGTTTCTCCACTTAAGGATTGCCCTGTACACAAAGATAGTAGGAACTGCCGATGCCGGAGAATCTGAGATAACAAGATGTAGAGCTGGATTAACACAGCAGGCCAAGCAGCATCATAGGAGCAGGAAAGCTGATGTTTCGGGTGTGGATCGTTCTTCAGAAATGGGGGAGGGGAAGGGGACTCTGAAATAATAGAGAGAGGGGGGGAGGCCATAATGGAAGGTGGGTAAAGGAGTAGATAGGTGAAGAGAAGACGGACAGGTCAAGGAGGTGGGGATGAGGCTGGTAGGTAGGAAGTAGGATTGGGGGTTGGTCACTAAGGTGAAAGGAGCAGATAGGTGGGAAAAAAGACGGAAAGGTCAAGGAGACAGGAATGAGCTGGGATGGTTTTGGGATAAGGTTGGGGAAGGGGAGATTTTGAAGCTTGTCAAGTCCACATTGAGACCATTTGGCTGCAGGGATCCCAAGAGAAATATGAGGTGCTGTTCCTGCAGCCTTCGGGTGGCATCATTGTGGCACTGGAAGAGGCCCAGGATGGACATGCTGTCCAAGGAGTGGGAGGGGGAGTTGAAGTTCACGACAAGGAGGTGCAGTCATTTGTCATGAATCGAGTGTAGGTGTTCCACAAAGTGGTCTCCAAGACTCCGCTTGGTTTCCCCGATGTAGAGGAGGCCACATCGGGAACAGCGGATACAATATACCAACATTAGCAGATGTGCAGGTAAACATCTGTTTGACGTGGAAGGTGTTCTTGCGGCCTGAGATAGAGGTGAGGAGGGAGGTGTAGGGGCAGGTGTAGCACTTCCCGCGGTTGCAGGGAAAGGTGCCGGGGCTGGTGGGGAGAGTTGGGAGTGTGGTGCGGATGAGGGAGTCACTGAGAGACTGTCTGTGTGGAAAGCAGATAAAGATGGGGTGGGAAAAATATCCTTGGTAGTGGGGTCAGATTGCAGGTGGTGGAAGAGGCGGAGGATGATGCGTTGAATCCGGAGGTTGGTGGGGTGGTAAGTGAGGACGAGGGGGCTTCTATTTTGTTTATTATTACGGGGAGGGGGTGTGAGAGATGAGGACGGGGAAACACGAGATGTGGTTGAGTGTGTTTTCTGCCACTGTGGAGTTGGAATTGGCAGTCCTTGAAAAACCAAGGCATTTGGGATGTTCGGGAGTGGAATGCCTCATCTCAGGAGCAGATGTGGCGGAGGCGAAGGAATTGAGAATAGGGGATGGCATTCTTGCAGGAAGGTGGGTTAAGGGAGGCATATTCTAGGTAGCTGTGGCAGTCGGTAGGCTTGAAATGGATATCGGTTTCCAGGTGGTTGCCAGAAATGGAAACTGAAAGAGGTCAGGAAGGAGAGGGAGGCATCAGAGATGGTCCAGGTGAACTTAAGTTTGGGGTGAAAGATATTAGTATACACCTTGGACTCCACTCCTTGGACGACATGTCCATCCTGGGCCTCTTCCAGTGCCACAACGATGCCATCCAAGGGCTGCAGAAACAGCACCTCATATTTTGCTTGGGAACCCTGAAGCCCAATGGTCTCATTGTGGACTTCACAAGCTTCAAAATCTCCCCACCCCCAACCTCATCCCAAAATCAGTCCAGCTTATCCCCAGCCCCTTGACCTGTCCGTCTTTTCTCCCACCTATCCGCTCCTCCGATCTCAGTGACCAACCCCCACCCCACCCCCACCACCTACCTACCAGCCTCATCCCAGCCTCATTGAGCTGTCCGTCTTCCCTCGCCGGACCAACTCCCAACCCAACTCCCTACCTACGCTCACCTTTACTGGCTCCATCCCCACCTCCTTGACCTGTCCGTTTTCTCTTCACCTACCTGCTCCTTTATCCACCTCTCTCTCTATTTAGTTCAGAGTCCCCTTCCCCTTCCCCATTTCTGAAGAAGGGTCCAGACCCAAAAAGTCAGCTTTCCTGCTCCTCTGATGCTGTCTGGTCAGGTGTGTTCATCCAGCTCTACACCTTGCCTTGTATACATTTGTGCAGAGTTTACTTGATTTTTCCTATGATTCCATTAGAAATTTTCATCGTCACCCCAGCCTTTCCATTTGATGGAGGCAGTATACTGATAATATGCAGTGTTGACTTTCCGAATCATTTATGAATTATGACTGAATTCTTTATTCCTAAACTGAGAGCCATCATCATTCATGGTAATGTCGGGAATACTGTAATGACTGAAGTATACTAATCTCAGCTGGTCAACCTCCCAGTGGTCAGAAGAATAGTAGTTAACAGTGATAAAATAATTAGTCCTTGTTAGTATAAACAGGTCTATTCCCATCCATGCTCTGTCTGTCTTGCCATGTGTCATCAGTGGGTCTCAAGCTTGGTTGTTTGGTAGTCAATACAAGCACTGTCTTAGCTGATGTGGTCCTTGATTTGGTCACTCCTGTTGAATCAACAGAGCACATCCCTTGCTCTCCTCAGACTTGAGTCAATTCCATGTGGCTTTCATCAATACTATCTAACATCTTTGCTAGCAACTCCTTAAGAATAATTACTTTATTCCCTTTATACACGATGTTATGTGAGGTTACCAATTAATCTCTACGTGCCTAATATGCTGTTAAAGCAAAAGATGTGTCCTTGATGTTTTTGGGCCTTCCTTCAATCTCTACATTTTGCAACTCTTGGCAGTTCCACCTTATTTAATAGTTAGCTTGATTTGAGCAAGGCATGTTTGTTACGCAAGATGGACTGATAACTTCCCGAACAGGTCACACTTTGTCATAGCATCCTCTATTTTCTTCATCAGGAATCTGCAACATGCATCTGCTTCCCTCAGTTGTATATCACATCCTGGTGGTATCTTTGGGGTTGCACATCATTTGAAGATGTTAAGCAGTTCTCCAATCAGGTCTGTCTGACATCATCACAGTGGGTGGTGATTAAGAGACCCCTCAAATTAACTCATTTGCACAGTTACACCCTTACATAGCAACCATCTTGACTTGGAACTATATCACTATTCCTTCACTGTCAGCAGATCAAAATCCTGGAACTCCTTCCCTAACAACGCTGTGGATGTAACTATACTAGATGGAGTACAGTGGTCGCTATCACTACCTTCTCAACAGCAATCAGGGATGGGCAACAATTGCTGGCTTTGCCTGTGACAGCTGCATCTTATGAATCAATGAAAAGGATCAAGTAACAGGATTCACTAATGTTCCCTATAAGTAGCAACCTGGAAAATCCATGTAAGCCTATTACAGACTTGCCCTTCTAGGTTACTTGCACATGAAGCTGTCGTTAAAAGAAAAGCACAATGCGTTCAAATGAACAGACTGCTCATAAAGAAAGATCAGAGGAACATTGTCCCCACCACATATAACAGTCTCCAACCTTTGTAAGTACAATATCACTTTTTCAATTTAAGTGCAAGCCGGAATCTACTCCATACAAACTATTGAATAAACAGTTTTATTTTAGTGCTATATAAATCTAAAACCAAGTAAAAAACAATTATTCCTTTTATTTTCTACTCACTAAGTGTCAGTGTTACACCTGTGATTGCACATTATGTGACAATCTTGCAGTCAGGTTGTAGTTTGAGATGTTAATCTTATACAGGAAATTTGGCAAATTGGATCCACAAATGGCTGAATGGCAGGATGGTTGAGGGCTGTTTTCTGACAGAAGGCCTGTATCCAGTGGGGTACCACAGGGTCAGTGTTGACAACTTCGCTGCTTGTGGTTTATATATTTGATGTAGACTTGAATGTAGGAACACTGATCTGTAAGTTTGCAGATGATACAAAAACTGGTGAGGTGGTAAATAGTGAGGAGAACAGCCTTAGACTTTATCCAAGAGGTTACAGACACGCTGGATAAATGAGCTGATCAGTGGCAAATGGAATTCAATCCAGATAAATGTGTGATGATTTACTTGGGCATGACAAACAAGGCAAGGGAATACATGATGAACAGCAGGACTTCGGGAAGCACTGAGGAGCAAAGGGACCTTTGTATGCACATACACCAGTTTCATAAGGTATAGGACAGGAAGATAAAATGGTTACAAAGGTATTTGATATACTTGTAATTAGTCAAGGCACATAATTTAGGATCAGGGAAATAATGATGGAACTGTATAAAGTATTGGTGAGGCCACAGTACCGTGTGCAGTTACAGAATCCACATTAGAGGAGGGATGAGATTGCGCTGAAGAGGGTAAAGAGAGATTTACCAGAATGTTACAAAAACAAAGTTACCGGAAAAGCTCAGCTGGTCTGGCAGCATCTGTGAAGGGAAGAACAGAGTTAACATTTCAGGTCCAGTGACCCTTTCTCAGAACTTCCTCATACCATTCCTGATTTGCAGCATCCACAGTTATTATGGTTTTTACTTACCAGGATGTTGGCCAAGCTCGAGAGTTTCAGTCATGTAGAGGGATAGATGGACGTGGTAATTCTTCTTAGAGCAGAGGAGATTGAGACGGTATTGAAAATGTATAAAATTATGAGGGGCATAGACAGGAGTGATGGTAAGAAATTTTTCCCCTTGTTGGATGGATTGATAACCGGGGGGGGGGGGCGCATAGATTTAAGGTGAGGAGAAGAAGGCATAGAAGTGATGTGAGGAAAATCTTTTTCAACCAGACAGTGGTGGTGGGAATCTGGAACTTGCTGTCTGTAAGGGAGGTAGAGGCAGAAACCCTCATAACATTGAATAAGTATTTTAGATGTCCACTTGCAATGCCGAGGCATACAAGTCAATGGGCACTATGCTGGAAAATGGGATTACAATGATTAGGTCATTGCTTTTGACTGGCACTGATATGATGGGCCAAAGTGTTTTTTTGTGCTGCAGATCTATCTGACTCTGAGTCCATTAAATGGCTACCTCTGAGGTGGTGAGGTACCTGGACTTGCTTATCTTAAGTTTGGGGGAGAATGCTGTCTCACAGAGGTAAGTGGAGTCAAGGTAAGCATTCAGTTTAAAAGCACAGCATGGTAGCAGTGAGGAATTTTCTCTGTTTACGAGTTCCCAAAAATCTCTGTTCATTGATCTGACTTTCAGCTCAATGTCATTTACACAGTAATTATCTCCATATCCACTCCACCACTTTGTAAATCAAATATCTCATGGAATTTGGTAGCCAGCACACTAATGTCTATTTGAAGAAATGGACCTAAGGCACACATGATGATTTATTCCATCACACTTAATTCCTGAAACTGCCTTTGAAATGCTCTGCTAATTTTCTCAGGTAATCATGGAAGTTTTCATGGTGGAACTATTTTTCTTTGCCTGTCTTGTTTTTTGTCCTGTATTTTCTCCAGACTCAGTCAGTGTTGTAGTGTTTTGTTTTTTAATGGGAGGACCACAAACTGTCTAATGCTTGCTGGTAGATTATACAGTAGTAACTGACAAATAAAAAGGGGGGAAATTAAGATCATTTCTGCAAAGTGCAACAGAGCCTGTGTTTGTGCGAAGCATGGCTGGTGTTCCCTCAATTGTGATGGAAACCAGTTTCTCGACTGGAATGTTTGTTTCAAGCATGTACCTTTTTGAATTCACTGCTGATATCCCCACTTAATATTCTCTCTTTAAAGGGCAAAATAGTGAGAACATCCTCTTCAGTTGTTATATCCTTAAAAACCACATGCACAAAATAATCCGTTGTGGCTTCCTCTACATTGGGGAAACCAAGCGGAGGCTTGGGGACTGCTTTGCAGAACACCTCCGCTCGGTTCGCAATAAACAACAGCACCTCCCAGTTGCGAACCATTTTAACTCCCCCTCCCATTCCTTAGATGAGATGCCCATCATGGGCCTCCTGTAGTGCCACAATGATGCCACCCGAAGGTTGCAGGAACAGCAACTCATATTCCGCTTGGGAACCCTGCAGCCCAATGGTCTCAATGTGGACTTCACAAGCTTCAAAATCTCCCCTTCCCCCAATGCATCCCAAAACCAGCCCAGCTCGTCCCCTCCCCCCACTGCATCACAAAACCAGCCCAGCTCATCCCCACCTCCCTAACCTGTTCTTCCTCTCACCTATCCCCTCCTCCCACCTCAAGTCACACCTCCATTTCCCACCTACTAACCTCATCCAGCATCCTTGACCGGTCCATCCTCCACGGACTGACCTATCCCCTCCCCACCTATACTCTCCTCTCCACCTATCTTCTCCTCTGTCCATCTTCAGTCCGCCTCTCCCTCTCTCCCTATTTATTTCAGAACCCTCTCCCCATCTCCCTCTCTGATGAAGGGTCTAGGTCCGAAACGTCAGCTTTTGTGCTCCTGAGATGCTGCTTGGCCTGCTGTATTCATCCAGTTTCACACTGTTATCTTGGATTCTCCAGCATCTGCAGTTCCCATTATCCCTGTGCACAAAATAATCATCCAGGTTGAGCTGATCATGTAGATAGAGTCACTGACCTGCAGTGACAAACATTCACAGTTTTTCAGGTCCTGCTGTGGTTATTGAAAGACATCTTTGGACTAAGATTCCAATTGTCTTGCTACTGTCACTTGCCATGATCACATTTTCTTTGTTCATAAAGTGTTTGAATAAAGAGACAGCCACCACTGTCATTGTTTCTTTAATTACTTCACCATCTGTCAATGATTTCTTGTGTTTTAGCAGAAAATGGCAAACGTGAAATGATGCTTCAGTGCAGGCCTTCCCTTTTGTTGCTTGTTTAGAAAACAAGGACTGTTAAGCTTTCTAAACAACTTTAACTTGTGAACTCCCTTTGTCTGAAGCATGCTGATCCATGGAAAGTCTTTGAATTTACTGCACATTCTAGTTTGGTGATCTTCCAAATTCCCACTATTACTTAGTGTTGTACTCTGGTAACATATTAGGTAAATGCTTTTATTTTTTACAGTAGTGAAGGGAAACTAATTTTCCCATTGCATGTGGAAGTCTAGGTTCATCACCCCTCATTATTGCTTCACCGTATAGTTTGTAGTGACACTGTTGCTGCTCACACTGCAGGTCTACCTCTCAATTTGCCCCTCAGTAACAACTAGAATGTTGCTGGTTGCTTTCAGGTTTTGAGGAGGTCACTTCCTTGGCTGTGATTTGTTTCTAGGGTCCCTGGCCATTTTGTGTTGCTTGGATACTGGAGATATTTGGTGTAGCAGCCTTTTGGATAATTTTTCTTAGCTCTGCGCCTGCTTAGATAAGCATCTGAAGGCAAAACCTCCATTACCCTGCAGCGATAGTCTGTCTGGGCCAAATTAAAACATGATACTGCAGGACAGCAAAGCCTGTTCACAGCAGGCTCTTTTCTCTCATCACATGGCTTCTGGAGATGATCTACATGTATGCAACACGTAAGGAAATGTGAGTGGGTGGTGAGATCAGCTGTCAGAAGCACACACACAGACAGAGGCACACAAACACTAGTAGACAGACAGACAGGCACAGACATACGCACAAACACACACAGCGAGGGAGCATGGGCAGGCAGTGAGATTGACAGTCAGAGACTGGGATTGACTCAACTAACGCAATCTAAGCATTGGAACCAGGGCCTTTCACCATTCAGGAATATTATACATTATCACCTGCAGCAACCAAATGATCCTCAACATTTGCCGCTAGTACCGTTAGAAACTCAGAGCATGCCAGATGTTTTGAACAATTTGACATGTTTAATTAGCTGTTCCCACCCTGGCTGACATTTACAGAATTAAACAGACTATGTATAAATGGCAACTTCGGTGTTTTCTTACCCTTTTATCATCTTCCTGACCTGGATCAGGAAGCCCCTTCACCAATGGTGCTACCCTCCTATCGCCAAGGTCCCTAAAACTGCTAGAGCCTGCTTGTTGTCCAGCTTTGGGATCTCCCCGACCCTCAGGTATTCGAAAAAGGTTGCCTAGAAGATTGGAGCCTAAGCATAATTAAGTCTGCAGAACAAGCTAAGAACTAATGACTGGACTGAGACAAATTGGTCTTGTCTTTCGAAAGGCAAATTATGCTTTTTAAATATCTTGGTTATGTCACACAGCATATGACAGGGAATTGGTACTGACAAACTTAAAAAGTTAACTATGCTTTTCTTTCTGACTTTGTGCAGATGCTGCCAGTCCCTCACAGTGGCCAGCTTTGAGAAAATAGGTCATGGGAGGAGTCTCCACCTTCCCAACTGCAAACTATAAACTAACCTTAACCCTATCACACATCATTAGAAACAACAAAAACATTGGTATTGGGAGCTGAAATGAAAATAATTGAAATGACATCCAAATTGTTGCTGTATTTCAACAAATTAGCGATCAAATTCAGAGAATGTTACAACAGGGTCAAAGTTCAAAACCAATTAAATGATACATGTTATCTGGGAAAATCCAAACCAAACTATTTTAGGTGGAAATTCCACTTCCGGCATTTGTAAGTACCTTATTTGCAAACATTGCTCATGTAATTCTCCATTGTCATGTTCAAGGGATTATTTTATGTATTTACAAATTTGGATACACAAAAATGTTAAATTTTCCAGAACTTAAACTATTTATAGGATATAAATAGTATAAATGAATTTTACACAATTCTCAGTAAAGTGTTTCTTTGCTTCATTTTACTGTAATTGAGCTGAGGCAAATTACTTGTCCAATTTTACACCACCTGTATGCATGCAAGCAGCAAAAAAGTATGGAAACAGATACAATAAAGCAAAAAATGTTCCCTGTAAATAATGAATTCACCATTAGGAGCCTTTGTAGTCATTAGGTATTCTTCAAATGTTTTGGATAAAGACTCTGAAATATTGTTTGAAATCATAATGGGCACAAGCCTGTATCTATCTCTCTTACCACAGCATATCAGGGAGCTTCATTGCATGTAGTTTAGTGCAGCTCTCTGTCCTGGCAGTAGTGAGTGCTGCAACAGTGTTAAAACCAACATCCCATTCAACAAATCTGTACGAGTTTATTAACTGGATTCAGTAACGCACAGACTGTGGGCAGGGTTGAGAAAGTGTACATCCTATTTGGTGCATTCTAACTAACTCAAAAACCCGAGTTCTCGGCTCTAACAAACAAAAGAAAACATTGGATACCTCACGATGGAACATGTTGGGATATAGTTTTGACTTTAGGCAACAGTGGTAAATAGATAATTTAGAATGCAGAAACAGACTGTTTAGCCCATCTAAAAGGGCAAATCACTGGCCCCACTCACTTGTTTTCTAGTTCACCCAGCAAAGTGTTTGGATAATTATCCAACTGTCTTTTGAAGGTATGGATGGAATCTACCTCCGGTGCACTCACAGATTTGAGACCTTAACTGATCATTGCATGGAAAAATTTCCTCTCATGTTGCTATCACTTCTTTTGTCAACTACTGATGATTGCTGTCTACCGGTCCTCAATCTTCTTGGTAAATGACTGTTGTGTCCTATCTACTGTGTCCAAACGCCTCTTGATTTTGAACACTTCTACGAAATCTCTTTTAATTTTCTCTTCTCCAAGAAGGACAGTCCCAGTTTCTCCAATCTATCCACATAAGCTCACCTCTGGAACTACTCTTTTGTGCCCTCTCTAATACCATCACATTTTTCCCAAAGTGTGGTAACTAGAATCAGATGCTCCAGGTACTCCAATTTCTTCCTGATTTATAACATGCTTATATTTGTATTGATTTCTAAATTTAAGAATCCCATGTGGTTTATTAAAAGTTCTCTCAGCTTGCTTTGCCAGCACCAATAACTTGTGGACAGATACCACTAGATACTCCCTAGGTCTGTAGAAATGAATCACTTCACACTTCTCGCTGTTAAATTTCATAAGCCAGTTGTCTGCCCATTCTGCCAGCCTGTCTCTTTTTGAAATTTAATGGAACCGTGCTTACAGTTCACACTATTTCTAAATTTTGTGTCATCTACAAATTTGAGATTGTGTTCCTGTATACCTAATTCTGTCATTAATGTATCCAGGAAGTCCTCACTTAAAAGTTGTTGTGACATCCCTAAAAATCACAGCTTTAAATGAAGTATCATGGATTCGTCAATCAATCGTAAAACATTTGGACATCTTCCCCAGATGACTAAGTGTACAAGTTCTGACACTGTACCATGCATGTGAAGTCCTGTTTATTACTGGATGAAATAACTTTTGAAAAATAAACTACTGAATATAAAAGAGTTACTGTACATACTTTGTGTCTTCTTTAGCAGAAAAAAAAGTTTAAATGCTGCAAATTCCTTCCTAAGGGAAATAACTTCAAAGTAGAATAATTAAAAAGGTGAATGACTTTTTAGTCAGACTGACCAGCCTCCATCTAGAGGCAGAATTTGTTCAGTGCTGGTAGTAGCTGAGAAGTCCCAGGACTTCTGTGTGAGCTGAGGGCAGGAATGGGAGTGGGGTAGGGAGGAACCAGCCTTAGGAGCCCCTAGTGGTGACAGCGTGTACTGAGTGAGAATGGGAGCTGGGGCGAGAGGGTCCCTAAGACGGAGGGCAGGTTCAGACAGAAGAGGTACACTGGTTCTATCAAAGCCAGGGGAAAATATCATATGTGCATTTAGAAACCAAAAGAACCACGGATGCTGTAAATAAGGAACAAGAACAAAAGTTGCTGGAAAAGCTCAGCAGGTCTGGCAGCATCTGTGAAGAAAAAAGTTTCAGAGTTAATGTTTTGGGTCCGGAGACCCTTCCTTAAAACTGAGGAAGGGTCACGTAACCCGAAACGTTAACTCAATTTTTTTTCTTCATATGTGCATTTAGGATGAGTAGGCCACAGAACAGGAAGTTGTAACAAACAGCATTATAGTGAAGCTTGAAAAGCATGCAGGTCAGACAGCATCTGAGGATAGTAAATTGGAGGAGCAACATGAGACATTTCACCTTTTAAGCTTACAGCCCAGTGGCCTTAACATTGACATCACCAATGTCAAAATCCCTCCAATCCAGCCTTATCCCATGTCCAGCCTGCCATCCCCCCACCCCAACCAAACCTAACCGATCTAAATTCCTACTCATCTATCCGCTCCACCCTTCCCACTGACCAAGCACAATACCCCCTACTTACATTCACCTATCGCCATCTCTTCTACCCTTCCCCCTGCCACACCCCACCCCCCTATTTATTTCTGGGTTTCCCTCCCCAGTCCTGACAAAGGGTTTCAGCTAGAAAACTTGATTTACCTGCTCCTCAGATGCTGTCAGGCCTACTGTATTCTTCCAGCCTCTCACCTACAGTCTTTGGCTTCCAGCATCTACAGTCCTTATTGTCTCCAATATTACAGTAAATGTCTTAATGTCAAATAGGTAAGTATTCCCTGTTTTCTGAATAATGTTAAAGTAAATCAACATGGACTGAGTCAATGTTAAGTGGGCGACTTAATGTATCAAGAAAAGTAGAGATTTGACCCTTAAGGAATCAAATTATATGTCTTCTTCCAGTTGAGAAGAAACATTTCACTATCACTTGCTGTTGCATATCATGCAGCCATTCAAATACCCATGCTGCTACTGTCCCTTTCATTCCATGAGCATGGAACATTGTTCACAAGCTTTTTATGTCGCACTTTATAAAATTGTTTTAGGGCGTCCATACAGACCATATCAACTGCATCACCCTCATCAACTTCCTCTGTTACCTCATCAAATAACTCAGCTAAACTGGTTAAACATAATTTCTTTTAACAAACCGTGTTGGGTGTTCCTAAATTAATCCATATTTGACTGTTAATAGAAGTATGCTTTCTAAAAGCTTCCCCATCACCAGTTTAACCTTACTGGTATCTGGTTGCTGAGTTAATAGTTACACCCTCTTTTGAAAAAGGGTGCATCATTTGCAATTTTTGCAGTCCGCTAGCATTGTGTGTGTGTATAGAGAGAGGTTTACAAAATTATGGTCAGGACCTCTCTAAATTCCACTTCATTTGGTATCCTCACATGCATCTCATTCAGTCCTGGCGACTTATCAACTTTACATATAGCCAGCCTACCATCTATCTCCACTTAATTGTTTTTAGTCCATCAACCACTTCCTCTCTCAATGACTTTGGCTGTATCCTCTCCCTTCCTAAATATAAGTTGCAAAGTACTCGTTTAGTATCTCAGCTATACCACTGCATCCATGTATTGATTCACTTATGGGTCCAAATTGATTTTATTCCTCCTTTTAGAACCGGTTTGCTACTAATGTGCCTACGGACAATGTTTGCACTGCGTTTTACCTCTCCAGCCAGTGTTTTCTTATTCTCTCTCTTTACTTCTCTTACTTGTTTCTTTGCCTCCCCTCTGAACTTGCTACTTGATTCTCAATTACACTATACCCCTGATAAAATTAAAATTAGGGGTCATAATTTAAAAATAAAGGGGCACCATTTAAGACAGAGATGAGGAAACTATTTCTCTATGAGTTGAGTGTCTTTGGAATTTCCTTCCTCAGAAAGTAGTGGATGCAGAATATTAGAATATTTTTAAAATGGAGATAGATTCTTAATTACCAAGGAAATGAAAGTTTATTCGGGATATGTAGAATTGTGGTTAAAATCAGATTAGCCGTGATCTTATTGAATGGCAAAGCAGGCTTGAGAGTCCAATTTGCCTATTCATGTCCTTTACTTATACCTGTGAAATGCACCCCTTTTTTTTGCTGTTTTGAATCTCTTTCATCATTCAGTGGACTCTGGATTGCCTGACTTTTTCCTCCTCTGGATATGTAACTTGACTGACCCCAAATTTTTTGTTTTTGAAAAGGTGCAGTTTGGCCTGCCAATTTTTTTTTCTGTTTGTTCATTTCTTTCCAAATCCGTCTTATTCAACTGAGGTTAGCCCTCCTCCCATTACATCATTTTACTCTAGTTAACTTCATGTCCTTTTCTGAGGCTAAGATAAACCATATGATATTAGGATCACATACATTTTAATGTTCCCCCACTGACATTTGATCTACTAGATGATCTGAACCTCATTCCCAAGAACTAAATCCAGCAGGGCCTCCTCCGTTGACTGGAAACTGGAAAAAAAATTGTCCTCAACACACTTGATGAACTCTTCTCTTCTTTTTACACGATTATTTTCCAGTTCCATATTTGGACAACTGAAGTCCTCCATTATAGTTCTCAATTCATTCATATGTGAGTAATTTCCTTGCAAATTTGTAACTCCATGGTTGGTTCTGTGGCCTATAGAATACACCATGGAATGCAATGCTACCTGCATTGTTTCTCAGCCTCAACCAAATCAATTCTGTCCCTGTCCCCCTCTGGGACATCTTTCTTTCCAATATTGAAATGTAAACATGTTTGTCAATTCCTTCTTACCTGAGTCAAAATTAGCTCAGTAATGTAACAATTACTTATTATAATTTGAAATCTATTTTGCCATTATCAAAATACAAGAAAGCTTTGTCTATCTGTTGTGTTGATTGATGTCAGCACTCAATGATTCCTAGTCAACAGAGGTTCTGATGAAGGATATCTGCCAAAATATTAACCTTCCTTTTCATTTTTTATGTTCCGGTTTTACTATTGAATGCTTATAAAATCCTACTGTTAGAGATTTTTGTGCTTGTCTGCCTGCTGAGATTAAAAGCTTTCTTGAGAATCTCAAGTATCAAACTACAGAAAAGGAGACCCAGTCGCGAACCATTTCCACTCCCCCCTCCCATTCTTTAGATGACATGTCCATCATGGGCCTCCTGCAGTGCCACAATGATGCCACCCGAAGGTTGCAGGAACAGCAACTCATATTCCGCTTGGGAACCCTGCAGCCCAATGGTATCAATGTGGACTTCACCAGCTTCAAAATCTCCCCATCCCCCACTGCATCCCAAAACCAGCCCAGTTCGTCCCCTCCCCCCACTGCACCACACAACCAGCCCAGCTCTTCCCCTCCACCCACTGCATCCCAAAACCAGTCCAGCCTGTCTCTGCCTCCCTAACCTGTTCTTCCTCTCACCCATCCCTTCCTCCCACCCCAAGCCGCACCTCCATTTCCTACCTACTAACCTCATCCCGCCTCCTTGACCTGTCCGTCTTCCCTGGACTGACCTATCCCCTCCCTACCTCCCCACCTATTCTCTCCTCTCCACCTATCTTCTTTTCTCTCCATCTTTGGTCCGCCTCCCCCTCTCTCCCTATTTATTCCAGAACCCTCTCCCCACCCCCCTCTCTGATGAAGGGTCTAGGCCCGAAACGTCAGCTTTTGTGCTCCTGAGATGCTGCTTGGCCTGCTGTGTTCATCCAGCCTCACACTTTATTATCTGAGACACAAAAGTAGTTGGCATAAAGTAAATGACTTTTGTACTCTAGAAAAATAAAAAAACAAATACACATCACTGGAGGTGTGTGTATATACCATGGGGCGTGTGAAAACTGAGCTAATCAGCGCTTTGGACTTGTCAACACTTTATTTTCTGCATTTTCATAGCCTAAGACAGAACATATCTCCCTGTCACACGAGAGCACCAGACAGAACTGTGACAAAGGCATCAAATTGTCAGAGGTGTTTAAGTTTAATTTTTAAATTTTTTTTCATATTTATTTCCAAGGTGACATTTGGTGAGATGTTCACTTTGGCAAAATCTTCTAATCTTTATAAAGAAATGCATGTTTAAATGTAGCGGTTGTTTAACTAGAGGTCTGAAAAATCAGTGAGTGTAGAATTTCAGTAGGGTTATTTCAATTGACTGAGATAGGATTAGTAGCTGTTTATGCTGTTTCCCAAGGTTTCTGTTGATGTTAAAGCAGGTGCGTAGAACTCAAATGGACGTTACGTACTGCAAACAGCTGTAGTCCTAAAGGATCAAAAATATATTCTTAAATATGTTGTTTTAATTTGTGGAAAAAGATTCTCCAATTACATCATTAAGCTACATTTTTTTTAGCTCGTCAAAACAAAATCAACTTGAAAATAAATCAGTTTTCCCCAAAGAGCCTGAATGGGCTTGTATGCAATCTCACTTCAGCCTTTTGGTAAAAAATACTGTTGGTTTAGGTCCATTCAAACCAAACAAATTTTTTTTTCCCCAAAAGGCCAGAACTCGGTGCACCTACACATTTGTTCAGGTCTGCTTCCAAAAAGACCTTTGGTTTTTAGGTCTCTTCAGTTTTCAGATGTACTAATAATGGATACTCCACCTGTAGTCAGGAATACTGGTATAGAGTACTATAATTCTTATCACAAATTGGAGATCTGGCCAATAGAAAAGTATGTCAAAAAAACTGGAAGTGTGACCCATGGCATGAAGAGTTTAAAAAGAAGTTATCTATATGTTGGGAGACAGCACAGCTCTGAGATGCAGAGGGATCTGGGTGTCCTAGAGCATGAGCCACAAAAGGCTAGTGTGCAGATACACATGTAATTAGGAAAGTTAATAAAATGCCTTTTTTCATTGCAAGGGGGCACTGGATACAAAAGCAAGAAAGTTATCCAAGGCACATGGTGAGGCCACATCTGGAGCACTGTGTCCAGTATTGACTTAGTTGTTTGTTTAAGGGAGTCTGAGTGTGTTGGAAGCAATACAGAGAAGATATACCTGACTAATAACTGGAAGGAGTTGGTTGTCTTCAGAAAGGTTTGATAAGCTTGACTTGTACGCAAAGGAGTTTAGGAGAATAAGAGGCGACTTGATTGAAATACACAAGATACTAAGGGAGCTCTACCTTCTAAGGTAGAAAAGATAAATACTCTTTGGGGAGAATCTAAAATTGCTTAAAAGTAAGGTGTTTTCTATTTAAAACACAAGAGGAGAACTGTTTTTGAAACTCTCTTTCTCAAAGGGTGATGGAAACAGAGCTTTCGTCTATTTTTCTGCCAGAGGTAGCTAGATCATTGGTAAAAAGGGAGGTAGAAGACAAGCAGAGTAGGTGGGAATTACAAATAGAGTTGAGATTACAATGGTATCTTCTTGACGAGACAGGCTCAAGGGGTCAAATGGCTTTCTCCTGCTCCTAGTTTGTGCATTTAAGTACAGTACAAATACGAGCTATCAGACTCGCTACATGGTAGATCCAATTCTACTTAGTCAATACACAACGTTTTGAACATGCATCTAAATAATTAGAAAGGATAGGAACCTATTATTTCTTCGAGTGATTGGCTTTCTACAGTTCCTTACAAAATAATTGCAAAGTTTCAGTTTGTGATTGTTTTTAAAAAGAAACATGAATGAAAATTCCCCCTTGCTGCTTTTTAAAAGCTTCATATCGATCAGTTGAAATAAATTATAACTTTAATTATTTTCTGACAGACATGAAGGTATAACTCAAGAAAAACTGCAATGAAAATATGGAAAAGCAGTGACCCATGTACCTACTTTTTTTAAAGTATTCACAGTCTTCAAAATTGGCTCCCGTGTTGCTACACAAACTGAACTCTCACCAGGAACATAATAACGCCATGCACACTGAAGTTTTAAGATACATGATCAATTCGGGAACAGAATCAAAGTGAAAAAAGAAATATAATCATAAATAAAAATCAGTGAATTATGCACTTCTGTTCATAAAGTTGAACAGAGCAGCAGTATACATGCCTGAAGAAAGGAATTGTGATGACACTTTCGTAATATCTCCATGTGGCAATAAGATCATTCCTGTTGAGATTTGTGGCATAAAATCTCCACGCAGCCTGTATTAAGAAAAAAACAACAGGATGTTAAACAACAGATCATCTGAAATTAAACTATTTTCTGCAGAAAATTCTCCTTCTGACTTTAGAATTTAATGCAATGTGACTTTAACTTTGTTAATTAATATTTCTGTGATCACGCTGAGCTAGTTGGGATAGTTTCGAAATGGGACAGACATCAAATAGAAATTGCAGAAATACAGATATTTGACAAACTCATCTGAGGAAATGCATGACCTAGAAATGCTTGCAAGAAAACATCAGACAGAGAATATTGTTTTTTTTTCAAGCTGGTATCTATGCCTGAATTTTAGCATTGAATTAAAAATTATAGGCAGGCTAAAAGTATCATGTACAGTCCAAAACTGGCAATGCCTGCAAGTATAGATATTGAAGCAGGATAAACCTATTGCAAATCTTGGGCCATAAGGACTCTGCAATTGTTACTGGCACTGGGTATTGAATGGAAGACAGACATGCTGTCATATTGTTTTTGTCCAATTCTTTCAAAACAAACATTTTAAACGATACTTCAGAAGAACATTTTCTCAGTGGATTTATGGTCACAGAAATTTGAGGGTGCATACATGAGGATCAATGGTCGGCACAACATTGTGGGCTGAAGGGCCTGTTCTGTGCTGTACTGTTCTATGTTCTATGTTCTATATATTGCAGGTAACCAATAACTAAAACACCTGAGAAGAAAGGGAGGAAGCAGCAGTTGGTGGAACTTTTCTAAAATGCACTTGGTCATATTTAATACAAATCTTAAAATGGAATTTGCAACAAGGAGGATGCAATGTTCAGAGGCCTGCAGCAAACTCTACCTAAAGTCCACTGGTTAAAGCCTACTCCTTGAGGGGGATCCAGCAGCGAGAAGGTGACGCAAGGCAGGGTTTAGAGAGAAATGGTGTTCAAAGGGCTGGAGACAAGGACAAACAGAGGTTATCCCCTTGCTGCCCCGTACCTCTGACTGCCCCCATATAGGGCAGCGAGACAATCAACACCACCTCCTGCTCTGAATCTGAAAGGTAGATCACCAGTATTTGAGTTAATCTCATTCACTGGAGAGACGGGTGATTGGGAGGATGGCAGGTTGAGACCTTTAAGTGGTCATTAAGTGATCACTTTACGGCATTAATTGCTGATGAGTTGAGAAAGTCTCCAATTTGAAAATAGAAGAGTTTACATGAAGGAGCTCTTGTGGTGTGCTTATAGCAGCCCTACCCCCGAGCCAGGAGGCCAGGGTTCAAATCTTAATTGCTTCAGAGCATAATAACATCTCTGAAAGTTTTGAATAGAAAATATCTACACAATTAACAAATTCCCAGCTTAAAGGTACTAGAAGCCTCCAACAGACCTTTGTGAGCAGCATTCATTGAGCAGTAATCATTGAGGAGTTAAGAAGGGAAAATAATGGAGTGAAATGCCCTGGAAAGAAAGTTACTATCTGTCATACCACCCCCAGGAAGGGGAAAATCACACCCATTAATCTTATTTATCAAAGCATTCTTTTGCCTGCTATTGTTTCATGTTTGCTAAAAGTTTTGCATTTGCAGATGAATGAATGAGGCAACATTATCAGAGAATGACTTTTGTGGATTGTGATAGGAAATGTGTTTTGGATGGAGAGAAAATTGAGAAAATATTTGCAATATGATTGGTGATTAACAAAAACAGATATCATAAACAAAAGACAAAATACAGATGTGAATCAATAAATGCGAAAGAAGGAACTTATTCATAGAGTCAGTGCTCCCAACTTAGATGACAGGGACAAAAATATAGCTTTTAGAAAAAATCTTCAAACAGCTTTTCATGAGGACAGCTGTAAAAGTCTCTGTTTGCCATGGAATAACCAGTAATTTTCCTCCTTTTCCTAAACTCTACCTCTATTGGCTCCTGAAGAGTGGATCTCACTTTTTTAAAAAAAGTTCATTCACAGGATCAGGGTGTCACTGGGTAGGCCAGCATTTACTGTCCATACATAATTGCCCAGAGGGCAGTTAAAGTTAACCAATATGCTTTGGATCTGGAGTCACATGTAGGACAGACCAGGTAAAGATTGCAGATTTCCAAATTTGTGAACCAGATGGATTCATCCTGACAATTGAGGACAGTTTCATGGTCTTCCAGATCTTTCTATTCAATTCAAACTCTATCATCTGCCATGGCCAGATTCAAACCTGGGTCCCCAAAACATTACCTGGATCTCTGGATTACCAATCTAGCAATGTTACCACTAGGCCACTGCCCCAACCATATAGTGTCTATAAATTAGCTGAATAAATTGATCAGAGCTCTGGTATTCTCTCAATCTGCTCTGACATCTAACTATCATTGGCTGTGGCGGTAAACAGTTTTGCCATTTCTTCCCATTTCCAGAGATAGAGTATACAAATCCAATGAGGGGACTCAGATGGTAATTCCAAAGATTAGACATACATTTTGAAATGTTAGTCTCAGTCCTAATGTGTACCTCATAAAAAATCTCACACCAACCATCTAAATAAGAACCAAAAGAATTGCGGATGCTGCAAATCAGGAACAAAAACAAAGTTGCTGTAAAAGCTCAGCAGGTCTGGCAGCACCAGTTCTGAGGAAGGGTCCCCGGACCCAAAACAATAACTCTTCTTTTCTCCTCCACAGATGCTGCCAGACCTGCTGAGCTTTTCCAGCAGCTTTGTTTTTGTTCACACCAAACATCTGTTTGTTGGATCAAAAACACTGAGGTAGACAAGTCTAACTTTGTGTGTGTGCGTGTGTGTGTGCAGCGATGTTTGTGGCTGCTATTACACATGTAAACACACCTGCGCACATATATAATAAAATGTGAGGCTGGACGAACACAGCAGACCCAGCAGCATCTCAGGAGATGCTGCTGGGCCTGCTGTGTTCATCCAGCCTCACATTTTATTATCTTGGATCCTCCAGCATCTGCAGTTCCCATTATCAGTGCGCACATACATATCTGTGCATCTCAATATATAGCGTATGTACAACATAATATCCCTCTGGAGTCAGGAGGAGCATTTAACTTGGGCAGGATGGCGGCAATCCTGAACCCAACCAACTTCCCATATTCACTCTGCATGGTAACTTTCCCAGCCCTGTGCCAATTGAGGCCCCAAAGTGCATATTAATCTCCATTTCAGGTCTCATTCTGTCACTCTTATTAAATAAGAGGCATTACTTGATAACTGGTAAAGCTACGTGGCCACCCTGTCACCTTAGTGGGGTGAAGCTGGGGGGTCAGGAGCAGTGGTCCCTCAATCAAAGGCAATTGGTGCCTGCTCGAGGATCCGGGCATTGGGAGGGGGATCTCTGATGACAATCGCTGCACTGCCCTTGATGCCAACGCTCTGTCGCCTATCCCCAAGACCTCCTCCCTATAAAATCCTCCCTCCATCTGTGACCAGGATTGCTCTGCGATCCTGGGACTCAAGTGGCTATTTTCCCTGCAGCAGCAACAGCCCCTCTTGTAGAACTGCTGAGCATGAGAGCTGCAGATCTCAGAGTGTCACTGTGCCTACCATCGCGGCAATGCAAGCAAATAACCCCTCCCACAGACCAATACTGCCACCACCTGGAAATCACTCATACTGCAGTATAAGATTGTTAGCAATGGTCAAGGCTGCAAATCTGAAATAAAACCAGAAAATACACATTAGGTAACAGCTCTAATTAGAAAGGGAAGAAGCAGTACATTTGGTGAAGGTTTCACCTCATGTCCTAATCTTTCTCTTTTCAGGGTGGAGTCACGGTTACTACTATAACTCTGACAATCAAAGTTGTCCAATTGTTAAGGATTCACTTCAAAATGCTGTATGAATAGTAAGAAAACCAGAACAGTGAGACTGAATACTAGAATCTTCCTATTTCTCAGTTGAAACCATGACTACACCAGATTATATATAAATTTGGCTCAGTGAGGCTAAGTCCAGGGCTGAATCTTTTTTTTGATCCAAGTTGCATTCAGTTTTTGAGGGAATTTTGGTGTAAGGCCCAGCTTGTTTTCTCACCATGTCTACCAATCTATTGCATTAATTACCTACCCTGTTGTTTTGGCATCCCTTGCATCCAATTCTGGCCCTATCTAATCACTCGCTATTCCCTCAATCCACCACTCACCAGATACCTGCCAAACAACTGTCACCTCTTACACCATAACAGCATAAAAAATAAGAACAGGAGTAAGCTATTCAGCCCCTCAAGCCTTTCTACTGTTCAACAGGATCAAGGTTGATCTGACATTCCTCATTCACTTTTCTACAGTTCCCTGTAACCCTTGATGCCCTTGTTGATGAAGAATCTGTCTGTCTCAACCTTAAATATACACAAGGATTCTGTCCCCACAGGTCTCTGTGGCAAGAAATTCCAAAGACTCTCAGCCCTCAGAAAAGAATGTCCTCTTCCTCTCAGTCTTAAATTGGGGCCCCTTTATTCTCAGGCTATTGCCTCTCTCCTAGACTCTCGCATGAGAAGAAACATTCTTCCAGCATTAATCCTGACAAACCCTTAAGAAACCTAAATGTTGTAATTAGATCGCTTCTCATTCTTCAAAACTTCAGCAACAGTGTCTGTTTAGCCTTTCCTCATAAGACAATCCCTCCATACTGAAGGTCATAGAACATAGAACAGTACAGCACAGAACAGGCCCTTCAGCCCACAATGTTGTGCCGACCATTGATCCTCATGTATGCACCCTCAAATTTCTGTGACCATATACATGTCCAGCAGTCTCTTAAATGACCCCAATGACCTTGCTTCCACAACTGCTGCTGGCAACGCATTCCATGCTCTCACAACTCTCTGCGTAAAGAACCTGCCTCTGACATCCCCTCTATACTTTCCACCAACCAGCTTAAAACTATGACCCCTCGTGCTAGCTTTTTCTGCCCTGGGAAATAGTCTCTGGCTATCAACTCTATCTATGCCTCTCATTATCTTGTATACCTCAATTAGGTCCCCTCTCCTCCTCCTTTTCTCCAATGAAAAGAGACCGAGCTCAGTCAACCTCTCTTCATAAGATAAGCCCTCCAGTCCAGGCAGCATCCTGGTAAACCTCCTCTGAACCCTCTCCAAAGCATCCACATCCTTCCTATAATAGGGCGCCCAGAACTGGACGCAGTATTCCAAGTGCGGTCCAACCAAAGTTTTATAGAGCTGCAACAAGCTCTCACGACTCTTAAACTCAATCCCCCTGTTAATGAAAGCCAAAACACCATATGCTTTCTTAACAACCCTGTCCACTTGGGTGGCCTTTTTAAGGGATCTATGTATCTGCACACCAAGATCCCTCTGTTCCTCCACGCTGCCAAGAATCCTATCCTTAATCCTGTACTCAGCTTTCAAATTCGACCTTCCAAAATGCATCACCTCGCATTTATCCAGGTTGAACTCCATCTGCCACCTCTCAGCCCATCTCTGCATCCTGTCAATGTCCCGCTGCAGCCTACAACAGCCCTCTACACTGTCAACGACACCTCCGACCTTTGTGTCGTCTGCAAACTTGCTGACCCATCCTTCAATCCCCTCATCCAAGTCATTAATAAAAATTACAAACAGTAGAGGCCCAAGGACAGAGCCCTGTGGAACCCCACTCACCACTGACTTCCAGGCAGAATATTTTCCTTCTACTACCACTCGCTGTCTTCTGTTGGCCAGCCAATTCTGTATCCAAGCAGCTAAGTTCCCCTGTATTCCATTCCTCCTGACCTTCTGAATGAGCCTACCATGGGGAACCTTATCAAATGCCTTACTGAAGTCCATCCTGGTGAACTTTCTCTGAACTGTTTCCAATTTAATAAAGGATCCAAAGCTACTCAGTACTCCAGCTGCAGTCTCTCCAGCGTCTTATATACTGCAGTAAGCCTTCCCTACTCTTGTACTCCAACTCCTTTAAGATAAGTTCCAACATTCCATTGGCCTTCCTGATTACCCGCGGTACCTGTGTGTTAGATTCCTGTGTTTCATGTACGAGTATCCCAAGTCCCTTTGCAGCTTTCTACAGTTTCTCCCCATTCTGAGGCGGCACAGTGGCTCAGTGGTTAGCACTGCAGCCTCACAGCGCCAGGGACCCGGGTTCAATTCCAGCCTCGGGTGACTGTCTGTGTGGAGTTTGCACATTCTCCCCATGTCTGCGTGGGTTTCCTCTGGGTGCTCCGGTTTCCTCCCACAGTCCAAAGATGTGCAGGCTAGGTGGATCGGCCATGCTAAATTGCCCGTAGTGTTCAGGGGTGTGTGGTTTATAGGGAGATGGGTTTGGGTGGGATGCTGCGAGGCGCAGTGTAGATTTGCTGGGCCAAAGGGCATAGTATTCTATTCTTTTATTGACCCTTCCAAAATGAACAATTTGCATTTTCACATGTAACTCCATTTGCCAAGTTTTAGCCTACTTACTTAACCAAACAATATCTCTACAGAAACTGTCTGTAACCCTCTCACAACCTGCTTTTCCACCTATTTTAGTATTACCTGCAATGCTGGCTACAGTATGTTTACTTCTTTGCTTCTAATCATTAATATACAATGAGACATGCTGCACCCTGATTACAAGGGGCATGTTTCTATCATCCATCCATTTTGGGATCAGCCTGTGCACCAACTTGGTGAAGGGTTTGTGCTGGCTGACCGACTACTACATGTCATTGAAGAGGGAATGCCTAAAGCATTCTGACACGCCTTCTAGCCCAGACTCGTATCTAAGATGCAACATCTCATTGCATTCAGTACATACTATCATTACACTCATGTATGTGACAGATAATGAAATCATGTCATGTGGCTCGCACAGGAACCTTGGAAATTGCACTAATAATGGGTCCCATTGCCAAACATTGACTTTTTGGAATATCATGTTGCCAACTTCAAAATCAGTGAGTTTCCTGAGTTTAACTTGCAAGCTCCGATGACATGGTGCAAATACCCAGTACGTTCTCTCAACATGCATGGCAAATGGGCAATGAAATGATTGCAAATTAAACATAGTGGGGCATTGCAAACAGCTGCATCATGTATGTGTTTTTCAGTGTCCTAGTGCCCAGCAAATGATGATCCTGTATTTCTGCCAGTCAAACTGTGTCCATGATATGCAACAGGTTACAGCCTGTCCCTTCACTGGACTGAAGACTAGCTCCCTATGACACTATGTGTTTGGCTGAATAAGTATGCAGCGCGTTTGTCGTGCAGGCACTGACCTATACTGTAAGTGGCAGATTGATATCGCTGCGTGTTGTACAACACAATGAGCTGCCTCAGGCTTTAATCAGTCCCTGCTGATCTGTGAGTCTGTGCTAAAGGCATCCCAGTATGGCAATCTTCGACTCTGGCTGAAGTTCCAACTCACCAACTGGCATGGCATGACAAGGTGAGCATTGAGAGAGCAAACAGGTATCGTTGAGATGTGGCTTGTTACAGTTCATGAGTGATAATGGGAACTGCAGATGCTGGAGAATTCCAAGATAATAAAATGTGAGGCTGGATGAACACAGCAGGCCAAGCAGCATCTCAGGAGCACAAAAGCTGACGTTTCGGGCCTAGACCCTTCATCAGAGAGGGGCATGGGGAGAGGGAACTGGAATAAATAGGGAGAGAGGGGGAGGCGGACTGAAGATGGAGAGTAAAGAAGATAGGTGGAGAGAGCATAGGTGGGGAGGTAGGGAGGGGATAGGTCAGTCCAGGGAAGACGGACAGGTCAAGGAGGTGGGATGAGGTTAGTAGGTAGATGGGGGTGCGGCTTGGGGTGGGAGGAAGGGATGGGTGAGAGGAAGAACCGGTTAGGGAGGCAGAGACAGGTTGGACTGGTTTTGGGATGCAGTGGGTGGGGGGGAAGAGCTGGGCTGGTTGTGTGGTGCAGTGGGGGGAGGGGACGAACTGGGCTGGTTTGGGGATGCAGTAGGGGAAGGGGAGATTTTGAAACTGGTGAAGTCCACATTGATACCATTAGGCTGCAGGGTTCCCAGGCGGAATATGAGTTGCTGGTCCTGCAACCTTCGGGTGGCATCATTGTGGCAGTGCAGGAGGCCCATGATGGACATGTCATCTAGAGAATGGGAGGGGGAGTGGAAATGGTTTGTGCCTGGGAGGTGCAGTTGTTTGTTGCGAACTAAGCGGAGGTGTTCTGCAAAGCGGTCCCCAAGCCTCCGCTTGGTTTCCCCAATGTAGAGGAAGCCGCACCGGGTACAGTGGATGCAGTATACCACATTGGCAGATGTGCAGGTGAACCTCTGCTTAATGTGGAATGTCATCTTGGGGCCTGGGATAGGGGTGAGGGAGGAGGTGTGGGGGCAAGTGTCGCATTTCCTGCGGTGGCAGGGCAAGGTGCCGGGTGTGGTGGGGTTGGTGGGCAGTGTGGAGCCAACAAGGAAGTCACGGAGAGAGTGGTCTCTCCGGAAAGCAGACAGGGGTGGGGATGGAAAAATGTCTTGGGTGGTGGGGTCGGATTGTAAATGGCGGAAGTGTCGGAGGATGATGCGTTGTATCCGGAGGTTGGTAGGGTGGTGTGTGAGAACGAGGGGGATCCTCTTAGGGCGGTTGTGACGGGGGCGGGGTGTGAGGGATGTGTTGCAGGAAATAAGGGAGACGCGGTCAAGGGCGTTCTCGATCACTGTGGGGGGAAAGTTGCGGTCCTTAAAGAACTTGGGCATGTGGGATGTGCGGGAGTGGAATGTCTTATCATGGGAGCAGATGCGGCGGAGGCGGAGGAATTGGGAATAGGGGATGGAATTTTTGCAGGAGAGTGGGTGGGAGGAGGTGTATTCTAGGTAGCTAGTTACAGTTCATGAGCTGGGTGTCTGTGCACACAGTGTCCTTGCTTTTCAAGCTGCTGATATGCCTTGCAACACCAGTCTATGCTTTGTAAGTGGTTTTCAAGTATATTGGTGATATGCCATGATGTTCATGAGGGGCTGGCACATGCCAGATGCCAAAATCCATGGACGAGGGATGTGTGTAGCTTGTGACCATGGGTCAATTCCAGTGCAATGGTTTGTTTGTTGGCAACATGGAGGTCATTGACAGCAAGTGGCCTCAACCAGAATTTGACATGTGCCTGCTTTGTTTTTCTTCCCAAGTGTTCTCGATGTCCAGCTTCTTTGACAAGTTTCATGATATAAGAAGCTAAATATTATTGAGGCAAGTTGTGCCATTCACAAAGTGTTTAATAAGCAATAACCCCCTTAATGGTAACTGACGGGAAATTCAACATGCTGCTTGTGAAAAGCAGAAAGATACAGAACTGATTCTGCCACAAATCCCATCATAACCCATACTGCTCAGACCCCTGAGTGTTTGGTTTTCATATCCTTCATTTGGCACAAAAGTACAAGGAGCAGAATTACTTATCTATGTCTCACATGTATTAGCTAATTGGGTTAGGGACCTGGAAACAGCAAGCTAATGAATCCCTGCCTCTAATATCAAGTATCTTGGCTAATGCTCACTCTATTCATACCCATTTTGGAATTAGGGTAAATTATCCTACAGGGGGCAACAATTCTCTCTGTGGTTTCATCCCAACGAATTGCCCAATCCAGTATCGTAGAGTCATACAGTCACACAGCATGAAAATAGACCCTTTGGTCCAACCATCGGTACTTTGCAGTAGGCCATTCAGCCCATTGTGTCTGCACAGACAGACTGAACATTCTAATTTAGCACAACTTTCCTGCTTTTCTCCAGTAACCCTGCACATTTTTTCTATTTCAATAGTCATTCAATGCCCTCTTGAATGCCTCAACCAATCCTTGGCTAAACATGTAGGCAGTGCATTTCATACACTAACTACTCAGTGTATGAAGAAATTTGTTCCTAAACAAACATTGGATTATTTGGCAAAATATTTTAAACTTGTACCCTCTGGCCCTCAATTCATTGACAAGTGGGAACCATTTCTCCCTACTTGCTCCATCCAGCCTGGTCGAGATTTTTAAAAACTTGATCAAATCTCCTCTTAGCTTTCTCTCTAAAAAAAAGTCTCAACCTCCCTGATCTATCCTCATAATTGAAGTGCCTCATCTCTTGAAAGATTCTTGTAAACATTTTCTGTTTATTCTATTCAAAGCATTCATATGCTTCCCAAAGTGTTACGTCCAGAACTGTATGCAATACTCTAGCTGATATCTTACCAGTACCCTATATAAGTTCAGCATAACCTCCCTGTGATTGTACTCTATGCCCTGATTTATGAAGAATAGAATACTATATGCTTTATTAACGCATCTCTGTATTTGTCCTGCCACCTTTTTAATGTACCTTACATGATTTACAAACATATAAACCTAGCTCTCTCAGCTCCTGCACACCATGTAGAATCGTGCCATTTATTTTATACTGGTTCTCTTTTATCAAAGTGCATCACATTACACTTCTCTGCATTGAGCTTCACCTGCCAACTATCAATGCACTTCACTAACTTGTCGACATCGTTTTGCAGTTCCACTTTGTTCACACAGTTTACAACTCTCCCAAATTTTGTGTCATCTGCAAACTTTGAAGTTGCCCTCAGAACACCAAGATCTAGTTCATTTGTATAAATCAGGACAAGACAGGGTCCATTACTGATCTCCTGAGGAACTCCACTATAAATCTCCCTCTAGTCCAAAACATACCAACTAACCAGCATTTTTTTATCCTCTATCCCTCAGCCAATTTTGTACCCATGTTGTTATTGTTCCTTTTATTGCATGAGTTTGTAACTTTCTTCAGATCTGATGTGTGGAAACACATTGAACACCTTTTGGAAGTCAACGTACACCATATCACAAGCCATGCCCTCATCAATACATGCTGCCATTGGTTTATGGACCAGTCAATACAGCTTGAGATCCCTTATGAGCAGAAGAAAGACCTTGGCAGTCATTCATAGAGCTTTAAACCATTCAAACGTTTCTTCAATGCAGCATGTGATTGTTGATATTTCCTAATCTCATTCAATTCCAATGGCAATTGTGCTCCTGACCAAATTTAACTACCAGTCTCTATAGATGGGAGTACTGTGTCTTGTGTGGTGAGGACAGGATGGAGAATGATGTGTTAAGATGCAGTGTAGCAGATGGGTGGGGCTTGGAATGTGACAGCATATCACAGAGGTCGATGTGGAGAGAGGGTAGAAGTGAGTCAGGATGTTTTGGAGGACAGTGGAGGTTGGGAATGTATCAGAGTGTTGCGGAGGATAGTGCAGAGTGGACAGTGAGAATCTGACAGACATTTAATGTGACAGGATGTCACAGAGGTCACAACATTTAGCCAAGGTACATTCTGGTGAAAAATAAAGACTGTGGGTAGGACACAGCATTTGTGGCTTACTAGGAAGTTAAAGATTGTAATACATTGAACGAAAAAGAAAATAATTCTGTGAAGATTAGTGGTCGGTCACAGGATTAGACAATATTTTAAAACAACAACTAAACAAAAATGACAGTGGCTAGATAAAAATATAAAAACAGACAGTAAGAATCCCAAGATCCATTTAAAAAAGGAAAAGAATAACTAAAGAACATGTGGGTCCTCTACAGGAATAGTCTGGGTAATTAATGGGAAATTATGAATGGAAAATAAGCAAATGAATGACCATTAGTCTTTGGAATTCTACTTTCCTATTCAGTGAATGCTTAAACATTGAATATACTCAACGGTGAGGTAAAAGATCTTTTGATCACAAAGGATTCAAGGGTTTTGGGGGGAAACAGACCAGAAATTGGATTTAAAGTCATAATAATATTGGCCATCAGCTTATTAATCACTCAAGAAGACTGACACCATCCAGGTTAAAACAGCTCACTTAATCAGCATCCCATCTACTAACATCGACTCTCTATCACCAATTCTCAGTAGCTGTAGCATGTACTGTCTACAAGATGCACTGCAGATGTTTCTTTGACAACTCCTTCCTTCCATCACCATCTATAAGGGCATGGGTAGCCAGTTCAAAGAAACAACACCACATACAAGTTCACCTCCAAGCTATACACATTCCTAATTTGGAATTATTATGCTATTCCTTCACTGTTTGAGAATCTTGGAACTCCTGCTCTGACAGCATTGTGGATGTACCTAAAACAAATGGACTGCAATAATTCAAGACGACAGCTTATCACCATCTTCCCAGAGGTAATTAGGATGAGGCCATAAATGCCGGCCTAGACAGTCAAGTCCATAAGATGGGTGGGTTTTACCCGATCGAAGCTGGGACCAGTGTTCTCACTGAGAGATTAGCTAATGGTCTTAGGGAAGGTTCAAACTAATCTGGATAAGATAGATGGCCAGGAAACAGCAGAAAGGAGGAGAAATAATATAAGCGGCCAGGGAATTTTAAAAATATATCATTTTATCAGAGTGTTGCAGATATTTGTTTCTGTATTTCTGATGGACAGTTTGTTTAAACTCTCACCCACACTCAAACCTGAAACAGAGACTAAGCACAAGACCGGGCAGGGAAGCTGGTTACCAAAAACTTAACCTTGCTGAGCGGCAGAATTTGAACTGGTTCCTGAGAACAAATGCAGTATTTTTCCATAGGCTGGGATTTTCTCCCGGAGCAGAGGTGGGAGGCAGGAGCAGAGATAAAATTGGACCCAAAGGCATCATTAGAGAAGACCAACATGTTCCCTATGTTAGTGCATATCACTAGCAGGGGAAGCAACTGAAGTTCATCTGGCTACTGACCTAAGTAACGAATTGGCACATTGATGGCCATTTCACTCAGTAGCCAACACTGGATTAGCCCTGTTGTACCTTTCCTATACGGCTTTATTCATCATTTCTTTGAATGCATAGAAGACAAAAATGAGCAACAAATGCAATACTGTTGAAAATCCTAAAGTAAGGGGCATAGACAGACATTGTTGTAACTACATCGATAATTTCCAAAAGGTGCATTGCCTCTCTGCTTCTAGAGTAAAAAAGAACAGAAAATGAGTTGCAGATATTTTGGGTGTGGGGAAGGGCATCCATTGAAGAAGTAGTGGTCTCTGTTAGAACCAACCACGTAAGTAAAAAAAATGTTTTGGTCCTTTTGACTGAGGTTAGGACCTAGGAAAAAGAATTTTAAAACATAACATGATCTCAAACATCAGCATTAATCCGAGTGTCATATGTTTGTGATTACTGAAACTAGTAATTTTTAAAGGTTGTGAGGTTTCCCACCTTAACTACCCTCCCAAGTAGTGCATTCCAACACAGGTTAAAAAGCAAATTCTCAAATTTCTCCTAGACCTCCTGCCTTTCACCTTAACATTATTACCCTTTGTACTGAAACTTCACCTAAGGGGAACAGCTGATTTCTATTCAGCCTGCTCATGTCCCTCACAACCGTATACATCTCTATTAACTTTCTCTGACCTAAAAAACACAATGTGAGCATATCCAGTTACTCTTCATAGCTAAACTGCATCATCCCTGGTGAATCCCATCTGCACCCCCATCAGTGCAATCACATCCTTTCTAAAGTGCAGTGACTAGAACAGCACACAATACTCCAGGAGTGGCCTAAACAAACTGGAGAACTCCAACATAACCTCCCTGTCCTTATAATCCATGCCTCAACTGTTAAAGGCAAGTGAACCATATACTTTCTTATCCACCCTATTAATCTGTCCTGCTCCCTTCAGGGATCTGTGGACAAGTACCCCAAGGTGCCTCTGTTCCTCTGACCTTCCTACTATTCATTGAGTATTCCCTTGTCTTATTATTTCTTTCAAAATGAATCACCTTACATTTATCACGGTTAAATTCCAAGTGCCACTGATCTGTCCAATCTATCTGTAACCTCCTATAACCCGACTTTTTTCCTCCCTGTCAACCACCCAGCCAACCTTGGTGTCATCTGTAAACTTACTTATCAATCCCCATCACTTTTTGTTTTATCATTTATATAATGTATCAATTCTAAATTTAAAAAGGTATTCATTAAATGTCTTTGAAGCTATTTGCCTTGATTTGAGGAACAGACAGAGGTGAAACATTATTGCCAGATTTTCATAGAGGTCCAGACAGTGACAAGAAGATAGATGGACAAACTTGTACATCAGTATGTAAGAGATTAGTAATGCTTCAAGACTTTAGTTAGCGTAATACAGGCAGAGAAATCAGAGTGCTAAGGGTAGAAAAGGAGGGAAAATGTGTAAAGGGCAACTTCACAATCAACAAGGAAGAAAGCGGTTTTGGATCTGGTTCTCAAAATGAAGTAGGACAACTGGGCTGTGTTGAAGTAAGAGCTCATCTAGACAACAGTGACCACAGCATGATTTGAGTTTCCAGTAGTTAATCAAAGATAAAGCTGCACATCTATGAAACAACTAATTTCATAATTCAGGAAGGGTTTGATCTGGACAAGCTAAACTGGAAAAGGTGATTACAGGGTGAAACATCAATGAAACAATGCAGGATACTTTGGGAGGATACAGTACAGGTGTAAACTAGCATTTTCCTCTGAAAGAAAAGGTAAAGCCTCCAAAGCCAATGTGCCCTAGATGACAAAGAAAACAAGTGCTAAACTAAAGGAGGCTTATGGCTCATGATAACAATGGTGAACAAGGGTCAGTTACTAAGCTGGAAGATTAGAAAAAGTATAGGGGTGAATTGAAACAATATGGGATGTGAGAACTGATTATAAAGAAACATTATCAGACCATGTTAAGTTGAACCCTAAGACATGTTATAAACATATAAAGTATATGTGGTCAGGTGGGCCTCTTACGGGATTAAAAGAGAAACTTTCATTTAGCAGCCAGGAATGTGGATGATATTGATTACATGAGTGCTTTAGATTCATCTTCATAAAGGAAGTGAATGACACAATGGCTAGATTAAAAGAGGGCAGTGAAGTTATAGTCAACCAGAGGTATGGATTCAGAAGATCTACTAACAGATTATCATTACTGAAAGTTGCTTAAGTCACCTAGTCTCGATGAAGTGGTTGCTAAAGAAATCAATGGTAGAGGCATTGGTTATATCATTCAATTTTCTTGGATACAGGAATAATTCTGGTAGATTGAAGGGCTACTCATAGCTAGTCAAGGAAATTGAAAGATTGTAGATTAGTCAGTCTAACATCAGTGGTGGGGAAGACATTGGAAACCATTGTCAGGAACAAATTAAACTTTGAGTTCTGAGGAAGAGTCACCAGACTTGACATGTTAACTCTGATTTTTTTTCTTCACAGATGCTGCCAGACCTGCTGAGCTTTTCAGGCAACTTTGTTTTAAATTTTAATTGAGTTTCGCATGGGATAGTCATAGAGAACAAGCATAGATTTAGTAAAAACATGTCTGTCTGGCTAGCAAGATTTATTTCTTTAATGAGGTAGCAGAGAAAACTATCAGAGTAGTTCAATATATGCTGTATATATGAATCTTCAGAAGGATTCAACAAAGTGCCCCCTAAGAGGGTTAGGTAGTTTGTTTTATTTATTCATTTGTGAGTTGTGGGTGTCACTAGCTGGCCAGCATTTATTGCCCATCCCTAGATGCCCTTGAGAAGGTGGTGGTAAGCTGTCTTCTTGAACCGCTTAAGTCCACCTACTGTGGGTTGACCCTCAATGCCACTAGAGAGGGAATTCCAGGTTTTGGACTCAGCAACAGTGAAGGAACAGCGATATATTTCCAAGTCAGGATGGTGAGTGGCTTGGAGGGGAACTTGAAGGTGTTGGTGTTCTCATGTAACTGCTGCCTTTGTCCTTCTGGATGGAAGTGGTCGTGGGTTTGGAAGGTGCTGTCGAAGGCTCTTTGGTGAATTTCTGCAACGCATCTTGCAGATTGTACACACTGGTATTACTTACTGAGTGTCGGTGGTGGAGAAAGCAGATGTTTGTGGATGCAGTGCCAATCAAGTAGGCTGCTTTGTCCTGAATGGTAAACTTCTTGAATGTTGTTGGAGCTGCACTAATCCAGGCAAGTGGGGAGTATTCCATCATACTCCTGACTTGTGTCTTGTAGATAATGGACAGGCTTTGGAATCAGGAGATGAGTCACTTGCTGCAGTATTCCAAGCCTCTGACCTGGTCTTGTAGCCACTGTGTTTATGTGGTGAGTCCAGTTGAGTTTCAGGTCAATGGTAACCTCCAGGATGTTGTTAGTGGGGGATTCAGTGATGGTAACACCATTGAAAGTCAAGGGACAGAGGTTAGATTGTCTCTTATTAGTGCTGATTGTAGCCTGGCATTTGTATGGCACGAATGTTACTCGCCATTTGTCAGCCCAAGCCTGGAAATTGTCCAGATCTTGTGGCTTTTGAGCATGGGCTGCTTCAGTACCTGAGGAGTCGCGAATGGTGCTGAACATTGTGCAATCATCGGTGAACATCTCCACTTCTGACCTTGTGATGGAGGGAAGGTCATTGATGAAGCAGTTGTAGATGGTTAGGCCTAGGATACTACCCTGAGGAATTCTTGCAGAAATGTCCTTGAAGTAAGATGACTCTAACAATCATGACCATCTTTCTAGGTGTCAGGTTTGACTCCAGCCACTAAAGAGTTTGGCCCCTGACAGCCATTGATTTGAGTTTTGCTAGGGCTCCTTGATCTCCCACTCAGTGAATGTAGCCTTGATGTAAAGGGCTGTCACTCTCACCTCAACTCTGGAATTCAGTTCTTTCATGCATGTTTGAACCAAGGCTGTAATGAGATCAGAAACCGAGTAGTCCTGACGGAGTCCAAACTGAGCATCACTGAGCAGGTTATTGCTGAGCAGGTGCTGCTTGATGGCACTGCTGATGACACCTTTCACTACTTAACTGATGAGCGAGAGTCAACTAAAGTGGCAGTAATTGAACAGGTTGGATTTGTCCTGCTTTTTATGCACAGAACATATCTGGGCAATCTTCCACATTTTTTGGGTAGATGCCAGTGTTGTAACTGTACTGAGAGAGCCAGGTTAGAGGACTGGCAAGTTCCGGAGTGCAAGTCTTTTGTACTATCGCTGAACATTGTCAGGGCCGGTAGCCTTTGCAGTATCCACTGTCTCCAACTGTTTCTTGACATCACGTGGAGTGAATCGAATTGGCTGAAGACTGGTATCTGTGATGTTGGGAACCATTGGAGGAGGCCGTGATGGATCATTCACTCGGCACTTCTAGTTGAAGGTTGCTGCAAAAGCTTCTGCCTTATCTTTTGCACTGATGTGCTAGGCTCTTCCATCATTGAGGATGGGGATATTTGTGGAGCCTCCTTCTCACGTGAGTTGTTTAATTGTCCACCACCATTCGCAACTGGATGTGGCAAGACTGCAGAGGTTAGTTCAGATCTGTTGGTTATAGGATCGCTTAATTCTGTTTATCATTTGCTGCTTATGCTGTTTAGCAAGCAAGGAGCCCTTTTTGGTGGCTTTACAACAATAACACCTCATCTCCACTTATGCTTGGTGCTGCTCCTGGAACACCATCCTACCTCTCCGATGAAATGGGGTTGATCCCCTGGCTTGATCCCAGGGATGCCTGTTTGCTCTCTCAACGCTCACCTTGTCATGCCATGCCAGTTGGTGAGTTGGAACTTTAGCCAGAGTCGAAGAATGCCATACTGGGGTGCTCTTTAGCACAGACTCACAGATCAGCAGGGACCAATTAAAGCCTGAGGCAGCTCATTGTGTTGTATAGCACGCAGCGATATCAATCTGCCACCTACAGTATAGGCCAGTGCCTGCATGACAAACACGCTGCATGTTCATTCAGCCAAACGGCATGGTGTCGGAAAGTGGGGGCTAGTCTTCAGTCCAGTGAAGGGACAGGCGGTAATCTATCAGGGGGTCCCATGTCAGTCACTGACACAGTCCGCACACTGTCCAAGGTCTTCGCTGTGATCAGTCCACGGTCAGGGAACCTGTCCAGGTACAGTCTGGGGGATGAGCAGCAATCAGTCTTTTGGTCAGTCATGGCTGGGGTGGCTCATCGAAGCCTGGAGCGAATACAATCTTGTGGAATCCATCCATCAATATTTCAGGAGGGTACTTTGCGATACAGTGGGGGTATTAATGCCACAGGGGTGGGAGAGTCAAGGCCAGGGACATGTGGTTTGGGAAAGCAGAGTCATTTGTAGAGGTGGGGACATGGCCAAACAAGGACAAGACAAAAATCAAGGAATATGTGGGTATACAGAACAGCATTAGAGGGTTTTTTTGTCGCCAGGAACGGGTGGGTTAACGGCTGTGACCATCACCATGGCCTCTGTATGGGGGACAAAAAAGATCATCATTAAGGAGTAGTGTCAGGTTTTGAGGGCAGGATGCCCAGTGTGAAAGTTCAATGTGGTGGGCCTCCACACGGAAGCAAAAAGGGTAAAATTGGGTCTTTAGGGTAGTGTTGAGTAAGAGGGGGCATGAATGTGCAGGTCTAATCTGGTGACCAGTTGGAGGACAGCATGATGTCTGATGTAAAGTGCTACTAGAAAAATGCTGGGAGAATGCCCAGAGTCAGTGGAGTGAACGTTAGCTTCATTGGCAGAAACACAGGATCAACATTTGCTGGGTACTACGACACTGAAACAACACATATTTGAAGCAGCTGTTTGCAATGCCCAGCTATGTTTAACTTGCAATCACTTCATTACCCAGTTGCCATGCATGCAGAGGAAAATGTGCTTAGAGATCTGAAGTATTTGCACCATGTCATCGGAGCTTGCAAGTTAAACTCAGGAAACTCAATGAAGTTGGCAACATGATATTCCATACAGCCAGTGTTTGGCGGTGGGACCAATTATTTGTAAAATTTCCAAGGGTCCTGTGTGAGCCACATGGCATGATTTCATTATCTGTCACATACATGAGTGTAATGATAGTATGTACTGAATGCAATGAGATGTTGCATCTTAGATACGAGTCTGGGCTAGAAGGCGTGTCAGAATGCTTTAGGCATTCCCTCTTCAATGACATGTGGTAGTCGGTCAGCCAGCACAACCCCTTCACCAAGTTGGTGCACAGGCTGATCCCAATATGGATGGATGATAGAAACATGCCCCTTGTAATCAGGGTGCAGCATGTCTCATTGTATATTAATGAATAGAAGCAAAGAAGTAAATATACTGTAGCCAGCATTGCAGGTAATACTAAAATAGGTGGAAAAGCAGGTTGTGAGAGAGTTACAGACAGTTTCTGTAGAGATATTGTTTGGTTAAGTAAGTAGGCTAAAACTTGGCAAATGGAGTTACATGTGAAAATGCAAATTGTTCATTTTGGAAGGGACAATAAAAGAACAGAATACTATGTAAATGGGAAGAAACTGCAGGAAGCTGCAACACAAAGGGACTTTGGGGCACTTGTACATGAAACACAGGAAGCTAACACACAGGTAGAGCAGGTAATCAGGAAGGCTAATGGAATGTTAGAACTTATTTTAAGGGGGTTGGAGTACAAGAGTAGGGAGGTCTTACTCCAACATACATGACACTGGTGAGGCCGCAGCTGGAGTGCTGTGAGCAGTTTTAGTTCCTTTGTTTAAGGAAAATTATTTCATTGGAGGCAGTTCAAAGGAAGTTCATCAGGATGACACTCGGTATGGAGGGGTGATAATGGAAACTGCAGATGCTGGAGAATCCAAGATAACAAAGTGTGGAGCTGGATGAACACAGCAGGCCAAGCAGCATCTCAGGAGCACAAAAGCTGACGTTTCGGGCCTAGAGTCTTGGGTCTAGGCCCGAAACGTCAGCTTTTGTGCTCCTGAGATGCTGCTTGGCCTGCTGTGTTCATCCAGCTCCACACTTTGTTATCTCGGTATGGAGGGATTGTCTTTTCAGGTAAGTCTAAACAGACACTTTGTTCATTGGAGTTTTGAAGAATGTGAAGTGATCTAATCAAGACATATAGGTTTCTTAAGGGTAGGAAGGGTCCTGACACGAAACGTCACCTTTCCTACTCGTCTGGTGCTGCCTGGCCTGCTGTGTTCCTCCAGCTCCAAACTGTGATGACCCTGAGGTCATTATTGTTTTTCCCTCTTGTTAGTTCCCTCACAACCTGGCACAGGCCCAGTTTAGGGCATGACCAGCTCACTCAGTAACACTGCTGCCAAGCAACTCTTGGCGGTGTAAATTGAAATCCATCACCCAGAGTACATTTTGTGCTGTTGCCATCCTCTGAGCTTTGGAAAGTGTTGTTCAATACAGAGGATTCATCAGCTGAGGGAGAATGGTACACGGTAGCAGCAGGAGGTTTCTTTGAACATGTTTAACCTGAAGCGACGAGACTTCTTGGGGTCCTGAGTCCATATTGAAGGCTTCCAGTGCAACTTCCCCTGACTGTATAACACAGTGCCATTACCTCTGCCAGGTCTGTCCCATCAGCGGGACAGGACATAGCCATGGAAGGTCAAGGTATGATTCTGTGAGTATGACAATGTCAGACATTTGCTGGACTAGTCTGTTGATGATGGCACAGCATTGACATTGTTTATTCAAGTTTTAGTACAGCCTTTGACAATGTTCTGCATAGTAGATTTAATTCGTAAAGTTACGTCACATGGGTTTCTGGCTGATCCTGCCAATTGGATACATTATCGACTTAACAGTAAGAAGCAAAAAGTAATGGTGGAGGATTACTTTTTGGACTTGAGGCCTGTGACCAGCGGTGTTCCACAGGGATCGGTTCTGTGTCCTCTTTTGTTTGTCATTTATATAAATGATTTGGATGAGAAAATAACAGGCTTGGTTAGTAAGTTTGCACTGACACCAGAGTTGGTGGCATCATTGACATTGAAGGAGGTTTTCTAAGATTACAAAGAGACTTTCATCAAACAGATCAATTGGCTGAAAATGGCAGATGGGGTTCAATCTGGATAAATGTGAGGCATTGCGTTTTGGTACAACATACAAGGGTAGGGTATATATTATTAATGGTAGGGCCTTGGGAAGTGTTGTAGAACGGAGGCACCTCAGGGTGCATGTACATAATTCTTTAAAGTTTACGTCACATATAGATAGGATGGTTAAAAAGGCATTTGACATGCTTGCTTCATTGCTCAGTTCTTCCAGTATAGGAATTGGGATGTTATGTTGAGGTTGTATAGGAGATTGGTGAGGCCTCTTGTGGAGTACTGTGTCCAGTTCTGGTCAGCCAGTTATAGGAATGATATCAAGCTGGAAAGGGTTCAGAAGAGATTTACCAGGATGTTGGCAAGTATGGAAGGTTTGAGTTATACAGAATGGCTGAATAGGCTAGGACTTTTTTCACTGGAGTATTGGAGGTTGAGAAGTGACCTGATCGAACCTATAAAATAATGAGAGGTGTGGATAGAATTGTGGTGGTTGTCTTTTCCCTCGGATGGGGAATTTGAAGACTAGGGGATCACATTTTTAAGGTTAGAGGAGAAAAATTTAAAAAAGACATGAGGCAAATTTTTTACACAGGATGGTTCACGTGTGCAATGAACTTCTTGAGGAAGTGGTGGATGCGGGTACAACTACAATGTTTAAAGGACATTTGTTTTGATATATGAATTGGAAAAGTTTGGGGACACATGAGCCAGGAGCAGGCAGGTGGGATGAGTTTAGTTTGGGATTATGTTCAGCATGGACTGGTTGGACTGAAGGGTCTGTTTCTGCGCTGTATGACTCGACGACAGCTCTTCCAAGTTTGGCTCTAGTCCCCATATGTTAGTAGGGAGTGTCTGCAGGACTGTTTCTACCATTGTCAGTTCTGGTACCTCGGGTGATGCCAGGTAATCCACCTGGTTTCATTTCGTTGAGTCTTTGTAGCAATTCATACAACTGAATGGTTTGCTAGGCCATTTCAAAGGGCAACTGCTGTGGATCTGGAGTCCGTTGTGGACCACACCAAATGACGATGGCAGATTTTCTTCCCTGCAGGGCGTTAGTGAACCCAGATGGATTTTTCAGACAAGTGACAATGATTTCCTGGTGATCAGTGGATTCTTAACTTCAGATTCTTTTTTATTTACTTCAAACTCCACCTGCCATGGTGGGATTCAAACCTGGGTCCCCAAAAGATTAGCTGATTATCTGGATTAATAGTCTAGCCATCATCTAGCGGCATTATCCCGAGGAGATAAGAGGAAAATGGCAGTATAGATGCAAAATTGACTCACTGACATAAAGCAATGAGTGGGGGTAGAAGAAAAGTATATTTCAGAATATAAGGTGGTTTACAGCAGTTTTTCCAACAATTAATTTTGGATGGATTACTGTTGAAAATGTTCATAAATGACTTATATCTGCTATAGGGAACACATCGTGAAATTTGCAGATGATACAAAACTTGGTAAAGTCATAGATCATCATGAGGATTGTTGTCGATGGCAAGCTGACATAGAAAGAATGGTGAAATGGGCAGGGCAAATAAAGTTTGGGCGTGATAGTTGTGAAGATGTATACTTTGAAGCACTAATCTTGAAAGACAGCATATTATAAATGGCACTATTCTGAACAGAGCCAATGAGAAGAGACACTTGGTATCTGTTCACTCAAATCCTTCAAGATGGCCATGCTAATTCATAAGGACATTTATAAAAACATATGGGTTACTTGTATCCCTTTTAGTTTACAAATATAAGTGCAAAGACATCATCATGCTGGAAATTTATAAGTGTCTGGTTAGGCCTCAGTTGGAGTGGTGATTTTAATTACCACACTTCAGGAAAGATGCAAAGACCTTAAAAAGATTGTACAATGAGTACAGCAAGATGTTAACAAAGATGGGGGATTCAGTTCTGAGGACAGGTTGGAAAAATTAGGACTGTTGTGCTAGGAACAGTGAAGGTTAAGAGGTGAACCTCCGAGGTCTTCAAGATGAGAGAGGTTATGATAGAGCAGATAGAGAAAAATTATTGTCTCTTTTGCACAGGCCTAATACTAGAGGTCATAGATGATTTCATTAACAAAAGATTTTGAAGGGAGATGAGAAGACATTTTTTCATTCAGCTTTGTCGGGATCTGGAACACTGCCCCTGAAAAGGAGGTGACAGTTTATTCTACGAATAATTTTAGCAGGGAGTTGGATCATACTTGTAGATGAGAAAATGACAGGTTTACAGATAAATAAGTATGAGTGCTCTTCCAAGTGCAAGCACAGACATAACAGGCTGAATGGCCTCACCCTAAGCCTCGAGTTTCTATGATTCCAAGAAGACACACTTCACTCCATGCTATTATAGCCATTAACATGGAAAAAAATCTTTACTGGATAAACTAGTTTTCCTTTTAGAACACTAAAATATTGATTTCAATTTCTTTTGTAACTGTAATAGTTTTGAGCACTTAGCCACCAGACCTGGATCAAGCTTGCTGCAGGATTTCTTCTTTTCTCAAAATGCTTTTGACGATGCTGCTCCTGAACTTTAAGAGCCAGCCCAGAGCCAAGAATGCCCTTATTAGAGAAAAATAAACATTATGAAATGCTGCAAATAGAAAAGAAATCAAGCCTAAAATCAATTTTGCACTTAAAAAGATGTTTCAGTCACTCTGCATTTTTATAAAAGCTCAAAACATATTAAACACAAATCCTTTTATGCAATGTAACCACAATAAATATTATTTAAACCCTTGAGTGGTAGTGAATATGACTGAGATCACAGAAATTAATTCATAATTAATTATCTCATGAAGTACAGTAACTGCCATAGTAAGATACTGAAAGCCCTGGAGGTTAAAGTTCATTTTCACTGCTGGGCTTGTAATCCCATACAGATGATTGCTATAGAACCTATTCTCATCCATCTTTCAAGTACATCATGGCTATATATATATATTGCTGTAGATTTCTGTGGGTTCGGGACAATTCACGAGCCCTTGAAAAATGACAGGTAACCTCCTGGCCCCATTCCCAGGCTTTCCAAGTGCTTTTTATGGGTGAACTGGTTCAGGTCATAAGCCCACACTTGATATTCCCAACTCCATTTTGGACACTGGCACGGCCTATTCATGTAGTCAGGCCAGCTTTTTACAGAACAGCAGTTCACCGCAGAGGTCTAAAGAAGTGTTGCCTGCATGAGGGAACCTGAAGGGCTGTGGGTGTATTTGGGGACTGTAGTGTTGTATGAGGTATGTAGGGGTGAGAGGAGAGGCATAGCCTGGCGTGGGAGTACATGAGAGACCATGGGGTTATTCACAGAGGCTCAGCAGGTGTGGAAGTCACATGGACCATAAAGTTTATTTGCAGAGGTACACCTTGGCTTGGGAGTGGTGTGAATGGATAGGCGATTTGTTTGGATAGCAAAGCCTGACATAAGGAGCTGATTTGTTGGGGATACGACCAGGCATGGATGGGACAGGGAAGTGGATGGAGTTTGAAGGGTTGTGAACAGCATTGAACAAGGTGTCTTTCTATTCTTATTTTCACTAGAATAAAGTCCTACAGAACTGTTAACTCAGTGACCGACAGCATTGTACCCTCTCATACTCACACCTTTTCACACTCCTTCTCATTTGGCTGGGCTAAGCCAAGGGTTTTTCCAACTCCCAGTACTTGTGCCACGGATGAAAATCCAATTTAATTCACCTACCTTTGCTTCAAAACTTACATTACCCCAACTGAACAAAAGTCAATTGATCTCTTCTTTACAAAAATCAATAAACCCAGCATCCACAGGCTTTAGGGGAGTGAATTTCAGCTTTTCATTACTTCTTGGATGAAGGGGTGTTTTCCCATTTTCATTCCCAAATTGCATCCCGCAAACTTAAGTGATGCCCACCAGAAGAAATATCTTCTTCCTGTACCTATCCTATTAAATCCTTTTATTATTTGCTTCAAAACCTCAATTAGTTCATCACCCAGCTTTCCTAACTCAAAGGAACAGAACATAAGCCTCCTGACCTTTTAAGTCTCAGTGTCACACAACTGCTTCTCCCAGCCAGTTCTTATAAAATATCATAAACCGCTATAAATGTTTTGATGGGCCACAGTATATGTAAAAAAAATGCATGAGATTCTAATTAATATCTGACTTCTGATTAGTGCTGCTTATTTCCTCTGCAATGAACGGTTTCCTGGTTCTAGTTTCTCCAGCACTGCTCCCTTTAACCTATCAACAGCTAGTAATCTTAGCATTTCCACATGAGGGTGCTATAGCACAGGACATTATAAATTACTGAGCCGCAAGTTTAAAAAAACGTGGAAATGCTGGTAATCTGGAATAAAACAGGAATGGGAAAAAAATTACGCAACCTACCATCATCTGAAAAGATTTTTTAAAAATTTGGGGGTCTTGGTCAGTGAGGGATAAATGAGATCTTAAAAATTACAAACACAATTTAATAACAGGAGAACAATGAAAAATCATGAGGCAAGAATACTGGCTTCTGTCACTAACAAGTGGTTGATGCATTTTAATGAAGAATAGTAGTTGTTCAAAAAGCTGCAAGTGGTGAGGTGATGAAAGGTGTTAAAAAGGTTTCAAATTAGCCTTGTATAAAATTTTAGATTTTACTTTTAATATGATAAAACAACAAGGTTGAGAAATGGCCAACCATCAAAGCTCATTACTTTTGCACTCAATTCTCTTATTATGCCAACGTGTTTAGACATCTCCAACGTTTTAAGCTGTTATATCAGCTTGACAGATCATCCTGTGTATTGAATAACTTCAGGTTCTTCTTGAGATCTAAATGTATGGAGTAATCGTTTCCTGGACTGTTTACCTCAATCCAGTATTGAATGAGCAGAATTGTCTTCAAATTAAGATTTATCCCCTACTCCAGAGTACAAATTACATCTTTCACCCCGAGCTTCTGACCATGTTCCTGCCATCAATAAGATTACCTATCCCCAAGAGCGAGAAACAGTGTCTACGTACATTCCTGTCTTAACTGGTCTGCTGTTGAAATGTTAATTTGTACTTCAGTCACCTCTACACTTGACATTTCCAATGCATTCTTGATTGGTCACTTTTATCTTCCTTAAACTTGAGGGCATCTATAACTCTGCTGCACAGGATTATTAACATCAAGTCCTGTTGGCCGATCACCCTGTGCTTACTGGTTTATGGAGGATTCTGGTAAGACCACATGCTAAATTCAAAATTCTATTCATTGTTTTTACATCCCTCTATGGTCTCATCTTTCCCCACGTGCCTGCCAGCCAGCCAGCCAACCAGGAGTCAGTCCTCAACTGAGGGGACTCTCATCGTCCGGTTAAATTAATTAGCCAAGGCTTTCTCGATTGGCCCAGGCTAACAACCACAATCAAGACCTTAGTCGATGAGGTCCACCTGGTCCTAATCACCACATCCCTCCCCCAACCAAGTCCAGGGATGTAGGCGTGGTCTTTCACTTGTGGCTTCTCTTGCAAAGTTTTCACCCCAGGTCCAGTTCCTCTGACTCAGAAAAGGACACAGGCAGCATATGCTGGATTGTGGCCTGTCGCCTGCATCCAGAACGAGTCGGAAAGCGTTTCCTCCTCTTTTACCGATGTAACTGTATCAACGTTTCATTTGTTTTGGACTCGGACGTTTCCTTGACTCTAGACGGAGGGGGAGCACCTGCAGTTTCTGCCGGGCTCTCTGGCTATTGGTGATAAGTACTGTAACAGGTATAAAATTCTCAAAAAAAAACAGCAATTTAGCAATGGCCTATCAGTTTGTAATCCTCACACATTTGTCCCATGTTAAACCTATGGGCACTTTTTTTCCCAAATAAGGAAAGGTGATCACTAATAATTCCTCCAGGATAATGATAATTTCAACAGGAAATTGTATGAAACCCAGAAGATAATATCAAGGCTCTGAAAACCATTCTGTGCTGTTTCCGCAGGAATTCTGGCAATGCCTTGTCCATGTTATGAAGGGAGAGAATGTTACTGGCATATAGGTGTCTTCACAGATATGTTAAGACACCTATCTGTGCTCTTTCAAGCATGACAGATGCCTGTGTTCTCATGAATGCTTTTCTGACATGTAGACAGTCGTAGGTGCTGTCTCCTGATCTCATCCAGAAGAGGAAAAACATTTCAGTTTTGCTTCTAATTTCCATTTCCTTTCATCTTCATGAAGTATGTCACTGGCTCTAACCATTCTTTGACTTCACTATTTCCATTTTCTGGGTGAGGCTGTCCACCAACTTCTAGTACAAACTCACTGACTCCCACAATTACTTGACTATATTTCCTCACATTCTCCTTCCTGCAAGGATCCCATTCCATTCTTTTTTTTCTGACTCCATCACAACCATTCTGATTATGTCACCTTCCATTGGGGGTCTCCAACATCTTACTCTACTGACGCCCCGCCCCCACCCCAGCGAGGTTGATAGGACCCATGGCCATGTTCTCACCCAGGTCCCACATTTCTGCCCCCACTTGCTCCCACTTCCCCTCTGTCAACAGCATAAAAAGCATTTTTCAGCCCCTTTCAGTTTTGAAGGCAAGTCATATCAGTTTCAGAACGTTAACTATTTCTCTCTCTGCAGATGCTGCCGGAGTTACTGAGTTTCTCAAATATTTTCTATTTTTATCTCAACTTCTAAAATACTCTGGTGAAGTGAAACACTTGGTGAAACAACAAGGGTACCCTCATCTCTGAGTTAAAATATAAATTTCACTCATTAAAGCAGTTAGGATTTTAACTACCTCAACTGAAAATAAACGCATGATTCAAAACTACGTGAACTAGAAAGCTTCATCTCCTCAGCCCTTTTCTCCTCTGTGAACGTAATGTAATGATGTCAGAATCCTATTGCTAATTCCCAAATAAGAGCAAAATACTGCAGATGCTGGAAATCTGAAATAAGAACAGAAAATGCTGAAGAAACTCAGCAGATCTGGCAGCATCTGTGGAGAGGGTACCAGTCAATGTTTGAATTTTTGCATAACTCCTCTTAAGAATGTAAACTCCCTCCACAGATGTCATCAAGGCTTACTGAGTTCCAGCAGCATTTACTGCTTATATTCCAATTTTGTTTTCCAATATTTGTGCTTGTGAACTCACAGGGGAGGTCAGAAAAATTGGGTCCACAATGCATATTTGGATATTATACATCATTCAACATGAAAACCAGACATTGTAGTACTTACAGCTGGCAAAGCAAAAAATGACACTCCTACAAGAGCAAACATTGCTGCTAAAAGACGACCCGCCCAAGTCTTTGGTGTCTTGTCACCATAACCAATTGTAGTCAGTGTAATCTGTACAAAGAAGATCAGAGTTACTCAACCAGATTTGGATTGTTCCTGATAGTTGGTGCATAATAAACAATTGTGTTTCCTGCAGTAATCTCTGCTAAAATTGAAAAAGAAAGCTGGAGATGCTGGAAATCTAAAATAAATAGCAGGTTCTACAAATAGTAAGAGTTACCGTATTTACAAATAAAGCAGGTGGCTTAACATTTTGCACATATAGCTGTTTCATTAGAACGAATGGGAATGCTTACAACCAAATTTAGTTTGCGTGACATCCTTGATTGTCCACTTATAGCCGTCAATCCTCTGAGAATTGCGGGGATGTTTGTGAGCTGCTTTCGTTGTTGTTTTAGGCACCTCAAAGGGCAGTGGTTTAATGCTGCCAGAATACCAGTTTACAAAGCGATTTGACAAATACGTTCCTTACAGTTTAGTGTGAGCCACATCGGCCACAAACATTCCAAGCTGAATCAACACGTTGTGCTGGGTTCAAACGTTAGTGAGAAACTGCTAAATCAGCTACAACTGGCCTTGAGTTCCACAGGTTAGGTATAATATTTGGGCTTGGAAGCATTAATGTCAGGAACTGTATGAATAGCACCTCTGATGCTGTAACAGGACTCATGACTGAGATACTTGGATAGAGAATGATTGTGGCTTCAGTGCAGTGAGATGGAGTAGGATTAGAACAGTTAAATGGTTGTTTTTGACCAGCAGAATTTCAATGGACCTTTTTCTGTGCTGGAGACCTCAATGGCTCTATGATGTAGTCTCCAGAGCTGTAGATGTTTCATGAATATATAACAAACCTGTTGCTGTTTGAGCATGCAAATGAGTCAGTAATCAGTCCAAAACTAGACTAACTAACATACAGGAATGCCTGATCAGCCACGGTCGAGGGCGTTCTTGACATCTGAGATGTACAGGATTGGAACGCCTCATCCTTGGAGCAGATACGGTGGAGTCGAAGGAATTGGGAATAGGAGATGGAATTTTTGCAGAAAGGTGGGTGCAAGGAGGTATATTCGAGGTAGCTGTGGGAGTCAGTAAGCTTGAAATGGATATCGGTTTCTAGGTGGTTGCCTGAGTTGGAGACAGAGAGGTCCAGGAAGTTGAGGGATGTGTTGGAGATGATCCAGTGAATGTGAGGTTGGGTTGGAAGGTGTTGGTGAAATGGACGAACTGTTCGAGCTCTTCTTGGGAGCACGAGGCGGCGCCAAGACAGTCATCAATGTAACAGAGGAAAGAGGTGGGGTTTAGGGCCAGTGTAGGTATGGAAGAGAAATTGTTCCATGTAGCCTACAAAGAGGCAGGCATAGCTGGGGCCCATGTGGGTACCCATGGCCACCCCCTTTGTCTGCAGGAAGTGGGAGGAATCAAACATCCTCGACCATGTCTCCCACATTTCCCGCAACTCATCCCTCACACCCCATCCCCACAATAACCGCCAAAAAACAGTTCCCCTCGTCCTCACTTACCACCCCACCAACCTCTGGATACAATGCATCATCCGCCGACAATTCCGCCATCTACAATCCGACTCCACCACTAAAACCATTTTTCCATCCCCACCCTTGTCTGCTTTCCAGAGGGACCACTCTCCCCGTGACTCCCTTGTCTGCTCCACACTACCCTCCAGCCCCACCACACCCGGCACTTTCCCCTGCAACCGCAGGAAGTGCTACACCTGTCCCCACACCTCCCCCCTCACCCCCATCCCAGGCCCCAAGAAGACTTTCCACATCAAGCAGATGTTCACCTGCACATCTGCCAATGGGGTATACTGCATTCGCTGTACCCGTTGTGGCTTCCTCTACATCGGGAAAAACAAGTGGAGGCTTGGGGACCGCTTTGCAGAACACCTACGCTCGGTTTGCAATAAACAACCGAGCCTCCCAGTTACCAACCATTTCAACACCCCCTCCTATTCCTTAGACGACATGTCCACCCTGGGCCTCCTGCAGTGCCACAATGATGCCACCTGAAGGTTGCAGGAACAGCAACTCATATTCCGCTTGGGAACCCTGCAGCCCAATGGTATCAATGCGGATTTCACAAGCTTCAAACCTCCTCTCCCCCCACTGCATCCAAAAACCAGCCCAGCCTGTCCTCGCCTCCCTAACCCGTTCTTCCTCTCACCTATCCCCTCCTCCCGCCTCAAGTCGCAGCTCCATTTCCTAACTTTTAAGCTCATCCCAACCCCTTGACTTGTCCATCCTCCCCGGACTGATCTATTCCCTCCCCACCACCCCAGCTACACTCACCACAGGCTCCATCCCCGCCCCTTTAACTTGTCTGTCTCCTCTCCACCTATCTTCTCCTCTATCTATCTTCGATCTACCTCCCCCTCTCTCCCTATTTATTTCAGAACCCTCTCCCCAGCCCCCTTTTCTAACAACAGAGCACAGTGAATGAGGTGGTGAGGGCAGAATTCTGTTCAAATTTTTAGCTTTAAAGTTTGCCTGAAGTGCCGCAGACACCAGCCAGGGTACCAACCCAGCCCACCTTGGGAACCAGATAACCTTATTAGATTACTCCTGTCCAATTCCTGATATGCCTCGCTCCCTGAACAAAATCAGAAATGCAGGCAGCCATTTTTAAAAGCTCATATTGTGGTACTGGGATTTCTAATGACTCTACAAACTCGCCTTTGGAATGAAAATCTGTGTCTTGGTTTCAGTAAAACGTACTCTGTTTTAGAAACAATACAGAATTAATGGAAGAGTTGCATGCAAAATGAGGGCATCAGGATTGAAAGGTTACGCCTAAGGGGAAGATAATTGAGAAGACAGAAGGATTGTTCTATAGCTGAGAAAATTAGGGAACAGAGTGACAGTTTTTAAAAATTGTAAAAGAATATTACAATGTCAATTCAGTTAGACTGTATTCATTGGTCAACAAGGCATCTGGGGCAACTCCTCGCTGGCAACTGTGAATTCAAATCCTACATGGACTTGAACAGTTCAAAAAGCAGGCTCACCTCCAATCTCTTAAAGGCAGTTAGGATAGACATTAAATACTAGTATTACCAGCAACACTCACATCCCATGAACAAATAAAGTTAAGATAATCACAAGAAAGATGACAAGTGAGATAAGCCCACACTAAAATCTCTGATACATGAGAAATGGTCACGGAGGGGAATCCAGAAAGGAAGGAGAGAAAGCACAGCCTCCCACTGCCACTCTTTGCGGTTTACAAGGAATGTAGAAGGGAAACTTCTTAGCTGTTCTCATTCTGGCCCTAGCTGCCGTTCATATTTAATGTTTCCAATAGTGTCACTAAAAGTTTGACCATTCAATTTCATGCTAATACTATGAATCTAATTTATGATCTTATCCTAGTTCCCCTTTCTGTGACATAATCGTAATAAGTGGACGAAAGGCAGAGCTAGGGCCTACTTTAGAAATCTTTGAATTTCTGATGTTTTGCAAGTATCCCTGTTAAAAGATTAAAACTATTGATCTAAAAATACTAAAAAGTAGACAGACGGCCCTATTTAGCCGAGTTTCTCCATTCTGGGTGTCGCTATATTATCATTCAATTCAGTTATTCCTCAGTTACATTATTATTAGGCAAACAATTTAGCTAGAGTTCTCAAATACACTTCTGCTGCTGCACACAAATTCTGGGATGAAATTCTAAAGCTGGGTTCAAACATCACAGAGGTAGTTAATGTCTGTGCCCGTGTAACTTCACAGACCTGTCTCCATTTACCCTGACCTTCCATTTACATTTTCTGCAGGAGTGGGATGCTAATTCAGCTATTTATTAGTACAGTCCCTTCTCCTTTACCCAGTGCCCAGCAACAGACTGCAGACCCACCACCCATCAAACATGCTGCAATGTGCTGAAACTGACTTATATCAAATCAAAGTCTGATTTTTGACTTAAACTAAATTGCTAATGTAACAAAATGTCACGTCATGTACTTTTTCATGACAAAGAATTAGAATTTTGATTAATTGAAGAGAAAGTTAAGTACCAGAACATGAACCAGAATCAGATATCCACAGAAATTTTGCAAGCAACAAATTCATAAAACTCCAGTAAACTTTCACTGTCATGGCTAAAAAGTAGCAGCAGCAGCACTTACCAAACCCCACCACAGCGCATCTGCATAGGTATTAAAGTCCTGTGTACTGTTTCTGGCATCATTATCGTCTTTTTCAACCAGGTAAACCAGGAACGAGGCCAGAATGAGTGACAGAAATCCTATGTACCAGGCAGTGATGAGTTCCTGACAAACATGAAAAAGATCTGTTATTTCCTTCATAGGTCATAAATACACAATGAAAACATAAAGAACTGCGGATACTGTAAATCAGGAACAAAAACAGAAGTTGCTGGAAAAGCTCAGTGGGTCCAGCAGCTTCTGTGAAGAAAAAAATCAGATGATTTTATTGGACATCAGTCCACTCAATAACTCAAAAATGTTTATATGGACAAATTCCAGTAACAGAGAATAAGTCTTAATACAGTCTTGTAATTTACTTCCCTTTCATTTTAGTAAGTGAGGGTAATAGGATGAGTCAGAATATTTTCTACATCACACGAAAGTAACTCATTATTTGAAACTTTAAGTGATGATTTCATCAGGGCAAATTCGCCTTCATAGAATCACTGTCACTGTCACTGTATTTCATACATATACACATCCTTGTTAGAAAATTTTAAAATCAAACTTTATCTCCAGTTGTGTATAGATGATGAGCAGAAAAAGTACAGGTTACACTTCTTCACTGCAACCATTCTTCTCAATAAATTACAGGGTTTGATTTAATAATTCAATATTGTTTCCTGTACGGTCAAAGGGGTAACATTGTCACGCTCCAGCGCCATCTTGGATTACAGACTAAATTAATGAATAAATTGTACAAGTTGTAAAATACTGAATATATTAAAATTAAATTGATGTTACTGACTAAATTAATGAATAAATTGTACAAGTTGTAAAATACTGAATATATTAATATTAAATTGATGTTACTGAAACAGGTTGAAAAGTTCATGTTTCTCTCTGTAGACTTCACGGTCTCTGCTCCTTAAGTTGACGCTAACTGACACTCTCCCTGGGGTCCTGGTAAAAACGGTCACACTGCGGGGTCCTGGTAAAAACGGTCACACTGCGGAATTCTGGTAAAAACGGTCACACTGCGGGGTCCTGGTAAAAACGGTCACACTGCGGGGTCCTGGTAAAAACGGTCACACTGTGGAGACCTGGTAAAAGTGGCTACACTCCGGGGTCCTGGTAAAAGCGGCCACACTGTCAGGTCCTGGTAAAACGGTCACACTGCAGGGTCGTGGTAGAAACAGCCATACTGCAGGGTCCTGGTAAAAACGGTCACACTGCAGGGTCGTGGTAGAAACAGCCATACTGTGGGGTCCTGGTAAAAACGGTCACACTGCGGGGACCTGGTAAAAGTGGCTACACTCCGGGGTCCTGGTAAAAGCGGCCACGCTGCAGGGTCGTGGTAGAAACAGCCATACTGCGGGGTCCTGGTAAAAGCGGCCACACTGTCAGGTCCTGGTAAAACGGTCACACTGCAGGGTCGTGGTAGAAACAGCCATACTGCGGGGTCCTGGTAAAAGCGGCCACGCTGCAGGGTCGTGGTAGAAACAGCCATACTGCGGGGTCCTGGTAAAAACGGTCACACTGCAGGGTCGTGGTAGAAACAGCCATACTGCCGGGTCCTGGTAAAAACGGTCACACTGCAGGGTCATGGTACAAACAGCCATACTGTGGGGTCCTGGTAAAAACGGTCACACTGCAGAATTCTGGTAAAAACAGTCACACTGCGGGAACCTGGTAAAAGTGGCCACACTGCCAGATCCTGGTAAAAACGGTCACACTGCGGGAACCTGGTAAAAGTGGCTACACTCCGGGGTCCTGGTAAAAGCGGTCACACTGCCAGGTCCTGGTAAAAATGGTCACACTGCGGGGCCCTGGTAAAAGTGGCTACACTCCGGGGTCCTGGTAAAAGCAGCCACACTGCCAGGTCCTGGTAAAAATGGTCACACTGCAGGGTTGTGTACCTCCTCCAACATTGGACATCGACTGACGGGTCCTAGCTCATCTTCAGGCACTGCCGCCTGAGGTGGAGAAGGATTAGAGATATGTGGGGGCCTGGCATCCCGCAGGAGGATGCCTCAGGGTAACTAGAACCAAACAGAAAAGTGGCCGAGCTGGAAAGGCAATGACGAAGCTGCGTGGATCGGGCAGAACCCGCCACAGGAGCCATGAGTGGCCAAGCCCTGCATTCAGAAGCCTAACGCTGTGGTCCCCGCTGCCATCTTCAGTTACACTCTTCCATGATCCAGTCCAATTTCAGGAAGGATCACGGTGGAGAATAAGGGAAAATGCAATTCCAGCTGACCTCTACATCCTTTAACTTGTGGTTAGATCTTCTCTGCCTGCTGTAAGTTATGGCACCCAGAATAAGTTTCACTGTTTCTGTGCCTGGTATGGGGCAGTGATGGTAAGTCTTATTAACAGTTAATAACTCTATGGAGACCCCATACTGAGGGACAGGGGAAGGGGCTGAGACACTTTTATGGTGACTCTATCTTCCTCTATTTCACTCCAGCATTTACCCTTTGAAGATCCAGGATTTGGCTGAAGTCTTTAATTACATAATTAGGTTGGAAGTGATTTTGCCTCTTTAATGTGGTGCTTATTTTGTAACTATGGTCCACTATCATCAATATTTTATCTCCATAAAATATTGTGCCCTTTCTTGGTAATGGGAAACTAACCAGTAGCTGACCTTGATAACAAAGTGTGGAGCTGGATGAACACAACAGGCCAAGCAGCATCTCAGGAGCACAAAAGCTGACGTTTCGGGCCTAGACCCTGGCCTTGCACTGTTTCAATATTCATTCAGATATAGATGTTGCTGCTTAGGCTAGCACTTGTTAGAGATTTTCTCAGACCTGGGAAACTACATGGGGCTCTGGAAGCTTAGTTAGTTGTGGTATTACTTTCATTACTGGAAACATTCTGGACAACGGTCTTCACTGTTTAGTTTTTGGAATAGTCCCTGAACGCCTCTAAGCTTAGTTAAATACTGCGTCAACAACACAGTTCCAACATTTTGAAACTGTATAATAGATCCGGTTGTATATTAAAGGTCAGTCTCCATAGCAACATTCATGAGACAGATGGACAGCTGCAGTTCAAAAAGCTCACTCATAGGCACCTTCTCAAAGGTATTTTGGGATTTGTAACTAATGTCGACCGTGCCAGCAATGCCCATATCCCATGAAAGAGAAAAAAATACCCTGACTCAGTTGAGGCTGTACTGATGTTATTCCCGAAAATGTCACATGCACCATGTTGGACTACAATTCTGCCTTGTCATCACACATGGCTGTACAGTACATCCAGGACAATCCTCCACAATCACTGTTGGATCTCATTAGGTGTCAACATTATCAACAGCTTGTGTATTAGTCACTCAACATGACTACGAATAGCTGCCATATACTGTCAACCATATCTGCAGACCCTGACAGACTTGGCAATAACTGAGGGGACCAGAGTCTAGAAACTCTGAGGCAACAGAATGCAGTTTCAGGGCTGTGCCATCTGCTGCAGAGTTTTTGCACCCATTATGAACTGCAGGGGCAGCATAGCCAATAGCAATCCAGGTCAATGCCACGAGCAACATTTACTCCTCTGTTTCCTTCAAGATTTACAAAGGAATGCAGTGTCAAATCAGCCCACGCTTGTCAAAAAGGTGGCCGAGACAACAGCATGACCAACCCAGTACTCCTAGCTACTTTGCTGTGTGTGACTCATGTGCTGAAATCTGGTTAAACTCAATAATTCCACCTTCACTGATCTGCTGATACTTACAAATGTTTCTGAAAAAGGCTTCAAGCCTCCAATAACTGGGAGGTGGCTCAGTTGTCAGCACTGCTGCCTCACAGTACCAAGGACCTGGGTTCGATTCCACCCTCAGGTAACTGTCTTGTGTGGAGTTTGCACATTCTCCCTGTGTCTGTGTGGGTTTCCCCTAGGTGCTCCGGTTTCGTCCCACAGTCCAAAGATGTGCAGGTGAGGTGGATCGGCCATGCTAAATTGCCTGTAGTGTTCAGGGAGGTGTGATTAAGTGGGTTATCAGGGCATGGGTCTGGGTGGGATGTTCTGAGGTTCGGTGTGGACTTGTTGGGCTGAAGGGCCTGTTTCCACACTGGAAGGATTCTATGAAGAGCAAACTCTATTATTCCAATTTTTGAATCCATGTCATCACAAGAAACAAGCTATGTGATAATCGACGTGTCATTGAATGTTTCACTGAAAGAAAGAATGAGAAAATGAATCAGACATGGGATGATACTAGTGCTGACAATGGGATTCACTTTCACACTCTTATATTCAAGGATGTCTTCAATGGTCTCCTCTTGGAGAATCTATGACTTTCTGTGGCAGCCTTCAATTTCTTCATTTATGGGCCATTATGTCACTCTAGAAAAGAAATGATCTTTAATGCCAATTTTCAAAAACAGCTGGCTGTCTGGCAGCCTGACCTCTACATTGCAGAGGTTCAGCGTCAGCTCTCAGATGCCTCCTCCTATCTCTCCCGACCTTGATCCCATGATGAAACATCTGACCATTGTGTCAACTACGGTCACTGACCTAATTTCATCTAGTGATACCCCCCACCCCGCCCCAAACTCTCTCCAGGCTGATTGTATGCCAAACCTGCACAGCTTGCTTCTACCTCCTTCCCAAAATCCAACGGCAGACTCTTTGTTTCTACCAGTTCCTGCCCCACAGAACTCATCTTTTCCTACCCCAACTCAGTCTTTCCTCTCCTGGTCCAGTCCCTGCCCACTTACATCCATCATTCTTCTGATGCTTTATGCCAGTTTCAGAATTTCCAGTTTGCGGGCTTCAGCCGCCTCCTCTTTACCATGGACATGCAATTTGTTTACATGTCCATACCCCACTACAATGGTTTCAAGACCTTCTGCTTCCTGGAACGAAGGCTTGAGCCATCTCTATCCACCAGTATCCTCCTCCAACTGGCTGAGCTCACCCTCACTTTGAACAGCTTTTCTTTTAACTCCTGTCACCTCCTTCAGGTCAGAGGGGTAGCCATCAGTACTGCATGGGCCCCAGTTATGCCTGTCTCTTATCCGATGCTATTCCGGCCCCCACCCACAACTCTTTTTTATAGCTATATCAATGACATCATCAGTGCTGCTTCTTGTCTGAAACTGGCAAAGTTTATCAATTTTGCTTCCAATTTCCACCCCCCTCTCTCCTTCGCCTGCTCCATCTCTAACTCCTCCCTTCCCTTCCTCAACATCTGTTGCCATTTCTGGGATAGGCTAGTCACTAAATATCCACTATAAACCCACCAACCCTCACAGTTACCTTTGACTATATATCCTCACACCCTGTTTCCTGTAAAGACTCTGTTACGTTTCCTTAGATCCTCTGTCTCCGTCGCACCCCTTTCAATGATGCCAACTTTGAGAGACAGCCTCAAAAATGTCCACCTTCTTCCTGAACCAAGGATTCCCCAGTACCGTTGTTGACAGGGTCCTCCATCAGGTCCAACCCATCTCTCGTACTTCCACCCTCACCCATTGTCGTCCCTCCCGCAACAGCGATAGGATCCCCGTTGTCTCACCTATCATCCCACCAACATCCACATCCAGAAAATCATCAGCAGCCATTTCCGCCACCTCCAGCAAGTTGCCACCACCCGACACATACTCCCCTCCCATCCCTTGTCAGCATTCTGCAGGGACCATTCCGTCTGGGGAACCCTGGTCCACTCTTCCTTCAATCCCAACACCCACCCACAGCCTTACAGCATGTTCCCCTGGAACTACAGAAGGTGAAACACTTGTCTGTTTACTTCCTCCCTCCTCTGTGTCCAAGGGCCCAAACACCCTTCCAGGTGAAGCAGCACTTTACCTGCACTTCACACAATCTAGTCTACCGCATTCACTGCTCACAATGTGGTCTCCTCCACATGGGGAAATGAAATGTAGACTGGGTGACCATTTTGCAGAACATTTATGTTCTGTCCACAAAAAAGACCCTGAGCTTCTAGGTGCCTGCTACTTCAACTCCCTGGCCAACTTTTCTGTCTCAGGCTTGCTGCAATGCTCCAGCGAAACTCAGTGCAAGCTGGAAGAGCAGAACTTCATTTTCCACTTGGAGACCCTGCAGCCCTCCAGACTCAATATCGAGTTCAATAATTTTAGGGCCTGTGCTCTCCAACATCCTTACCCCAACTCCACACACCAGGCCTTGTTATCACATAGCCTGCTATTACACAACCTATTATTAGCCATTAACAGTCGCCATTAATAGCTACTCACCCCCTAGCCAGATCGCTACCCATTCCCCTTTGTCTGTCCAACTGTTCTTCTCTCTTTTTGGGCTCTATCCTCACCTATCATTTCCTCCCTAACCCCTCCCCACCCCACCCACCAACCCTATCTCTCCAGTACATAAACTGACGTTTTCACGGCTACTATCAGTTCTGGAGAAGGGTCAATTGACCCGAAGTGTTACCTGTGATTTTTTTGTTCACAGATGCTGCCAGACCTGCTCAGCTTTTCCAGCAATTTGTTTTTGTTTCTGAGTTACAGCATCTGCAGTTCTTTCAGTTTATTTTGGAAAGACAATGGGCAACCTATATGTTAGTTAGTGGCATCAAGGTGATTGTGGTTAAAATCCTTGTAGCTGAACCAAACTGTACCAGACACCTTGGTTGGATTGAAGTGCTTCCTAATTGTGAAGAACATTGAAAATACCAATGTTCCAAGACAGAATTGCAAGTGCAATTTAAAGTTATATTGTGTGCCTTTTTGAAGTATGAATATTATTTGCGATAAAGCAGCTATAACTTATTGATGATTTGGTGTGAACTGGGAGTGCAGATATAATAGATTGATATCCAAATGCCCGCAAACTAATGAGTTTCTATCTGGTGATGTTCCTGATGGATTGTCTTACTTTTCTTTATTTGAAATTGGACCCCAGATCTTACAAATAGTTCTTATTGTCGGAGATCCTGCTCCATTTTCTACTGAGGAGGGTGTCTAATGGTGAAAATAGAGAAATCTACATGTAGCCAACACATACAATAAAACATTCATTTTGGCTTCCAGGGAATCGGGTCCATCAACAATACATTAATTCCATATGGAGTCAATTTGCTCCCTCCACACTTGTTTTAATATCCACTGGTTTTGTCACCAATGCCCACTTTACAACATTCCCCAACCCACCTGCCACTGCCAATTCTCCTCCATGAAACAGATGTTGCTTGCTCTGTGCTGCCAGATTTACAGTTAAGTGGCCAAAATCATTTAAATATTGATGAAACTTCACATTGATTAAATTCGCCTAAGATTGAATATTGGAGAACTTGCATTGTGGAGTGTATTCCAGTACCAATTCCCTATAATGCCACGATTATGAAGTATTCCTGAAAATGGTCCTAGTCAGTATTGAGATCAACTAAATGTTATTGTATTACCCTGTGGGTACAACACATAAAGCAATTTTGGGAAAGATACTAGGTACTTCCTTTCATCCACAAAATTTGAATTTCAAACATTTCTATACACACATGATCAATCCCACTCAGTTTAATTTGTAGTCTTGGCTACATTATTAGATCAAAACCTTTCACACTTCTGCCTGCCAAGAATATTTTTGCTTCATTTGTTTCTTTCAATATTTTTATACATGGTGACAAATTGAGAGGAAACATTATGAGAGAGCCGTAAGAGAACTGTTGGAAAATGAAAAGCAGCTTCTGCGTGGATTTCATCAGTGGAAAGAAACTGCAGACAGCAGAAATAAGAACAAGTATTAAATGCGAGCCTTTAGTTAAAGAATATGACAATGACAATGTTTGAATCAGTCCCATACCTTGCTGTGAGAGCAAATAGCTGATCCTAAAAGCTTCCACGTGCCTCCTCTCCGGTCCATTCGCAACATGCGCAGTATTTGTAGAAAACGTAAGCTTCGCAGTGATGTTGCTACTATGTTCTGCAATGTGCCCACAGCAACAATCACCACAGAGCCAATCAGGACGATGATGTCTAGGCAAATATAAAAAAAAGTACTGGGATGTGAACAAAAGCTTAATTATACCCAACCAACAAAACTTCTAGAATGCTTTAAATCAGATTCATTGGAAGACTGCTTCTGTCTCTGCCTTAGCTGAAGATCAGCTGGTAGACCCATCTCCCAGGAATCAGAAGTTTGCAGGTTCAAGTCCCAACTTCCAGCACTTGAAAGTAAGATATAGGCTGAAGAACTGCTGAACTGTCACAGCTGAATTGCCTTTAAGGTAAACTGTTAAATCTCCCGAGCTACACTCTGAAAGGGGTGCAAAAATTCCCATGACACTATTTTTGAAGAAGGGAAAATGAATTACTCCATGTCTTGGTGAATATCTCATCCTTAACACAATCACTAAATCAATTAAAGCAAGTAATGAAAACAGAAGTTGCTGCAAAAGCTCAATGGATCTGGCAGCATCTGTGAAGAAAAATCAGAGTTAATGTTTCGAGTCCGGTGGCCCTTCATCGAGGTCCTTCGGGTCACCGGGCCTGAAACGTTAACTCTGATTTTATTTCACAGCTGCTGCCAGCCCTGCTAAGCTTTTCCAGCAATGTCTGTTTTGGTTCCTGATTTACAGCATCCGCCGTTCCTTCGGTTTTTATAAAGCAAGTAATATGTCAGGCGACCAAAAGCTTGGGATTATCTGTGCTGATTAAATGGCAACCAAGATGGACAACTAAGCAAGTAGGTCTTTCTGCGAACTGGCACAGGTACCAATGGACTAATTGGTTTTATTCTGTGCTGTTACCACTCTGTGGTTCAACAAGACCCAGGAAATGAGGTCACAATGGACTGTAAACAGAAATAATGAATCAAATGGAGGCAGCAATCAACTCCAATGGTTGCAGCAGTTCACTTTACTGCTATCAATGAATTGATTAGTGGTGCCACATCCCACTTCAATCTAAATGGATGTAGATATGCTGAAGGTCAACTAGGTTCCTATTTTATTTTTGTTTTACAATTCAACTTTCTTCCCAACCCAAACAAGAGTCGGCCATTCAGCATTCAGCTGTTATATATTATAGTTGGTGTATGTTATGTTGGGACAATTTCCTTTTAAGAGTTAAGTCACACTTGTGAGTCATCAGCCAGGTGGCAGACTTATGTTGAGCTGTTATAGAGTGCAAAAGCTATGAATAAAACTTCTGTTGAGTTGGAGCTGAAGACAAGTTTGTATGTTCTTTCGTTTTGACTGGAGCCTATTAACAACAGTACAGAATGTTAGCCTCTTACATAATTCAACATGATCATGACTGATCTTGTGCCTCACCACCGTAATCCCACTCTCACGCCATACCCCTTGATACCTTTAGCCTCTAGAGATCTATCTATTTCTTTCTTAAATATATTCAATGACGTGGCCTACACAGCCGCCTGTGGTATGGAATTCCACAAGTTTGCTACCCTTTTTGTGAAGACAGATCTTAGTCCTAAATGGTCTCCCACATATTCTGAGATTGTGACTCCTCGTTCTGTAGCCCCAGCCATGACGAACATCATCCCAGCATCCTGTCTGTTCAGCCCTGTTGGAATTTTACATATTTCAATGAGATTCCCTCATTCATCTAAACTCCAGTGATATAGACACACAGTTGACCCAATTCTAAAGAATTATGGTAGATGACATCCAGCACATCTGTCATTTCCAAAATAACCACATTTAGCCCCCTGGGATAAAAATAAGGATATTATGCTTCACTTGGACAGAGTATTGATGAGACCACACCTTTAATATAGTGTGCAGTTTCGGTCAATTTGTGCATATAAGTGGAAAGATGCAAAAGCATTGGAATCAGCTGGGAGGAGGTTTACTAAATTGAAGCCAGGAGAGAGTGGGCTGCCTTGTGAGGATAGGTTGGAATAGGCTAGGCTTGTTTCTAAAGGAATTTAGAAGAGTGAGTGGTGAATTGATTGAAATGTATAAGATCCTGAATGGCCTTGACAGAGTGGACATGGAAAGGTCATTTTCTCTTGTGGGCCAGTCCAAAACTAGAGGGCGCTGTTTAAAAATTAGGAGTCACCCTTTCAGTACAAAGATAGTCTCTGAGACATTGTACAACTTTGGAATTCTCTACCTGATAAGGTGGTGGCTTTTTTTCTGGGAGGGTGGTGTTGCACATGTTTGAAGAGGAGATAGACAAAGTAATCATGGGTTATTAGGGGTAGATGAGAACGTAGAATATGAAACACAAAAGGGGCCAAATGGCCTAGTTCTGCGCCTTGAGTTCTCAGGAACAGTCACCGGACCTAAAATATTAATTCTGATTTCATTCCATAATTGCTGCAGACCTGCTGGATTTTTCCAGCAATTTCTGTTTTTGTTTCTGCCCCGGTTATATGTTTGTATGATGGACATTATACGTCCTGGAAATTAATCAGCTTTCAATTCCATTCATTTCTCCAGCACTTTTTTCTTCATTCATGCTAATCTCCTTCAATTCTTTCTTCCCAATGGACTTACCTTCACTGGGGTTTCTGGGAAGTTATCTGTGAGTTTTTCCATGAAGATAGAACTAAAGTTTAGCTGTGTTACCATTTCCTTGCTCTCTATATGAACTCTCCCGTTTCAGACTCTGAAGGGTCAATTTTAGTCTTCGTTAATTTTTTCTTATTATATTCTTTTACAAGAGCTTACTGTCTGCTTTTATGTTCCTTGCACATATTCCTTATTCTCGTATTTTCTTTCCCTACAATAAACTTCATAATCCTCTTTTGCTGAATTTGAAACTGCTCCCAGTCCTCAGGCTTGTTCCATTTCTGTAGCAACTTAAATGACTCTTCTTTGGATCTGATACTATATTTATTTTGTTAGCCATAGTTGGGTCACTTTTCCTGTTATGTTCTTTCGCTTGAAAGAAACGTGTAACAGTTGAAATAGAGGGAGTCATTCCATTAATGTTAACTATTATATATCTACTGCCTCTACTGCAGGATATAGTGTTACTACTGCCTAGGTAAAAACAAAATCTTTGTTGTAATGGCCACTTCTAAACAATTCATTCATTCATCTAACACTAGCCTTAACCACACTGGCTCGGTCAGCATTAACTTTCTATCCCTAATTGCCCTTGAGAAGATGGTGATGAGCTCATTTCTCAAACAGCTGCAGTCTATTTGGTTAAGTACATCCAAAATAAGTGTGTGCGCGTGCGTGCATGTGTGTGTGTGTGTGTGTGTGTGTGTGTGTGTGTGTGTGTGTGGGCAGAACGAAGATATATTTCCAGTTAGGGCGATGAGTGGCTTAGAGGGACGTTGCAGATGCTTATGTTACATGTATCTATTCCCCTTGTCCTTCTAGACGGTAGTGGTTATGGTTTTGGAAGATACTATGTAAGGAGCCTTGGTCTGCATTGCATGTTGTGGATAGTATACACTGCTGCTGCTACTGAACATTGATGGTGGAGGGTATGGATGCTTGTGGATATGATGCCATTGAACTGGGCTGCTTTTCCTGGATGATGTCATTGAGTGTTGTTGGAGCTGTACCCTTCCATGCAAGTCAGGAACATTCCAACACACTCCTGATTTTGCATTGCAAACAGTGGACAGATTTTAGGGAGTCAGAAAGAGGAGGTAACCACTGCAGGATCCTTGGCCTGTGCTCCTGTATACACAGTATTTAAATGACTAGGCCAGTTCCGTGTCTAGTCAATGGAAACCTACAGTATATTGACAATTGGGAATTCAGTGGTAGTAATGCCATTGAATGTCAAGCAGTGATGATTAGATTGCTAAATGAAAACTGTTGATGGTTTAAATAGATCCATTTGCTTTTCAGAGAGGATAATCATTTTCCTAAGGCCAATTCAAGTGAGTTGTTTATTTTCATGATTTATAAGCTTTTCAAATAAGAAAATATTTCTCCAGTGCGTGTGCAAGTGATGTTTGTTTAGTTTGAGAAATATATGCGCTTTCAAAGACTTCTGAAGTCTGTCATAAAGTGGATACCAGGCAAGTGGGTGAAGATAGTAGGGATGGTGAGGGAATGACGTGGGTCGACAGGGTGAAGGGTGCAGTGGTGATATCATCATAGAACCCCACTGGAAACAGGCCATTCAACCCACTGAAGAGCATCCCATCTAGACCCATTCCCCTAAACCTGCATTTCCCATGACTAATGCACCTAACATACAATGTCCCTGAACACTATGGCTAATTTAGCATGTCCAGTCCACCTAAATTGCACATCTTTGGACTGAGTAGAACGAACCCATCTGAATTGGGCTAATATTTCTGAGAAAAGCAGCGGCCCTTTTAACTTGGCTGCCTCATCTTTGACTTGCCTCCTTGTTGGGCATCCCCCAGAGCATGTCCCAACCCCCAGGAGCAGAAGCACTGCTGGGATTGAGGCAGAATTACAAGGTCAGGAAAATTCTCGATACCTGATTCTCATGGAATCATGGTCATCATTAGACTCTTAATTCCAGATTTCTTTTTTAAATTCAAATTCCAACTTGGTGGGATTCAAACCTGGTTCTGCAGAATATTATCTGGGTCTCTGCATTAACAGTCCAGCGATAATACCACTAGGCCATTGCCTCCCTCTTGTGGCTCATGCTCGCGCTATCATGCAGTACTGACCATTGCTGGGGTTTGCACTGACAGAACTCTATTCTGTCCTAGGGGAAAAGCAGGGTTAGGGGCACAAAAGACACATAAAAGTTATATTTTCCAAAATTCTTCCTCATCTGCGTAGCTTCATTCTTATAGCTGAAGTTATATGACAATTTATCAGACAGGTGATGCTGCAAAGAGGCAATACATTTACGAATCTGATCTTGTATTTGCAATTAAATGACAGCTGGGCTTTAATTAGAGTTCTGTCACCACAAACACCAGCAATGATCAGTACTGCATGATAGTGCGAGCATGATTTCTATGACACAATTATCTGTTATGTGATGTTGCGCTGAAACACAACAATCGTGTTATAGCAATACTCCCTGTAAGTAGAAACAAGGAAGGAGGAGGGAAGGAAGAATGGAAAAAATAAAGAATGGAAGGTAGACCTAAACATAAAGGAATGTAAAAGCATATAATTTTTAAAAAGAAAATCTCCAACAATATTCAAAATCTGAAGAACGTATATCACGATTATAAAAAAAAGTGCATTGCCAGATACCTTGTTTGCCCAATAATTAAAATTTATCTCCTTGTTTAAAAGTGTACTTGGGATGTACAAGCCTCACGATTTGCTTGTGAGTTTGGGGTGTAAATGTCGGCTAGGTCTTGCAACTTAATAACAGTCTGTATATTATAATTTTTTAATAGATTTAATCATCATTACACAACTTCTGAAGTATTTCAAGGACCACAACTTCCCCCCTTTCAATGATTGAAAACGCCCTCAACAGCATCTCTTGCGTTTCCCGCACCTCTGTCCTCACACCCCCTCCCCACAATAAAAACAAAGACAGAATCCCTTTGTTCTCACATATCACCCCATCAACCTCCGGATTCAACGCATCATTCTCTGCCACTTCCGCCACTTGCAATCTGACTCTAGTGTGAAGGATATATTTCCCTCCCCACCCCTATCTGCCTTCTGGAGGGAGCGTTCTCTCTGCAACTCCCTTGTCCACTCCACACTCCGCACAAGCCACACCACCTCCAGCACCTTTTCCTGCAACCACAGGAGGAGCTACACCTGCCCCTACACCTCCCCCATCACCTCCATCCCAGGCCCCAAAAAAACCTTCTACATTAAACAGATGTTCACCTGCACATCCACTAATGTGGCCTATTCTATCCGCTGTTCCCGATGTGGCCTCCTGTACATCGGTGAGACTAAGCAGAGGCTCGGTGACCGCTTTGTAGAGCACTTGCACACAGTTCGCGACAAACAACAATACCTTACAGTCGCAAACCACTTCAACTGCCCATCCTACTCCCTGGACAACATATCTATCCTGGACCTCCTCCAGTGTCACAACAATGCCATGGAGAAACTGGAGGAGCAGTGCGTCATATTCCACCTTGGGAGCCTACAACCCAATGGTCTCAATGTGGACTTTACTGGCTTCAAAATCTCCCCACCCCCAGCCTCATCCTATGACCAACCCTCCCTCTCATCCCCGCCTCCTTGACCTGTCTGTCTTCTCTCCCACCTATCCGCTCCTCCCACCTCACTGACCAACTCCACCGCTCCCGACCTGCACTCACCTATCACCATCCCACCTACCTTCCCCAGCCTGACCCCCCTCTTCTACTTATTTCAGAGTGCCCTTCCCCGCCCCCATTTCTGAAGAAGGGTCCCAACCCGAAACGTCAGCTTTCCTGCTCACTGATGCTGCCTGGCCTGGGCTGTGTTCCTCCAGCTCCACACTTTCAGAAGGAGTAGGGCATCTTGAATTGCAAATTCCTGATTGACACAGTCAAGTGTTATTAACCAGAAGTTGCTGTCCAATTTACATTTTAATAACAGTTAGCACTGTAATTCTCAGCATTATTTTGTTACCATACAAATCCTAAGATGCAATGCAGATGCAGTATTTATTAGCATCAGCTCTGTGCTATATATCCACTATAAGCTGAAATATAAATTGGACTGAAAAACGTGGGTTGTGTGGTGTATATTTTTAGCTCTAGAAGACACAATGTTGCTTTTCCAACCAGTGAGGGGTATACTTTGAGGCTGAATGGCACCAAGAGTTTTTGAGTTAAAGAAATTCAGATTGATGACTTTGGTTGGGCTGCAGTTTGTTACTAAGTTTGTAAGTGCAAGATGAGCCACAGACATCCAGAGCCTGCTAAGTGAAAATATCTATTACTCCATCTCACTCCTTCTGGGTGGGGAAAAGTCAGAAAAAGCAAGTAAGTCTAAAAGAATCTAGGTCTCCTGATTCAATTATCAAAGTGAAGAACAACCATTGCATTACAAACAATAGCGTGTCCACCAGTGTTCGAAATCAAGAAGAACTGTGTGAGACAATCCAACCCATCCTTGAAATCTGGGCTTTTGGTCTTTGGAGTTTTGCTTCGCCTGTCTACATTCTTTCCCACACCTAATATTTGTAACAAATTAGCTGTCTTTTATTTATTATCACATATAGTTTGTTGCAAAATGTGTTGAAAGTGTCGTATAGTGTCACCTCTCTCCAGCACCATCTTAAAACACAGAAAAATAAACCAAAACATAGAATATAATGGCAGAAAAATAAAGAGATAAAGAGGAAAGAAATCACAAATGTGAATGTGTACATATGTGTTTGGAGTTTTTGAATGGGTATTGTTTAAGTCACATACTAATGGATTAGAAATCCTTTCTTAATGTTAAAGGTAAATGCGTTACAACAAATGGTCATTTTATGTAACAAAAGCAAAGTTGCTGGAAAAGCTCAGCAGGCCTCGCAGCATTTGTGAGGTGAAAACAGAGTTAACGTTTCGAGTCTGGTGACCCTTCCTTAGAACTGAAAGGGTCACCGGACCCAAAACATTAACTCTGTTTTCTCCTTCACAGATGCTGCCAGACCTGCTGAGCTTTTCCAGCAACTTTGTTTTTGTTCCTGATTTACAGCATCCGCAGTTCTTTTGGTTGTCATTTTCTGTGAATTGCTTTTGTTCTGAATAGCTGTCAGTCAGGCAATTTGATCATCTTGATGGTCTCATTGAGATTTTATACATTTTATTTCAGCTTGTGGGATAGCAGGGGGGCATGACTATTGGTGTATTGGTGTAATTTCCCAGTTAAACTGTGACATGCTATATTTGATTAGGAATTTGCTTGCAGTATACCATATTGCACCAACATTGAGATAATTTAATTACCCAAGTTAATTCTTCACAATCGTATTTAAAAGAAAATTTTATTTATTTTGTTACTGCCAATGAAACTACCACTAACCTAGGATACACAATGGCTTTCTGATAAACTTCAAGCGACCTCTCCATCCTCTGAATCGGCAACAGCAGCCAGCTGCCCAGACCCTGAGAGCGAATTCTAATCCAAACACAACGATGGTAACAGCTTCCTGTTTAAATACAATATAAGTGTTACAACTTATTAACAATGCTAAGTGAACTTTACATTTCTGCTAGTTATACGTTTAATCCCCACAGTGCAGAAAGAGATCCTTCAGCCCAACAAGTTCACACTGACCCTCTGGACGGCATCCCACCCAGACCCATCCTTCTGTCTCCCTATGGCTAATCCACCTGAGTTATACATCCCTGGATACTATGGGCAATTTAGCATGGCCATACTACCTAACTTGCACATCTTTGGACTGTGGGAGGAAACCAGAGAGCCCGATAGGAAACCCACACAGACAGGGGGAGAACGTGCAAACTCCAAGTAGATAGTCACCTGAGGGTGGAATCGAACCTGCATTCTTGGCGCTGTGAGGCAACAGTGCTAACCACTGTGCCACCCTCTTGACTAAAAACAACTAGTGAATGGTCAATGATAGATAGGCTTATGAAAGATAGGGTTAATACAACCGTTCACTACCAGTTTCGACAAAATTGATGTTTAACCACATAAGATAGAATCAAACCCTGAGAGAACTTTGGAAGATGACAAAGACCTAGACAAGGGTTTGACCAGCAGTACATCCAGAAAGAGGGGCAGTTCTTCTGGTTTTTAATCTTTGTAGAGTGGTGTATTTGCAATAGATGTACAAGTGCAGATGACTAGTGCATGCAGATGATAGCTTAAACTAATAGTAAGTAGTGGAATGACTGTCTGCAGTAATGGCTGCAAATGTGACAAATTTTTCGATACTTTGCATTTAAATGGGTCATAATGGATCTTTTTAAATTTTACATTGTTCATTTTGCACAATGAGAAAAACAAAATTTTTGCCCAGTAATCAACAAAGCAGTTCACCTTAAGACTTGGTTTCCAGCACAAACTGCAGGATTAAAATCTCATTTTTTGCTGGCTGGAAGGGTGGTATTGAAAATGGGCTTGAGAATGTATCTACTGCACAATGCTTCCCCAATGCTTTCCTGTTATGATTAGCAGCCTTAATTTCATAAATGACAGGTTACCTATCATGGGAAGGGTGCAAAGTTTTAATGTGAAATGCAAAAAAAAGCAAGTTATGTGAGGAAATTATTTTCATACATCGAGTAGTTAGGGTAAAGAATGCACTGTCTGGAAATGTTGTGTAGGCAGATACCATTGAGGCATGCAAGAGGGCATTGTGTGATTATTTCAAGAGAAATAGAGTACAAAGATATGTGGAAAAGGCAGGAAATTGGCCTAGGTAAATTATGTTCATTTGAATAGACATTACAGGCACAATGGGCCAAATGATCCCATCTGCACAGCAGTAATTCTGTGACTCTGAAAATTGGTAAATTGATGCAATAGCTGTGCTTTGCTGATTTTGTAGTCGAGACATGGATGTTGAGACAGAAATAAGCATGTTATGGAATACCATCTTGCAATGAAGCACCAGAATTCCAGAGCAAAACTTAACAACGGGATTACAGACTAGTTCCTTGGGCCTGTGTTGTCACTCAATACAATCAAATCACTCCAAAACATTCAAGAAATGGCAGACCATGATAACTGGGTTGCTTTTGAGAAAACATTTATGTACAGTTTTGTCAAATATAGTTAGAATCCGTTAATTAATATGTGAAGCTGTAAGAATACCCTATGAATTTAAGACAGAAAATTGAGATTGAATGTGCTCAGGTTACACCTGTATAACACATTACCTAATCAATACAGACTTAAATTGAATAATTAGAAGGTTAACTTTATGGTGTATACAAAAGTTGTGCAGATTAGATTGTACTTAACCAGTGTCAGGAGCCATTTTTGTGAGAGAGCCTCAAATTCAGAAAATGTTGACAAGATGGCCAGGATTAAGCATCCAAGGACTAACAAAAATCTGAAATGAAAAACAAGGATCAATCGTTACACAGATTGAATTGATTTAAAATAAACGTTGAACATATAGCTATGTACAAACTAATGTCAATGTACATGAGAAGGAGGCAAAGTCAGAAATAATATCACCAATGTATTTTGATATTTTGTCAGCAAAATTTAAATCTGTAGCAGCAAAGATAGAAATATGGTTTGTTTCACAGGACAGCAATGAATTTGCAATCTTACCACTTACAAGGATATGTATAATGCGGCAGAGACCACAGCAGATTTAATCTTAATATTCTGCATAGACACTGGAAGGAATTATACTCCAGCACGGAGTCCCGATGAATTCCAGAAAATCAAATGTGAAACTGGTCACAAAATCATGAGCAGCAAGGTTTCAATCTGTTCTTACAGTGGCCAATGCTAATCACTGGAAATACAAGTCAGAAATCAACCTTTAGGATTTTTAATATTACTATTATTTTAATTAATCTTCGTTATGTCCTTTCATTATGAAGAAAGAAGGATCAAAATGTATATGATAGGAAGATGCTCTTTACCATCTATATAACAATAAAGGTGATATATAGAGATACACTTAGGAAGAAAATAATAAATTGAGTGCAGATTGCCAGGTAAGGCTGTGAAGGAAATATAGTTATTATATCAGCAAATAGGATACAGCAGCAATTCAGTGTAGATTCGCACTCCACCTACTGTTGCAAGGCAATGGTTTAATTTGAGCAATGGAAAAAATGTAGAATTTATGTTTGTATAGTGCTTTTCACAACCTCAGGTCATACCAAAGCTTTAATGAACGGAAGACATAAAGCTTTCTCACAATGTCACCTCTGCTAAAGCTGAACTTTTGTTCCTAGTTCCTCCTCTTCTGAACACTCTATTTAAGGGCTGGGGTTGTTGCCTGACACACCAGCTGGAGGTTAATTAAGGAATCGGTTTTCAAAAATTCAAACATATCTCTATATTGGAAAGAAATGAATAATTGACACAGCTACTCAAATCAACTATTAATGCGTAAATTACTGTAGCAGAATCTAAAGGGAAAACAATTCCCAAGATATTAATTCATTTGTGCATGTCTGACAATATACACAGCTCATAGAACTAATACTTTCTTGGGATTAGCATACCATTACATGAGATAGTAGTCAATAGAAAGTAATGCTAAACCTTTATAAAGCTAGTTAGTCTTCAGCTGGAGTGTTGTGTTCTGTGTCGGCCACTCACAGATGAGAAATTTCTCTGTGGTATCAAGATTAATTATCAGAGGTTTAACGCAACTGATAAACTAATTAGTTGTATCGTGAGGAAACACAGTTAAATAGCTACACAAACAGCCAACACGTTACTATATCATTCAAATAGTGATCTTTCAGGGGCTGAAATTTCTTAAGTCTTGCCTGGCCAATGGAAGGAGAAACAGAATTTGTGACTGTGAAGACAACAGAATGCCTGTCCCATCCCACAGGAATGGCAGACACTGACAAGGTGACTCCTGTCTGGCATTTAAAAAGGAGGACATTATGAATTTCTATGGAGGAAACAACTGGGAAATGCCAAACAAGGAAAAGAACATTCTCTTCTTCACCTCCAAATGCAACCAATCTTGGATATGCAAATATGATCAATTTTCCTTCAGGTTTGTGTGTCTCACAGGCTTCTTAAAAGAGTTCAATATTGTTCATGTTAGTTCTTAGCTGGTGGGAATGAAATTTGTACTTTAACTTTGAATAAAATTCCTAGGATTCCTAGATTGTCCAATGACTCCCACGGAGCTGCCTTTCAATTGTCGTGCCATCCCATTGGAAAATTACTGCACTGAAAAAGCAAGACAGAAGTCCTGGTGCAACAAGATTTCATTCTGAATTCTAGCTGCAGGACAACAATTCCAATCTGCATTTAGTCCGAGCCCAGATTGGAGTCTTAGACTCTGCCTGTTTACACTATAGCAGTCTAGGTTGTACAAAAGCATATGATTTTTTGAAACTAAGATTGCTCTTTGAATTGGTTAAGGCACGCAGTTCTTAAATTCTGAGAGTCAAAGCCTCTCAGGTATTGTAAGAATCTGACAAGTGAAGGCCCTCTCATGGATGGCTCCACGAATCCCTTTTTTTTGTCTCATCATGTCTTTGAGCAGTGATGCAATTGAATGCTAGAGTCTCTTTTTCAAAAGGAATCTTCCATCAGTGCTTAAAGAAGCAACAGGAGGCTCCTAATGTACCCTGTGAGTAGGAGATCGATAGATATTTCGTTTAAACTGCTCAGATATGTTTGGGTGCACATCTAGAGCAAATGTGACTTAAATCTGGGCCTCCTTGTCCAAAGGTAAGGACACCACCACAGCTGCAAGAAAATCTTCTATGTACTGTACCGAATTCCTAAAAATATATATGAAGCATCCATAATATACGGCATTTCTTCTATTAATTACATTTTTATTTCAAGAGCTTAAGCTTCCACATTAGTATTCCAACTAATAGCCATAACAACAATGCATCAGTTGATTTAATGATCATTACCAGTTATTTTTACCTGTATATTCTTGAATCACAAGGCTACATTGTACTGTTTGAAGTATAGGTACTGACTTTGAAGTTTCAAATTTAGTTCTTTTTTCGAAAGTGAACTAAGGTCTAAATGATAAATTAACTATTGGGTCAGAATTGTGCTTATGTACCTTGAAATATTATAACTTTCATATCACCAGCGCCTCTGGAGGCATATATATTTTGGAAACCTGAGTATTGATTATAATAGTGAGTATAGGAAATAACCATTCATTATTTGTGATGGGTATTTAAGATGAAAATGAAATTTCCCCGTCAATTAATGTGAGTACAACTTTGAGGCGTATGAAAATATCAGACTGTCCTTAGTTTTCCATGGCAACCCTGACAATATTATCTCCCACAACAAAATGTGCAGTGATGATTTCATGGAATCTGTTAAATCAGCCAATAAGTGTAGTATCAAAACATACAGCGGCGCATTAGTTTTCACTTATTTACAACAACCTGAGAAATTTCTGCTTCCTTGAGTAGAGTGGGCAATGGTGAGAGAGTTTGAAAAGTATAAAAGTGAAAAAATTCAGAAGCTCAACATTGAGAAAACAAAATTTCCGATTTTCCCTCTAAGGTTTAAATGGCGAGGTCTAAATCTTGCCCATGAGTGGTGACTACCTTAGTTCCATGTATTTGTTATCTGATCATTAGCTGCACTCATCTCACTTCCTTCCTCAAGAAACCTTACAGCATTATTTCCCGAAATGAAAGTCAAAGCAGTTACCCAGTGGCAGCAGCTTGCCACTTGCTTCTCCAGGCCTTCATCCTACTGACTTCCTCACAATGTCTTTGCCTACAACATGGACATATTCCTCTTCCAGCCATTGTCCATGCAATTCAGTGTCAGCAACCCACCAGTCTCCACACATTATCGTGTTTGCTCTCCGACCAACTCGGGCACCACTTCAGCCCTTCAACACTTTACTCTGGAGCTCAGGGACACTTATACCCTGCGAGTTTCTACTAGATCACTTTGTGTGCAGGGATACACATATATCTCGTGCACCTACAAAGGATGCACCTTATGGCTCAGTTTCATTTGAGCTATGTTGGAAGCAGACTGCCTCTGGTGTATAACATTGTTTTTCAGTGCAGAATGTCAGGCTAGTAACTTGTCATGGTTCAGAGCATTGAACAGTCAGATTTGTATTGCTGCACAATCACTGCACAAAATCAAACTCAGCACTAAAGCATTTGCCAGCATCTAACACAGCAAACACACTGCATATGGCTCAACCAAATGGCTATGTCAGAAAATCAAAGGGGATCAGTTCTTAGTGGGATTAATGGGGACTATGGTCAGTTAGAGGGTTGGTCACAGTCAGTTGCTACATCAGAGAGACTGTTGTGGAGACATCTTCCAAGTTGTCATGCAATATAACTAAGAAACTAACTGAGTATGATGACAGAGGATGGTACGGTAGTTAGTGGTGGTGCACAAGTGGGAAATGTAGTGAGATGTCCCCCCACTGAGTGATTTGGAAGCACAGAGGGCAGGCAGGGTTGGTAGCTGGGGAGAATGAGGTTGGAGAGAGATATTGCATGCAATAACCAGAGTTATAGTCAATGACCCGCATTGAGACAAACATACAGTGGCAGAGTTGGAATGATTAGTTCCCCTGTGGCAGATTGAAGTTGTTGGCACTTATCTTTGCAGGACACAAAAAATCATCCACGTTCTTGCACTGCTGTGCAATGCATTTAGCCCACAACACTGCATTAACCTGGGTCGGACCTGGTGTTGTTGCCACCTTTGCCAGCCAGAAAGAAACAACACTGCCTGCATTTCCACCACAGCATCCACCAGTGCGTCCAGACCCTTGTCTGTGAACTTGCCTTTCCAGGCCATTTTCTTTGGGGTAATGATGCAGTAATGGTACAGGGCAAAGGGCAGTTCCTGGCCTTGCAGTGTCTGAAATGGTGCACAAGTGGCATTTAAATATGGTGCGAGCAGCGTGAATGCTGCAAAGACCCGACAGTGGGAACTCACCCCATGTCCTGCTGCACGATTCCAAGGTGGGCACTGAAGAGGTCACATGCATGAGTGGAGAGCAGGTGACTGCATGAGAAAAATTGCCATGGGCAATGGGGGACTGGGCACCATGAATCTCTGATTTCTGAGGAAGGGTCATCAGACCTGAAAAGTTAACTTTGTTTTCTCCTCCACAGATGCTGCCAGACCTGCGGAGCTTTTCCAGCAACTTTGCTTTTGTCAAAAGTATTGCATATTATCTAAATTCATCACAGTAACAGTACAGAATGCAGAACGTAATGACACAGCTACAGAGAAGGTGCAGAGAAAGATCAACACTAATGACAGGTCCATTCATACGTCCGATAACAGGTGGGGAAGAAGCTGTTCTTGAATCTGTTGGTAAATATTTTCAAACTTTTCTATTTTCTGCCTGTCAGAAGAGGGTGGAAGAACATGTAACTGGTTTGGGAGGGGTCTTTGATTATGTTGGCTGCTTTCCCAAGGCAGCGGGAGATGTAGACAAAGTCAATATAAGGAAGGCTGTTTGTGTGATGGACTGGGCTGCGTTCACAACTTTGTAATTTCATGCGGTTTCGGGCAAAGCAGTTGCCATACCAAGCTGTGACGATTCCAGATAGGATGCTTTCTATATTGCATCTACAAAAATTGATAAAATCTATTGTAGGCATTCTGAATTTCCTTTGCTTCTGAGGAAGTATAGGCATTGGTATTCTTTCTTGGCCATAGTGTTAACGTGGATGAACCAGGACAGATTGTTGCTGTTATTTGCCTCTAGGAACTTTAAGTGTTTGACCATCTCCACCTCAGCACTATTGATACAGACAGGGGTGTGTCCTCCACTCCACTTCCTAAAGTCAATAGCCAGCTCCTCTTTTTTGCTGACATTAAAGGACAGCTTGTTGTCTTTACATGATGCCACTAAGCTTGCTATCTCTTCCCTGTGCTCTGTCTCATCATTGTTTGAGATCAGACCCTAAACCTGTAAAGGGATTAAGAGCTGAGTTTGGCCACACAGTCATGAGTGTATGAAGAGTATTGGACGGGACTGAGTACATGACCTTGCAGGACACTGGTGTTGAGGATTATGGTGGAGGAGGTGTTGTCATCTGTGCTTAATGATTGCAATCTGCAGGTCGAAAAGTCGCAGATCCAGTTACAGAAGGGGGAGCAGAGTCCTAGGTCTCAGAGCTTGGAGGTGGGTTTAGTTGGAATTATGGTGTTGAAGGTGGGGCTAAAGTCTATAAATAGGGGATTGATGTAGGTATCCATGTTATTCAGATGTTGCAGGCATGAGTTAGGGCCAGGGAGATGGAGCCTGCTGTGGATCTCGTGTGATGGTCAGCGAATTGTAGTGGATCAAGTCCATCTGGGAGGCTGCAGCTAAAGTGTGCCATTACTAACCTCACGAAGCACTTCATAAGGAAGGATGTCATAGCCACCAGGCAGTAGTCATGAAGCTACGTTGCCTGATTCTTTTTCGGCACCAGGATAAAACTGGTCTTCTTGAAGTAATTGGAAACCTCACATCAGAGGAAGGAATACTCCAGCCAGCTGGTCCACACTGGATATGAGTGCATGGCACGGGACTCCACCTGGGCCAGTCGCTTCCGTTGGGTTCACCCTCAAGAAGTTCAATCTGACATCTGCAGGGGTGGCTCTGGGTACAGGTGCAGCTAAGGCTATCAGGGCAGGTGACATCATTTCACTGACCTTCTGTTCAAAACAAGCATAGACTGCATTGAGCTAACTGGGAAGGGATACATTGTTATCAGCGATTCTCATCGTCTTTGATTTGCAGCCCGTTATATCGTAAAAGCCTTGCCACATGCGACATATGTTTGTGTGTTTAGTCTGGGGCTCTAGGTTAGCCTGCTTTTGTCTCTTGGAGTCCCTGACAGCTTTGTGAAGGTCATATCTAGATTTCCTGTATGGGTCAGGGTCAACTGACTTGAACACTTCAGAGCTGGACTTCAATAGGGAATGGATCTTTTAGTTTATCCATGGTTTCAGATTGGTGAACACTCGGATTAACTTCTTTGGCAAGCAGTCATCTACTCAAAGATGAAGTCTGTGACAGTAGTGGCATTGTCATTTAGGTTGGCCGCTGAGTTCTTGAGTATGGACCATTCCATTGACTCCAAGCAGTCACATAGAAGCTCGTCTGCGCACTGTGTGACTTTCTTTACCGGATCCTCATGCTTCAGTTACTGCTTATAAGGTAGGAGAAGGAGCACAGGCTTATGATCTGACTTACCAAAATGCAGGTGGGAGATACCTTTGATGATTGTGTAGCAATGGTCAAGGGAGTTTGGGCCTCTGGTGGAACAGCAAATGTGTTGATGCTATCTTGGGAGCACAGTCTTCAGGTTGGTTTAGTTGGAGTCGCCGGTTATGACGAATAAAGCCTTGGGGTTTGCTTTCTGCTTTAACTGTGACATTATGAAGGAAAGGTAGTCATTATCAGTGGTGCTTATATAGCTGCTTTAATTGTGAAGATAATATCTGTCGGCAGCAGAGCTTGTGAAATTCATACCATTCTAAGAGACTGCCTGACAACCCAGCAGGGTTCGTAACCATATCATAATGGCGTATCCTTACTCGATTATCTGGAGGCAATGGGAAAAACGTTCCAGTAACAGCGAAGGGTTACAATAAGGCATACAGCCAGCTGATCAATTGTGAACAATGCCCTGAAGAACTGCAGGCATGTCTGATTCCATTATTAGATTAACTGATCCTGAACACGAAATGATCTTGGTGACAAACTTTCGTTGCCACAGAGAGTAATGGAGGCTTACCTAACTCAATCTAGGCTGGAAAACCTTTAGCCAACTCAGTCAGAAAGAAACTCCATTTCTCCTTCAACCAGACCCAGCACACAGACTGAGAAAAGCTGATTCTATTCAATCTGTTCAGATACAAATTAGCGAATTGGCATTCAGTACGTGTAATATTATTAGACACATGACCTTTAGCTTCCGTTTACACAGAAAAACAAACTAGATAAACTCATTTTTCCTCTTTCATGTCACTTTCAAAGATAGTTTAATTGAAAGGATTAATTATTACTTGTAGGGATATGTCTCCACCGTCAGAGACCCAGACTAACTATATTTTTTCAGAGAGGCTGGATGATGGAACCATCATGATTCACTTTTGCCAATATGGTGAACACACATGGAAGGACAAAACAAAGGCAAAACAGTTAATTTATCAAGTCTGTTTCAAATCAAATTCTGACTCAACCACTTACTATCCTTGCAGGACATTCTACATGAAAACCCTGGTTCCAAATCCCAAAGGTTCATTCATTGCTGCTTCTTCACTACTCAATCCTGTTGCTCTCTACAGAAATCATTTTCTCCTCCTGATTAAAGATTCTTTATTACACACTTGTTTACGAACTTCAGTTCATTTTCTACCAGACATTTATTCAAAAGCTTTGTGAAAAAGGTCATTTGTACCATAGAAATGATGTAATAGTCTATTACAAGGCAGTCTGAACAAGGAGGACCATTTTCTGACTTTATGTTTCCAAAATGGATCTTATTTATCAAAAGTAAGCACTGTGAATGATTACCAAACATCAGTTTACATGGTTGGTAAATTATGGAAGCACTAAATTCCCAACATGGATGTAGGATGTCCATATCCTGTTGTGCCAACAACAAAAAAAGTATCATCAGGTTATTTTACACTATTTCACTGGGAGCGCTATCTTCTTGTTAAAGCTTTAGCATGTTGTCAGGAGAATTGGAAATTACATGCCAAGGATATTTAGCTAACACTACATAGGCTTCAAATAGTTGTATTAAAGGCCATTTTAATTGATATCAATGATCAGAGTTCCACTAATTATTTAAATTTAGTTTCTTAATAAGGCCAAAATATTTTCCTGTAGAGACACTTGAAAGATTAACTTTAAAAAACGACTAGCTTGATGAACTCTCACTGTATAAATTAACTTACGTAATGCATCACCATTGTTTCAAATATTAGTCTTAGAAACTACCTCTTGAGTCTGGTGACAAAGAATCATGACACTGCAAACATAAAACTAGCATTTTGGAAACCAGCTATTATATGTGTGAGGCAGGTCATGTGATTCCTTGTCATGTGATATGTCAAAGACACCTTGTTGTGGGGGAGATGGTAAAGTGGTAAGTGTCAATGTAAGTATATACCTGAAAGTTTAAGTGTTAGCTATGAGGCAAAAAAGCTGATAGGAGATGCACTTCCAACCTTGGGCCCTAGAGAAAGTGGCAGCATTGTGATATGGTCACAGGCGCCTGAGATTCATTATAATTCTTCACATTTGCCGTCAACGTTCTAGTGGAAGATGGGTAGTGAGAAAGCTGCATGGACTAATTTTGGGAAAAATATCCTATCTGCCTTCTTATTCCCTTTTATTTACTCCCATCCTCCTTTCCTCTCTTAACTTCTTTGTCAAATTTGGCATCAAGTCCATCCCCAATAATTCACCCTTCTCAGTTTATTTATTTCTAAATATGTTGTACTTATTGGATAAAGAGATGCACTGTCCTATTGTGCAACAAGGTCGCAGATGTCCGACTGCTCTTGCCTTTATGCCCAGTGTATTTATGGAATTATTTTGGCCTATATAAATCAAAAAGGTCTCACAGAAATGCTGTGAGATAACCATCCCACTTATCTGGTTGATGCATTTTCCACTTGAAATAGTATGACACATGAAACAATTCGCTATATGGCCAGAAACACTGGGACATACTCAACAATCAATAATTATGGAAAGTGGTCAAAATTATAACCTGATATATGTAAATTTTTAATGAGGCATTTTCCTTTTCCATCTTCTGCATTTCTCATACCGTGTACAGTCCTTATCTGAGGGCTGTGCACGGCATTTGTTTCCTGTGCAATCATCCTGCAGCTGGTTTCTATTTGGTTCATCAGTCCTTCAGTATAATCACTTTGTGGACAGAAACTACGCCGACTTTGGCATTTCTTTCACTGATGCAGTGGGACCTGCTGTGTACTTGTCCAATTACATGTTCAAACCCTCCCTTTTATTTAATTTGATTTGATTTATTATCACGTGACTGAGACACCGTAAAAAATGTTGTTCTGCATGCTATACAGGCAGATTGTATCATACAAAGTGCATCAGGTAGAAGAACAGGATCTTGATGGGACAGAATCTGTCCACGGATGTCTAATGCTATTCTCTAATGTCCAATACCACTACCCCACCTTCACAATGTCAGGCTTCATTGGTCAGGTGCTATTCCGCATCTTTGCAGAGCATTGAGTATATCCAGTTTATTGTAATACAGTATAGACTTGATGGTGGTCCCATCATAATGTGCTCTATGAGCTGTGAGTGAGTTGTGGGGTGAGGATGGGGTGTGAAAGGTGCATGGGAGCTGAGAAGGGAGGGTGAAAGGGGTTAGGAAACGTAAAAAGCATGAGTTCAAATTGGTGACTCACCTGCTGACATGTGGATGCTAGCAAAGGAATGGACACAACTTGACAGTGAATTACCTCAACCCATGCTTTTACAAACATGCTACTGCTTTTGGCAATATTCTCATGATGGCCATAGATCCCAGTAGCAATGTTATAACATCACTGCATTAACAGTGGCACAGGTTACATTGCACCTTCAACAGTTAAAATGCTTCTAAAGTATTTTTGAGAATGGAGAAAAACAATTTAATAGACAAAAAACATTCACAAAACCATGGACGATGACACTAGGGGTGTAATCATTAGTTAAATAAAACAGTAAACACAGCAGGCAGGTGATGTGTTGCTGCTGTAGCACCTGGGAATTGATCAACAGCAGAATGACCCATGGCAGCCTTTACAACAGTATCTGCGACTTGAAGAATTTGGATTTTGAGTTGATGAGCTGGAGTACAAGCTTCAGCCTGAGTGATGTATCATGGAAGGGGTACATTGCCTGTTACTACCTGACTGTTTTGTGCCAAGATGCAATCCCACCCATTAAGACAGGTACCTAAGGATCAGTCCATGGTCAGGGCAGGAGGGTGTCTCTGTAGGAATGGCAGGTCTGGTGATCCAGAAGGTAGCACTGGAGCAAACTCAACAGGTTTGAGACTCCTGAAGTTCATAGGGATAAGCAGGGAGTGCAGGGTGGATAAGAAAACTGACCACTGCAGCGAGGTGCAGGATACCAGTAAATCAGGGAAGCAAAAAAGGAATGTATTTGTAGCAGTGAACGGTATTGTTAGAGCGACCAATGTCTTTGCAACTCTGACACAGAGTCCCAAAGGGCTATATTGCTTGCCCGGTGCCAGGGTTAAGGAGAATTCCTCAGAGTTGGAGAGGAACTTGGATTGGGAGGGAGAGGATCCAGTTGTCACTGTCCGTGAGTATAGCAATGCAATAGACAGGACTAAGTAGCAGGTTCTGCTGAGGGAGCATGGGCAGCTGGAGGCTAAATGAAAAACCTGAACCCCGAAGCTAATAATTACTGGATTAATATCCAAGCCATGAACAAAATGATAAATAGAACATAGAACATAGAACATAGAACAGTACAGCACAGAACAGGCCCTTCAGCCCACAATGTTGTGCCGACCATTGATCCTCATGTAAGCACCCTCAAATTTCTGTGACCATATACATGTCCAGCAGTCTCTTAAATGACCCCAATGACCTTGCTTCCACAACTGCTGCTGGCAACGCATTCCATGCTCTCACAACTCTCTGCGTAAAGAACCTGCCTCTGACATCCCCTCTATACTTTCCACCAACCAGCTTAAAACTATGACCCCTCGTGCTAGCCATTTCTGCCCTGGGAAATAGTCTCTGGCTATCAACTCTATCTATGCCTCTCATTATCTTGTATACCTCAATTAGGTCCCCTCTCCTCCTCCTTTTCTCCAATGAAAAGAGACCGAGCTCAGTCAACCTCTCTTCATAAGATAAGCCCTCCAGTCCAGGCAGCATCCTGGTAAACCTCCTCTGAACCCTCTCCAAAGCATCCACATCTTTCCTATAATAGGGCGCCCAGAACTGGACGCAGTATTCCAAGTGCGGTCTAACCAAAGTTTTATAGATGGTAAATGGTAAATGACATCTGAGAGTTGGACATGTGGCTCAAAGATTGATTTTGGAGAAATGGATTTGATTCCTGGGGTACTGGCACCATTACTGGAGAAAGAGTAAGCTGGACTACTGAAACGGCCTTCACCTGAACTGTACTGGGACCAATATACTGATGGGTCATGTAACAAGGGCTGTATTGGGTGAGGTGGCGGGGGGAACAATTATCAAGTGAGGAACATTTGTGTAGTTGACAATAAAGGACAAGGCAATAATACGGGGTGATTTGCAAACAATGACAACCAGAATGTGACAGGAAGAGTCAGAGTTACAAATATTAGATCAACAAATAGGTTACTGTAGGGAAAACAGTAAAAAGGCAGGGTTAAAGAGGATTTTTAAAATCTGATTATGAATAGTATTTGTTAATAATGGGTAAATTGGTAATGCAAATGGAAATAAATGAATATATGATAGCAATTACAGAGACTTGGTTGCAAAGTGACCATGGTTGAGACACAAAATTAAAGGACATTTTGTATTTTGGAAAGAAAGGAAGAGGGGTAGCTCTGTTCATCAAAGATGAGTTCAGTACAGCAGTAAGAAATTATCTTAGCTTGATGATCAAATGTAGATTGTGTTGTATAGGTAAGAAAAAGCAAAGAAGTCAGTGGTAGGTTTGGATTGTAGGCCCCTGACAGTAGCTGTACTGTGGGAAAGGGTACAAATCAAGAAATAATGGTGGCTTCTAAGACTCTATCTTACAATAATAATGGGAGATTCTAATTGCCATAATGACCAAATAAACCAAAATGGTGAAGGTAGCCTGCATTTGAATTCCTAAAGTGCATCTGGGACAGTTCCTTTAACAGTATGTTTTAGAATGAACCAGTGAACAGGCTACTTTAAAGTTGGGAAGGTGTCACAAAACAGGATTAATAAATTACAGATGCTGCCAGACCTGCTGAGCTTTTCCAGCAACTTTGTTTTTGTTCCTGCTTTACAACATCCGCAATTCTTTTGGTTCTTATTTACTATTTAGCTCACTGCCACATCTCTTCTAGGCATGCCCAACTAGAAGAAGTTCTGCTCCTCTCTCTGACAGGATTTCCATTCTAATCTCTCTTCTTGCCCACCGACATTAATAATTTCACTGTCACTCCTGGTGTTTGACCAGGTATTTGCTCTGTCCAACTGTCTTTCTCTCTCTTTGGGCTCTATCCTATCGTTTACTCCCTACCCCACCCACCTCCCTATTTTCTGCATTAAACTGATGTTTTCCCAGCCACCATCTGTTCTGAGGAAGTGTCACCAGACCTGAAACGTTAACTCTGTTTTCTCCTCCACAGATGCTGCCAGACCTGCTGAGCTTTTCCAGAAAACTTTGTTTTTGTTGTTAATAAATTACCCCTATACTAAAGGATGATCTGGAGAAGAGTGATTATAACATTGTAGAATGTCATATTTAGAGTTTAAGTATGAGAAATTTGGATCTGTAAATTAAGGGAATAAAGATAGTAAGAGGTCAGGATTGGCTAAAGTGGACAGGGAAAATTAGTTAATAGGGAAGATAGAAGAGAAGCAGTGAAGGATATTTATGCTTGTATCAGTGATAATGGGAACTGCAGATGCTGGAGAATCCAAGATAATGAAATGTGAGGCTGGATGCTGTTCTTTCATGATGCTGAAAAAAAAAATCCATTGAAAAAGAAAGACTTCAAGAAAGATGTGTTATCTGGAACTAACAAAAGAATGTTAAGAATGGTATCCTACTGAAAGCAAGTTTGGGGAAATTTTAGAAACCAGCAAAGAATGAATAATAAATTAGAGCATGAGTAATAACTGGTAATAAGAAAACTCTTGCAAACTGGGGAATTAATAATAGCCAACAAGTAAAAACTTTGACCATAGTTTTTCTGTTTTCAAAGTAGAAGACACCAAAAGCAACATAAGAATCAAAGAAAGGCAGAGAGGAGGGGAGGGAAGAACTTAAAATAATTACTTTTGCAGGAGAAAATGTACTCCAAAAACTAAAGGAACTTAAAGCTTACAAGTTCCCTAGACCTGACGGCCTAAGTTCATGAAAAGAGTGTCTGAAGAGATTCTGTTAATGTTCTTCACGCTAAAATGGACAACCTCACACTTTCCCATGTTATGTTTAAAACAACTACTCAATTCATTAATCAATATCTCTTTGGTTTTTTCCTTATAGCTCGACTTCCTAGCTATCTTTGTACTATAAGCAAATTTTGTTTACAATATAATCCACGTCATCATCCAAATCATTAACAAAGATAAAATATTGAGGTTGGAGTATTGGTCCCTGTCTGAAATTACAAAGCTTCTACGTTGCAACCTATTACATACCTTTGGAAATTAAAATACATAATAATAATGGTCAATCTTTAGCCACCCAACATAATATAACCTCAAAGAACTCTAATAATGTTGTCAAACATTGTTTTCCTTCCTCACAACCATGTTAACTCTGTCTAATTGCATTATGATTTTTGAAATATTCTTTTACTTCTCATAATTGATTCTGGCATTTTCTCAGTGACAAATATTACACTGATTTCTTGTTTTCTCTGTTCTTGAATAATGGTCTTACATTTGTGACATGCCAAGTCACTGGGAGCTTTACAGAATCAAGAGAATTTTGAAAGATTACAGCCATTTCCCATTGTCTCACCTGTAAACTGGCCTTAACAAATCCAACTGACTGGGCTGGACTATCCTATGGGTATCGTGCTTTTTAATAATCTGATTTAATATTGACTAACTGTTTTAGACTTACATGACTTCACCAGATATTTATTAATCAACATTTATTAAGTAACATTTACTATGTAACACCAGTCGACATCAACTAAATAGCTACTGTTGATTCAGATTTACTTTGATGTTGCATTTCGCAAGGGTATTGTGGAACAATTATTTGATTTCAGGCATGTCACCTTCTGACTCTTTCTTCTGCAATTCATCAAGACAATTTTACGTAAGATCAATCCATGTTCCAAGAATTATTTCAAACCTTAATGGTTCTCCTGGCATCTTGTGAAAAGAATTGCGTGTGTGTACCTTATTCAGTGTTGCTATTACTAGCCATATATTCCCAGATAAGATCATGTGTCAAATGTCACATCAGATATCAGGTATTAAAGTTGAATACTTGATGCACATTTATTATCTTTATCTGTGGAAAAAAAAGTGTTGTGTGATTTTATGGTTATTTGCAGAATCATGTTCTGAATCGGAATTTCACAGCATTTACCTTAAATACAGTTTTTTGAGCCTGGTTCAAATACTTTAAAAATTAATTGTTATGCTAAGTAATGTTAGTTCTTTTGCCTTATTATGACATATTTAATTTCGCAATATTTTTGAGGAAAAAACCTCCTCTTTTCCCGTTGTCCTCTCTAGTAGAAGAAAGGAAGAGTATTCCAAGAATGGTTTTCAGTCACTCAGTATAGTCTGGAATTAAAAACCACGATCTATTTACAGACTGCTTAATAGGGATTTTAGCTCTGTGGAATGAACACCAGTTTCATTACACAGCCTTAACATAATCAACAAGCCAAGCTTTTGTTAATCCCACCTGGAATGTCAGGAAACAATATGGAATTTAGCATTACTTTGGTATCCTTGGGTGTAGGATACAACATTACATAATTAATCACTGTTACTCTCATCTGTCTCCTGGATCAGTTTTTTAACACATCTGTCCCTTTATGTTCTCTCAAATATTAAGCAAATAGCTACCAAATATTCTTTAAATTGAAAATCTCAAAATTTTCATTCTCAAAGCGGAAACTTTTGCAACCCGATTGGGCAATGTCACGAAAAGGGAATTATATCCTGTTTGTGTCAGCTTGCGTCAGTTCATAGAATTCCTACTCACTAAAGAGGTAGGGTCCTAACCTCATTCCATGATTTGAGAGTATAATGTAAATTGACATATCAGTACAATACACAGTTTTCAAAACAACACATGGTGTTCTATCTTCCAAAGTTTACGGTGGTGAATGTGGAGATGATCACTGCTGTCATGTATCAGGACCCCTCAACTGTGCATAGGCACACTGACCTTAGCGTCAAAGACTTCAGCCTATTGTGCAGTACTTACCCAAAAGTTTTACTTGACTAAAACTGAGGTTCCATCTGGTCTCTTCAGTAGACAATTGTTAACTATTTATATGAACAATTTAGACTTTTGAATCAAAATATATTTCTTAACTTTGTAGATGATGCCAAATTGGGGAGGGACCATGCATTATAATCAATACTGCGGTAGAAATTTACAAATCACAAGTTATTAACATACTTCCACAGTCTGCAGATATTGACGAAACAACTTCAACATAAATAAATGTATGTTATATTTTAATGAGTAAAATAAGAAAAGCTGCAGGTTACTTAAAAGAACAAGGATATAAATGAAGTAGTGCAGCAAAGGGATTTACAAAATTTACAAGCAAATCTTTTCCATCAAAATATGAAATATATCTTTGAAAGTGTAAATCAAGCTGCAGATGTGGAATTGAGTTTCAGTCACTTTTGACAAAGATGTAAATTCAGGTGCAGATTTTTTTTTGTTTGCTGAGGGCTTCACAAACTCACTATACTGTGACCAGCTGATGGCTGTGGCCATCTTACACAAGGTTTTGGTTTCCTTTTTAAAAACATTTTCGTCCATGAAGGTCTCAGGATCTGAAATCAGATGAAGGAAGTTGAAAATTGAATGCCCGTTTATACCCAGTCAAAACAGTACTTTCAGAATCTTTCTGAGCAAACATTTTTTTCAGCATAAGATTGTAGGAGCTGATCTAACTTATTAATTTATCAATTTATTATGACCTTATTATGTAACTCCATTAGATGTCTGCCTACTTAAGACCACTGGGCTGAAATTTATAGATTATATATTAAGTTTGAGTAATGTCAAGTTTTTTGGACAGTTTTTGTCATGAGGCCTACCAGGTTTTCTTGCCCTGCTTTATCAAATGTGCCTCATTAATTACCTATGTGTCAAAGGTAATTAATGGCATGTCTCAAGTCCAGTTTCCACCCCATCTTATCATGCTCATTCCCAGAGAAGCTCACTACTCAGTAGATATCTGCTGAAATCAGCATCCCTTGCATCCACACCATCCTTAAAAGCTTGTTGTGCATCCAGGTAAATACCATCATTCCAGAGTTGCCCTGCATGTTCCTAACATTTGCCTCAGGTATGACAAGCAGGGAAAACAGGTGCCCTGCTTTTCAGATGGGCACCTGGAGATTCTGTTGGGTGGGGTATTGCCAACGTAGGATTTCCTCCTTCCCCGTGAACAGCACTGGAGACCAAGATATCAGGCCAGGCCAGCCTGGTCTGTGGTTGTCACCGACGTCAGTGTAGTCTCAACTGTCTGAAGGAATGCCCAGCACTGCAGAAAGAAGACCTTATCCACTCTGCCAGCATAAATGCCACCATATTCTCTCCAGTAACTCACACTCATTCTCTCTCTGTGACTCTACCCATTTCCCACCAAGACTCATGCTCTACTGCACTCTCCTTATTGCCTGCAACATCTTCTCTCACCCACCCCAAACACTCAACACCACTAACCTAGTATACCTCTACATCGCCTACTTACTTACTTGGAAGACTTTTCGACGTGCACCAAAAGTTGTGCTACCCTTTCAGTATGAAACAGCCAACAATAGAGAAGAAAAGGTCAAGATGGTCAGTGTTTGGATTGTACTGGAGGCTGCCCTTGACTTACTCTGCTGGGAACCCCTGACTGAGGTCTCCTGACAACTGTGATAAGCTCCCTGCCTTTGTATTTCAGCTAAACATCAATCTGGCATCTCTGGCTGTGGGGTAAAACACAAAAACGCAAACACAAGAAGGCAAAGTAATGCAGAGTTGCTGTCAACACCCAGATAGACTCAAGGTTAGTGAGTGCCAGGATAGAAAAAGAACAGCCCAGAGATGCAGCCTGGATCAGACTACGGGCTTGGTGCATGTCCCTGAGCCCTCAGTGTCCTTGCTACAGCATTACAATGATATTTACCGGTGCAGTGTATGATAAAGCATTGAATTGCAGAAGCAATCTGTAAGTGAATCAGAGATGTGCCATGACGGATCTTACAGGCTGGCATATTATGGAACCCAAAGTTATTGGACATGGTGTAGGTGCCCATGGAGTGTGTCCTGAGATGCTGATATCCTGTATCCAACGTGGAGATCACTCGGAGCAAGATACGAGTGAAATCTGTCAGATAACCCCACTGTTGCGAGTTGCCTGATCCCTAGCTTGCTTGACGAATTTTGTAATATGGAAGTATGAACTTGAGAATCATAGAATTCCTACAGCATGAAAGCAGGTCATTTGGCCCATTGAGTCCACACAACCCCTGGAAGAAATCCATGCAGACACAGGGAGAATGTGCAAACTCCACACAATCGCCCGAGGGTGAAATAAAACCTGGGTCCCTGGCGCTGTGAGGCAGCAGTGGTAACCAGTGAGCCACCATGCTACCCCCTTAATGAATGATGTGAGTTGTGACATTAACAAGGTGTTTTATGCATGTTAATCTCTGTCAAGTGGCAAGTCACCGCTACTTAGCAAAAACCCATCAGGCTGCTTGTGGAAAGCATAAAAGCTGTAAAATCACGCTTTCAACATCAAGACAGGCCTTGCTGCACTTGTTTCTCAATTCTACCCAGCATCTCACCATACACTATGTCTCTCAGATTCCTACAATATTCCACCCACTGAGCTTGTAGGTTTAACAAAATTATTTCAGAATATACATCCTTACTGGAAGAATAATAATGATTATTATAACAATTACTGTGGTAAACCTCTAACTTAAATTCAGTATTTTTTTTTCCTTAGTATAATCATTTGAGAAGACAGGCTGTATCTATTGCAATGGCTCACATTCATAGCAAAGATAAGCAATAAGAATTGAATTAAACTTTAACAGGCAAATGAAAGAGCTGTAACACCTTTCTGCTTAGCAGTTCCCAAAGTGTTATGTGCAAAAATGGATTTGAAAGGTGGCATAGCAAATGGCCAAAATAATATGAGAATCATTATTTCTTATCTTTGGAGTCAAGATCAGTTAGATTTGAAAGGAATGAAAAATTATGACAAGTTCATGACAGAAGAATTGCATAGATAGATTGTAGTTTAACTGTCAGAAGACTTGACCTGACCCTTTAAAGCTCGATTGCTTGCATAACACAAGAAAAACAGTAGAATCTGATGTGATTTACCACAAATGAAGTGTAATTTGAATCATCATCACATTATAATTCCTGAAAAATCACAGCCAATTTGTGCACAAGTAGCTCCACAAACAGTAATGGGAATGACTAGAAAAGCTGAATTTACCACTAGGGAGGTGACCAAGTTTTAGGTATTCAGTCTTTTTCTGGTGATTAATAATTTGGAGAGGATATTGCTAGGTATTTAAGAAATCTATGGATGAAATTAAACTGCGCAGTCGTTAGGGTCGTGGATGAGAACTAAGATTGCAATGCACATTAATAGGCTGGGAAGATGCATCAAAGTCTGGCAAATCTCTTTCATGTACAGTAGATTATAGGGGAAAGAAATGTGTAAGTGTTCAGCACACCCTACTGGTTCAAGTACTGTGTCAAAAGGTAGCAGACAAAACAAACAAAGTCCTAGATGTTGTATCAGAGATAATTGGAACTGCAGATGCTAGAGAATCTGAGATAACAAAGTGTGGAGCTGGATGAACACAGCAGGCCAAGCAGCATCTTAGGAGCGCAAAAGCTGATGTTTCAGGCCTAGACCCTTTATCAGAACAGGGGGAGGGGGAGAGGGTTCTGAAAGAAATAGGGTGAAAGGGAGAGGCGGATCAAAGATGGATAGAGGAGAAGATAGGTGGAGGGGAGACAGACAAGTTGAAGAGGTGGGGATGGAGCCAGTAGAGGTGAGTGTAGGTGGGGAGGTAGGGAGGGGATAGGTCAGTCCAGGGAGTACGGACAGGTCAAGGGTGCAGGATGAGGTTAGTAGGTAGAAAATGGGGGTGTGGTTTGAGGCGGGAGGATGGTGTAGGTGAGATGTAGCCCAGACTATTACATGAAGACTACTGACATGATAATTAGGTCATAGCACTGGTGAAACTGCATCCACAGTAATGTGCATCTTTCAAGTCCCCGACGTCAAGGTGGACACTTCAATCTAAAAATGGCAACGACACTTTGAAGCTACATTACCCTTGGTTTTTGTGTTACTGAGGGCTGCTGACGTCACAAGAATATAATTCAAGCATTACAGATTATTATAACTTGATAACTGACAAATACAATTATTAAGGTGGAGTACAAAAGGGAATCCCAATTTTAATAAAGAAAGTAAGAAGTAAGGTCAGATGTTTGTAGGTATTATGTTCCTCAGGATGATTAACCTATGAAAAGTGGCTCTGCAGACTGAGTCCTTGCAGCCTTTTAAGAAAATGAGGATGCATTTAGGACAAATAATAGGACCATGATTATAACAACAAAATTAACATTATGTGACTTTCACTATCGCAAGATAGATTGCAAAAGAAGGTGAAGATATGGAATGTGGTACAAGACACATGCAGCTTTTCACGATAGATTTGCATCTTGCATTAAGTGTCCAGAATTAGCAGCTAGTCAGCTCTACTTTATTTAATTCATTTGTTGGAATGCAAACAAATGAATAAATAAATAAATCTAAATGGAGACAAATAGCTTACTTTCTTTTACACATTATGCTGTATTCATGCTATATATTATTCTTTACGCTATACTTAATGAACTAAGGTTTCATTTCAAATTCTGTGTTGCAGTAGGAATTTAAAGCCAAAATATTAAATGGCATGTTTAAAAATAATCGGCACTTATATGGTACCTTTGTTGATAAACATCCCAGTGTGCTTCAAGAATAACTTGGTCCTAAAATGTACGATATACTCTGTCCTGTTTCCTCCTGTCTTCCTTTGATAGATTTTGGTGACAGTGTCAATTGACAACGCTGTTTGAGATATCGTAACGTTAGAAAATAAACAGCAAGAAGAAATGAAAAAGCACTACTTTGAACAAAATTCTAACAGCTATACCTTGAGATAAAATAACCATTTAGTCTCTGAAAGAAGAGAACTTTATCGGCTACATAGCACTTATACATTCTACACCCTTTATTCAAACAGAAACACAACAGAGAAACATAAAAGCAGTTGCGTACTCTGGGAATGAATCTTTGACCTTGGGATGCAATTTTGTGTGGAGACAGATATATTTTTGTTTCTAGCAGTAGAACATTTGATGCTTTTCTTCTGCTTGTTTCACAACTTATTGGTTTACTTTAAATCAAACCATGCAGCATTGATATTCAGGTGGTGAGTTTTTACCTTGCATATTAGTATGTGTCTTTTCATTATCTCAGGCTCAGAGTTCCTTTCCAATCATTTGTTTGTACTTTGAAACAATGCCATTAGAATCACACAATGATTGTGAATCAAATTTAGAGAGGAAAATATAATTCTTCTGGCACTCTTGATGGTTTGGTAAGGATACAAAATCAATCACTGAAAATGTTATTACTATAAATAATGTATGACTAGTCATGCTCCAATAGACCTTTACATTGTCCACGAAATGTCATGCTATTTTCGACTGAAATGCCTGATCAGCAGCGTTATACCATGAAACAGCTGCTTTAACAAAAGTGCCACTCAATTTATGAGCGGCACAGGGAAAACGGAAGACTATTCAATGAGTAAAGCTGTTTTGTAGATTAAATAAAGCAAAATTCCTTTGGAATTCTCCAGATCATCTTTGGGAAAAGATCACCAGCAATCCCAGACACATTTTTGATGAGTCTCCCATTGAAGTTACAGCAGATAGTCAATAGAAGCACAATGGGTGTTGTTGATGTGAACATAATGGGCCTGATTATTTTTCTTGGCTGCCTTCTATCCTGGCACTAAACACACATGGCACACCTAGTCAAAGAAGATGAGCTGCGCAATTAACATGCCTCAGCCTTTGGACTACCAAACTTCCAGATTATCCTGCAGTTTCTAGGAATTAAAGATCAATTTCCTGTGTACTGCTGGAGAAATCCTAAGAAAATTCATAGAGTTAGCCCAAACTTAGATACTGTGAAGTTCTTGCTGCATTTGAATCAATGAATTTCTGCAGAGCGGAAGCAGGCACTTCGGCCCATCAAGTCCACACCAACCATCTGAACAGCATCCCACCCAGACCCACTCTGCTACCCTATCCCTGTAATTCTGCATTTCTTATGACTACTCCACCTAAGTCTGCACATGCCTGGACACAATGGGCACTTTGGCAAGGCCAATCCACCTAACCTGCACATCTTTGAACTGTGGGTGGCAACCTGAGCACCTGGGGGAAACCCACGCAGACACGGGGAGAATGTGCAAACTCCACACAGACAGTCACCCGAGGCTAGAATCAAACCTGGGTCCCTGGCACTGTGAGGCAGCAGTGCTAACCACTGAGCCACTGTGTCATCCTAGACTTGAATGCTTCAGTATCTGAGGTGTCATGAACTGTGCACGGTTCAATTATCGAGGGCTATTCCCATTTCTGATATACCGTTAAAAGTAGTTAGAATATAAGGGTTATTCTTCCTGCAACAATAAGGAAAACCCGGGATGAACCTTTTACAGATGAACGGTGTTCACTATAAGGTTTACTGTCAGTGGCTTCTCCAGGTGACCCTTCATGCCAGTATCAATGGAACATTCCAGAAAGGTTTGAAAGTCAGAAGGGATTAGGAATAAATGTGCAGCTTCATCAAGCCATTGTAGACCCATGGTTCGCAAATACCAAGCGTCGTTATGTACTGAGGTTCTACCTGTCCCCGGTGTTATTAAGGATGGGAATGGCTTCACGCCACCGAATGCTCCAAGTAGTCAGACTATTCTGTATCACCTGCCCTTTGCAGAGAAACGTGCAGAGGTAAACATTTTTGATCATAATTCTGTCAGGAATTGGTCAGTGCATGGCGTCCTTGAGACCCTGCGGGAAAAGGACTGTGTGGATCCTGTTGGGTTGTTCCCTGAGCAGACTGTCAAAGTCGTTTGACAGAATACCTCATCACCAGAACCTTCCAACAAGCACCAAGGCATCACTTGGCTGGTGGTGCAAAGGGCACTGCCTGTCAGATCCTTCATGTATACGTGGACTCTGTGCCACCACATGCTGCCCTCAAACCTCAGGCTCTGGTGTCTGTCACACATCTGCTGGAATGTGCCTTTGCAAAGGAAGTCTGGAGAAACACGTAGTGGTTCTTGCGGAAGTTTATCCTGAGCAGCTGTGTGGCACAGGACTCTGTGTTCTACTGGCTGTTCCCTGGGGCACACACTGATGCAAACATTGACTGCACTTGATGAAAGGGACTCTTTGATTTGCCTGAAGCTTGTTGGTCTTCCAGAGCAAAGAGTTGACTTCGACTGAGTGTTGCAGACTGGCACATTCCAAAGCCCAGGATCACATACTGAGGAACGCACTAAAGCTAAGGCAGCTGCTGCCAAGACACAGTGCAGAAAGACCATTGTCTATGATCTTTATACCAAAATACAATGGGGAGGTCCATTCAGTTGTTAGACCCTCTCATTGCCTCGAATGTAAAGTGCTGGCTATGATAAATATATTGAATTTGGTAAAATTTGTGAAAACATCCTTGAATTTGGAATGGGCCTTGTAACTAATTAGGAGAAGCAAGCTTTAGGTTTCCTCTTTCAATCTACTACTGTAATTCACAGAGCTTACAAATACAGTGCACCTCAAAATCTTACATTCAAGTTGGATGCACGCATCCTCTATCTTGCCTCTGAGTTGTTTTCAGGTCCATGATCTGTGGTTATACAGATTGCCATTTTAAGATTTGTAAATTGTCCCCGGACCAAACAGACAGGAATTTGAAGTAAGAAGGATAACAGTGCTTTGTCCTGCCTCATATTTATTACTATCTGTTCGTGGGCTGTGGGTGTAGCTGGCTCTGCCAGCATTTATTGTCAATTCGTAATTTCTCAGAAGGCAGTTAAAACTCAGACCCTGACAAAAAAAGAAGTTTGTTGTCTCCTCCCTTTCTTTCCCTCCACCACTTGCTCCATATGTATCCTCATGGTGCTAAGGTTCTGCAATATGTGGCAGACCACCACAAATCCTGTTGGATCACAGCCAGAAAGATAGCTCTTACCACTCGGTAGCTCCCCTTTGGTTTTTTTGTGTTGCTGTAAATTATAACAGAATAATGGATATCACGTTTGTCTTTATTTGATGTGAAAGTTCTTATTGCACCACACAGATTAGTAAAAGAATAACAAGGTTTCTTTGTTGAAGGTAAGACTATATACAGACAGTTAACTTGGTACAATTGTATACAAGGGAAATAGGATAATCCAGGAAACTATGGACTGGTGACTCTCACATCAGTGGTTCGGAAGCAATTGAAGAGAATTCTTAGGGATACGATTTACGCACATTTGGAAAAGCATATTGTGCAGGGCAGCTCATGTCTTACTAATCTGGATGAATTTTTCGAGGAGGTGTTGAAGGTAATCGATTAGGGTAGAGCAGTGGATGTTGGAGACACGATCTTTAGTAAGGCTTTCGACAAGGTCCCTCAAGGTAGGCTCATCCAGAAGATGCATGGGATCAACAGTGACTTGGCCACACGAATTCAGAATTGGTTTGCCCATAGAAGCAAAGGTAGTGGTAGAAGGAGATTTTTCAGGCTCAGAGTCTGTGACTAGGGATATTCTGCAGGAATCCATACTGGGACCTCTGCTGTTTGTGATGCATATAAATGACTTGGATAAAAATGTAGATGGGTGGGTTAGTAATTTTGCAGATGATACAAAGATCGATGGAGTTGTGGATAGTGTAGACAAGATTGTCAAAGGCTACGCTGGGATATTGGTCAATTGCAGATATGGGCAGAGAACTAGCAGATGGAGTGAATGTTAAGGAGAAGTGTACAGTTAACATCAAGGCTCTGAACAGCACTGATGTGCAGAGGGGTCTTGGGGTTCAAGTCCATAGCTCCCTGAAAGTGGCCACACAAGTAGACAGGATAGTAAAGAAAGTGTATGGCATACTTGCCTTTATGGGTTGGGGAAATGAGTGCAACAGTCAGGATGTCATGTTGCAGTTTTATAAAACATTGGTTAGGCCACATTTAGAGTATTGTGTTCAGTTCTGACTGCCACATTACAGGAAGGATGTGGGTGCTTTGGAGAGGGTGCAGAAGAGGTTTACCAGGATACTGCCTGGACTAGAAGGGGATGACCTATAAGGAGAGGCTACAAAACCTCGGGTTGTTTTCTCTGGACTGGTAGAGGCTGAGCGGAGATTTGATAGAAGCTTATAAAACTATGAAATTCATAGACTGGATTGATGGTCAGAAGCTTTATCCAGAGTTGAAATGTCTAATACTGGGGGGCATGCATTGAAGGTGAGTGGGGGTAAGTTCAAAGCAGACCTGAGGAGCAAGTTTTTATTACACAGAGTGGTCGCAGGAACACACAGCCAGGGGTGGTGGTGGAGGGCACAAATACAATAGGGGCATTTAAGGGCCTTTGAGATAAGTACATAAATATGCACACAATGGAGGGATATGGACCTTAGGCCAGGTAAAAGTGATTAGTATCATTTGGTGTCTTGTTCGGTGCAGCATTGTGGGGTGAAGGGCCCATTCCTGTGCTGTACTGTCCTATGTTCTATATCTTCATTCTACTCCAGCTGCTCATAAACTGAATAACTGGGACTATACGTGATATCCTGTCAAAGTGGTAATGATTGACAGCAGCTTACGATATGAGCATTCTTAAAGCCATATGCACATCAAGTCACATTGATGGATTAATGCTGAAATAAGTCATTCAACTGCCAGGCCATTGATTGGAATGATACATCGCATATGGTCACATGTTAGCTATCTTTTGAGTTAGTGAAATCCATAATGTTTGTGATACATTGCAGCACATGCAAAATGATGACTGTGCAATCATGGAGACCTTGCAGCTTGGGTCATTTGCAGTCATTACAAGATCGATCTGGCACGACCAAAGGAAGTGCATTCAGCTTTCCCGGAATATACATCTTCAGCGACTTCCATTATGCAATGGTGTACGACAAACTGGGAAGTGCTGCAAATATCATCTGCTCCAGTCTGGAGTAAAATGAATGTGTAAAGGTTCATTTGATGTGAATTGATTGATTTATTGTCACGTGTACCTAAATATAGTGAAAAGCTTTGTTTACCAGTGGTACGGGCAGATCAAAACAATCAAAGGATGTATAAATCAAAAAGGCTCAGAGGCATAAGATCAAATTTCAGGTACTTAGTGGTTAGCACTGCTGCCTCACAAAACTGGGGACCTGGGCTCGATTCCACGCTCCGGCAACGGTCTGTGTAGAGTTTGCACATTCTCCTCATGTCTGCGTGGGTTTCCTCTGGGTGCTCGATTTCCTCCCACAGTCCAAAGATGTGCAGGTTAGGGTGGATTGGCCATGCTAAATTGCCCATAGCATTTAGGGATGTATAGATTAGGTGGGTTATAGCGGAATGGGTCTGGGTGGAATGTCTCAGTCTACGTGGACTTGTTGGGCTGAAGGGCCTGTTCCCACACTGTAGGGATTCTGTAAGTTACATGACATGAGGCTAGAGTCCATTCAACAGTCTGATAACAGCCAGAAAGAAGCTGTTCCTGAACCTGCTTGTGCGTGTGCCCAGGCCTGACAAGGAGGGTGCAGGACATCATTACCAGGGTCTTTGATGATGGTGGCTGCCTTTCCGTGAGATTGAGCTGTATAAGTAGAGTCTATGGATGGGTGCTGCCACGATGGTCTGGGGTGTGCAGAACATCTTCTGTAGTTTCTTACAGTCCTGGGCAGAACAGTTGCCTTACCAGGCTGTTGTGCACCCGGACAGTATATATTCAATGGTATCACAAGTTCGCTGATGACACTGATGCCGTGGGACGGATATCTAACAATGACAAGTCAAGATACAGGAGGGAGATAGAAGGCTCAGTGACGTGGTGCAATGGAAACAATCTGTCTCTCAACCCGGCTAAACTAAAGAACTGATCATTGACTTCGGAAAGAAGGGAGGAGACCACGCCCCCATCTGCATCAGTGGAACCAAGGTTGAGAGAATGAACAACATCAAACTCCTCACCGTGACGATAATGGACGCCCTGTCCTGGACTTTCCATGTAAATGTGGCAGTCAAAAAGTCACAACAACGCCTCTTCTTCCTAAAGCAGCTCCGGAAATTTGGCATGTCCATAAGGTGCTCTTGCACAGTCATTGGCAGTGCTATCGTTGTCACACTCTGAGACTGCAGTTGTGCCTGCAGAGGTTTATGGAAGCGCAAGACGTTTGTCAGACTTCCAGAATTCCCTATCTCAGAGAGTGGTAGATGTTCAGTTGTTGAGTATATTAATGTCAGAGACTAACAGAACTCTGGATAGAAGCGAATCAAGGGATATGGGGAAGTGCAGAAAGACATTGATGCGGTAGAATATTAACCAGTACCTCAGTAACCAGGGGAGTAGGCTTGTGAGCCCATGACTGTGAGCAAGTGGTTTGTGCAGCTGGAGTAATGCCATTCTTTTAGCTAGATAATAGCTTCCAAGGTGCAGCAATCAGACCATCAGATCACCAGGTCATTTTGACTTTTTTGCATGAGGACTGAAGAGTGCATTTCCAGCCAGGACTTTCATTCCCAGCGTCTTCAGAAATATGTGGCATTTCCAAAGTCCAACTGCTCCCTCCCAGCGAAGAGCAGTCAGGGGAAGATAATCCACCTCCTTTTACAGTCAGTAGTTGTCAAAATGTCTCACAGCATGAGTAAATTGTGCTAAATCTAAACAAAAACCAGAAGAACTGTGGATGCTGGAAATTAGACACAAAAACAGAAAATGCTGGAAAAGCTCACCAGGTCTGGCTGCGAGAAAAATCTTAGTTTTTATGTCGACAATAGGGCTGGGGGAGGGAAAAAGGAGTAAATGATAGGTAGGGATAGAACCCAAAGAGAGGAAAGGACAGTTGGACAGGAATAGGGGTCAATAACGATCAGGCTAGGAGGCTGAATAGTTGTTAATGGAGACTGTTAGTGGCTAACAATGGATTGTGTGTAATAGCAGACCATGTGATAACAAGGCCTGGTGTGTGGGTAAAGACATGGGAGAGCTCAAGCAGAAATATTATTGAGCTCGCTGTTGAGTCCAGAGGGTGGATTTTCCTTCCCCTTGGTCAGTCCTTTCCTGCTTAAATCTGTGATTGCTCTGAAGCTTTATGCCAGTTTCAGAATTTCCAGTTTGCGGGATCCAGCCGCTTCCTCCTTACCATGGACGTGCAAACCCTTTACATGTCCATACCCAACCGGCATGGTCTCAGGGCTGTCTGTTTCTTCCTGGAAAAAAGCTTGAACTGTCCCCACCCAACACCACCACCCTTCTCCACAAGGCCGAGCTCATCCTCATTCAAAATACACTCTTTTTTAACACCTCTCACTTTCTTCGGGTCAAAGGGATGGCCATAGGTACCCGCATGGGCCCGAGTTATGCCAGTCTCTTTGTACAGTACGTTGAATGTTCTTGTTCCAGTCCGATTACTGCCCCCATCCATAACTCTTTCTCTGAAATATCAATGATATCTTTGGTGCTACTTCACTCACATCTGGAATCAGAAAAGTTTATCAATTTCACTTCCAATTTCCACCCTGCTCTCACCTTCACCTGGTCCATCGCTTGCACCTCCAATCTCCTCCTCGACACCTCTGTTTCCATTTCTGGGGATAGGCTGGCCAATATTTACTATAAACCCACCATCTCCCACTGTTACCCTGACTACACATCCTCACACCTCGCTTCCTGTAATGACACTATTCAATTCTTCCAGTTTCTCTGTCTCTGTTGCATCAGTTCTGATGATGCCAACTTTGACTACGGGGACTCTGAAATGTCCACCTTCTTCCTCAAATGAGGATTCTCCAGCTCTATAGCTGACAGGCCCTTAGCTGGGTCTGATTCAACTCCCTCACTTCAGTCCTCAGCCTCTGTCTTCCTTCCCATAATAGCAAAAGGGTCATCGTTGTCATCACCTATTATCCCACCAGCATCCACATCCAGAGGATAATTTCCAGAACATCTAGCCACTATTTCCAGAACATCTAGCAGAATGCCACCAACAGATACATATTCCCCTCACCTCCTTTCTAGACAAGCTGAGCTTTTCCAGCAATTTCTGGTTTTGTTTGAGTCACCCCTTTCCTTCACCCACCGACAGTGTCACTCCCTCCCTCACCTTCCCACAGTGTCACCCCGCTTACTCGCACTCACTGCATCACTCCCTCCCTCACTCACTGATAGTGTCACTCCATTCCTCACCCTCCTACAGTGTCACTCCCTCCCTCACTCTTCCAGTGTCACTCCCTCCTTCACTACCGACAGTGTCACTCCCTCCCTCACCCTCCCAGTATCACTCCCTCCTTCACTACCGACAGTGTCACTCCCTTCCTCACCCTCCTACAGCGTCACTCCCTCTCTCACTCACCGACAGTGTCCCAGCCTCCCTGACTCACAGATAGTGTCACTCCCTCCTACAGTGTCATTCCCCCCAAACTCACAGTGTCACTCCCTCCCTCACTCACTGATAGTGTCATTCCCTCCCTCACTCACCAACAGTGTCACTCCAACCCTCACCCTCTCACAGTGTCACTCCCTCCCTCACTCACCAACAGTGTCAATCCCTCCCTCACTCACCAACAGTGTCACTCCCTCCGTCATCCGCCTACAGTGTCACTCCCTCCCTCACTCACTGTGTCACTCTGTCCCTCACTTGCCGACAGTGTCACCCCCTTACCCTCATTCACTGCGTCACTTCCTCCTTCACTGCGTCACTCCCTTCCTCAATCGCTGACAATGTCACTCCCCCCTCACCCTCCCACAGTGTCACTCCCTCTGTCAACCTCCTACAGTGTCACTCCTCCCTCACTCACTGCCTCACTTCCTCCCTCACTCTCCAACAGTGTCACCCCCTTACCCACACTCACGACATCACTCCCTCCCTCACTCTCCCACAGTGTCACTCCCTTTCCCACACTGACCGACAGTGTCACTCACTCCCTCACTCACTGACTGTGTCACTCCCTCACTCACCCTCCCAGTGTCGCTCCCTCCCTCCCTCATGGACAGCATCACTCCCTACCTCACTCACTGGTGTCATTCCCTCCCTCACCCTCCCACAGTGTGACTCCCTCCCTCACTCACTACATCACTCCCTCCCTCACTCTTCCACAATGTCACTCCCTTTCCCTCACTGACCGACAGTGTCACTCACTCCCTCACTCACTGACAGTGTCACTCCCTCTCTCACTGATGGTGTCATTCCCTCCTTCACCCTCCCACAGTGTGACTCCCTCCCTCACTCACTGCGTCACTTCCTCCCTCACTCTTCAACAGTGTCACCCCCTTACCCTCACTCACTACGTCACTCCCTCCCTCATCCTCCCACAGTGTCACCCTCTTTCCCTCACTCACTGACAGTGTCACTCCCTCCCTCACTCACTGACAGTGTCACTCCCTCCCTTACCCTCCCACAGTATCACTCTCTTTCTCTCACTCACCGACACTGTCACTCCCTTCCTCACTAACAGTGTCACTCCCTCACTCCCCCTCCCACAGTGTCACTTCCCCCAAACTCACAGTGTCACACCCTCCCTCACTCACCATCCTACAATGTCCTACAGTGTCACTCCCTCACTCCCCCTCCCACAGTGTCACTCCCTCCTTCACTCTCCAACAGTGTCACTCCCTCTGTCACCCTCCTACAATGCCACTCGCTCCCTCACTCACTGCGTCACTCCCTCCCTCACTCTCCGACAGTGTCACCCCGTACCCTCACTCACTGCATCACTCCCTCACTGACAGTGTCACTGCCTCCCTCACCATCCCACAGTGTCACTCCCTCCCTCAGTCACCGACAGTGTCACTCCCTCCCTCACCCTCTTCCAGTGTCACTCCCTTTCCCTCACTTACTGACAGTGTCACTCCGTCCCTCACCCTCCTACAGTGTAACTCCCTCCCGCACTCACTGACAGTATCACTCCCTTCCTCACCCTCCTACAGTGTCACTCCCTCCCTATATCACAGTCAGTGTCACTCCCTCCCTAACTTACCAACAGTGCCACTCCCTCCCTCACCCTCCTACAGTGTCACTCCCTCCCTAACTCACTGTCAGTGTCACTACCTTTCTCTCATTCACTGACAGTGTCACTCGATCCCTCATTCACTGACAGTATTACTCCCTCCCTCAGACTCCCACTTTCCAACTCTTCTAACATTGGCCTGGCAGATAGCAGTGATTCCCAAGCTGATTAGGGAGATGAGGTGTGGGAAGGTGTGCTCAGTCCAACCTGTTGGTGATGAGAGTGTTTGGGCTGAGGGAAGTGTGCACACACTGTGGCACCGAGTAGATTGGAGTGAGAAAATCTGGGCCAGTATTCCTTCCTTTCCAACTCCAGTAGCCTGATAATGTATAAATAATGCCCCAGACATCACACGTTGGAGGGTCTGAGATAACAAGGTGTAGAGCTGGATGAACACAGCAGGCCAAGCAGCATCAGAGGAGCAGGAAAGCTGACGTTTCGGACCGAAGGGTCTAGGCCCGAAACCTCAGCCTTCCTGTTCCTATGATGCTGCTTGGCCTGCTGTGTTCATCCAGCTCTACACCTTGTCATCCTCAGGTTCTCCAGCATCTGCAATTCCTACTATCTCTGAAACATGTTGGAGGATCCTTGGTTCACTGAATATGATAAATTGGATCTTTTGTTACTTGCTGCTCCAGTTGGATTTCTTAAATTAGAATTTATCTTTCATGCTAGACTCAGCATATGTCTGGTTCACTTCCAAGGTTGTACATCGTCTCTTGGCTCAAAATTACACTAGTGGTTTGAATTGAATCTTCACAATGATGATTTAATGTTAATTAATTTACATAGCCAACAATACACAGTTTGAAGCATTTTATGTAACTGTGTGGTAATCACTCCCTGGTTTGACTGTTGGTTTGATCCATTCATACAGGGTGTAGGCATGAAGATCTGGGGAACCTCATATGAGCAGGAATGGCCCCAACTCACTACTGATTGGTTGGTCATCACATAGAATCCCTACGGCATGGAAGCAGGCGATTCAGCCCATTGAGTCCACACCAACCTTCTGAAGAGCATCCTGCCCAGACCCAGGCCGTCTACCCTATCCCTATAACCCTGCATTTCACATGGCTAATCCACCTAGCCTGCACATCTTTGGACTGTGGGAGGTCACACAAACATGGGGAGAATGTACAAACTCTACACAGAAAGTTCCGCGAGGGTGGAACTGAACCCAGGTCCCCTAGCACTGAGGGATCAGAGCTAGCCACTGAGCTGCCCCAAAATAAGACTGAAGGAAATGGAAGTCCACAGGTAACTTCCTTCTCTTTAATAAACTGCTAGTCTGATTTTTTTTGTCAGCAGTAGCAAGAAGCTGTGTTTGTTTTAAAATTATAAACTTATCATCACAAATTTAAAATATCATCTAACTACAAAAGCTTAGCTGATCAGCCCACAGATAGAAACTGGAAATACATCACTTTATATTGTTTTCTGTAAATTAATCGTACAGAGAACTGGTTTGTTCTTGTAAACTAAAAACCAAAAAAACTGTGAATGCTGGAAATCAGAAAATCAAAAACCAGCAGCATCTGTGGACAGAAAGCAAAGTTAATATTTTGAGTCCAGTGACCCTTCTTCAGAATTGATCGTAGCAATCAGATTGTGTTATATGCTAAGGAAGGGATAAGTGGAGGGGGAAAGAGTAAATGATTGGTGAAAATGGAGACAGAGAGATAGAAAAGCCATTGGACAGACAAATGAATGGATATGGGTCAGCCTGAGAGAATGAATAGCTGCTCATGGGAATCGTTAGTAGCTGACCATGGGTTGTATGTAGTAGCAGCCTAAGTGTTTATAAGGCCTGGTGTTTGGGGGTTGAGTAAAGTCATGCGGATAAGGCCCTGAAACTACTGAATCCGAAACTGAGTCCAGAAGGTTACAGGGTCCTCAAGCAAAAAATGAGAAGCTGTTCTTCCGGTTTGCACTGAGGCTTCATTGGAACACTGTAACAAGCCTGAGATAGAGATACTGGCCAGAGTACACGTGGTGTTTGAAGTGGCAGGCAATTGGAAGTCAGGGTCATTTTTCCAGAAAGAACATAGGTGTTCTGCAAACTGATCGCCGAGTCTGCGCTTCGTCTCCCCAGTGTAAAGGAAACTGTATTGTGAGCAACAATTACAATAGACTAGATTGTCTGATGTGTAGGTAAACTGCATTTGTTCTTGTAAATTGTTTGTTTGTGTATTTTAGGTAAAATAAACTACTTGATATCTATGTCTTATCTCAGTCAAATGTGGTTTCGGTCCACATACCTTAGGGAAGAAAAATATGTGAAAGCTTAGGTGATACTTTAGTTCAGTCTGTGGAGTAAGGGTTTCACTAAGTCACGTTACAGAGCCATCAGCTTGTTCAATCTAAAGCTGCAATATTCCAGCTTGGGTATCGCAAAAGGCTGTGACAAACTTGAAACGATATTTTCTTCACTTCAGTTGTGAAATGATAGGCTACAATTCATATTGTGGTTACAGTTGCTGAATGTAATTGTCAACTTTATTGATGATGTTGTCACAATGATAGAGTGGCATTCTTTCCACACTTGCCCAGCTTATGCAGGTCAGTCTCATTTTATTCCTGGTGCTCTTTACAGCAATGGCATCATCTCTTTCATCCATTCCGTTTGAGAACTAAATGGCGATTTATGCTCAGACTAATGTGTTTATTATCTTCTGTCACAGGCAGCAAATTCAAATCCCGAATCACCAACAAATGTCACAGCCACAATAATTACTTTACCAGTGGTGAGGTGGAGACAGTTTATATTCAGCGGTTAGTCAGTAATGTGTGGGTAGGACTTGCACTCCTGTTTCCAAGAAGAATTTAATCAAACATTCAAAATGTACATCGTCAAGATATACTAAATTTGTGCATCGACAAACGATATGTCTGTGTTTTCCCTTGTCAGGCATACAGAAGAGAAGGACTTAAAAAATGAACCGGTGTTCCAGTGCTAATGTGTTAGTCTGGTATTCTAGAGCTACTCAGCCAGAGCGTGCTGTGAAAATTATAGTTGAGAACATCTATTAGACACCTCTGTACTTGCAAGTAAAAAGGAAAAGATGGAACATCTCACTCTCTGTTTCTCTGACTGCAGAAAAAAGTCACTAGCCAAAAACTACACTCAGACAGAAAACCAGACAACCCCTTTTGGTGATACCATTAGAATGCATACTCTCCAACTAACTGTTCAACTGGCAGAGTCAGCACCACCAGAAGCAATGTAAAGACTTAATGATTACAGCAGTGATAACAAGGTGTAGAGCTGGATGAACACAGCTGGCCAGGAAGCATCAGAGGTTGATGTTTCGAGCCTCAACCCTTCTTCAGAAATATTCCTTCCTGCTCCTCTGATGCTGCTTGGCCTGCTGCATTCATCTACAGCTTGTTATCTCAGATTCTCCAGCATCGGCAGCTCCTACTATCTCTAATGATTACAGCATTTCATTCATCTACTCAATATAGACAAACCAAAGACTGATTCATGATACATTTTTTTAACTGTTGTTTTTGTAATCTGCATATAATTCATTCATTCATTCATTCATTTTTAATTCATTCATGAGATGTGGGCATTGCTGGCCAGGAGAGCATTTAATGCCTGTCGCAATAGGTAGTTAACAGTCAACTAAATTGCCGTATATAATGTGTCACAAGTAGGCAGATTCCTCCCCTAAAGGTTTTGACAAAAAATGACAATGGTAGCCATTAGACTAGCTTTTAATACCGTATTTTTAAAACTGAATTCCTATTTCACCTTGTGCCCTTGCGGAGATTTGAATGAATGTTCCCAGAACATTTGCCTCAGTTTCTGGAATACTAATCCAGTGATATTACTAATATGCTATCACCTCCCCTCTGTGTTGTATTTTGTGTTTTAGCATGATTTATGAACTAATACATTCACTCTTTACTTAACTCAAGAAAGACACGTTAAAATGATTCCTTTTAAAACAAAAATACATTAGAATTGGAATGAGATTCATGAGAAACTTTGTTTTAAGTAATCCTTGCCAAAAGATTGAGAGGCTTGAATAAAGAAGACAGCCAGTTCTTCATTCTTCACAACAAGTCAGAATTCCAGCACTGGGTGTAACAAACCTAACAGTCAGACTTTAGGATATAAATGCTTAAGGCAAGTTTTACGCATTTTTCAGGATTGCAGGATTAGTCATGCAAGTACACACCACATAATTATAAAATTGTGGAACAAAAACAACACCAAATATAATGTTACAGTGCTTTTAATGTAGAAAAAATGTCCCAAGGTACTTTACACATGTATTACTAAACAAACAGGGCACACTGAGACAATGATGACAAGGTGCAGAGTTGGATGAACACAGCAGGCCAAGCTGCATCTTAGGAGCAGGAAAGCTGATCTTTTGGGCCTAGACCCTGATGAAGGGACTGGGCCCGAATTGTCAGCTTTCCTGCTCTTATGATGCTGCTTGCCCTGCTGTGTTCATCCTGCTCCTCACCTTGTTATCTCAGATTCTCCAGAATCTGCAGTTCCTATTATCTCATTAACACTGAGACAAAAGTGATTGAAACTTTTGCCAAATAAATGGCTACAAAGAATATCTGCATTATCACTTAAGGATAGGAAGGCCAATAATGATTGAACTTTGAGATTTTGACTGTGAAACATAACACAACGGATAGAAGTGACATAGAGATGGTGAAGAGTGCAGTCAGAGTATATATAGACACTGGCCGCTACATCACAAAGAAGCAGCATGTAGATGTGATACAGAGGAAGGCTGAGGGGAGCTTCTTGTGAAATTTGAGGTGATAGTACAAAGGTGGGAAGAGAGCCATCTGGCTATGTCATAAAGTACAGAATCCATCAGAAACAGATCCACTTGGCTGAATGATAGGGGGCATGGCGTTGCATGGAGTTGATGTCACTGACTGTGACAAATACAGCATAAAGAAAAGTCAAGTAAAGAAAATACATCATAATCACAGACGAGGATGGTAACTTTGATCACAGCTATTTCATTGTGGATTAATTGACCCATTCTTGCGCTGTATTTCTGAACAGTGAAGGCTGATTTTTCCAAGGAGTGCCAATCTCACACAGACAGCACTTCACCCCTTTGTTTTTACAAAAAGAGGGAGATCCTCATCTCAGACAGAAGATTGCGATCAGGGCTCCTTCGGAAGTACAGAGCACACTTCAATTTTTGTAGTGCACAGCAGTCAGGGCCAGTCAAACTGTGCCCCATTTTCACAGAAGGCAGCTGCCATATTCTGACATTTAAACATCCAGAATCACAAAACAACCACTTTGACAGCTGCTCTCAGATAAGTACACAAAGTAAATGTGAGGTTAGGAGGCCACTGAAAAATCCATACTAGATTGACCACTCTCATATTGTCACAGAAGCATACAGCACAGAAACAGGCTCTTTGGCTCACCATGCTTAAGCCAAACAACAAATAGTAAATTACAATAGTCCCATTTACCTGCACTTGGTCTATAGCCTACTTTCTTCTCTGTGAATACAGATGAGAATATTAATTTAAGATTACACCCATATCCACTGGCTCCATGCAGAGGCTGGCCCTTTGGTCTCTAATGGATTCCACTCTTTCCCTGGTAATCCTCTGACTCTTAATGTATGTAAAAGATGTCTTGTGGTTTTCTTTAATCCTTCCTGTCAAAGACATTTTGTGGCCGCTCTTTGCCCTGCTAAGTTCCGTTTTAAGCAAGCTCCTATACGTTCCATATTTTTGAAGGCCTCTTCTGCTTTTAATGTGCAGTACCTAACATATGCTTCCTTCTTTTTCTTTATCAAACTGTCAATATCCCTAGTTATCCTGGGTTCCTTGGAATTGCTGCCCTCGCCCTTAACCCTTAGAAGAACACATGGCCTGAATTCTCACTGCGCTACTTTTACAAGACTCGCACTTTCCAAATGTAGACTTACCTGCAAGGAGCTTCTCCTGGTGTACGTTTGCCAGATGAAGTCGAGTGATATTAAAGTTGGCCAATTTAGACACAACTTCTGCACTACCTTTATGTCTTTAAAACTCACAGAGTTATGGTCACTATCCCCAAAATGCTTGCCTACTGACACTTCAACAACTTAACTGTCTTCATTCCCTCGGATTAGGTTTAGTGCTGCCCCATCTCAGGTAGGGTTATTTACATAATGGCGAAAAAAATACTCTCCAGGATGCACTTAAAAATTTCTATCCTGTCTAATCCTTTCACGATAAGGTAATTCCAGGTAATGATAGCGAAGTAGAAATCTCCAGCAACTATAAGCCAACTCCTCTCACACTTTTCTGTGATTTGCCTACAGGTCTTCTCCTCCATCTCCCTCTGACTGTTGGGAGGCCTGTAGTATAATACCAGCCAAGTAATTGCCCCTTTTCTATTTCTAACTTCATCTCAGATCCCGTCATTTGGAGAGCTTTCAGGGATGTCCTCAATCATTACTGCAGTGATTGTTTCCTTTATAAATAATGAGATGTCTCCATCTCTGCTACATCCCTCCACATGCCCGAAACTTCTATACACTGGAATGTAGAACTTCCAGTGCTGTCCTTCCTTCAATCATGCCTCAGTGATTACAACAGTATTATATTCCCACATGTTGATCAACACTCTAAGTTCATTCATTTATCAATCAAGCTCCTTGCATTAAAATAGATTTAATTTAGCTTTCCAGTCCTCCCATGTGCCTTATACTACCCATGTCTGCTCCGCTTGCTGGTCAGTCCATATATGCCTTCTATATCTGAATGGACCTTGCTCCTCATCTACTCTGTGCTCCATCCCCCTGCCAAATAAGTTTAAGATTAAAATTTAGTTGTATTGGTAAGTAGTATATTTTCAACTTACAGGTTTATTTTACAGAAAAACTGAAAATTTACAGTTATGGAACAACCGATGCACACATTCTTGGACCTGCATGCAGCTGCTCGAACTGCTCATGGTTGCTGGTCACGTGGTGGCATTCTGCTCCTTCATTTGTTAGCATAGTTAGCTCTTAAATCACAAACATACAAAAAAAAAAGACTCAAGGCGTTAAAACATGGAGACAATCATAATTTCAGGCAGAAATCACACCATCAATAATTCAACAAAAGCCAATAGCCACTCCAATTCCACAGAGGTGTTTCAAGTGTAGTGAGGCATGTTAAAGCATTGGGAAGCATTCCAGTAGCTTGCTGCTTTCCCAGTAAAATTATTCTTATATTTGATTTGTGAAGAATCTAATACACAAAATAGTTATATATGAATGGCGCAGGCCAGTAGCCATGAATGTCAGTCACAGCAGTCAGAGAATGCATTTCAATAAAATGGTGCATTGTTTAATCTATATCTGCACCGATATCGATTCACAAAATGCAGAATGTTAGTTGGTAAGTGGTCTTACGTCAGAGCAAAGAGATTTAACACAATCTGAAGGAACTTCTAATTTGATAATTTGATTCTAATTAAATCGGTGGCTGATGTGCAGTGAGCAGTATAAGTATAACAGCTACGTAAAGAAGCCAATATGGTACAATTAATTTTAGACAGAAGCCCCAACGTTGTCAGTGATCTGTCAGCTCCAACTGCACTCAATAGATTGTTCAGTAACTTGGAAGTGGAAAATCAAGCAAGGATGCCACATGTGAAGGACTCACAGCAGTATCATACCTGGGACTATGTAGTTGGCCTCAAGCTACCACAACTGGCCAATCTAACAAACGCAATATCACCCTAAATTCTAACAATATCCTAAATTAGTTACACTGATGTCTCATTATGTTATCTGTCTCTCATAGCAGAGCTGCCGCCTCCTAATAAATGTATCCCTACTCTATTTCAAAAGTTTTCTCTGCAGTAGGATGAAGATGGGCTCATCATCTCCAGAAACTATTTAGAGATGGAGGCAAAACCTACCAAGAGCCAAGACTGGCTAAGTCGCCAACTTACTGCAACCCATGACTTCCACCAGCCACCACATTTTGCACTTACACCTTCAGGCAACTCACCCTGTATTAACAATAGGCAAACTGAGAGCCGTGCTAAGATGAAATAAAGTGAAGTTCTAAGGGCTACAGATTTCTGCACTTAAAATAATATTTTTATATTAATAAAGCCCATACAGTACACCTAAATGTCCTCAATAACTAATCCATAACAAAAACAAATAATTTATGGATAAATGATGAATAAACATTTTTATTCATTAGTCCACCTCGAAGACAGCTAACATCTTCAGAACATTATAAAATTATCAAACTCAATTCACAGCCCCCCCCACTGTGATGATAACATGTTGTAGAACCAATGAAGGAATAACGATCGTATAATTCTAACACTCAGGATTATATCTAGTAATGGTAGATGAAATTGTAAACACAGCTTTTTTTTTCAACTCAGAGACATGGACAGGCTATCTTAATTTAGAAGGTAGGGGACTTGAGTAACTAAGCAGCTTGACTGTTCCACAAATATTAACTAGCTTTTTGGAACATTTACTTCCACTTTAACAAGTTGCAACTTACACAATATGGAATAAGGCCATCACTTCACAGAAAATAAGTTCTGTTTGAACTCAGCACATGTCTTTGTTGGGTTTGGGTTTCCTTGTGGGAGATTGATTGGTTTATTATTGTTGCCTGTACTGAGACACAGCGTTGTTTTGTGTGCTATACAGGCAGATCGTACCATACAAAGTGTATCAGGGTAGCAGAATAGAGAGCAGAATACAGTGTAACTGCCACAGAGATAATGCAGAGAGCAATCAGAACTAACATCTGACAGGTCTGTTCAAAAATTTGATGATAGCGCAGAATAAGCTATTCTTGAATCTGTTTGTACACGTATTCAAACTTTTATATCTTCTGTCTGACAGAAGAGGGTGGAAGAGAATATAACCAGGGTGCGAGGGCTCTTTGTTTATGATAGTTGCTTTCTTGAGGCAGTGGAAAATATAGAGGAAGTCAATGGATGGAAGGCTGGTTTGTGTGATGGGCTCACATCTTGCCTGTTTCCATTCTTGCAAAATATGATCTACTGGAAATGCGGACACAAATTCCAGATTTGGCTCCCAGTGACATTTTGAATAAGATGCAGAGTCACTACTACTCCACAAATGTTTAGTTTATACTCACAGTTTTATGTCACTCGCTATAGAAAATGAAGCCACCTTAACACATACTGCATCCGCTGTACCCGGTGCGGCTTCCTCTACATTGGGGAAACCAAGCGGAGGCTTGGGGACCGCTTTGCAGAACACCTCCGCTCAGTTCGCAACAAACAACTGCACCTCCCAGTCGCAAACCATTTCCACTCCCCCTCCCATTCTCTAGATGACATGTCCATCATGGGCCTCCTGCACTGCCACAATGATGCCACCCGAAGGTTGCAGGAACAGCAACTCATATTCCGCCTGGGAACACTGCAGCCTCATGGTATCAATGTGGACTTCACCAGTTTCAAAATCTCCCCTTCCCCTACTGCATCCCTCAACCAGCCCAGTTCGTCCCCTCCCCCCACTGCACCACACAACCAGCCCAGCTCTTCCCCCCCACCCACTGCATCCCAAAACCAGTCCAACCTGTCTCTGCCTCCCTAACCGGTTCTTCCTCTCACCCATCCCTTCCTCCCACCCCAAGCCGCACCCCCCGCTACCTACTAACCTCATCCCACCTCCTTGACCTGTCCGTCTTCCCTGGACTGACCTATCCCCTCCCTACCTCCCCACCTACACTCTCTCCACCTATCTTCTTTACTCTCCATCTTCGGTCCGCCTCCCCCTCTCTCCCTATTTATTCCAGTTCCCTCCCCACATCCCCCTCTCTGATGAAGGGTCTAGGCCCGAAACGTCAGCTTTTGTGCTCCTGAGATGCTGCTTGGCCTGCTGTGTTCATCCAGCCTCACATTTTATTAACACAAATAAAGCTAGGTTCCAAATGTTTTCAGGCAAGCAATTTAATTGCATGGTGGCACAGTGCTTAGTACTACCGCCTCACTGTGCTAGGGACCTGGGTTCAATTTCAGCCTGGGTAGAGTTTGCATGTTCTGCACTGTAGGGATTCTATGATTGTGCTGTTGTAATGTAAGCTCCTAGGGTTGTCACATCCTTTACTTAAATATAATGCATTCATGTTAGCAAAATCTAAACTTCCTTGTATTATCAGAAATAGTATAATTTGCAATGTTATTGTGGAGCATTTCAATTTATACTGGTTGCTAATGAACAGGATGAAGTGCTGGTAACTTTACCAAGATACTATCATTGGAAATGGATTGAATTTTTGGCTGCTGTGTTAACCAAAAAGGAGATGTGGGATACTATGTGGGATTTCTATACTGAAATAAGTATGCATAATTCATTCAGAAAGTACTTTCTTGACCTTATATTTTCAGGATAACTTTCTGTCTGTTTATGTAATAAGCAGTAATAAGCAAAAATAAGGTCCTACCATTCTGGTGTCATTGAGGAACGAAGAGAACAGATTTAATATAGTCTCATGAATATTCACTTCACCAGTTAGAGATTAATTTAAGCTTCAAAGTACTATATGGGAACAAATCACAATGTATGTGTTAAGAATGCAAATAATTTACTTTCCCACTGACAATTGCTTAATGGTATTAATGGACATTATAATGAATTAACTTGTCTTAGAGGGCACCATTCAAAATGATTATCAGATAATAGGTAATTGTTTGAATGTTTTACCAAATTAACAACAATAGGTTCATGTAATCACAGTGGAAGCAAAATATCAAAAAAAGCATTTATTTTCAATTGTAACCAAGTTTGAAATAACTAATTTATTTTCATGGATGTACTCGCTGATATTTCAGATCCAGTGAAGTCTCTTGCACATTACACACAGGAGGGGTGAAGAGGTGATGGGGTAGCACTGTTAATAACAGATGAAAGGAGGACAGGTGTGAGAGATGATCTCGACTTGGATGGTGTAATGTCCATTTGGGTGGAAGTAAAAACAGCAGAGCAAAGAAGACATTGGTAAGAGTAGTGTACTGCACTCCCGCCCCCTCTTCCTGCAAATAGTAGCCACTCTGAGTGAAAGACTATAATACAAGAAATAATAGGTCCATGTAAAGAGAATTGAACAATAACAATGAGTGACTTAAATCTTCATGATGTTGTGTCAATTAAATTGGAAAGGCTACTTATGACATTGAATTCATAGAATGCATTAGGGATAGTTTCCTAGAGTAATAAGTCAACCTGGAGGCAGGCTATCTTGGATCTAGTAATGGGTAATGAGGCAGGTTTAAAAAATTGACCTAACAGCAAAAAAGTCCCTTGGAAATACTGATCATAACATGACAGAACTTAATATTCAGTTTCAGAGTCAGAAATCTGGGCCAGGAACAGCTGCATCAGACTTAAGTAAAGGGAATTATGATGAAATGAGGACAGAGTTAGCAAAGTTAACTGAATGGATAAATTAGCAAGAATGGCAGTAAGGAAGCAGTGGCAGACATTTAAGGAGGTAAATCATTACTTCAGCAAGAATGCAACCTAGTAATGAGGAAAGATTCTAAGAGAGGGATAAACCAACCACGACTAGTTAAACACAGAATTATATTGAAAGGAGAAGTATATAAGGAGTCAAAAATCAGCTAAGCCCAAAGACTGAGATAAATTCAGAATCTAGCAAAGGAGAATGAAATAGATAATAAACACAGAGAAAATAAACTATGAGGGCAGACATGTAAAGAATTGAAAATAACAGCTGCTTTTAAATAAATGAAAAGGAAGATATAGATCAAAGTGACATAGACCTCTTAGAAAATGAATCTGGGGGAACAGTTATAATGAACAATGAAATGGCAGAGGAGTTAAACAGATATTTTATATCAGTGTTTATGGTGGAAGATACTTCAAGCTTCTTATTTATACTAAAGATTACAGGGGGAGGAGTCCCCCGGTCCCAAAGGCTTGCATCTTAGGATCCGAAAAGAGGTATCTACAGAGACATTGGACACATTGCTTATAATTTTTCAAAAGTTGTTGGATTCTGGAGAAGTATGACAGGACTGTAAAACTGCTAACGTGACACTGCTATTCAAAAAGGGAGAGAGGCAAAAACCAGGTAACTCACGGCTGATTCACCTCACATTTCTAGTTGGAAAAGTATTGGATTCAATTATTAAGAAACTAATAGCAGGACATTTAGAAAATCATAATCTAATCAAGCACAGTCAGCATGCTGACAAAAGGAAATCATGTCAGGCTAGTTTAGTAGAGTTTTTCGAATAAGTCTTAACCAAGTAGTTTGAGGAGAACCAGTAGATTTGTTGTATTTGGACTTCAGAAGGCATTCAACAAGGTCCCTCACAAAAGGTTTAGTCATAAGAATCCACAATGTTGGAGATAGCATATTAGCATGGATAGAGAAATGACTAATGGGTGAGAGACTGTGAGTGGTGATAAGGCTTTTTTGCTATTTTTCAGGCTGGTGAGTCATGACCAGTGGGGTGCCACAGGGATCAGTGTTGTGACTATAACTGTTTGCAAGATGTAGCGAAGACTTGCAGGAAGGAAATGTCACCAAATTTCCAGATGACACTGAAATAAAATGAAAGGCAACTAGTGCAATGGCTTTAAACAGTTTACAGAGAGATATTGACAGAGTAAGTAAATGGGCAAAATGTTGACCAAGAGAGTACAGTGTGGGAAATTGTGAAGTCGTTCATTTTTGGATGGGAGAACAAAAGAACAGGATATTACTTATAGAGAAAAACTGCAGCAAGTTGCAACGCAAAGAAACTTGGGGTACAGAGAAAGCGAGCACACAGGTGCTGTAGGTAATCAGGAAGGCTAATGGAATGTTGGCCCTTGTTTCAAAGGGATTGAAGCATTAGAATAGTGAAGTATTACTGCAACTGTACAAGGTGCTGGTGAATCCACATCTGGAGCACTGTGAGCAAATTTGGTCCTCTTATGTAAGGAAAGACATTATTTCATTTGAACAGATCAGAGAAGGTTCACTACTATGTAGGAATTGTCTTATGAGTAACAACTAAACAGGTTGTGACTGTACGCACTGGAGTTTAGAAGAACGAGAGGTGATCTCATTGAAACATACAGGATTCTTAAGGGCCTTGACAGAGTAAATGCTGAGAGGCTGCTTCCACTCACGGGACTGTATAGGGCCAGACAGCATAGTCTGAGAATAAAGGGGCATCAATTTATAAATAATATGAGGACAAATTTATTCCCTCAGAGGGTTATGAGTCATTGGAATTCATTGCCACAGAGAGATGTGAAATTTAAGGCTGAGATAGATAAATTCTTTATCAATCGAGGAATTATGGGTTACGGAGAAACAGCAGGTAAGTGGAGTGTGAGGAATGTCGGATCAGCCATGATCCTACTGAATGATGAGGCAGGCTTAAGGGGCTGAATGCCTTACTCAAGTTCCTATTTCTTATAGTCTTATTACTTTACAATGGCATGTTTATAATCCACTTACTTTTCTTAAATAGCACTACGAACACCACCTTTCATTTACATAATGCCTTTACCATAGCCACATGTTAAAGATTATTAATGTCAGACTAAATGAGGATAGGGAACAAAAGGAAGGCCTTAGGCTTAAGGAGAAGAAAGAAATTAAGGTGCAGGGTAGATTAGAAACAGAATTCCAAAGCTTAGGGTCAATGCATTTGAAGAGCAGTTATCAATGGCGAAGCAATTAGCACTGGGTAAGCTTGAGGCGCCTGTTGGAGTTTGTCACAGCCTAGACATGTGTACCTTGCATATTTTACAAAACTCCTGACTTTTTATCATAGAAACACGGAAGCATAGGCCTTTTAGCTCTTGAACCTGCTATTCCATTTAATAAGATCACAGCTGATCTAACTGCAACATCACATTTGCACCCATCTTGATAACCTTTCACCATCTATCATCATAATAATAAAATGTGAGGCTGGATGAACACAGCAGGCCAAGCAGCATCTCAGGAGCACAAAAGCTGACGTTTCGGGCTTAGACCCTTCATCAGAGAGAGGGATGGGGGGAGGGAACTGGAATAAATAGGGAGAGAGGGGGAGGCGGACCGAAGATGGAGAGTAAAGAAGCCGAAGAGATTACAAGAGAGTTGCAATGGGAGAGAGATTCCCTGAGGTTGGTCCGGAGGGAGGAGGGTAACTTCTTCAGGTTAGGCATCCCTGGAAGAGGCTTCGCAGTGAGGTTAAAATAGTATCAGAGATAATGGGAACTGCAGATGCTGGAGATTCCAAGATAATAAAATGTGAGGCTGGATGAACACAGCAGGCCAAGCAGCATCTCAGGAGCACAAAAGCTGACGTTTCGGGCCTAGACCCTTCATCAGAGAGGGGGATGGGGGGAGGGAACTGGAATAAATAGGGAGAGAGGGGGAGGCGGACCGAAGATGGAGAGTAAAGAAGCCGAAGAGATTACAAGAGAGTTGCAATGGGAGAGAGATTCCCTGAGGTTGGTCCGGAGGGAGGAGGGTAACTTCTTCAGGTTAGGCATCCCTGGAAGAGGCTTCGCGGTGAGGTTAAAATAGTATCAGAGATAATGGGAACTGCAGATGTTGGAGATTCCAAGATAATAAAATGTGAGGCTGGATGAACACAGCAGGCCAAGCAGCATCTCAGGAGCACAAAAGCTGACGTTTCGGGCCTAGACCCTTCATCAGAGAGGGGGATGGGGGGAGGGAACTGGAATAAATAGGGAGAGAGGGGGAGGCGGACCGAAGATGGAGAGTAAAGAAGCCGAAGAGATTACAAGAGAGTTGCAATGGGAGAGAGATTCCCTGAGGTTGGTCCGGAGGGAGGAGGGTAACTTCTTCAGGTTAGGCATCCCTGGAAGAGGCTTCGCAGTGAGGTTAAAATAGTATCAGAGATAATGGGAACTGCAGATGCTGGAGATTCCAAGATAATAAAATGTGAGGCTGGATGAACACAGCAGGCCAAGCAGCATCTCAGGAGCACAAAAGCTGACGTTTCGGGCCTAGACCCTTCATCAGAGAGGGGGATGGGGGGAGGGAACTGGAATAAATAGGGAGAGAGGGGGAGGCGGACCGAAGATGGAGAGTAAAGAAGCCGAAGAGATTACAAGAGAGTTGCAATGGGAGAGAGATTCCCTGAGGTTGGTCCAGAGGGAGGAGGGTAACTTCTTCAGGTTAGGCATCCCTGGAAGAGGCTTCGCAGTGAGGTTAAAATAGTATCAGAGATAATGGGAACTGCAGATGCTGGAGATTCCAAGATAATAAAATGTGAGGCTGGATGAACACAGCAGGCCAAGCAGCATCTCAGGAGCACAAAAGCTGACATTTCGGGCCTAGACCCTTCATCAGAGAGGGGGATGGGGGGAGGGAACTGGAATAAATAGGGAGAGAGGGGGAGGCGGACCGAAGATGGAGAGAAAAGAAGATAGGTGGAGAGAGTATAGGTGGGGAGGTGGGGAGGGGATAGGTCAGTCCAGGGAAGACGGACAGGTCAAGGAGGTGGGATGAGGTTAGTAGGTAGGGGATGGGGGTGCGGCAGCCTCACATTTTATTATCTTGGAATCTCCAGCATCTGCAGTTCCCATTATCTCTGATACTATTTTAACCTCACTGCGAAGCCTCTTCCAGGGATGCCTAACCTGAAGAAGTTACCCTCCTCCCTCCGGACCAACCTCAGGGAATCTCTCTCCCATTGCAACTCTCTTGTAATCTCTTCGGCTTCTTTACTCTCCATCTTCGGTCCGCCTCCCCCTCTCTCCCTATTTATTCCAGTTCCCTCCCCCCATCCCCCTCTCTGATGAAGGGTCTAGGCCCGAAACGTCAGCTTTTGTGCTCCTGAGATGCTGCTTGGCCTGCTGTGTTCATCCAGCCTCACATTTTATTATCTTGGAATCTCCAGCATCTGCAGTTCCCATTATCTCTGATACCATCTATCATCATCTGCCTTAAAAATATTCAAAGGTTCTGCTTCCACCATCTTTTCAAGAAGAAAGTTCCAAAGAATTTCAAGCATCACCAGATATGACAAGGTTTATAGTTAGCTAATAATTCTCTTTATCCTTGACATAAATGTTGATTTGTGAATCTAATTGTTTGGAGCACAGTCAATCACTTTTGACCTTATATTAATGGAATTGAAAAAAACTGTTTCACATTAGATCTCAAACATTGTGGTACTCTCTTACTGCTCTACTCTGCACTGTCTCCAACACCTGCTTGTATCTCTTATAGTTTAATAACTAGAACTGTTGTTGGTACTCAAAGTGTAGTGTGATCAATACATTGTGCAGTTTGATTACATCTCCTGTGACATATAATATTGAACTGTTTTGCTGATGCACATCAAAATAATATTGGCTTGTTGATTGTTGTCTACACTGCTACATAAAGATTCCCAAGTCTCTTTGCACCATTAGCTATTTCATCTTATTCAGTGTCTACATGATTTTTTTCCACATGTGCAATACTTTTAATTGTTTGCACTAGATTTAATCAAAAATCAATTTGCTCACTAAGTTATTTCATCTAATTCACAGAGGGAGGGAGGTTGTGGTGTAGTGGTAAAATCATGGCACTAGTAATCCAGAGTCCCATGTTCTGGTTTGAATCCTACCATAGCAGATAGTGGAAGTTTAAATCAATAAAAAAAATCTGGAATATCTTTGAAAAAAAAAGGCTAAAGTTCAATAATGCCTTTTAGAGTAGGAAAGCTGCCATCCGACATGTGATTCCAGATGTACAGCAACCTGGTTGACTCCTTACTAGGCAATTAAGGATGGGAAATAAATGTTGGTCTATTGTGTACTATTTAGCTGCTTTCTCTGATCTCATTCCCCTCCCAGATTGGTATAACGTATTTGACAACTTATATCTGTATCTTTATTGCTTATGCAAGCAAGGAATCACAGCAGATTCATTGCTGATGACTAGGACATTCCAGCTAACGCTTCCCCATACATCCTGTTGCGACTTCTCCAATCAACCCACTTTCAGTAATGGGTAATGGCCTTCAACAGAGCTACAAAATAGTGTTTACTCACCTATAACCTGCTCAAAAATGTTGGGTTTGGTCTAGGGTGACTTGTGCAGATGTCACTGCAACCTTGGTCCAAACATGGACGTGGAAGTGAATTTTGCAGGTGCAGAGACAGTGACGGCCCTGGACATCAAAGCAGCATTTAGCTGGGTGTTGCATTAAGGCAGTCACGGTAGCAGCAACAAGAACATCTTAACTAAACCATGTAAGGAGATATTTGACAGAATCTATTGAAACTTCGCAGAAAGGTAATTGACACAGACAGAGGCGCATAACTGTGTGGGAGATGAAGTTAAGATTGTTTTCTGTGGTGATAAAAGGCTACAAGGAAATTTGATAGGGGCATTCAAAAATCATGAGGGATCTGGACAGAGTAGATAAGGAGAAACTGTTCTAGTTATGAAAGAATTGAAAATGAGATGGCACAGGCATGAAGTGATTGGCAAAAGAAGCCAAACCAATATAAGAAGAAAACCTTTCCCACCCGCAGCAAGTTGTTAAGGTCTGGAATACACTGCCTGAGTGTGGTGGAGGCAATTCAACAAAGCATTGAAAAGGTAGTCTGGCTTTTATCTAAAAAGGAAGACTATGCAGATTTTTGGGGAAAGGGCAGGAGAATGACACAAAATGAAGTGTTCATTTGAAGAACCAGTACAGAAAAGATGGGGAAAAGGATTTCCTCAGCTGTAACAATTCTGTGATCCTGTGAAGTCAGTTTCCCAAAGGCAAGATGAAAGTTGGCAAGTAAGTTGGTAGCAGATTAAAGGCAGATACCAAAACAGGAATCGATTTTAAATGCCTTAGCATTTCATTACAACACATGGTCACAAGCTTAAGTTGTACATTAGCAATTAGTTCCACAGCAAACAAAATATATGAGATTCACAAATGCTCAAGCATACCGGGCAGTAGGTGAGATAGACTTTTTCGTGGATTCGGAGTGAGTAGGTGATGCTTTTCTGGGCTTGCAGCCTGGGAAAGGAGCACGGTGGCTCAGTGGTTAGCACTCCAGCCTCACAGCACCAGGGATCTGGATTCGATTCCAGCCTCGGGCAACTGTCTGTGTGGAGTTTGCACATTCTCCCCGTGACTGTGTGGGTTTCCTCCGGGTGCTCCGGTTTCCTCCCACAGTCCAAAGATGTGCAGGCTACGTGGATTGACCATGCTAAATTGCCTGTAGTGTTCAGGGGTGTGTGGGTTACAGAGGGATGGGTCTAGATGGAACCCTCCAAGGGGCAGTGTGGACTTGTCGGGCGAAAAGACCTGTTCCCACATTATAGGGAATCTAATCTAAAATGTTGGGCTGTTACATTGAGTTCAGGCCAGTTGGAGAATGGTTGTCTAAGAAAGTGAAATTAGAGCATGGATGTGTACAGATGTCACTGCATGGCTGTCTGAGAGAGGGAAGTCAAGTCATGGCATTTCTAAGAAGGCTCACAGGGAACAGGGTATGATGGGGCCTGGATGACAGGGGGAAAGGCCAATCTTTACCATCAAGTTTATATCAAGCATGCAAAAAGTGAGATTAAAGGAGGTACAGGGTTGATCAAGGGCGAAGCTGGGAGAGTTGAGGGCAACCAAGGGCCAGTCAAGCATGACAGGAAAATAGCATCATCTAAAACAAATAACCTGTATCTTCAGCACCCAAGCACCACCTTAAACATTAACTCTTTACACCATTCATGCTGTAGCTACATCTTTATTTAATAGCACTCACAAACTTGCAACCTCTACCTGCAAGAAAGACACAAGCAAAAAATCTGGGGAGCCTCACTGCACCCAAAATTCCCCACAAGTTACACGATCTCACTCAAAAAGAGGAAGCACTTCTTACACGTGCACAAATGAATTACAATGATAGGAGTAATAATGTTGCATCTACTGTCTGCTCCACACTAAATGTATTACTGAAAATTAAGTATACAGTAAGATGACAAAGAGAGGAAAATGCTGATAAGAGAGCCTACCCTGGAATTTTTAGATTTTTGTATTGCAGAGGCGGGGTTTTCTGGTAGTTGTGCTGGGTGACCCTGGAGGTCACCCAGTGCAGAAGCTGCTTAGTGTGGATGTGGCTAGGTGCAGAGGGCACCAGCTGCAGAGTGCACCTAAGACTTTTAAAATGCAATTTTATTTTCGAATTCACTCACAGGATATGTGTCTCGCTGGCTGGACCAGCATTCATTGCCCGTCCCCAGTTGCCCCTGAGAAAGTGGTGATGAGCTGCTTTCTTAAACCACTGCAGTCCGTCTGCTGTAGATAGATCCACAATGTCACTTGGGAGTGAATTCCAGGATCTTCACCTAGCGGCAGGGAATAGCGACAGGGAAATATATTTTCAAGTGAGGATGGTGAGTGGCTTGGATGGGGACGAAAGATCAGCCCTCCCCTCCAAAATCCCCATAACTGATACTTGTTAGCATATGCCAATTCATGCTCTCTACACATTTCTATGGTCCCTGACACCCTCTAGGCCACTCTCCTGTGCATGCCGCCCACTGTCCTTCATACTTCCATACAAACTTATGCAACTCTCCTTGCTAACCTAGTGACTGTTCATGACAATCCATACTACTGTCAGTCTCCACCCTTTGCTCTTACACCCAATGTGCCAACTCAACCATTATCCACCCATTGAGGCACCTCAGGGCATTGCTCAGATGAAATAAAGTTCTCAAATATCTAATGAAGAATTCCCTATTTTTAAAAAAAGTTTAATAGCTAAATAAAACTCTACACATATTTATTTAATCCCATTTAGGATATAAACAGTGGAATTGTAGTTCTGTTTTAAGACGCAACACAGTGCCAGGGACCTGGGTTCAATTCCACCCTCGGGCAACTGTCTGTGTGGAGTTTGCACATTCTCCCTGAGACTTTGTGGGATCTCTCCGGGTACTCCAGTTTCCTTCCCCAGACTGAAGATGTGCAGGCTAGGTGGATTGGCTGTGCTAAATTGCCTGTAGTGTTCAAAGATGGGTAGATTCGGGGGATGGGTCTGGGTGGGATGCCCACTGGGTCAGTGTGGGCTTGTTGGGCAAAAGGACCTGTTTCCACAATGTAGGGATTCTATGAATTAAAGAAACTTGGAGCTATCAAGCAGACAAAACAGCTGACATCACACTGTGATAATGGAAGCTTGTGAAATCATTAATGCAGCACTAGTCTAGTAATGAAAAACCTCAGGCTTATGTCAAGTTAAGTTAGAAAAAAATAAATTCAGCAGAAATTTTTTTTTCAAATATTTAAAAAGTAAGAGCTTTAAACACACTGAAAGCTTGACATTTGCTTTTTTGACAGTTCTGACTGACAATTATTTTAGACATTTTTGATGGTTACTCCAGATATTTGCTTTTGACGGTTTCTTTTTGGCAATTCTTTTTAGCGCTTTGACAGTAAGTTTATGCCATTTGTATGTGCATTTCTATTTACTCTATCTCAAATTGAATTCTCTCAAATGGCAGATTATTCTCCCAAGGAGCACATGACCTCAACGAGGGTGTCAAGAACTATATCTAAAAAGGTGCATTATTTCTTTAAGAGGATACACTACATATTCAAGCAACTCTACAAAGTTTATACCAGATCAAACCTGCACACATTCCCCCAACTCCTGGTTAATAGAAAGCAGGCATGATCGGAGGAAGCTGCTATTTTATATGTAGCAAGCTACCTTCAAGGACAATAGAAGTTCCTCTTTGGAATCTTCCCTGTTTCACTCCCTACAAAAATGATGGGAACTGGAATTTTCAGCTATTAGAAAAATTCAAACAAGGTGCTAAATTATAAAATCATATAGTACAGAGGAGGCCCTTTGACCTATTGAATGTGCACCAAACAAAACTACTCTAAATCTACATTAGCCCCATTTACTAGCACTGGACTCATAAATTTGAATTCCAGATATATTTATTGTAAAATATTAATCCATGTGACATTCCACAATAGAATTCATGACACAAATCTATAGTCCAGATTCTGGAAGACAGCAGTTGCCAAAAATAGATCATAAGACTCAATTTGCAAAATTTAACTGCAGCTAAAATAATTATTGCAACATTGTTATGCTGTTTCTGAATAAAACACAACTAATTTATATTATAGTGCTCAAAATACAGCTGTTAGTTTTGCTATTCATATTAAATTTTTCAGCATTTTGCAGAGTCCATTAGACTTAACAGAGTTCTACTTGTATTATCATAGAGGCTGTTAAGTCAGATTATTAGTTAATGTACCTTTGTGTCTAACCTCATCTATCATTCCTGCTGCAAGTAAGAGTTAATTACAAACAAAAACAAGAAATGCTGGAAGATTTCAGTAGATCCAGCAGCATCTACATTTACTTTCTCTTTGAATCGATTTGGTTTGAGTGACTGTCATAAAATTTAGATATGAATCTCAAGTTGCACAAATCTATGGATACTGTAAACTTCAGCAGTAGTTTGCAGACCAACCTCCAATGTATGCATGAAGTAGACACTTATGATCTAATGTAGATTACCTATCAAAAATGGAGGTTTCAGTATATTGAGTGTTAAGCTCAATGAACGGGGCTTTGCAAATAATTTAATCAAAAGAAAACTACGTTAGTTCTGGCACCTCATATTCCGCCTTGGGAGCCTACAACTCACTGGTCATAATGTGGACTTTACTACCTTCAAAATCTCCCCACCCTGGCCTCATCCCACGACCAACCCTCCCTCTTATTCCCGCCTCCTTGACCTGTCCGTTTTCTCTCCCACCTATCCGCACTTCCCACCTCACTGACCAATCCCCACCATTCCCTACCTCAATCCCACCTGCTTTCCCCAGCCCCACCCGTCCTCTCTCTATTTATTTCACAGCTCCCTTCCCCTCCTCCATTTCTGAAGAAGGGTCCCGACCGAAAACGTCAGCTTTCCTGCTCCTCTGATACTGCCCTGCCCGCAGTGTTCCTCCAGCTCCACACTGTGTTATCTCAGTTCTAGTAAAAGCTTGATAACTGAAGCAATTTTTAGCGTAATCCTTTAATTAGCTACTGTTATCCTCATGATATTTTCTGAGCAATTATTCATTTATTGTTCTTTGAGTGTAAATTTTGTGGAACTTTATGAAATGTAACTATAAGAATATAACGAGAAAAAGTCAATTAATGAAGTCCTCTTATTTTACCCTCATGTACAATTTAGTCAGACAGTTCCATACTCTGACCTTCTGATGGAACAGAATAAGTACTGTTGGACTATAGCCTGGTGTTGTGACTTCTGACCTTATTAACAAATGTTGGCAAACTCTGCTTCATTTATTGTGCAAAACATTTTCATTTTGTTTTGCGGATTTGCTGATACTTGGTGGTGCATAATAATGCTGTACGAGATGCGGAATGTTTTCTTTTTGTTGATCTCTCTTTCTTACCATAAATACTAAAGCTAAGTGTTTCAATGAGGCTCACTGACCTTGATCAAGCGTCAGACCACTCCTGTTATTGGACTACTACGAAAGTGATTCATGGAGTGAAATGAAGAAGGCTAATGAAGGACTCTACAGTTTTGACTGAACTATTTGGATCTTTTTTTTTCAAAGTTTCAGCCAATGCAAAGTCATCCTTCAGGAAGAAGTGAATGCACCAGAGATGTTTGTAAGAGGTTTGTAAGAATGGTTCCAAGGATGAGAATCTTCAATTTGGAGATAAATTGGAAAAGTTGGGGCTATTTGTTCTGAAGAAAGGATGGTTAAGTGAAGTAAAATCTGAAAACAATGGGGGCACTCAGCACAGCGTCACAGAGGCTTACACAGTGGAAATAGGCCCTTCAGCCCAAATTCCATTTTCCTGCATTGGTCCATATCCCTCCCTAGCTATCCCACCCATGTACCTGTCCAAATGTTTCTTAAATATCAAGATTGTACTCACCACCACAACCTCTGGCAGCCCATTCCAAACAATTACCACCCTCTGTTTGAAAAAAAAATGCCCCTCTGGACCCTTTTGTATCTCTCCCCTCACGTTAAACCTATGCCCTCTAGTTTTGGACTCCCCTACCATGGGGAAAAGCTGGTAGCTATCTACTTTAGAACACAGAACAATACAGCACAGTACAGGCCCTTCGGCCCATGATGTTGTGCTGAACTTTTACCCTAATCCTAAGGTCGATCTAATCTCCACCCATACCTTATACTATCATACATATGCCTATCTAACAGTCGCTTAAATGCCCCTAAAGAGGCTGACTCCACTACCGTCGCTGGCAATGCATTCCATGCGTCGACCACTCTGAGTAAAGAACCTACCTCGGATGTCTCCCCTGTATCTACCTCCACTCACTTTAAAACTATGGCCCCTCGTACTAGCTACCTCCACCCTAGGAAAAAGTCTCTGGCTGTCTACTCTATCTAGTCACCTCTCATCCTTCATTGTTCTAAAGAGAAAAGCCCAAGCTCTCTCAACCTTTCCTTGTAAGACCTTCCCTCGTTTCCAGGCAATGTCCTGGTAAATCTCCTTTGCACATTTTCCAATACTTTCACATCTTTCCTGTAATGAGGTGACCTGAACTGGACACAATACTCCAGATGTTACCAAACCAGGCTTTTGTATAGCTGGAGCAGAACTTCACGGCTGTTGAACTCGATCCCTCTAATAGTGAAAGCTAACACACCATACGCCTTCTTAACAACTCTATCCACCTGGGTGGCGGCTTTCACGGAACTGTGAACATGAATCCCAAGATTCCTCTGCTCCTCCACACTGCCAAGAATCCTTTTGTTAACCCTGTATTCTGCTTTCAAGTTTGTCCTGCCAAAATGAATCACCTCACACTTTCCAGGGTTAAACTCCATCTGCCACTTCTCAGCACCAGCTCTGCATCCTATCAATGTTCCTTTGTAAACTAGAATGGCCCTCCGCACTTTCCACAATGCGACTCACCTTTGTACCATCTGCGAACTTCTTAACCACCCTTCCACTCCTTCATCCAAGCCATTTACAAATCTCCAGTATAAAAGTTTATCTCGTGCAGCAGAAGTCCTCTTATTTTCAGCAGCAGCAGCACAATCCAGAGTGCTGACGGGAAGGTAAGGTTGTTTTCCCCTCCGGTATAAAAACTTACCCCCAGCAGCAGAGGCCCTCTTGTTTTTATCTATGTCTCTCATGACTTTTTAGACTTCTATAAGGTCATGCCTCAGCTCCTATCCACTGGAGAAAGAAGTCCCAGCTTACCTAGCCTCTCCTTATAACTCAAACCTTCTAGTCCAGGTAGCATCCTAGTAGATCTTTTCTGCACTATTTCTAGATTGATAACATCCTTTCTATAGCAGGGCAGCACCCCAAATGTGCCTTACCATTGTAAACCAGATCTGGCAACTATGGAGAGAGGAACACAGTTAACATTTTGAGCCCGTTATGACTCTTCTTCAGGACACAGGTTAAACGGAGATTCAACTGGAGTTTTCAAAATCATGAAAGGTTTAGACAAGAGTAGACTGGATGAAACTGTTCCTCCTCATAAACAGATGAAAAATGAAGGGACACAATTTCAAGGGGTTTGCAAAGAAGTGAATGTGATGCGAGAAGAAACTTTTTCACACAGCGAACGGTTTGGGTCTGAGGTGTAATGCCTGGAAGTGTGGTCAAGATGAGTTCAATTGAGGGATTCAAGAAGACATTGGATGGTAAGCTAAAAAGAAAGAATTGACATAATTCTACCAGCATCTGAATGATGACGTTATTGGTGAGAAAATTGGGAAAATAATGTAAGAATAAAAGAAATGATTTTCTCATTGTGATGGTTAAAAAGACAGATTTTCTTTAAGGTTGCAATCGCCCAATGAGAACCTCACTAGTAACACAGAGAAACAGACAATAGGAGCAGGAGTAGGCTATTTGACCATTTGAGCCTGCACCACCATTTAACATGATCACGCCTGATGATCCATCTCAATATCCTGTTCCCAATTTCTCCCTACACTTTTTGATTGATTTAGTTCTAAGGATGTAATTTAACTCCTTCTTGAATCATTCAGTGTTTTGGCCTCAACCACTTTATGTGACAGAGAGTTTCACATGCCCATCACTCTCTCGATGAAGAAATTTGTCCTAACTTCAGTCCTTAATGGCCAATTGTCTTACCTTAAACTGCAACCTCTGGTTCTGGACACCCCAGTCATTAGGAACATCCTTCCTACATTAACCCTGTCTAGTGCTGTTAGAATTTTATGTATCTTTTTCTTCTAAACTCCCACGAATATAGTCTTAAATGATTCAGTTTCTGTTCATATGTTAATCCTGCCGTTCTGGTAAACATTTGTTGCACCCTTTCTCAAGCCAGAATATTCTTCCTCAGTTAAGGAGACCAAAACTGCCCACAGTACTCCAGGTGTGGTCTCACTGAGGCCATGTATAATTGTAGCAAGATACCCCTGCTCCTGTACTCAAATCCTCTAGCTATGAAGGCGAACTGCTGCACCTGCAAAATCCACACTTACCCTCTCACTCAACTTGTCCACATGACAACAAATGCATCTTGGCATCCTGTTGACAGCTTACCCTCCCCACCCAGTTTTGTGTCAACTGCAAACTTGAAAATATTACATTTAGTTCCCTCAACTAAAATCATTAATATATATTGAGATTAGTTAGAGCCCAAGCATTATCCTTGCAATACCCTAATAGTCACTGGTTGGCACTCAGAAATGACCTGTTCATTATGTATCGCATCTGCCAGCCAGTTCCCTATCCATGTCAGTACACTACCCATAATCCCACATGCATTAATTTTACACACTAATCTCTTAGAACTCACTGAAAGCCTTTTGAAACATTAAGTAAATTATGTCCACTGGCTCCCCTCATCAAATCTACAAGTTATATCCTCTAAAAATTCTAGTAGATTTATCATGCATGTTTGCCCTTTTGTCAATCCATGCTGACTGTCCAATCTTGGCACCATTTTCCAAGCACTCTGCTAATAAATCTTTTATAATGGAATCTAGGATGTTTCCTACAACTGATGTCTGACCAACTGGTTACAAGTTTGTTATTTTCTGTCTACATCCTTCTTTTGTAAATATGAGGTTACATTAGCTACCCTCTAATCCATTGGAATGCTTACTCAGACTGTAGAATCTTGGAAAATGGCCATCAATACCTCCATTATTTCAAGGCCACTTCCTTAAATACTGTGGAATGTAGATTATTGGGCTTTAGGGATTTATCAGCCTTTAATCCTGTCAATTTATCTGATATGATTTCCTAACCAATGGTGATTTCTTTTATTTTTTTTCCCTCTCATTAAGCATCTTAGGAGCACAAAAGCTGACATTTCGGGCCTGGCCTGCTGTGTTCATTCAGCTTCACACTTTGTTATCTTGGATTCTCCAGCATCTGCAGTTCCCATTATCTCTGTAAATGTCTCTGTTGCTGTTCTCAATGTTATGCTAAGTTTCATAAACTAAACTAGTCCCATTTGCCTGTATTTGGTCCACATCCCTCTAAACCTTTGCTATTCACGTTCCTCATCATAGAATCCCTGCAGTGTGGAAACAGGCCCTTCAGCCCAACAAGACCACACTGTAACTCAGAGCATCCCACCCAGACCCATCCCCCTATAACCCAACTAATCTACAACTTCCTGAACACTACGGGCAATTTAGCATGGCCAATCCACCTAGCCTGCACATCTCTGGATTGTGGGAGGAAACTGGAACAGCCAGAAGAAACCCACGCAACCACAAGGGGAATGTGCAAACTCCACACAGACAGTCACCCGAGGGTGGAACTGAACCTGGGTCCCTGGCGCTGTGAGGCTGCAGTGCTAACCACTGAATCACTGGTCCAAACATATTTTAAATGTTGTAACTGTATTTACATCTATCACTTCCTCTAGCAGTTCATTACACATACAAGCATTGCCCATCAGATCTCTTTAAAATCTTTCACCTCTCACCTTAAAATTACGGCCTGTAGTTTTGATCTCCCCAACCCTATGGGAAAGACTTTTGATATTCACCTTATCTATGTGCCTCATGATTTTATAAACCTTTTTTGTTATAATAGCTTCAGGAGGGATAAAAATGAGTCATATATCCATTCGTAGTTATAAAATGAAATTCTGTTTAAAGATCACACTCCCATATAAACCTGCTTTATTTCTATGTTTTTTAAACTGCTCAATCAAACATGCACTTCAACATTTGTCTGACAGGGGCAGCAAGGCATCATTGTTGTTGATAAAAGGAGAAAAATGAGTAACATTGATATGACGTACCCCTTTTTTGTTTTAACTGAGGTTAATCTATTTAAAGTAAATCTTTATTCTCTTGTACCAGTAATTATAACAACTGCAAATTGCAATCATTAAACTAAATGGGACAAAGCCATAGCTTACAGCAATGAAGGCCACATTTTGTGTTTTCAGATGGACTTGATAACCCTTTATGGAGGTTATAATTTATTGTTGATTTTTACATGGTTTGTGGGTGGCGCTAGCTCTCTGCTTATTAACAAAGAGACCTCACAGTCAGGACCAATCTGACAACCACTTACATGCACAATATAATCAAGCACAGTAATACAATTGGAGGTGCAAACTGTAAAAGCTTACATTTTTCCCATAAATGACCATGCAGTTCACCTGTACCACTTTAGGAAGTTAAATCCCACATTTATATAATTGTAATTTATACAATTTATGTAAGAGAATCATGGAAGGTGGAAGGTAGGCCATATTTTTATCCGGGAACAAATCTGATATTTCAGCTCCAATGGTTCAAACTGGTAAGGTTCCTGGATTTAAGTTGATTGAAACTAATAAAACACATTATCAAAAGGTTTTGTTTGTTTCAAAACATAAAAATGAACAGTTATTTTCCATAGCAAATGGAAACCCATGCCAGGTAATCATATTTGCTTGTTTAGTTCTCACTTAAACTTGAAAGACAAATAAGGGATAATGAAATTTAGGATCTGCATCCTAATACACATTGGATAATGAAAAATAAGTTGATACAATTTGTTCACTGTAATGGAAGCATTTAAAATTGGATTTGCTTTGAGATATACACACTTACACACATCTATATTTCTCAGGAGTTATTCCCAAGGTGATTCTCATTTAGAGGTCATCAAGGAGAAATGGAACAAGTCAATTCATCCTCCATAAATCAACAAGATACAGATATGATACCAAATTCTATTAGGACTGATGGATGTAGATAACTTATTACCTAATCTATTACATGCAGCACAACAGCTGAGAAATATAGGATGAATCTTCTGAGCTTAGTTCCTGTCAAAATAGTGGAGCAATTAGTGAGGGGTAGCTTTTTAACTCAGCCACATTATTAGCATTCTGCATCTAAGATGCCCAAATAATGATGAAGGGTTAGCAGGTGAGATGATGCTTCCATTCTGTTAATGAAAGGATTTCTAATTAAAAAGACCTCAAGCTGGGTTACAAGGACTCACCACTGTTTCCACGTTTTAGTCTGCAGCAACCACAGGAATGAAAGGTGACCCCTGACATTGCTCCCTTTTATGCGTGGGCTTCCTGTTGTAGGCTTTGAGTAGCTGCAGTGAGGCCGCTCCCCCAGAGCAAAAGAAAACCTCTCCAACCACGCTGCAATGATTGGAAGTGGCTGAGGAAATCAGAAGTTTTATTCTGGTCTCCCAACCAGTGGACAATGTCACAAGAAAATCCAGAACCCACAGCACAGCATGGCAGGTGAGTGATATAACACTCTAGGGCAAACCCCAAGCCCCAGCATTTTGCTGCACAGCATTCACCAAGTCAATACAGCTCCATTCATCTTTCACCCTGCGTTTAGCTGCAGCCACTGAGTTCCCTATCTCAACAGCCAACACTCATTCACTGTAAACCTATTGCTTCCATGCATCTATGTCAACTGTGACTTCCCACAAGTGTTCTTGTCACCTTATTACAAACACCAACATGAAAATTCCCAACTGCCTGCTTTCTTTCTCGGTGGAAGAGAGGACACTACTCAGTGCAAACCAGGGAATAGGGAAGAGTGGGGAAGGTTACCTTTCTGCGATAGACATTTTCTCAACCACTGTAAATATATGTCTACCTGCACCAAAAGGAATGAGTTCTATTTTTGGCAGGTGGCAGATGCCAGCAATTGCTTGATCTTCCTGCAGTTTGGTGATCATATACTTTGAGAGAACATATCCCCTGCTTGTAAACCCTGTTTGCCTCCTTCCAGCAAGATCTCGGTGACCATTCGCTCTGACAAAGATGCATGAAGTTGTGTAGAGGCATGCAACTGTGAGGATGCATGCAGATGTGCAGCAGCATGCAGTGGAGAGGCATGCAGCTGGGGAGAGGCATGCAGCTACTGCTGATGGTGGTATAGCTTCTACTCTTGCTCCAGGGCAGAGGTTAGTGGTGTAGCTGCAGAAACTATTCCTATAACATGCTTAACACTTGCAGCAGGGATGTAAATGAAGCTGAATGAAATCCTCGACAAGCATTCTGTCTTCCTGGATTCCAGCTGTCACCTGTCAGTCAGTAGAAGCACTCTGATTCTGTTTCTCAAAAGGTCATGATTGGAGCTCTTCAGTGTAAATAGTCAAAGCCTTCCAGCTTGTCATTTTTCACTGAAGAAGTATTTCCCGCTGTAGACTCACTTTAGCAACCCCAGCAAGTCACTGACATATCAGGAAACAGGTTTCCTACCAGGGAAATTAATAAAGGAAGTTATAACCACATTAATTGGCTTTTAAATTACTTAATTGCTACTTGATAAAACCAAGGGGATTCACTGCTCACCCCTATTCCTGTCTTGTAGAAACACAAAAAGGTAGGATTAATGACGGAATTTTAAACTGGCATCAATTTCAGAGGATTTAATAGCAGCAGCCATGTCAGCACACCTTACTTTGCCTGGGAAAATTCATCTCAAGTATTGCAAAAGAGTACATGGAACGCATGTAGGCATATTACTTCTGTCTTACGACATGTTTATTGGAATGGATAAGCGCTAAATTTTAGATATTGGGCCTTGGACCTGTGAGGTGAAGACACATCCTTATCATGTCCAGTGAACTCTGTGCTAAAATCAAATTTTACTTTACTACGTGAATCAGAGTTCACCATTTTGCAGCTAGCTGTAGCATGAAATTCACTGTTGTAAAAAAATGAATCAGAAACATATATATTTCTTATGACTACATATTTAAAGTTGTATCAAAATATAACAGAACAGGTCATCTGCTAATGTCCAGAACCGTGTCCAGCCTGTGTAGATCCAGAACAGCACTGGGAACAAGGCTGTGAGCTGGAGTGACAAGTGGTTTATAAGGTGTGAATTAGTGTTCCTTGGCATCAATGAGATATTAGCATATTATCACCTCTGCCAGTTGAGAGTATATTTATTTTTCACAGAAAATATTCACTCAGAAAATTCAGGCAGTCACATAGAAAGTAAAATTGTTGTAGTCTAACAAGTCCCTGGGCTGCTTTCTCATTACAGAGAGATAAATGGTGATGGTTTAACCTGAGGGTCACCACAGCTCAGGTAAGGGGGGAGGTTGAGAAGGAGAATCCTTCATGGTAACCTAAGCCAGTGCCGGAATTGAACCCACACAGTTGGCATCACTGTACAATGCAAACCTACTGTCCAAGCTAACCAACCCCCACAGACTTACAATGGTGATATTGTGGTATTAATAATAGAGGCCAGAATTTAAAATTGAGGAACATCAGTCAAAGACTGGTAACACTAGAAGAACCTATAAGTGGAATCTTACAGGGACACGAGGGATGTGGGCTAGAGCTCGGGTATGATTTGTGCCAGAATCACATGCAAAGCTCAGCGAGGCCTATCTCAACATCAGGATAATCTCACTGCATCTTTTCTGCATCCGACAGTTGTCAAGGGGAGTTTCTCACTAGATACCAGCAAGTTGCTAATTAAGGAGCATCATTGTTGAGTTTTATGGAGGCTTTCTCACCATGAGGTCAAGTGAGATTTCTCCCCCTATCTCCCTAAACCCACTTCACTATCTACCGTACTCCTAAATAAACACCAAAAGAACTGTGGATGCTATAAATCAGGAACAAAAACAAAGTTGCCAGAAAAGCTTAGCAGGTCTGGCAGCATCTGTGACCCTTCCTCAGAACTGAATGCTCTGAGGAAGAGTCACCAGACCTGAAACGTTAACTCTGTTTTTTCCTTCACAGATGCTGCCAGACCTACTGAGCTTTTCCAGCAACTTTGTTTTTGGACCATACTCCTATGGTGTTTCTCTCATGTATCCACTCTCTTGTTACAGATGGAAGTACTAAGGCCTGCTGGGACCTCTGAGATTCTTGGCGCCAGCATTATATTCCAAACACAGTTCTACACCAGGTTAAGTACTGTCAGTACAGAGCTGCCCTTCACTGTCTGTGTGAACTGCCAGAGACCTAGTGGGCAAAGGGAAATTAATACCCACTTTGCAGACAGGATTTGGAGGTCCTAGTGGCTAAAGTGGTGCAGAGGAGGCTATCTTTATTTCCCAGGACTGAAAGAGGAGAGCACAACACAAGACATTGCCAACCTGGTCAGTGCAGTATCCACGATCTGAAGGAATTCACAGCAATGGCACGAGAAAATTAACGGCATTTTGCACTCAGCAACGGTAAATGTGTGCATCAGCTCGTATTCACTGTATCTCTGCTACTGCACCTACCTCCCAAAAGGCACATGGTCTACCATGCAGACCATCACATACAATATCTTACCCATTCACTTTCATCCATCCCAACAATCCCCACACTACTGTGGGAAAAGGGTCACTGGACAATTAATTTTGCTTTTTCTCCACTGATATCTCCATACATGTTAGGTTTCTACAGCAATTTATGTTTTTGTCCCACACGACCAACCCTGCATGGCTGCCTACTCACTACACGTGCCACATTTTGGAATGGCAAATCAGAGCTAGACTTTTACATTTAATGGTAAGGTCCTGGGGAGTATTGCTGAGCAAAGAAACCTTAGAGTTCAGGTTCATAGCTCCTTGAAGTGCAATCGCAGGTAGACAGGATAGTGAAGGAATTGTTTGGTATGCTTGCCTTTATTGGTCAGTGCATTCAGTTTAGGAATTGGGAGGTCATGTTGTGGCTGTACAGGACATAGATTGGGCCATTTTTGGAGTATTGTGTTAAATTTTGGTCTCCCTGATGTAGGTAGGATGTTACAAAACTTGGAAGGGTTCAGAAAAGATTAACAGGGATGACTTGATGGGCCGAATGGCCTCTACCAACACTGTAGGGGTCCTACGTGCAGCAATGTTGCATCCATCAGACTGCAGCTTACCGCAACTGTTTCACTCTAATGGATGAATTCTGCCCAGCGGCATAGACCTAATTCTTCCACTGACTTCTTTTTCACCTTTGTGGAGAGATGCAGAGTTTCTGCTTATTACTTTGATATAACATTGGCAACACATCAAGGGATCTAACAATATGTCTTCTTATTCCATAACAATAGACAGAACTTATTAGGAAGAAATGCCATACCTTCGTAGTCTGCTCTCTCAGAATTGTTAAAGCTACCTGTGCATTCATTGAGAAAGAGAGTTCTGCCTCTGGTCAAATCCATGATTTGTGTATGGTATTAAGGGGCAGACTTTAATCAGAGTCTATCACATCATGACCTTTAGAACACTGTTATACAGCACACAAGCTTCAGCCTGCAGCTATCGTCACCATTTCAAAGCTCTACAATGCTTCCATCAAGGACACCCAAGTCCAACATGAGAAATTAGTGGTGGGACAAAATTGCACACCACACCCTTCATCTTGCTGGGCTCAACAACATAGAGAGCACCCTCCAGAAAATTCAACTTCAATGTTTGGTAATGTATTCCACATGGAAGATTACATAAAATACAAGCAAGTCTTTTATAGGGACTTACAGAGGACAAACAACAAGTTGGTCAAAGTAAATAATTTAAAAGTATCTAAGAAAGGAGATGTATAAATTTCTACACTGCAAACCAGCTCTCCTAAGAAGATAATGCTGGAAGATGGTATTAGAATATTTAGGTGGTTGGTTTTGATTGACATAGTAACAAGGGATCGAAGGGCTTCTTTCTGTACTGGGGATCTCTAGGACTCCAGTACTCTGGGACACTGCAGGTGACTGACCCATGTGGAGGCAAGAACTAATATATGATTCAGCATGTTTCAAGGATCATCTATACCAAACACCTATGTAGGCAAAGCAGGGCCAGAAATGACGCTGCTGTAAAGTTGTCCCAAACACCAGTAACAAATGTCATGACTATCTGAACTGTCCATTCTGCGGTTATCTGTGAACATCTTACATTGGGCTCTTCATTAATGAGAGAGCCAATAAATGACAGTGAAGTAATTTAAGATAACAAAGTGTGAAGCTGGATGAACACAGCAGGCCAAGCAGCATCTCAGGTGCATTTGCAACTTGGCCGCACTCAAATAAGAGCTGCCCACTATGACAATTAATATTTGATACTCACTCTCCCAAGAAGTTGCTGCTATTGGGACAATAGAAACAAGAAATACTACCAGTTCAATACCTGTGGTATAGTAATCTGAGCCCTAGCTAGCAACAAAACCTATGCTCTAGGACAAGGTCACAGTTAGGAAGGCTAGGGAGTACAGTGGAGGTTGCTGATCCCAAAAATGGGGCCAGATACTTGTTGGGGAGCGGTAGAGTTGTCTAAATACTTGTGGTGTGGATTAAGAAAAAGACTCGAAGCAGCATTGTCAAGCTCAGGCTTTCCCTGATGTCAGGATACTGCATTCAAGGCTAGCTATTAAAAGATCTATATGTTCAAGCTGAAAAGTCTTTACACATTCTCAAGCACTGCTCTCTAGTCTACAGTCTCTCACTACTTCTCAATAATTCTAACATGCATCAATTCTCCACGTTTACAAATCACTAAGTTTGGAACAACTATTAAGGACTCCCCTCACTATGCATTGCTGGGAAAGTATTGGCTAAAATCCAGCTAATCTGTTTGACAGTATATCTCAAATAGAACATCCTGCCAGCAAATCAATTCAACTTCAAAAAACGGTAATGCACAGAAAATGTACAGTAAACTTTTCTGCATGATTACTCCAGCAGGAATGCAAAGGACGGAACTGCAACATACATCCATCAGTTGGTGATTCTAGAAAAGCCTTTGACATAGCTAGTTAACGTCACAGTGATTGTTAATTGGAAGGAGGAATGAGAAACTAATATGTTGCCTCCCAGTTGCCTTCCATTTCTATCTTCATCTATTCTGAGTTTTATTTTAACGCATTACCTTACGATGCTATCAGAATAGCTATGATTCCTGTACAGTGCCTGGATGCAAATCTGTTTAGTTTTTAAAGTAGAACAAAGATGCATCTTTGTCTTAATTCCACTTCCTTTCTCTTTTTGCTGGGTCATTCATTCAAGTAAACCAATGGGCTCTTAACCATTCCCAAATCAATTCTGCAGACCCATAGGCAAGATACACTGTGCAACTGGCAGACGGAAGTTTTATTGGTTTCTGGATTTTATAACAGGGTTAGACATTCTCCCACTTATAGTACACAGTACAAAGTGCCTGAAACTAAATCAATGTTGACAATAACAATGAACTAGGACTACACTGAATGAAAACATCAGAGGTCTGTAACAGTATTATTGCTTGAGAATATAATAGCTAAATGATTGATGGGAGAGTGGAATAAGAAAATTATCTTTTGGTTCCGATACAAAAAGGAAATTAAGAACCTTGTATATATTAAAGACAGAAAGCAAGGCACTTAGAGAAGTTAAACATGATCAGTCTAGGACAACATGATTTTGTGAAAGACAAATCATGTCTAACTAACCTACTAGAGTTCTTTGAAGAAGTAAAACATATTGTGGGTATACTTAGGATTCCAGAGAGCATTCGATAAGGTACCACATCAATAGTTATTACAGAAAATAAATCTGTTGCTGTGGGGTAACATTCTGGAATGAATAGAAGATTGGCTAGCTAACAAGAAGCACAGTAGGCATAAATGGATAATTTTACCTTCCAATGTTTTCATGTGCATTCTTTTTGAATTATAATCACAGTTACAGAATGTTATGATGCAGAAGGAAGCCAGTCAGTCCATTATGTCTGTATCTGTTCTCCCAAATGAGCATCATGACTTAGTATTATTATTAAAGTCATTATTTTTGTTGGGGGATGGTGGGGGTTTGAGGGCAGAAGTGTGGGAAATGCAAGATATGTGTTTGAGAGCATTTTTGATATCCAGTGGTTGGGGGAATGTTGCTGTCCTTGAAATAGGAGGACATCTAGGATATGCCTGTCTGTTCCTATCTCCTTCCCCAAATCCACAAACCTGACTGCCCTGCCCAACCCGCTATCTCCACCTGCTCCTGCTGCACTGAACTCATCTCTGCTTACCTTGGCTCTATCTTTTCCCCCGGTCCAGGATCTCCCCACCTGCATCCAGGACACCACCCACACCCTCCACCTCCTCCAAGACTTCCAATTCTCTGGTCTCCAATACCACGTCTTTACTATGGACATCCAATTCCTATACACTCGTATCCCCCAAGCAGATGGCCTAAAAACTTTCCACCTCTTCCTCTCCTGCAGGCCCAGCCAGTCCCCCTCCACCGACACTCTCAACCGCTTAACAAAACTCGTTCTCATCCTTAACAAATTTTCCTTTAACTCCTCCCACTTCGTACAGATTAAGGGGGTGGCCGTGGGCACCCACAAGGGCCCAAGTTATGCCCTGCCTCTTTGTAGGAAATGTGGAGAAGTCCCTCTTCTGCTGTTATACTGGCGCCATCTCTTACCTTTCCCGCCGCACATTGATGACTGTATCGGTGCTGCCTCGTGCTCCCATGAGGAGCTTGAACAGTTCATCAACTTTACTAATACCTTTCGCACCAACATCAAATTCACCTGGACCATCTCCAATACCCCCCTGTCTGCCTCCATCTTTGGTGACTGCCTCGAAACTGATACCTATCTGAAGCCCAGTGGCTCCCAGAGCTACCAGGACTACACCTCCTCCCACCCACCTTCCTGCAAAAACGTGATCCCCTATTCCCAATTCCTCCGCCTCCACCATGTCTGCTTCCAAAATGAGCCATTCCATGCCTGAACATCCCAGATATCCTCCTATTTCTGGGACCACAACTTTCTACCTCCAGTGATCAAAAATGCCCTCAACAACATCTCTTGCATTTCCCACACTTCTGCCCTCAAAACCCCTCCCATCACCAAAAACAAATACAGAATCCCCCGCGTCCTCACATATCACCCCACCAGCCTGCACATCCAGCGTATCATTCTCCCACTTCCACCACCTACAATCTGACCCCCCAAGCAAAGAGATATTTCTCTCCCAACTGCTATCTGCTTTTCATAGAGACCGCACTCTCTATGACTCCCTCATCCACTCCCACAATCCCCACTAGCCCCACCCCCCCCACCCCCACCCCCGGGCACCTTTCCCTGCCACCGTGGGAAGCGCTACACCTGCTTCACCTCCATTCAAGGCACAAAACAAACCTTTCACGTCAGACAAGGGTTCCCCTGCATGTTCACTGACTTGGTCTCCTATATCCCCTGCTCCCAATATGGCTTCCTCTACATTGGTGAGACCAAGCGTAGACTTAGAGCATCTGCGCTCTGTACACAACAAATGACAACACCTTCCAGTAGCCTACCATTTTAACTTCCCCTCCCACTCCCTGGGTGACATGTCTACCCTGGGCCTCCTCCACTGTCACAATGATGCCACATGCAAACTGGAGGAGCAACACCTCACATCCCACCTCAGGAGCCTACAGCCCGATGGACTAAACAAAGAATTCACCAGTTTTAAAATGTCCCCATCCCCGGCCTCATCCCGCGTCCAACCTTTCCTCTCATTCCCGCTTCCTTGACCTGACACAACCTATCCATCTTCTCTCCCACCTAGCTGCTCCTCCCAACTCATGGACGAATCCACATCAACCCCTATCTGCACTCACCGAACCATCCCACCTAGACTCCCCAAGCCCAGCCCTCTTCTCTCTATTTATTTCTGAGCTCCCTTTCCCCTCCCCCATTTCTGAAGAAGGATCCCGATCCAAAACATCAACTTTCCTGCTCCTCTGATACTACCTGGCCTGCTGTGCTCCTTCAGCTCCACAGTGCAATATTTAGATGGATGAGATTGTCTTAAGGGGAAATATTAGAAATGCTAGACTTGTGTCCACTGGAGTTTGGAACAGTAAGAGGAAATTTTATTCATGCATATAATGTCCTCAATGGTCTTGACAGTGTGGATGTGGAAAAGTTGTTAACTCTGATGAGAAAATCTATAACCAGAGGTCAATTTTTCAAAAGAAGGCGTCACTTAATGTAGATGAGGTGTTTTTCTCAAACAGGGTCCTGGATCTTTGGAACGCTTTCTGAAAATGTAGTGCAGGCAGAGACTTTAATCTTTTTAAGACAGATTGAGATAGATTCTTGATAAGGAAGCAGGTGAATTAATATCTGGAGTAGGAGAAAATGTGGAAGAATAAGACCAGTCATGATCTTACTAAATGGCATAATGGCCAAAGGATTTAAGCAGCCTACTCCTGTTCCTAATTCAAACATTTGTCTGTATGTACATGCTAAATAGAAACAAACTTCATGTCTTACCATCCTTATAGTGCTATTTATTCATTTCAAAAACGCCAGTTTCTGCTTTTATATTGTTTCTCCAAATGACATTGAATCACTCTGTGTAAAACATTAACCAGTCTGTCCATTATATTCCATATTAAAATCTTCTCCCAAGAGAGTAATCAACAACACAGCATGATAAATATCATTATATATGTCCCTTAATCAAAAACTGAGAGGCCTTCAGAGACAACTGATTGTGGAATGTTTTTGCTGCAGTAACAACTGTTATAATAAATAGAAAATAGTAAATCTGTCATGAAAACTTAAGCAGTATTTGTTTTTAGTGAACTGGTCCTTTACATCCCATTGGTTTAGATGTTAGTAGTTTGGCGAATCATCTCATGTTAAAGTCAGTCAATCCTGAGGTAATCCATCAGGAAAAGATTTTCTGGGTCTTTCATAGTTTTGAGAGAAATTTCAAGAATTAATGTTTGATATTCAAATGATCTGGAGTAGATCAAAAGATATTAGGTGTTTATGGGCTATTGGGTTTAGAAACCGATTGCTCAGAAGTACGTTAAAATCTAGAGCACTATTTAAATTTCAGCAGGAAATACAAGCTAAGTCCAACAATTGTGTATTTTGAATGACTACAGATAGATGCATATGTTCTGTACATGACTTCAAATCTTATCATTCACAAGCCCTCTGCCCCAATTGTTTGTATTTGAAGAAAAATAATTACATGAACCTACTATGAAAATAATTATCGAAAGAATTTCCACAAACAATTTACAGAAGAACTTCACTGTACTACTCCATTCACCACAGCACTTGTTTCTGTCACAAAGCCACATTTTAGTCATTGATCTATGAGAAGAGAATGTTTCTATTTATTTAGCACTTTATCTTATGAACAGAAGCAACTTAATGTTTTTACAAACAACTGACTGCCCTAAGACTTTTGTTAAGTTGGCAACATTCCCACCATCAGTAATAAAGATGAATAACTAAGTCACCTATCTTTTTGTGCCTCTGGGTGAGGGAATAACAACAGCCAAACATTTAGGGAGACTTTCCTTCAAATAATTCTATGGAATCCTTAATGTCAATCTGAATTACCACAATAAGGAAGCAGTACCGTGGCTTAATATCTCATCACTTATGGTGATTCAACATCTTCTTAGTAAGGCACTGCTGCAGCTACAGCAGATTCCTGCAATTCAAAAACTTTTGCTTCAGAAGTAAATATGCAATCAATTCAGCCAAATGTTCCTGTTAATTTAATCATGAAAATATTTTACCTTGTCCAATCATCATTTGGGCTGTCAAGAAGTAGAAAAGGAGGCCTAACATCAGACGGAAAGTTGCACTCGTGACAGACATATACACATTACGATTGAAAGAATCAGTGACTGATCGGAAGAGATGGAGAAGGGTAATGAAACAGTATTTTGATGCCAGTAAAATAGGAGAAGCTGAAAGAAAATGACAACTATTTTAACTTGTTCACATAATTTTTTGTTGAAATACAATGATTAACAGTTTTAAGAGGTCTGAACAAAATCACAAATGACCTCCTAAATGATTGTGACGAAGGTAAACTCTGCTCCCTTGTCCTTCTTAACCTGCCTGCAGTATTTGACAGGGTGAATGGACCATCCTCCCCCAACATTGATCACCATCCTCCAGGTGCACAGGGCCACACCCACATGGTTCCATTCTACTAATTTAGGTTTAGCCAGAGAACCATATGTAACACTTTCTCCTCTTGCTCTTGCATTATAACCACTGGGGTCCTCTAAGGAACCATCATTGACAATCCTCTTCCATTTATTATGCCTCATTGTGACACTACCTGAAAGGACAGCATTAGTTTATACGTGTGTGATGACAACACTCATCTCTCCCTCACTGGTCTTTCTTAAATCCTCCACTATTGCTAAATTACTAGACTGCTCATCTGACATCTAGTCCTGAATGAGCAGAAATTTCCTCTAAATAAATATTAGGAGAACTGAAGACATTGTATTCATTCCCCACTGCAAACTCTGTCTCCTAACTACTACCTCCATCCTCCTCCTTGGTAAAAACCTTGGTGACATCTGATCCTGATAGTAAGCTTAACCTCACACTCATGAGATCTCCAAGTCTACCTGTTTCTGCTTTTATAACAACATTTGATGTCATCCACAGAGTTCATCGGCTGCTGAAACTCTCATCAATCGATGCTTTTATTACTTCTGGACTCATCTATTCCAATATACTCCCACCTGGTCTTCTACATTATAACCTTCGTAAACTTTAGATCATTCTGAAACTCTGCTCCATTATTCCCAACAATTTCCATTTCCTCACCATACATGTGTTTGTTGACTTACATTACTTCCTAGTCAAGCAATGTCACAATTTTAAAATGCTTATCCCTGTTTTCACTTTGTTCCATAGTCTTGCCTCTCCACTAACCTCTATTAACCCTGCAATTCTCCAAAATACTTACTTCTCTAATTCTGACCACTAACCCACAAGTGCAGTTGCTCCACCATTGATGCTCGAGCCTTCAGTTGCCCTGTTCTGGAATTCCCTCCTTCCACCTGTTCACTTGAAATGCTCCTCAAAATTTTATTTTGAAGAGCCAACATTTGGTAATGTTATAAAAGTGATACAAATATAAGTTGTTATTGTTAAATTAAACATTTGTCAAATAAGATGACATGTTGAGATGAGTTCTATGACATTTGAATAATCCCCCTTCACGTTTAATAACATGAGAACTCTACTTTGTTTAATTCTTGCAGGTTGCTTATCAACAACAGATCCAGTTTAGACAGCACCAAGCCAATGGTTCCAGCTTTTCTTCCACGTTATGAGCTTACAGATATAGTGGGAAATGTTGCTGCATGTAACACTCAAACAACTAGTTCCTAGCTGTAATTTTCTACTTTGTCCTTGTATGGGATGTGGGCATGTCTGGCATGAACAGCATTTGTTGCTCACCCTTAATTTTCCTTGAACTGATCGAACTGTCTGGGCTATTTCAATTCAGAGCTAACCACATTGCTGCGGATTTGGAGTCATATATTGGCCAGGCCACGTAAGAATCACAGATTTCACTCCATAAAAGATGTTAGTGAAGCACGTGGGTTTTCACGATGATCAACAATGGTAAAATGGTTGCCATCAGGCTGGCAATTCGAACATAAGCCTGGAGTTCCTGGTTGCTTCTCTATTTGTTGTATACAGGCAGTCGGCCACCTGGTTGCAAACAGCTTCCTTCTTGAATGCATTCTCAATTTGCTTTTACAATAAGTTGGAACACAATGCAGGAGAATATAAAGTAGTGGTTCATAAATACCCCATAAGTGTTTAAGTTTGTGAGTATAAGTAAATATAAATCAGACATTCATAAATCAGGGACCCCCTGTAAGTAGAACAATAACGTACAAAAGTTAACAAATTCATTAAGTGAGCAAAAGTGCATATGTGTCATTACAAATTATCTATTGATAACAAAGAGAAAATGTGTCTTTCTTGCTTTCTTCCAGTAAGTAACTATATGCATATATATAGCCCAGGTTTCTCATTAGTGAAAAATGACTTGGAAATGTATTAAATGTTCAAGATTAAAGTATCCCTTACAACATCTCTTTTACATTACACTGGTTTAACTAGGAATGATCTATGTCTTCAGTAAAATGGAATCAGTGATCCACAAGGTTATTGGCTTTGAATTATTCAAGACTGCATCATAAATTACATCTAAATTGAAGTTAATGTTAAGTAACTTTTACCTCCCTGATATTACTGCTTATACTTAATCGGATGTCAAAAGTTAAACAAAAAGTACACATTTTTTAGCAAAATCTTACATTGCTATGTAATTTACTATTGCTACCATTAGCCACAGTTTCTGCTTTTCTGCACCGAGACATTCCATAACAAAATATATTTCATTAATCTCATCAATCAGCGGTGCCTGCTCTGACCTTCGGGCTAGTAAAACAGAGCTGAAGGACAACTTGCAGCTTGTGTGTTGCTCTGCAAGGCAAGTCCCAGGCTTGCTGATGTGCATCGGGGGATTTCCCTTTAACCCATTAAACTGCATGCTTTATTTATAAGACAACAATACTCAGTGCATGTACAAAATTTTAAAGTGCTGATTCCTTAGGTGCCCTGGCTACATGTCAAATGAATTTTCATGAACCTGTGCTCAAATCAAGTACGGTAATGTGATGGTGTGCTAGTAGCTGGTAAGATGGCACTGAAGTATACTCATTAATATGATAATTTCCCATTATATGGGGTACTGTAATAAGTGCAAGACAAGATTTGATAATTCCATTGAAACTGTGAATTATAACATTGAAATGGCAATGTCATGTGCAGGTCCCAGCTGGAAATTGGAAGCAAACAAGGACAGTTTGAATCAGGGATGAACAAACTGTGGTTCCAGAGCCATGTGTAACTCAAAAATAGGCTTATGGGCAGCCCCGACCTTGATCGTCGAATTACCTTTTGTCGTCATGATTGATTTTCAGGAAATAATTATCTAAATGTGTCTTCTAATTTAAAAAGAATACGCGATACCTAATATCTTTGTGATGGAGATGGCAACTGACAGCAGCTGGGACTTGTGAAATGTTTAATCATAAACTACAAAATTTTACCTAGATTTGCTTGGACCATAAGTAATTGTTGCACTGTTTTGCCAAGGAAATTACTTTATTCTTCATCACATTAATGGCTCACATCTCACTTGACGGCCAATGACAGGAGTGGCTCACAGATGTCAGTGTGTACACCAAATAAAGGAACAATCCCTGGCCTTTGTTTTGAGGATGTTTCTGCTCCAAAAAAAATGAAAGAAACAGGTGTGTCACATTTATTTATACTTGTATTTCTTCTTGTTATTAAGATTTTCAATCTCTCATTTAGATGTTTAGGTACAGTATGATAATTAGGTCTCAGTCAAACTCTTTTTTGGAATGATTCATTTACAACACATTTTACTCCCACAATATCAACATTTCACTATTTATGAGGACTTAAAATATTTTGTTTCTAATGTATTTAATGTCAGGATTTGTATCGATTTTGATGGAATCAAATTTTATGATTCAACTCATTTGCAGTGTAGTTAACTCTTATAGGGTGATGGAGTAAACAAAATTCTATTATTAGATGGAGTTTCAGGATATTTAACCATGATTTTAGAATAATTTAAGGTAATTCTGTATAACTTTTTTGGAAACTGAAAGCTGATATATCCAAGTAGCAAATTAGCCATTTGTAGAAAGCAGGATTAAATTGGTGGCAAACTTTTAGAATTTGATTGTGAGTTAACAGATCATCACAAATATAGCAAGCAAGTGGCAACAAATGGGAGGAATGAGAACAAATACACAAGTAGTTAAAGTATGGGCCAGATTTTCTAAGGAGTAGCAACAGCAAGCAGATTATAACTCCAACCCTTCCTTTTTACAAAAGGTGTGAGCTATGCATTTCAGACAGGAGATACCACTCAGGGCGTCTTCAGAAATGTGGGGTTGCACTTCCATTCTGACAGTTCTCTTGTAGTGTGACAGTTCTCTTGTAGTGTGAACAGTTGGGTGAAAGCTAACCGTGGGCTCCCTTTCACAGAAGTCCAAAGCCGTGTTCTGAGATTTAAAGATCCCAAACTGCAGACACTTACTTGCAAACTGCAAACTGCTTCTAACCAGTAAGTACAGAAGGTAAGTATGAGGTTAGGGTGCTAGGAGGGTAGGGTGTCAGGCAGTAGGTTGCCAGCTGGGCAGGATGCCAGGTGTGTAGAGTACCAGCTGTGGAGGAGGTCAGGTAAGTAAATGGCCAGCTGCCAAGATGCCAGCTGGTGAGTGATGAGGATGCAAGGGATAGAATGCCACTGGGTACAGTGCCAGGGTGCAAGGCAACATGTGAGCCAGGTAGGTATTGCAGTGCTCAAAGTAGATTATGGCGAGTGGGAGAAATCGGATCTGGCTGGGGCAGTGGAGGTTAGGTGTCAAGTATGGTGAGGGTGGGCAGATGAGACAAGTGGTGGCAGGGAAATGAACTTTTGGGTCCTGTGGCCCAGCTAAGTGCCAATTTGGGGCAAGTGGGAATCAGGTCTGGAGGGAGAGAAGGGGCTTGAGTCGTGGGAGGTGAAGGTTGCCAGATGGATGGTGGGAGAAATGGGTTAGCTCAAGAGCTCTGATAACAAGGTGTGGAGCTGGATGAACACAGCAGGCCAAGCAGCATCAGAGGAGCAGGAAAGATGACATTTTGGGCCTAGACCTTACCCATTTTCTGAAGAAGTCAGCCTTCCTGCTCTTCTGATGCTGCTTGGCCTGCTGTGTATATCCAATTCCACACCTTGTTATCTCAGATTCTACAGCATCTACAGTTCCTACTATCAGCTCAAGAGCTCAGTTGAGGGGTCGGGTCTAGAGTGGGTAAGAAATTGCGTCTACGTTCAATCATCAGGAAGTGATGATTGCACAATCAAGCAGCACCTACTCAATAATTACCTGTTCATAATAAGGTGTTTTGGTATCATCATGGGCACTCAGCTCCTGGCCTCATTACTGCCTCAGTCTAATCACGGATATACAGCTCAGTTCTAGAAATGTTACTACCCCTGACATCAAGCTAGCACTTGACCAAGTATGGCATCAAGAAGCCTTAGCAAAAGTTGAAGTCAAAGGAAATCAAGGGAAAATGTTCCACTGATCAGACTCCTGTCCAATACAAAAGGAAGATGTAATAAAAACATGAAGTCCTGGAAATATTCAGCAGGTGTGTAGCATTCTATGGTGAGAGACATGCAGTTAATATTTCAAGTCAAATGTGACTCTTTTTAATGGGACTCTTCACCTAATCTAAAAGAGAGTCCTATTGATTTTGAAATGTTCATTCTGTTTCTCTTTCCACAGACGCTGCTAGACCTGCTGAGTATTTCTAGTGCTTTGTCTTTTATTTCTAGCAATCCTTTCTCTTAATTGAAACCTACTTCTGGACAGTGCACTGAGCTGAGTTTGCATCAAAAAATGTATTGCTCATGACAGGTCAGCACTTCTCTCATTTTGTGGAGAATTTCCAACCAAACACCAATCATCAACCCACTCTGACAATTCTTTTTCCCCTAACTACTGCATGATGAATCTTCCAGAATGCTTAGTCTGTCACAGGATTTGCTAATTCAACCAGGGACACAGTCTTCCCTCCTGTATTCTGCCTGGTATTCCACAGAAAAACACACAGTTCAAGTTTGCTGACTACACTAGCTGCCTTCATCTCTCTGACAGACCCCGTCTCCCTCTCACTTTTTGCCTGGAATCTCAGACAAAGGTCTTAATTTTTGCTTCTGGGTCAGGAGCACAGAGCTAGGAACCATATAAGCACGGGACCCGTGAGCAGGTTGCCAGGTGTGGAGACAGCCTGAACCAAAGGCCTGTGTTGAAGCACGGACACTTTATCAAATAAGGCCATAAGAACATAAGGCACAGAAACACTGGTAAACCACTCGTCATGTCAAGTCTGCTATTCAATGAAATCATGATTGATGTGATAACCCTCAACTCCATTTTTCTACATTTTCCCCATAACGTTTGATTTCTTCTTGATTAAAAATCATCCAGCCCTGAATATACTTATTGACTCAGCCTTTACCGCCCTCTGAAGTATAGAACTTCCAGACTCGCTACCTTCTGAGAGAAGAATTCTTCTTCATCTCTGACTTAAGTAGGCGACCCTTATTTTGAGATTATGCCCTCTGGTCGTAGACTCTCCCACAAGGGGAAACAATCTCTCTGCATCTATCCTGCCAAGTCCCCTAAGAATCCTGTAAACTTCAATAAGGTCATCTGTCATTCTTATAATTTCTAATCTGTCCAGGCCCATGCTACTCAACCTCTCCTCCTAACACAGTCCATCTCTATATCGTGTCAGCTGAATGAACTTTCTTTAAATGGCCTCCAATGTCAGCATATCGCTTTTTAGATAAGGGACCCAAAATTTTTCACAGTATTCCAGCTATGGTCTGATGTAATCCCTTTGAAATGAAAAAATGACAATAAAACTACAATCCGCTTTTTATCCCTTTACCCCACTTCTCTTCTTCCCTACACACACCCCCTGACCATTCATGACAATTTAAGTCACCTTATGCCCTCTGCCTGCCCACATGGCTCATCATAACACCTGTGTCAACCTATGTCCTTCACTGACTCCATTATCCCTTTATAGTCAATGTGCTAACTTATTGCCAATCCATGCTCCTGCCCAATACCCTTCTCTCTTACACCTACTATGTCAACTGACCCACTATCCCCTAGGGGCAAATTTCAGAATCTACACTGAGGCAAAATAAGACAACATTCTTAAATGTCGACTCAAGAATTCACCATTTGAGGAAAAAAAAACACATTGATTAAAAAAATCCATTCATTGTATTTCACGTCCTTTTCTCCTTACAAAAACGAGCACTAGAATTCACAGTCCTACTTCACCTAGTATACAACCACTTCGAGCTGTCAATGAAACAGTAAATGGCAAGTACATCACTGATAATGAAAGATTGAGATATTAGTCATGTGGCACTAATCCCGCAAATGACAGCCCTTACTGTTAACTCAACATTCAGAGTGAAATAGCAAGCACTGATGTTTTTAAAAACAGCAGTTTTTTTCAAATGTTTAAATAAAAGTTTCAAATGCCTACATAGCTTAACAGCTCGATTTGATATAACAAGGTGTAGAGCTGGATGATCCAGCTCTACAGCTTGTTATCTCAGGTTGTCCAGAATCTGCAGTTCCTACTATCTCTGACGCTCGGTTTGACACTTCTGTTAACAGCTCTGATTATGGCTCCTTTTGACAATCCTTAGACAGCTTTATCGGCAGCTCTCCTGACAACTAGAATGAGTTATACAATTTTCACACACATTCATGTCCAATAATCTCAAAGGGGGCCTCACCGCTTGCAGACAGCACTGTGCCTCCTCTGGTAGGCTGTGTTGGTACCAAATTTTAATGTATTCCCTACCGTTCCAAATTACATCAGCAATTTTATTCCATCTCCTATCAGGTCTAAAGTGCATAAGTCCAGCTTTGGATATCCAACTCATGAAAATAATGTCAGATTGAGGCAGCTACGTCTCAATGGGTACAGTTATATCCATGAATCATGAATTTGCAAATCAGAATTCACATCCTTCCTCTCCTCCTCCCCCTTCACCTCTTGCAACATTAGTCAGCATTTCAGAAGCAACTTCCAGATTTTCACCTCCAGAGCAGTTCTCCATCTTTGTAAAAATTCAAGCCTGAACTCTGTTCACAGTCAGTCCTAGCTGCTGTTGCCTTGTATATGAAACCTATCTCATTCGCTATGCCAAGCATTAGCCATCTCCAAAAGGAGCAAATCTAAATATTTCCCTTTCCCATTCAACAGCATTACCATCACTGTATTCCCTACAATTAAGATTCCAGGGGGCTGCAATTGACCATAAACTTAACTGGGTCAGCCATGGAATATTGCACAGCGAGTCCCAGGGGTCAGTGATGAGAGTGGGATCAGGCAGCCCCGACGCAGTGAAAGCAGGAAAAGACAGCCCGAGGCGGTGAGAGGGAACAGGCATCCCAAGGCAACGGTGAAGGGGAGGTGAAGCTTTGTGAACAGTGTGAGCCCAGCATGGCCAGGAACTTACAGACTATGATGTGAACTAACAACTGTGTTGAGGCAAGAAAGTGTGGAGCTGGATGAACACAGCAGGCCAAGCCGCATCTTAGGAGCACAAAATTTGTTATCCCGCACTTGAATAAGAAGGACTGTAATGTTAAACCTCTTAACTTGCTTTCTTTACTTTAGTGCCTTGTAATAAGATTCTATGTTTAGAAACATTTGTACCTAAGATGGCACTGTAAATGGTAGCTTGTAAACTTTTCACTATACTCACGCGAGTGAGTACATTCGACAGTAAAAGCTAATTCTAGTTCTAATATAAATAATACTACAATAGCGGGATAGAGGTTGGGAATATTGTGCAGTTTTTCACCTTCAAAGCCAATGCCCGTCCACCATCTACAAAACATAAGTCAGGGGTGTGTTGAAATATTCTTCACTGGTCTGGATGAGTGCAGCTCCAACACCACCCAAGATAAAGTGAACAGCTTGAGTGGCATGCCATCCACCACTTTAAATATTCATTCCTTCTGACCTTGGTGCACAGTGGCAAGACTGTGAGTCATCCAAAAGGGAAGGTGTAGCAACTCACTAAACCAGCTTCAACAGCAATTTCCAAATGTGTAATCAAAACCATCTGGAAGGACAAGGGCAACAAATGGATGAGAGCCCCAAACCCTGCAACTTTCCCTCCAAGCCACAGAGTTTTCTGACTTGTTACTTTATCATCGTTCCTTCACTCCCCTGGCTGAAAAATCTGTTACTGCCTTCCCAACAGTACTGTGTGTGTACCCACGCCGCATGGAATACAATGCTCAAGAAGGCCACTTATCACCATCTCTACAAGGGCAATTATCTGTAGGCACATCCCACAAACAAATTAAACAAAACTGCAAACCACTCACTAAATACAATGGTCTTGGCAGAAGTTATACAACAAGTGTTAATAATCTGAACAACAGAAATACTGAACTCTTAAATCTGAAACATACTTAATGTGGAATGAGTTGGTTTATACTCAATGCAGATTAAGCATACCTAACAGCTGAACTAAATGAATAAGATTAAAATTACGTCAATCAAACAGCCATAGGATCCAATGTGAAATGAGTTTGGACAATCTGAAACTAAATACAAAACTGCCTTGATTACATATCCCTTACCAACATATTCAGAGACTAAAAGATGATTGATGTGAAAAATAAAAATAAACATTGTACTTATGCAAAGAACAAAGAAAATTACAGCACAGGAACAGGCCGTTTGGCCCTCCAAGCCTGCGCCAATCCAGATCCTCTATCTAAACCTGTCGCATATTTTCCGAGGATCTGTATCCCTCTGCTCCCTGCCCATTTACGTATCTGTCTAGATACATCTTAAATGACGCTACTGTGCCCTCCTCTACCACCTCCACTGGCTATGTGTTCCAGGCACCCACCACTTTCTGTGTAAAGAACAGTGCACATATATCTCCCTTAAACTTTTCCCTTCTCATGTTGAAATCGTGACCCCTAGTAATTGAATTCCCCACTCTGGGAAAAAGCTTCTTGTTATCCACCCTGTCTGTACCTGTTATGCTTTTGCAGACCTCAATTAGGTCCTCCCTCAACCTCCATCTTTAATATAATGCAGTGGGGATGTTCACCTGAGGTTGAGCTGAGGGTTACTTGTGAGACAAAGCTTAACTTTCTATCTGGCTCTGCTCTTTCGAACAGGTAGTTGGATCCTAAAATTACAAGAACTCCATTTCTCTCCACTGACATCTTTCATCTTGATGAGCACAAAGAACCAACTGTAAATTTTCAGCAACATTTTCTACGATTGTTGAGCCACATTTTCTGAAGAAGCAGTTACAACACACATTTTCATCAAAGCAACATAATTTTGCTTGCGCACTGACTTGTCAGTCCTTGAAACTGAAATAAATTAAGCTCCCCCCAGAAAGCATCTGACATCTGTTAAATTTCACATGAGCCCCAGTATAACTGTCTTCATGAAAAACTACACCCTAAGAATACTCAAATTGGACCTCTTGAACACAACATTTTCTATACAGTCTTTCTAATATTGTTTGAAAAGATTGCTAATTCAGCCTGTACTCTCCTAGCATTAATATCAAGGTACTTGGAAAGCAAAGCTGTGTTGCAAAATGACTGCAGTTATAGGCCCTCATCTGGAGATGTTAAATATCAGAAAATACTAAAGCTTAATCTTTTTAATGTCCGACGAAACACACTCTCACCCCTATTAAGCTACTTCTATGATCCATGCTGCTATTATATTCAGTGGGAGTGGGCCAATATCAAGTTGGTCCAGCTCTTTGGGTGGCACAGAGATTAACACTACTGCCTCACAGTACCAGGCACCCGGGTTCAATACCAGCCAAGAGTAACTCTCCTTGTGGAGTTTGCACATTCTCCCTGTGTCTGCGTGGATTTCCCCTGGGTGCTCTGGTTTCCTCCCAGTGTGAAGATGAGCAGGTTAGGTGGGCTGGCCATGATAAATTGCCCTACAGTGCGCAGGATGTGCAGGCTAGGTGGGTTAGCTATGGGAAATGTGGGGCTCTGGAGATAGGGTGAGTCTGGGTAGGATACTCTTCAGTGGGTTAGTGGTCCCTCAATGGGCCAAATGGCCTCTGTCTACACTTCCAGGATTTTAAAATTGTTTCATTGTTGTCTGACTCTTGTCTGCTCCATCCTGTGCTATTTATTTCTTCTCTGTTGATGTGATTTGTGTGCGAAAATTTAAGGGAGGATTTACACTGTCAGAAACAAAAGAGGATGATTGATATTGAGTTAAGAAAAACAATGACTGTGTAATTTTACAGTGAAAAATAATTACTTTTCCTAATAATATGCTGAAGATTATGTTGAATGTCATGACTAAAATGCTCAGTTGGCAAAAGCTTTTATCCAAGGCTCAAGTTGTGAATCACAGTTAATAGGTACAGATGCTGATGCAAGTGCTTTAAATGCTAAACTTGAAAGTTCAGTACTTTGGGGTTTAAACTTTTCTTTCAGAGTAGTAGAGAGATCAAGTTAAATATTTTATAATTCAAGGGACACAAGGAAAGAAACTTTTCTAGTACGGAACTACAAAATGAATAAATTTCCATTATTTCTTTCCCAATCAGCAGCACCAAAAGATGCTCTTTCTTTTACCTCATTAACTGCATGTGTAAATTCGTTGCTGCATTTTACTACATTACAACATTGTCGACAATTCAAGGGTACTCTAGCAAAGGTGAAGCATTTTGCGGTGTCCTAAGGTTATTAGGCCACATTATGATAGGGATAATGACTAATTTTCTCCTGAGCAGTTTAGGACATTAATGTCATAAGCCAATTCGACTGAAACCAGTCACCCTAATTTGTATTTGTCAGGAGTGAGTGCTTTTAACAGAAAAGTCATTACGGCGGATGCCCATTATCATCTTGAAGCTAATGACAATGAACGTACAGCAGATACATCACTGCCTGAAATGAAACATGATCAATCTGATCAAATCAAATTAACCAAAAAAACCCGAGGCTCGAGTCATTCCGCATTAGCTTGCAACATAATTTCGTGTGTATTGTAGCCCAATGACAAATTGGTCTTACATAGTAGCAGCATCTGACTTTCTAAAACTGGAAACAACAATTATTACGCAGAAGAATTCTTTACATTTATGTCTGTCTGAGAGGTGGTGGCGGCGTGGTATTGATGTGACTGGGCTAGTAATCCAGACATCCGGGCTAATGCTTTGGAGGCTAAAGTTTTGAAGTCAAATACAGCAATTAATATATCTGAAATTAAAAAGAAAACATCAGTCTAATGAAGACTGTAAATCCATTGTCAATTGTCAGAAAAACCCATCTTGTTCATTAGTGCTCTTTCAGGAAGGAAATCTGCCATTTCACCTGTTCCACATGTTACTCCAGACCCACTGCAGTGTCACTGAAGTTTAAATACACTCTGAATTGGCTGAGCAAATCACTAAGTTTGATCAAAACTATTACAAAACCTAAACAGAATGAAATCGGACAGACCAGGAGGATCAATGTCAGTACGGGAAAAACTCAGGCCCATCTACCAAGCAAAGTCCTACTTACTAACATTTGTGGGCTTGTGCCAAAATGCAGGGAGCTGTCCCAAAGACTAGTCAAGCAACAGCCTGAAATAATCATCCTCACAAAATCATACCTTACGATATCCCACAAGCCAGAAATGCTGTCTCAATGCCCCATTTCAGCCCCCTCCTGAATTCTATGTCCCATGAGTTCAGCATGTGAATGTCAGAGCGTGTATAGTGCATCGATGAATGTTGCTAGTGTTAACAGCATGTAGCTGAAGTATACTTTATTTTAACTTGTGCCTGATTGTCTTGTAAGACAAATCACATTCCTCAGATATAATGCAACTAGCTACTAAATAATCTACAATAAATTGACATATTGTTTATCAAGTTTCAGCCTATCTTCTGCCAAAATGTTTTGCATGGGCATCCTTCCCAACATGGTACCAGTAGCTGAGGCTGGTGTCGGCAGTAAACCAAACCAAGGCATCCCAGATGATTCAAGTACAAAACCGCATATACCAGATGGTAGCAGTGGTGGACACAGCCTGAAAAAATCTTCAGGTCTACACAAGTTAAAGGTATCCAAAGAGAAGAAACAAGGGAGAAAGTACCAGTCAGGAAACTGAGTGAATTTTTCAATGTTCATCAAGTTACAAAGAACCAGACTACATAAATTGGAAGCATTTTGCAAAAGAATCAAATATAATGAATGCAAAATCTTTTCTCAAGAAATGAGGAGTTAGGGTACACAGTGAACTGCCTGGAAATGTGATGGAAGTAGGTTCAATTGAGGCATTCGAGGGGCACTAAATGATTAATTAATTGGAAACAATCGGTGCTAAGTTAAAATGCTCAGAGAGCCGGCGCTGATATGATGGGCTGAATGGCCTCTTTCTAAATGGTAACAACCCTGTGGTCCAGTGAAAAAGCACACAGAGGCTTTCCATTTCTGACTGCAGCAGCCAACAGTTAAGATGACTACAGAAGCAGTATCATAGAATCACAGAATTGTTACAACATGGGCCCATTGTGCATGGGTTCTATTACCTGATGCCAACCTCCTGGCTTTTCCCTACATCCCTGCACATCATTTCTACCCAAATGTTCAACCAAGGAATTCTTGAATGCCTCAACTGAACCTGTCTCCACTACATTTTCAGACAAAACATTCCATGCTCTGACTACTTGCTGGATGAAAAAGTCTGTTTCTCACATCACCCCTGCTTCGCTTGCACGTCACTTTGAATCTATGCCCTCTGATTCTTTTTTAACTTTTTAAAAGGTGGAAATAGTTTCTCCTTATCTACTAATTATTTTGAATCAAATCAAGTCAAATCCCTTCTCAGCCTTTCTCTTTCCAAGGAGAACAGTCTCAAATTCTTCAATCTATCTTCATAATTAAAGTTTCTCATTTGAAACTATTCTTGTAAATTACTTCTACACTCTCGCCAATGTATTCATTCTTTCCTATAAAGTAGTGTCACAACTGTAAACAATACCCCACCTTCCTGTTCTTGAACTCTCTGTCCCTTTTGATAATGCCAAGAACATCACATGCTTTATTATCTGCTCTCTCCAACAGTCCTGCCACTTTCAATGACCCATGCACATATATGCCTAGGTCCCTCTGTTCTTACACCCCCTTTAGAATTGTACCCCTATTTCATATTGTCTTCTGACTAACCTCTCATTTCTCCACACTGAACCCGATCTGCCCACTCAACTGACATATCAACATCCTGCTAGACTTCCACACTGTCCTCCCAGAAGTTTACAATGACCGTACTAAATCTGCAACTCGGAGAGAACAGCTAGAAATAATTAAAATAATGCAAAGCTTGCCAAGCACTAGTCTTACCAGAGTTTTAAGGAGAAAAGCTCACATCATAAACCTGGGATACAGCAGTAGATTTAAACACAAAGCAAATTCAGTTGCTGAGACAAAAAGTAAAAATGTTTTTATTTGATAAAACTCTCTATGCTGATATGCTAATAGGAGGCTTAACTCACTGTTTAAAATTATTGGGAAACGTTGCAGAAAACATCTTTGTTAAATAGGACATGTGTAAAGTAAAACATTAAAATAGTGATGTAATTCACCAAATTAGGGTGAAAAACCTAAAGGAAGAAGAAGACGGTGAAAAAAAAATCAATGTTTTAGGAGAAGAAAGAATTTTTATTGTTCATTTAAAATTATTACTTGAAGATTGAATCTCTGTGAACACATTTTATTTCAAGCAAAAAAGATGACATAAGACTGACAGGCCTTGACATCAAAGCTGCATTTAACATCAAGGAGCCCTAACAAAACCAGGACTCAGGGGAAAGCCCTCTGTTGGTTGAAGTCATACTTAACACAAAGGAATATGATTGTGATGACTGGAGATCAGTCATCTCAACTCCAGGACATCTCGGTAGGAGTTCCTCAGAGTACAATCCTAGACCCAACAATCTTCAGCTGCTTCATCAATAACAATCCTTTTATCAGAAATGGAGATGTTTGTTGATGATTGCATGATGTTCAGTATCTTTCACAACTCCTCAGATATTAAAGCAGTCCGTGCCCAAATGCAGGAAGTCCTAGATAACATCCAGACTTGGGCTGACAAGTGGCAACGAATATTTATGCCATATAAGTGCCAGGGCAATGACCATCTACAACAAGACAGAATCTGTTTATCATCCCCTGATATTCACTTCATTATTCTGTAGGTCTGACAGCATATCGTGTTTGAAGACATCAGGATATAAGACAAAAGGCAGATACCTGTGACAATATATTAAGGGCATTTGACAATTATTTCACGTTAAGTATCAATGGTATAATGGAGAAAGCAAGATTTAATAGGATGCCAGTCCTGACGAAGGATTTCAGCCCAAAGCATTGACTTTCCTGCTCCCCGAATGCTGTCTGACCTGCTGTGCTTTTCCAGCTCCACATTTATTGACTCTAGCTTCCAGCATCTGCAGTCCCCAGTCTCTAAGTCTTTTAATAGGATACCAATTACTTGAATGCTCATAGCACGTCTGCCTTGTCTTTTTTGTGCACTTCCACCCCATTCAGCAGCTACTTATCAGTCACCTTACCTTTTGCCACAGTAATGCCAATCAGTGGGTCATGGCTGCCAACAATGATCGGTCAAAGGCTGACTCAGTCCATGATCAAATGTAGGTTTGAGCTGACAAGCGGCAAGTAATATTTGCACCATGCAAGTGCAGCTAATAACTATCTCCAATAAGAAAGAAACTAGTCACTATCCTTTGATGTTCAATGGCATTACATCACTAAATCCCTCACTATTAACACCCTGGGGTTACCATTGACTAGAAACTGAACTTGACTAGCCACATAAACAACAAGAGCAGTTCAGAGGCTACAAATACTGCAGCAAATAGCTGACCTCCAGACTCCCCAAAGCCGGTCCATCACCCACAAGGCACAAATGAGGAGTGTGATGAATAACGCCCATTTGCCTGGATTTGGTGCAACTCCAACAACACTCAAGAAGTTGACACAGTCCAGGACAAAATAGCCCATTTGGTTGTTGGAGCATTGTTCCACCACCATTTTAAAGGGCAAGATGGGTTGGCAATAAAGGCTGGCTTTATTTTTTAAAAAAGCAACCAAGCTAAAGACCCTCCCTCATTCAAGCTTAGATCTTCTGATCAGTATTTTCTAGCATTGAAGAAATTCCAATCAGAAGATCTAGGCTTCACAAAGAAGGTTCCTGCATTAAGACTTACAATTTGCAACAAGTACTGTCTGAGGAACAAAACAGAATAAAATAAGATTCATTGAAAAGGGTTAAAGTCTTTCAAGAGAAGTGTGATATAAGTACGTCCACTGGGAACTTTCTTCATGGTACTGGGTGGGTGTGAGAGGAAGGGTTTCTATAATCAGCCATTATCCAGCACAAAACTCTCTTTTATGGCATAAATGTTACTTGCCACTTGTCAGCCCAAGCCCAGATATGTTGATAGGTAGTCTTTACAGAACCATCATCACAGGATCCTTCCTGCTCTAACCATTCTGTTCCATTTTCTCAGCAGTGATTACCTAACACAACCTTCCTCGTGGCACACTTTCTTCCCCACCAACTGGAAAGTAGACTCTCCTGTTCCTGCCTGGATAGCCCTTTCTGCTGTTCCTAATATGCTTATAATGAATAAATGCAAGTATCTAACAATGTTACTTTAAAAGCCCAATAAATGGTGGAGACTCCAGGACACTCCTGCATTAGAAGATGGAACCTAAAGAGGTGATTTTTCTCTCAAATAAACATTTTTAGACACCATTTTAAGTGTGAATTATACATTCAGAAGTAGAAAATTCCATTGCAGCAATAAGGTCACATCAAATATAACAACTGACTTTTTTTCCCTTTAAAAATCTAATTTTGAAGGAATTGTTTCCTGGACCACATGGTGATTGTGGGGAATCTGACATAATGAAGTTTCTATAAATAAACTGAAGACTCCTTTCATGCCACCAAAGGCTAAATACAGTTGACTGCATATGACGTGAGAAGCACCATTACCAGGAAGCTTTTATATCAGAAACTGCCAGAAATTTCAGCAATGCCTGTGAATCAAAACTACATCAGCAAACAACATGACCTTTTCTTGAAATCAAGCCATATATAATAGTAGACTTTCATTTCAAATATCATTTTGTCAGGAATTGATGTTTCAGTTCTCCGCAACCCAGAAATCTGAGTTTAATATCTGAGTAACTTGATGAGCCATGAGTTAGTAAACTAAACTACTTGCTTTTGTTCACTTCGTAACATTAACCTCAACAAAATCCCTTCTGTTTTGTAACGATATGACTTACCAATTTTAATCACTAGGGAAATGTCAGTCTTGTAATTGAACTAATTTGCATAAGGGAGCAGTTCTAATTTGCATATGTGTAAAATGGCTAATTAGCATTTTAAACTAATTGGTTTCCTGAAATCAGCAATTATATTCTTCCATGAGAGGTAGACTGAAGATATCTGTCTTCAAATGAAAAAATGCTCACTGCATCCGATGCTTAGCTTAACACCCGTTACATTTTCTCAGGCCTTTAACACAAAGGCCACCTGAACATTTAAAAATGATTATAACAACATCAACTTAAAGGAAAATATTGTAAATACTGGAATAAGTCCATAAGACCAGAAAATATAGGAGCAGAATTAGGCCATTCAGCCCATTAGTCTGCTCCATCTTTTAATCCTGGCTGATACGTTTCCGAAACATCGACTTTTGTGCTCCTAAGATGCTGCTTGACCTGCTATGTTCATCCAGCTCCACACCTTGTTATCTCGGATTCTCCAGCATCTGCAGTTCTCATTATCTCTGATATGTTTCTCAACCTCATTCTCCTGCCATCTCCCTGTAACCCTTTATCCCCTTATCAATAACCTATCTATCTCTGTCTTAAATACACTCAATGACTTGACGTCTGTGGCAATGAGTTCCACAGATTCATCATCATCTGACTGAAGAGATTCCTCCTCATCTCAGTTCTAGTGTAGTCCCTTCACTCTGAGGCTGTGCCTTTGGATCCTAGTCTTTCCTTACGGTGTAAAAACCTTCTACATGTCCATTTTATGCAGGCTTCTCATCCAAACTATATTGAGTACAGATCCAAAGTCCTCAACAGTAATGTGGGGAAGCAATGGCCTAATGGTATTATCACTGGATCATTAATCCAGACAGCCAGTTAGTGTTCTGGGGACCAGATTTGAATCCTGTCGTGGCAGATGGTGGAATTTGAATTCAATAAAATATCTGGAATTAAGAATCTAATGATGACCGTGAATCCACTGTCGATTGTTTGGGAAAAACCCATCTGGTTCACCAATGTCCTTTAGGGATGAAAACTGCCACCCTCACCTGGTCTGGCCTACATGTGACTCCAGACCCACAGCAATATGGTTGATTTTTAAATTAGGGATGGGGAATGAATCTGCCTAGCCAGTGACACCCTCATCCCATGAATGAATAAAGGGAAAAAAGGAACTGTTCCTCATATGACAAGCCCTTCAGCCCCAGGATCATTCTTGCAAGCCTCCTCTGGAGCTCCCCCCCCCCATCAATACAATAAATACAGTCAACTAAAAATAAAAAGTGCTTGAGAAATTCAGCAGCTCTGGCAGTATCTGAGAGAAGCAGAGTTATGGTTTAGAGTACATTGTGACTATTCTTCAGAAATGAAGTTCAGTTCCAAAGAAGTAATTGGACTCAAAACCTCTTCTTCACCTGTTCAAAACTAGTATGTTTTTTGAAAGTGGTAGACTTAAGAGAATCATAAAATATTGTGTCATTTCTATTTAACTAAATTTTCCAGCGGCAACGCATTTCTTCATTGTAGGTTAAACATGAAGGTGTTCAAGCATGGGAGGAAAAATAAATAAATCTTGCTGATTCAGTGAAGGAGGAGAAATAGTATAATTGATTTATTGTACCACTAAACCATATTTATTTGCAGAATCATAACCATTTAGAAAATGTGAAAATTTTTATTTTTTAAAATAGGTGAACTTTTCTTCAAAATCAGCTTCATGCCCACACAGCAGGATAGTACTTTGTTCCTATCTGCAATTACTGCTGGGCAAAAAAAGAACTGCTGAAGCTTTACTTCATTCTGAACCTCTCTCTATTCTCAATTAAAAATAATGGGCAACCAGAACACGCTATAGTGGTTATCAAGCTGCTGCAGGGCTCAGGAATCGCAAAGATATTTTAGAAAATAAATGTGTTCAGACAATTAGCAATGTTTGTGCAGGAAGTGGGGTCTGCACAAGTTGCTGAGAAGTGTTAGACGTTTTGATTGACCCAAACCACTGGACTGAAACCTGTGCTGCTTCTAGCAAGGCCAAAAATCAGATTCTTGATGGCAGGGTGAAATCAACGTACGATGAGGCAAGCCAAGCTTCCCAGTGGCCAGCATTGTGGAAGTCATTTTGCACATCCATCATGTTATCAAAATTGAGTTAAAAAAGGGTCTATGCATTTTCAATTTCCGTCATCTGATTTTTACACCTGAGATTTTCACAAACTAAAATGGCCTTACAAAAAGGAGGAAACGCTGACTTACATTAACTGCAAAGGTCACCTGACCAGTTTGAGCCAAACTCATGAAAATGGTGTGAATTAACCAGAAAATCTAAAGTTAACATTTTATCAAAAGTTATTGAAGCTCAACAGGTGTAAAGTAACTCTTGTCTCTTATTTTGCTTATGTATGCCTTTCTGGGAGTTTCACATATTGGCTGAATGCTATTTGCGGTTTATGCGGCTTGAAGGAGCTGGGAATACTGCAGCGAGTAACTCACCTCCCAAATCCTCAAAGCCTGTCCACAGTCTACAAGGCACAGGTCAGGAGTATGATGAAATACTCCCCATTTGCCTGGACGAGTGCAGCCCCAACAACACTCAGGATGCTTGACATCATCCAGGACAAAGCTGCTCGCTTGATAAGTACTACAACCACAAACATCCACTCCCTCCATCACCAATGCTCAGTAGCAGCAGTGAGTACTATCTACAAGATGCACTGCAGAAATTCACCAAAGATCCTCAGACAGCACCTTCCAAACCCACGACCACTTCCATCTAGAAGGACAAGGGCAGCAGACATATGGGAGCAGCACCACCTCCAAAATCCCCCTCCTAGTCACTCACCATCCTGACTTGAAAATATATCACTGTTCCTTCACTGTTGGTGGGTCAAAATCCTGGAATCCCCTTCTTAATGGCATTGTGGGTCAACTCAGAGCAGGTGGGCTGCAGCAACTTAAGAAGGCAACTCAGCACCACCTTCTCAAGGGCAACTAGGGATGGGCAAGAAATGCAGGACAGCCAGCGATGCCCACGTCCCACAAATGAATAAAGAGAAAAAAGAGAAACAATCACACCAGCCAACTGTACTTTAGGAAAATAGCTTTTCGGTGAAGAAGGAAATTGATGTGTATCACGGAACTGGAAAGCTCCCTTCCTCTGCCCATTTCCCTCAGCCTCTCAGAAAACATTACCTCATGGTAAAGCAAATTGGAAACATATCTGTTCACCAAGACCTCAAGATTATGACAAACTAAGCCATTGCTGAGTATATATTATGTCCACTAAATAGCCAGAGCTTCAGTTTAAAATCCAACACCTCAAGAATGATAGAGGTTTTTAAAATCCATATAATCCTTACCTTCCCTTTTGAACCAGACACTCTCCCTCTTTTTTTTAAACGTTATACTTGGGCTTGATTGTGTTCAATGTCATGTTTTTTTTTCCTCAGGCTTGGTAAATATTAAAATTAACCAATGAAAACCCTGTAATTCACTCCTTGTTTCTGGCGAGTACTCTGTTAATTGAAGTATGATGAACTTGCAAGCTAAAGAGAAATTAAAATATTCGTTAAGATCAACTGAGAAGTATAGAAGAAGGAAGCTAATTCAGCCCTCCTCAACTGGTCATAACAAACGGTAATTTTGCCAGAATTATGAGTGCTTTCCTATAGGTTATCCATGTACCTAAATCGCATGACTACAGGTTCATAACTGCATATGAGGTGGTGTATTGGCTGAAATTGAATTCAAATTTTACCAGCTTCTACAGTGGGATTTGAACCCATGTCCCCAGTGTATTAGTCTAGGCCTCTGAATAGCTGGTCTAGTGACATGACTCCATCAATGCCTCACTGTCAGGGAATTGTATGATCGAGATGGTACAGATAACAGAAAGTGTCGGACCAGATGTACGCACAGTGATGGGCGTAAGCTCAGTCAGGAGATAAAGATAATGGGATCCAGGATGAGCAGGGGAGATTCAGTGGTAACAGGGCAATGGCAGTTTTTCATTTTACAATAAAAGGAAGTGTTTTATCCACACAGTAAAATATCGTGTATCTTTAAGTTGGAGAGGGGTCTGCATGTTTTAATGCATGAATTGCAAAAGATTAATATCTACACACAACAAGTAATTAGGCAAGCTAATAGAATGTTATTGTTTATTGCAGACTGAATTGAATACAAAAATAAACAAGTTACCCTTCATATATACAGACATTAATGAATATGAGTACATAAGAATTCGGAGTAGGAGTAGGCAATTCAGCCCTACAATTCTGTTCTTCCATTTGATACAATTATGGCTGATCTCATTTTGGCCTCACCTCTACTTGCCTGCAACCTTAAGACCATAAAAAATTGGAACAGGATTGTGCTGTTCGGCCCTTCAAGCCTTCTCATTCAAAACAATCATGGCCGATCAACTCACCACATCCACTTTCCTGCCTTCTCCCATAACTGCTGATTCCCCTGCTGATCAAGAATCTACGTGTCTCAGCCTTAAATGTACACAAGGACTCTGCCTGCACAGCCCACTGTGGGAATGAATTCCGAAGACTTCCAATCCTCTAACAGAAAAAAATCATCTCAGGCTTAAATTGGCGCCCTTTTATTCTGAGACTATACCCTCCGGTCCTAGGCTCTCTCATGAAGAAAACATTTACACTGTCAAGCCGTAAGAATTCAATATGTTCCAATGACAGCACCTCCCATTTCTCTCAATTCCGTCAAGTAGAGTCCCAACCTGTTCAGCCTTTGCTCATAAGGCAACCCTTTCATAGTAGGGATCATCATAATGCGCCTTCTCTGAACTTCCTCCAATTAAACGGTATCTTTCCTCAAATAAGGGGATCAAAACTGTTCACCATGACTAATGAAAAATTTGTCTATATCCTCAAATTTAATCGGTATCCCAGAGTCCACAGCATTCTGGGATTGTGAATTCGACAGATTTGTAACCTTTGAGAGAAGTAATCTTGGTTTTAAACATGCCACCTCTTAGCCTAAAACTCTGACGTCTTATTCTAAATTGCCCCAAAACAGCTGCTCGATGTCTAATTTATCAATTCCCTTTAACATCTTATGATAGCTTCATTAGCTCTCCACTCATCCTGCTACACTCTACAGCAAGTATCGGCTGAAACTGCTCCTTTCTTCACAAGGAAGACCTTTCATCTCCAGAATTAATCCAGTGAAACTGGGTGAGACCACATCTACGGCCTTTGTCCCCATATTTAAAGATAAATGTAAATGCATTGCAAGCAGTTCACCACAGAGTTACCAGATAATGGTATGGAGGGAGGTGTCTTTTAAAGAAAGGTTGGGCAGCCTAAGCTTGTATCCACTGGAGTTTAGAAATGTAAGAGGAGGCTTCATTGAAACATAGAAGATCCTGACAATTCTTTAAAGGATGCAGGGAGAAAGCATATTCCCTCCTGTTGGAACATCTAAATCTGAGCATTGCTCTTCTAAAACAAGGCAACAGTAATTTTGGGCAGGGATAGGGAGAAATCAGAAGATGGTAGGGAAGAAAAGTCTTTGAATACTTTTAAAGCAGAGAGAGTACTGATAAGCAAAGAGGTGAAAGGTAATCAGGAGTAGACATAAATACGGAATAATTAATTCAGCCATGATCTTGTTGAATGTTGAAGCAGGGTTGAGGAGCCGCATGGTTTCTTTTGCTGCTAGTTTGTATGCCTGTGTGTTTGTAGCAAGGTCAGCAGGAGGATAGTGGGACCATTCAAGGAACTTCGGAAAATTTATGTCTAAACTGTTTGTAGAGGGAATAAGTAGCAATCATATTTGGAAAATTATTCCTAAAGCCTTTAGATTTGAGTATAACTGTGAGAAGCTGAAGGATGATGGAGGGAGGGCTGAGGATGATGAATAGCACGTGAAGTTACAAGGATTGTTAGGGGTGGGGGCTGGTTTGGTATGTAGCTTTTTACTGAATAAAAGCTTGAGGGCTCTTCAGAGCTGATCATGGCTGATAAAAGCATCGGTGTAACTTGTACAAGAACCAAGGCTTGGGGATGAGGGAGGGAAGATCAACTGTGGTGGAGGCAAGGTGCCCCTGGTCATGGCTTCCATTTTCAGGGCTGCTGCTTCACTGTACCTTCATGAGACTGCCCTTGGAATCACCCCCCAGAATGGAAATGAATAGAATGGGACGGATGGAGGTCACAGTGTACCAAAGGCCATGCATAGGGCTTCCCATTGGATATAAATACTCAGGATAGGAGGGAGGACCTCAATGAATATGCTGACATGATTGTTTCCTGTTTTATTTGTCCACAATTCACCTCAGGCTGACATGATGTTTAGTCATGTCAGCACTCACTTCTGGTAGCTATGGTGTAGCCGCAAAGGAACGAGCGTGGGTTGGCTCAGTACCAAGTAATGGCCAGAAATGCAGTAGTAACTGTCAGGAGCTGGGGGTGGTGAGATCAAACATAGGAACACTACTAAAGATGTAAGCCATTTGGCCATTCAAACCTGTTCCACTGTTCAATTCGATCATGTTTGATCTGCATGGTCTCAGCTCCTCTTTCCTGACTACCCCACAATTTTCGAATTCCATTTCTATAAGGAAAATTCATCTAACTCAACCTTGAATAAATTTAAAGGCCCATCTTTGACAAATGTCTAGGGAAGGGAATTCCACATAGTAATGACTCTAAGAGAAAACAAAATTCTCCTCAGTTCTGTCTTAAAGGGAAGAATTCCCGTCCCTAGCATAAGGTTTACCAATTTGTAGGCTACGTTCACTGGCTAATCGACAAAATAAGACACTGAAATGTTATAGACCTTTGTGGTACCTATAATAAAATAAACAAAAAAGAACTGTGGATGCTGGAGATCCAAAACAAAAACAGAAGTTGCAGGCAAAATTCAGCAAGTCTGGCAGCCCCTGTGGAAAGAAAGCAGAGTTAACATTTCAACTCCAGTGACTTGACATTTAAAGCAGCCAAAATCTGTTACAAATCTCAAGGCACCAAACAGATGGCTAAGTTATTCTGCAAAGAATGAATTAAAGCTTGGACATCTGGCAAAGCTTTCAAACAGCCAAAGAGATGTCTGAGCTCGTGTCCCAAAAGTAAATGAGAGACAAACAGAGAATTAAACAAATGGCATTTGATCTCACACCGGACTAGCCTTTCAAACTGGACAATATCATATAGCACTTTATCCATTGGATAATGTATTCTAATGCATAGGAAGATATTTTCCACTTTTACAATACTGCTTTTGTACATCACAAACTGCCAGTCATCAGAAGTAACAATCTGGCAAGCACAACATGTACATGTACATTTTCCTAACAGAACTGTGATCTGTTACATTAATAAACATATACATAACTCAGGCTACAGTATTTCAGAAGATCTATAAAAAGGAGACAACACCATTTTTACTCACTTTTCACATTCTTACCATTTCCTTTCCATGTTTCACAACTCCACTTTGAGGATGAGATTCAGGAAGGGTAAGAATTGCACAAATTCTGAAGTGTACATTTCTAGAATACTTTCAGCAATTTCTGAACAACAACAACAACAACAACAACATGTAAACACACATCCCACTCTACACACCCACACACGCACGCTCATCCTTTTCCAAAGCGAAGTTACAATTTTTAACAAGTAACCCACCTTTTCCTCAGTTATGTCAAGGAGGGGTGAAAAGGATGGGACAAAGCGGAGCAGTCAATAACAGAAAGGAATTTTGCAGCGAAAGATGGGACAGAAGAACTTTCTGTGCTTCATCCCCCCATCTCTATTAAATCACCAGTGTAATGCGTGCATAGGATGGGATTTACTATCTCCCCACTTGGCAATACTAATTTTGTTACTCACCAAATTTAGCAAGATACTTAACTAGTAGAACTTGCAATGTCAATGATTTTAAAATAGGATTACTGGTCAGGAAATTGGAAAACGGTATGTTCTACGGCATTAAGCCATTGACCAAGGTCCTTTATATGTATTCAAATATTGATTAGTTATAAAAAAGCTGTTAAGTCCTAGGAACACCACCACCTGAATTCCCCTCTAATCCACTCACCATCCTTGCTTGGAAATATATTACCCTTCTTTTAATGCTACTGAGTCACAATCCTGGAATTTCCTCCTCAGATGGCATTCTGGGCCTATCTGCAGCACATGGACTGCAGCAGTTCAAGAAGGCAGCTCACCACCACCTTCTCAAGGGCAACTAGGGATAGACAATAAATGCTGGCCAGCCAGTAACATCCTTATTCCACAAGTGAATAAATAAGTGTATTTTCTGACTGTGGGAATACCTCTAAACTCCAAAGCATTACCCAAATCTTTAGAAATGCTACCACATTTTACCCAAGTATTAATTATAAATGTTTTTACAATGACCTAATGCCAGGATTTTCTATTCATTTTCTGCCAGTTTCTCAGACCTGACACAGACAGGAGTAGGAGGGTGAATCTGGGATTTATTCTGGAGGCCCTGCCAATGGTGATAATTAATGTAAAATACATGCATACTATGTGATCAAAAATACTATAAAGATGTAAACACATAATCCAACGTGCTTCCTGTCAGTTGCAGCATAGCAACACTCAGCAGAGATTCACATATGTCTTTGGAAAGTGCTGTTGCTATGACAGCAGCAGAAGATATTTAAAATTTAAAGCCAATCCAATTGACTGCAGCATGATAACAATGCTGTCTTTCGCATGATTTCAAAATAACTTAATGATTTTATAAATCTTCAACTAAAAGCACAATTGCTATCAGAAATGCTACGATGCAGCAGAATTCTGAAGCCTGTTACAATTGCTCGAGGCAGATGCCCCATTGGTGGAAATTTTCATCTAACCTAGAGGTATATGGGGCTTGTAGTATCTGAAGACATGTAGCATCCAGCCCAGGAGATCTGTCATATCTAACCAGTGAAGTTAGAGTAGGTACTGGGGTGCAGCTACAGTATCCAGTCCAGGGGATTTACAGTGCCAACCCAGGATTTTATAATGAAAAATTGATGTTTTCCTTCAATTTTTATGCAAAGCATTAATTATTGAATATCTTGACTATTTTGCAATCAATTTACCCAAAAATTAGCTCATAGCCAAAAGACATTCACGTGCTTTATACAATTACTGTTTAGAATAGGTCAAGTTCCACGTTTGCTATAACACCTGGATTGATTTTAACTTACTATCTGGCTAAACCCAGGTAATTGGGACCTTTAACATAACTTCCAAATTCAGCACAGAGCAGTGTATAGTTGCATCGCTAAATAGGCAGAGACTTCACAAACTTTCACAAATTTATGTCGTCATTTATCAGTCAGCCGGTATGCAGGTGCTCCAAGCTCGTATGTGGCAATACTGAGAAGTGGGCGTGCTCCAAGATGGAAATCACAGGCCCCCTAGACTCCACATTCCATTTCACAAAATCCCCATGAAACAATTTAGAGTACGTGTCACACAACAGAGAAACAGGCTCACCGGCCCCCTTTGTCTATGCCAACCAACAAACACCAAACTACACCGATTCTATTTCCCTGCCCTTAGTCCATAGCCAATTATGTCCAGGCACGATAAGTGCACATCCAGATGCTTCTTACATGTTGCCTCCACCACACAGCCAGACAGCACATTCCATACTTTTGCCATCCTCTGGGTGAAACAATGTTTCCTCAGACTTCCTCTAAGCCACTTATTCCTCACCTCAAATCAATGGTGTCAGACATGCCAGCCAGGGGGAAAAGATTATCATAAACCACCCCGCATATGCCTCTCATGATTTTGAATACCTCAACCAGATACCACAAACACCCTCCAGCCTTCTCTGGAAAACAAACCCAGCCTATCCAGTTTATCCTCATAGTTGGAGAATTTCCATCCCAGGCAGCATTCTGGTGAATCTCCTCTGCACCTTCTCCACTACAATCACATCCTTCTGATAATGTGGCGACCAGAACTGTACACAGTATTTTACCTGTGGTCTAATCAATGTTTTATTACATTGTAACAAGACTTCCTTGCTTCTATTTTCCACACCCCAACCAATAAAGACAAAAGTCCCATTCACCAGCCTGTCTACTTATGTTGACACCTTCAGGGATTTATGGACTTGCACAACAAGATCTTTTCTTCCTTCGTACTCCCCAGGGGCCTACCAAACATTGTGCATATACTTCCCTTATTTGACCACCCAAAACGAAACACTTCACATTTATCAGGATTAAATTCCATCTGCCATTGCTCTGCCCAATTTACCAGCTGGTCATATAACGCAGCCCAGACCGTCATCCTCACAATCAACATCATCAATTTTCGTATCATCTAAAACTTAGTTATATATCTTCTACTTTCACATCCAAGTCATTAATTAATATAGCAAACAGCATTGATCAATGTGGTAGTCCGCTGGTCATGGGCTTCCAGTTCAAAAACAACCTTCCACACTCACCCTTTGCCTCCTGTTTGCAGGGCAATTTTAGATCCAGTTTACCGACATGCCTTGAATCCCATGGGCTCTTACCTTTCGGACCTGCCTTCCATTTGGGATCTTGTCAAAGGCCTTACTGATGACCATGTAAACCACATCAACTACACTAACCTCGCCAATATATGTAGGTCAGATTTCTTTTTAAAAACTCAATTAAATTAGCCAGAATCTCCCTCTAACAAATCCATGTTAACTATCCATGCCCAATTCCTACTTTTCCAAGTGTTGATTAATCGTGTCCCTTAGAATTTTCCCCAACAATTTCCCTACCACTGACATCAGAATAACTGATCTATAATTATCTGGACTACCTCCGCTGCCCTTCTTGAACAAAGGAACCATGAGTTATCCTCCAGTCATGTGAAACTTTGCCTGTGACTACAGAAGGATTGAATATCTCAGCCAGGGCCACAGCAAGCTCGTCCCTGGCCTCCCATAACAGCCTGGGATACATCTCATCAGATGCTTAGGATTTGTACACACTCAGTAGCATGCAGGAGGTGGAAAGTGTCATAGACAGGAGTTTCAGAGGCGTGACCATAGCCAAGATTCACAGAGATAGATATGTGACAACAATAAGGGGCAGGCAGACAGTGCAAGAGTCTGTTGTCCCTGTCCCCCTCTCTAACAAGTACATCATTTTGGATATTACTGCGGTGGGGGCGGGGGGGTGGTAGGGGGCGGCTGTGTTGGGATTTGCCTATCAGGGAACGGCAGCAGTAGTAGCTAGAGCTGTGGCACCACAACTCAGACTCTTGTACAGCAGGGAGGGTCAAAGCGCAGTAGCAATAGGGAACACTACAGTCAGGGGCACAGAAAGGCATTTCTGAGGCCACAAGAGGGACTCCAAGACAGTACCTTATCCCTCTGGTGCCAGGGTCAAGGATGTCTCAGAGTGAGCACTGGACATTCTCAAATGGGAGGGTGAGCAGCCACAGGTCGTGGTACATGTTGGTACCAACAACATTGGCTGGAAGGGTGCAAATCTCAGGATCTTTCCCTGTGCCATGTGCCAGTGAGGCTAGAAATAGGAAAATAGTACAGTTAAGTATGTGGCTAAAAAGCTGGCATAGGAGGGTGGCATCAGATATGTAGATCATTGTGGAACCTGTACAAGAAAGATGGGTTGCTCCTAATCTGCAGGAGCGACCAATATCCGGGCAGGGAGTTTTACTAGTGTCACTCAGAACGGTTTAAACTAGTGTGGTAGGGGAGCAAGAACCAAAGCAGTAGAGCAGCAAGTGAATTGACTGAGGAGGAGTGACAGACTAAGACCAGCTAAGCTAACAGGAAGAACAAATGGGGAGGATTACTGAATACAGTGGGGATTGTAGTCTGAAGTGTATTTGTTTTAATGTGAGGAGTATGACAGATAGGCCAGATGAATGTAGAACTTGTGATTAGTACATATAGCAATGATGCTGTAGCTATTTGGAGACTTGGTTGCGAAGGATGAAACTGGCAGCTTGGCTTTCCAGGATTTGATTTACCAGCAAGCTGGAGTGGAAAATTCCTCAGTGCAGTTTTGGCTGCAGACCCTATTCAGTGATATCTCATTGTACAGGCATATTGCAGGGGGAGGCCATAATATTGATATTCTAGTTCTCAGCTCCCAATGCAATGCTGGGGTTGAGAGGCAATATCAAATAGTGGGAGCAAGTCAGGCACCAGAAGGTTGCATTGAAGTGAAAAGTCTATGTGTCTTTACTGTACATTCTATACCAGTGGATCTCTTTCTCATTTCTACCAGAGAGAACAAAGCTGGGAGATAGGACTTTGTCAGATTGTGACACAGCTTGCATCTGAAATATTGCTGAAGGAAGACTGGCAACTCTTAAGAACTGTACCTCCTGCACAAGCACCTCTTGCGTCAAAGTGAATTGTCTATAATGCTTTATTCCAATATGGTATGCTCCAGGCCTTTTTGAAGACTGCTTGCTCTCCAGGTTTTATATTTTCCAAGACAAGCTGCTGCAAAATAACCACACTAATTCACTCCGTTACTCACACACCATTTATTTTCTGTATGACTATTTAATCCCGTGCTGGGAGAGTTAATTTTCTTTTAATTGAATCTGCCCATTCGGTTTTGTAAATTAATTGCCTTAGCTAGTTAAACTAATAATTTAGCAAACTAACAGCAGTTAAGTTACAGCCTCCTGGCTTCAAGACAACAAAAAAAACACAACAGCTACAATAAGAATAAATGAAAAAAGTAGTGCCTACTTTCCTCTCTGCACCAAGTTTCCTCTTGCACAAAAGATCTAAGCTTACTGCTTTGTTCTCCTGATTTGCTAAGATTGGACAACATGCTATTAGTGTGGATCCCAGTGTTAACAAATGTTGCTGAGCACCACTGTAACTCCAAGCCTGGATTACAATTCCTGACTGGTTGCTTTTGGAAAATCTCTCTCAATTTCACCTTGTCCTAAAATCACTCCATGTTGGTTACAACAACTGAATTTAGTTTCTAGTTCTACGTGCCTCCAACAATAGTGTGTAATTTTTGGGGCTCAAAGTATATTCACTTAAATTTTTTTTAAAATCAGAAATACAGTGTCCTTTCAGCCTGCCAACTTTTAGAACGTTGCATCAGATGTAACTTTTTTAACGTGCATTTGTTTCAAATAGACTTTTCCCCCCTCTATTTTGCCACCAAAAAACATCATTGCAGATATCTTGTGTGACTGAAAATCAACAATCAAAAGTAGTCACACTTTAGCTTCCACTAAACTGGGTGTTATTGAAATATTCAGATTTCACCACTTTGTTGATAACACATTTGAAAATTATTTGTCAACTCATATCTCTACGGTTTCAACAATATCAACTTCTTAGTTTCATGACAAGATAAAAGTTGGATGACTGCTGTGGTGCCCATATTCAGCCAGTTACTGTCTCTTATATTTTACATCGATAAAGACAATAAGCAGGCTGGAGTGGCACCAACTCAATAAGGAAATCTGATAAGGTTTATTAACAACGTCTTCAACTCAGATCTGTAGCACTCCTAGGGAACACGTCAATCTGTTGCTAATATTTATAACATGCATGGACTAAGCCACAGGGAATTTTCCACTTTACAATAATTATTTTCCACTGGCAGCGAAAGTTGTAGGGAGATAGATAAACATCAGGTTCCTGTGATTAAATTATATCATCTTAATTTTAAAAAGTATTTTACAGTTAGATTTTCACTAGAAAGCGGATGTTATTTTATTTGATAATCAAAGAACAAACTGTCTTGTAATAATTTTACTGATAGCCACTTCTCACCATATGGTACTAAAATGCCAAAAATTTCTGTTATGGTCAATAAGGATTTTGGGCTGAATCTTATTTTTCTTTGGCTACAGGCAGGTTTTGTCAATGTGATGGAGAGGCAGGCAACCGCTAACCCCAGGACTGGCAGTGGAGATCATGCCACCAGGGCATGTCAGCCTGCTCTGAGGTTGCCACTTTGGGTCAGTGCAGTCTCAGCCATCTGGAGGAATACATCGACTCTAGGAAGAAACTGACCTTCTCCACTCCACCAGTATAGTTGCCATGTCTTCTCTCCAACACTTCACACTCACTCTGTCTCTGCTATTGAACTCACCCTTCACCAAGGCTCATGCTCTCCCACTCTCACTATACCTGCAATGTTTTCTGCACTCATTCTCACCCACCCTAACCCCGACAAGACAAACCCTACATGCCCTCTGTGCTTCCTACTCACTCAGTTTGTGATACCTCCCCAACTGCAGTAAAAATAACTGCCATTAATACCTGTTGCTGTCTCTCTGTCTCATTCCTGAAGAATACGGCAGGAAGAGTCAAGACTGGTGATGAGCTACGTAATATTTAGCTCTTCACACCCTACAAGCAGAGGACCCCAACCTCCTTTGAGTTGACTGAAGACAAGATACAACCATAGCCACCTTCCTAGCTATGTGTCTGTACTAAATGGCAAGGCAATGCAGCAGTTCTGCCAGCCTGGTGTTTCTGGCCAAGCGGGCCTGGTTTAAAAAACAATCCAAGTCAACGTAAGGCAAGTGGGCTCAGTATCAATGAGCACTCACAGCAAGCAAACAGGCCAGACTGCAGCCTGTCTAGTCTATGAGCTGGGTACAAGGCCCTGAGAGTGCAGCTTTGAAACAAAGAAATGTGAGTGGATTGAAGATGTGCCATAGGAACTCTTAGAGGATGGCACACATTGGATTCTGATGCTATGCTCATGCACTGTGTGGCCAATGCCCATGGAGTATGTTCTGAGGTCTTGATGCCCCATGTCTACCTAGGACATCCTCTGGGCAAGTGGTGAGCTGACATCGCCAGGTGCTCGCTCTGATTTCCATGTCAAAGATTCTGTGTATTAATAAGATGAGATGTGAAGCAAATAATGGTTCAAAATTGAAATCTTTTTCAGCAATGCACTACTGAAAGATTTAACCAGCTTGCAGCTCCTTGACCTAATGAAAAGTTAGTCCAAGAGCCAATACCAATCAAATGTACTTCAGCATTACCATCCCAGGACAGGACTGCTCCCTATGGCCAATTCATACAGACTTGGATGCGTCTTCTGTTTAATTATTGCAATTAAAAACAAACTCAAAGGATAAAACAAATGTTGATATTCCCAAAAGAATGCCTACTAACATTGGACTGAAAAGAGTACTGGCAACCAAGAATATCAAAATGACTAAGAAAAGCAGAGAATCTGTGAAAGCATCACGTGTTATGCAACTTTCATTCCATCCATTATATAAGAAAAGGCAGTAAATGGTAGGGTAATTGATGTCATGAGTTAGGGTCCACCCATCAGGAGGTAAAGTACAGTTCCTGAGAGGAGCTAACAAGTTCAGTCTGCTATTGGTTCTGTGTTTGTTACTGATGCTGTTCGAGAATGTTCAGATAACAGTGACGGGAACTTGTGCTGATGCTGAGCTTGTTGTACCATAAGAAACCATCACATATCTCAGATGTATTGTAACTAGCTACTAAGTATTATGTAATAACCATATTCTGTCTCTCAAAATTGAATCTATTTTCTGCCTAAGAATTCACATGGGTACCCTTCCCAACTGGTCATCAGTAACACAGGCTGCTACCAATAACTGAATCTCTGCAAACGTTCTCAGTCCTGCCATTATGGTATGGTGACAGCAGTGGCCATCTGAAGATATAATTTTGCAGCTGATTATAATATGGTGGTCGTGCTGAGCATCACTGTTCCACAGCAGCTGGCACAGTCTGAAGAAAAATTCCACTCTACAAAAGCCACAGCATCCAAGGAGAAGAAGGAACAATTTAAATCAAAAATTATCTTTAACCATTCAGCAGCTGAAAGGCACACAGAATCTTTCAGCCTGCAGTTTAAAGAGGAGCTGCGCTAATAGCAGATCTAAGACTACTTGTAGATGCTTGAAACAGCTAGAAATAGTGTCAAATAATGGACAGCTTAAGTAATAGTAAGTCTTACCAGAGATACTAGGGAGATAAAAATCTGAATTATAAACCTGGAATACAGGAGTTGATATCAAACACTGGATCCAAATTAAGTTCTTGGTGGAAGAGTGATTATTCTAGGTAGCAAAGCTAAAAGGCTTAAATCATTATAGTAAGCAATTATTTGTTAAATTTGACAAAAAACAAAACCATCAGGGAATTCTGTAAGAAAATTCTCTGTGAAAAATGAATATACGTTAAGAAAATTGGGGAAAGGTTGCATCAGTCCATCAACGAGGCTTGAAAAAAATGAAGGCCAAAAAGTATTTAATCAGAAGTTTCTGAAGGGAAAAACAAATTTTCATTGTTCAACTTTCATCTGCAATATCAGTGCAACGTCAATGTTTCAAAGTAATATGGTGTTAAAACTTGGAAAAAAGAAAGCAGAAAGGGCACAAATTTACAGGTGTAGAAGGACACAAAAATCTCTAAGCAGACTGGGAAAATATTGTGAAATAACATTCTTTCTTCAATCTTGGAAACAAAATATATACTACAGTACTTCTTCATTCTAAAGATTTCAATAGTATTGAAATGTTTGAAAATAAGTTTTAATGCAAAATAGGAGGACAATTCTGAAACTTTTGTAAGTTCTTCTACTTTAATTAAGCAAGTTAAGAAGATGGAAGTTAAGATTCTCCATTAAAAACAAAAAAGACTCTTAAGGATGAAAGTTCATTAGGAATTCACCTACATTACCCGATGATTAAAATAAATAATGTTGCTCTTTAGAGAATGTTGCTTAAGAAGATTCAACAATTAAAACTGTTGAAGTGATTGAATACTTTAAAACACTGGACAGTAAAATCAAATGTATCTATCATACAGTATTAGGAAATTCATGCAGCTTACAAGTAAATAATTTAAATAGAAGATTCAAGAGGTGTTGAATACAATGCCAATAGAAAAAGATATTACATATCTACACAGATTTGTTGGATGAGATAATTAATGCAATACTGAAGTAATTCTCACTGAGCTTCTCATTCTTTCAACTTCCATGATTACTGCCCATTAGCTAAATAGACAACTGGAAGAAAGAATCCTTCATACTTCACAAAGTAAGACTAAATGCTGTGAAACCATGATACAATTGCTTGTTACACTCCCTGAGGAATTCATGCTTCAAGATGACAGCTTTTACCAGTGGTCCCCCCTCTCCACCTCACCCCTATTCATGTCGTATCTCATTTATTTGAGGTATTGACAAAAATACACTGTGAATTCCTTCTGGAAGCCTATTAAATATGGCATGTTTTTTAGATGCTGTTGGATCCTATGTTTTAGCTGTCAGAATTTGCAGTATGTTGACTCTGGATATGAAAGAGTGTGGAGTACAGATAGATAAAAAAATTTGGGACTAAATTCCCCATTCACAGAATTGCTTTTTGCTGCCATGTTTTGTCAAGGTATGGTGAATATACTATTGATCATGTCAGGCCAACTGAACAACATCAACTTATATTTAAATAGTTTTGTAAGGAGCCTTCAGTAATGGGCATTACAGTAGAGGGATCATTTTGATGGGGAAGGACGGGAGTGGGGGCAGGTGTGGGTAGCGTGGGAGGGTGGGGGAAAACTGCAAGTACAGTCAGAGATGGGTTTTAAGGCTCACAAAAGTAGGAATGGGTGAACAGTTTGGAGTGGAGGTGTGGAGAGATCTGGAAAACACAGTTTTCTAGAAACATTTCCATGGTTGAAAGCTTGAAATTTAGGGTTAGATTTTCCCTAATATCATGCCCCTAACTTAACTGAAAAGAGAAGGCAAGTTGAGGCCTCTTCACCCTTCACATTTTGGTCCCAAGCACATGCTGAGTTCTACAATATTTGTCGGTTGAATCCTCTTTTATAATGTTCTTGGACCTCTTCATGAGGTTCTGTGCCACCTCTTTCACAACTGCAACAGCAGTCTTATTGCCACAACTGGACAATCTCTTAGAAACAGGAATCCTGTCACACATTGCAATCTACCACTGTCTCTAGAAATTAGGCCAGGTTGAGGTCAGAATCATTCAGTTCTGAAAAGGGAAAATCTAGACCTTACTGCCAAGGTTCACACAAAAATAGTGCCACTTGGGTCAGATACACAAGAACATCTATGGAACTGTATCCTTTCTAGAAGAGTAAGATTTGCAAAGATAAATATATTCACAGTTAGATTCCTTGTGTGTGTGTTCCAGCTGGTTCAGAAAACAGAACAACTTGGCAGTCTACCTACATCGTAGCAATGAAACTAAAATGGTTTCTTAAAGATTTAAATATACAGGGCGACATTCTAAACCGGTCTTTTCAAAGGACATTTCTTTAGCCATTGTGCACTTCTGATTGAATACATGTAAAGTTAGGCATCAAAATCCTAAGTCAAAAGATTAAAGTGTAAAAGAGATTGTTGCATCATCCTTTTTTTTTAAATTTTGCTTAATACAAGATTGCAGCTAAAAATCTCAGCGGAGATGCCATGTTACAACTTCTGAAAGAAAATATCAGCTAGCCAAAGACATATGGACCAAATCTTCAAATAAAAATTCCTACCAGTAAATCACCAAATATAGCACAAAATTTAAGCATTTGATCTCATGACATGTTTGCTTGTTGACCTGGTAAGTTCTCTTTCACTCCAGAGACCCTGCTTTGAAAACTGGCATTAGATTTACCAGACCAGCAACTAAAAGTGCCTATCTTATGCTCATAACTCCTTGTGTTTTTATCACAGTAGTGTGTAAATAATTAGTATTTTTTCAGAAAGCCAGTATCATCACATTGGGCCAAATGGCCTTTTTTTTCTATGGATTCCAGGCTCTGAAATACCTGCCTGAAGGGAATCCTCAAATATTTTTCAGAAAATGAAGGGTTCAAGTTTTGAACTGCTGCAATGATAAGTTTTTGAAATAGATTTTGAAAGATCGTGGTAGGTATAAAATATCCTACGTGTTACAGAATATTTAAACTCTTGTTTACAGACAAGCAAACGTCTGCTGGGCAGGACTGCTCCACATAGTACTTGCTCATTCTACTGATGCTATAACAAATACTTTTCATGTGGTGGACAGGAGCGTTATCAATATCAGCTGTCAATGTCAAAATGGGACTCGAAGTATAGCATTAATAATAGTCATGTATACATGAACCTCTTGCACCAAGAATTTAAGTAGGTATTAACAAAAAATACAAGCATTCATTTTGAATTTAGATATTCTCTAATTAACCTACTCACAGATGCTACTACATATCTCTAGAGCAGGTGGGACTTAGAACTGGGAGTATCCTAACTCCAGAAGTACGGTCACAACCATTGCCACACAGGAGCCCCTCTCCATTTAAAATGCATTGGAGGCTGAAGGATCCAGGACATTAAAAAAAACTTCATCCACTTGAATGCCAGCTGCTGGATCAGCCATTATCTCAACTGCCCTATAGCATCACATCCTAGATCCTTGCTGGAATCAATCTATTTGAATTTAAAATGTAATTAAAGCACTCACACAGCCCTAATGAAACCATGTGGCCGTTTATGTCAAGTGTCCCAAAATAAAAACAAACAAAGGCCCAGGTTTTACAGAAAGAAAAAAAGTATGTGAGCATACATGATGTGCAGATCAACCAGCAACCAATAAAGTGAACTCCATAATGTGAATCATGACAACTTGCTGACTAATTTGTGCCACTCCACTATTAGTATCTCAAAAATAGCACATAACACTTAGCTAATCCTATTAAATTTGCCTCAGAAAGTTAAAGTCAAGTGATTGATAACAAAAGTATCTTTTTCAGAATGCAACTAACAATGACTATTAATCAACCTCTCTGTTTCAAACTTAACTATTATAAATGTGGGGTTTCATTCCTTTAGATTATCATTTTTTAGGAATTTTGAACATGTTGAATTTGTTTTTGTTACTTTGCTTAAGTCTATTCTTTTCTTACTCAACTGGAAATGTTATTCCTCCTCATAATTTTACTTTCTGTACCTGCTTTGACATTGAAATGATTTTTCATTCACCTGTTTTCTCAGTCTCTCTCGTTTCCCAATCCTTAAATCACATTGCGCACCATCAGCAATCTTCCACACATTCTAAAGATTCAGGTACCCTTCTATACCTAATGGCCTGTCATTAGCTTACATTTCCAGTGGAATAAAATCTTAATCTAAATGTGCATGAACATATTTAACCGTCAGGGCAAGCTATTATATACTTTCTCCAGCATATCTGCCCTCATAAATGTTCCGAAAACAAGCATACCAGTACTTGGGCGGATTGACCAGCAACCATTTAACATCATTGGGCTTACAAGTGGCTTGAGGTGAGCCTTCCATACACCTCTTGCAGCCCTCCTGTCCAACTGTCACTACTAGGAGGGATGGCCATAGCTGGGATGACAGGCAGGCCTGACCAGCAGACACTAGGAATCTGGCATCTTCAGATAATTCTGTCTCCAAGAACAAAAACGAAGTTACTAGAAAAGCTCAGCAGGTCTGGCAGCACCTGTGAACGAGAAAACAGAGTTAACGTTTCAGGTCCAGTGACCCCTCCTCAGAATTGATGGTGGCTGGGAAAACTGACCGAACCTGAAACGTTAACTCTGTTTTCTCCTTCACAGATACTGCCAGACCTGCTGAACTTTTCCAGCAACTTTGTTTTTGTTCCTGATTTACAGCATCTGCAGTTCTTTTGGGTTTTTTTTTAAGCCTAGCTCCAGGATGTTATCCCTGGCAAAGGTGCTGGGGGCATTGGGATCAATTGTGTTAGGGATGAGGTGAAGCATATATGAATATCTTGCATGCCCTTTGCACTGCACAAAGTGCCTGTACAGGATTAAAAAAACCCTCACCGGCCAGATTAAAAGGTTACCAGATTTGTCCAGGTAAAGCTAGAACCTGCTGCGCTTAAAGAAAAATCTCAGTGATGGAGGAAAAGGTCCTTAAGGGACCATTATTTAGTCCACAGGTGAACCAGCTACCCAATGATTTCCCCATGGGTGATGATGTGGCGCTAATTCATGGTGGCCAATTTTACATGTCCTCCTCAACTGCGCTCATTAACCCAGGCTTAGGGAATTGTTAAAATTCAACCCTTGTATCAACAGGGCCTCATCTACAATTCTGAGGAAGTTACACTAGCTCAGCAACTTTGGGGAATTTTGCAACCCTCACACCTGTATATTCAACAAATGTCACCATTGCAATGCTTTATATTATCAGTGTGGTGATTATGGGAAATGACTGCTGCCGCAGAAGACCAGAACTTCCATTACCTAGTAACATCAATCCTTGCTTTTTTTGTACCTTTTCAAAATCCTCAGATTTATAGTTTTGCTTATGTTCAGAATTTAATCTAATAAGGTACTCTGCAATTCCCATAAAGAAAGACTGGCTTTGCAGATAGCATGGAACTTCTCATTTCATAATCAGCAGGTAGATTGTGGCTTATGGCAATAGTCGGTATTGTCTATGCCTCATTGGCAGATGTGCAAAGATTCCAATTTCAAAAGGTTACTGTATTAATGCCAGTGAAGTTCAGATTATTATTTATTCTTTAAGTAGCAAATTAATTGTTGACTTAACGACCACTAATAGGTAATAGTCTCTTGAAAATAATATAACTATTAGTAAGGGTAGGTTTACAGTTTGTACCTAATATTGTTAACAAGTTTACACCTTACATAAGACTTAGTCCTTCAGATTGATCAACTTTATAGTTCCATCTCCAATTGGAAGCTCATGTTGAATCATTGTCTGTAGTCAGTTCATTTTTCTTCAATCACATTTCTACTGGCCCTATATACCTCACCCTCTTCATACAGTTATATGATGTAGACTCTTACTATGCTTATGACATGTATATTTAAGTAACGTAGCAAAACACATTGCAAACTTTGTTCTATTTATTAAATGCTTAACCTCTCTTAACTTGACAATTGAGCTCTTAAAATTATTTCCGCAGCACTGTTTTAATAACCTGAGTTCCAAAACTAGCTTCCTATTCTGAATGAGTGATAATGGGAACTGCAGATGCTGGAGAATCCAAGATAATAAAATGTGAGACTGGATGAACACAGCAGGCCCAGCAGCATCTCAGGAGCACAAAAGCTGACGTTTCGGGCCTAGACCCTTCTTCAGAGAGGGGGATGGGGTGAAGGTTCTGGAATAAATAGGGAGAGAGGGGGAGGCGGACTGAAGATGGAGAGAAAAGAAGATAGGTGGAGAGGAGAGTATAGGTGGGGAGGTGGGCGGGGGGATAGGTCAGTCCAGGGAAGACGGACAGGTCAAGGAGGTGGGATGAGGCTAGTAGGTAGGAGATGGAGATGCGGCTTGGGTGGGAGGAAGGGATGGGTGAGAGGAAGAACAGGTTAGGGAGGCAGAGACAGGCTGGGCTGGTTTTGGGATGCAGTGGGTGGAGGGGAAGAGCTGGGCTGGTTGTGTGGTGCAGTGGGGGGAGGGGACGAACTGGGCTGGTTTTGGGATGCGGTGGGGGAAGGGGAGATTTTGAAGCTGGTGAAGTCCACATTGATGCCATTGGGCTGCAGGGTTCCCAAGCGGAATAGGAGTTGCTGTTCCTGCAACCTTCAGGTGGCATCATTGTGGCACTGCAGGAGGCCCATGATGGACATGTCATCTAAAGAATGGGAGGGGGAATGGAAATGGTTTGAGACTGGGAGGTGCAGTTGCTTATTGCGAACTGAGCGGAGGTGTTCAGCAAAGCGGTCCCCAAGCCTCCGCTTGGTTTCCCCAATGTAGAGGAATCCACACCGGGTACAATGGATACAGTATACCACATTGGCAGATGTGCAGGTGAACATCTGCTTAATATGGAAGGTCATCTGGGGGCCTGGGATAGGGGTGAGGGAGGAGGTGTGGGGGCAAGTGTAGCATTTCCTGCGATTGCAGGGGAAGGTGCCGGGTGTCGTGGGGTTGGAGGGCAGTGTGGAGCGAACAAGGGAGTCACGGAGAGAGTGGTCTCTACGGAAAGCAGACAAGGGTGGGGATGGAAAAATGTCTTGGGTGGTGGGGTCGGATTGTAGATGGCGGAAGTGTCGGAGGATGATGCGTTGTATCCTGAGGTTGGTGGGGTGGTGTGTGAGAACGAGGGGGATCCTCTTTGGGCGGTTGTGGTAGGGGTGGGGTGTGAGGGATGTGTTGCAGGAAATGCGGGAGACGCGGTCAAGGGCGTTCTCGACCACTGTGGGGGGAAAGTTGCGGTCCTTGAAGACCGGTATGGATTCCTCTACATTGGGGAAACCAAGCGGAGGCTTGGGGACCGCTTTGCAGAACACCTCCGCTCAGTTCGCAATAAGCAACTGCACCTCCCAGTCGCAAATCTTTTCCACTCCCCCTCCCATTCTTTAGATGACATGACCATCATGGGCCTCCTGCAGTGCCACAATGATGCCACCTGAAGGTTGCAGGAACAGCAACTCCTATTCCGCTTGGGAACCCTGCAGCCCAATGGCATCACTGTGGACTTCACCAGCTTCAAAATCTCCCCTTCCCCCACCGCATCCCAAAACCAGCCCAGTTCGTCCCCTCCCCCCACTGCACCACACAACCAGCCCAGCTCTTCCCCTCCACCCACTGCATCCCAAAAGAAGTCCAACCTGTCTCTGCCTCCCTAACCTGTTCTTCCTCTCACCCATCCCTTCCTCCCACCCCAAGCCGCACCTCCATCTCCTACCTACTAACCTCATCCCACCTCCTTGACCTGTCCGTCTTCCCTGGACTGACCTATCCCCCCGCCCACCTCCCCGACTATACTTCCCTCTCCACCTATCTTCTTTTCTCTCCATCTTCGGTCCACCTCCCCCTCTCTCCCTATTTATGCCAGAACCCTCACCCCATCCCCCTCTCTGAAGAAGGGTCTAGGCCCGAAACGTCAGCTTTTGTGCTCCTGAGATGCTGCTGGGCCTGCTGTGTTCATCCAGTCTCACATTTTATTATCTTCCTATTCTGAATGTTTGTTCTAAATTTTATTTGATTCTCCTAACTGCTTTTGTCACCATTGTTTTGATATTGCTGTTTTAATTCAGTTATTGAGTTTTAGATACCAAAGTCTTAATGATGGGAGGATCTATGATGGTAATGCTGTTGAAGGTCACGATGGTCATGACCTCATACTTCTGTGGAGCAAGTGATACTTTTTCACTTATCAGTTCAAGTTTGACTATGATCCATTGATATTATCTCATTGATACCTGGCATTATCAAGGGAATTGTGACTGGAGTCATACACTGGAATCATCATTGACAATATGATGTCGCGACAGTCATAAATAAAGCAGATGATGATGGGAAAGAACACATCCTCGAAGTGGTATAAGATACTGAAGATGGTGGAATTGACTTCTGATCATCAGATTTTGTGTCTGTTTCAACATTGCACGTTGAAATGTTTAGCTTCTAGTCTACACGTTATCATCAGAGCCAAGAACCAAAAGAACTGCGGATGCTGCAAATCAGGAACAAAAACGAAGTGGCTGGAAACGCTCAGCAAATCTGGCAGAATTTGAGGAGGAGAAGAAAGAATTAACGTTTTGGGTCCAGTGACCCTTCCTCAAAACTGATGGTGGCTGGGAAAACATCAGTTTATATGCAGAAAGTAGGGAGGTGGGTAGAGTAGGTAATAAATGATAGGATAGAGCCCAAACAGAGAGAAAGACAGTTGGACAGACAAAGGAGTTGCTAATGATCAGGCTGGGAGGGTGAAGAGTTGTTAATGGGGACTGTTAGTGGCTAACAACGGTGGGGGGGTGTGTAGTGGCAGGCTATGTGGTAACAAGGCCTGGTGTGTGGGGTGGGGGGGCTGGGACATGGGAAAGTTTAGGCCCTAAAATTATTGAACTCAATATTGAGGTTTGTAGGGTCCCCAAGCAGAAAATGAGGTGTTGTTCCTCCAGCTTGCACTGGGCTTCACTGGAACACTGCAGCAAGCCAGAGACAGAGATATTGGCCAGGGAGCAAGGTGGTGTATTGAAGTGGCAGGCAACAGATAGTTCAGGGTCTTTTTTGCGAGCAGAACGTAGATGTTCTGTGAAGCGCTCACCAAGTCTGCGCTTTGTTTCCCCAATGTAGAGGAGACCACATTGTGAGCAGCAAACGCAGTAGACTAGATTCTTGAAAGTGCAGGTGAAGTGTTGTTCCGGCGGTAACAGGCGAAGGTGCCATAGGGCTGTGGGGAGGTGTTGCGGTGAAGGATGTGTGGGCCAGGGTGTCCCGGGGGGAACGGTCCCTGCGGAAGGCAGACAAGGGAGGAGAGGGGAATGTGTGTCTGGTGGTGGCATTCTGCTGGAGGTGGCAGAAATGGCGTCTGATGATCTTCTGGATGTGGATGCTGGTGGGATGGTAGGAGAGGATAAGGGGGACCCTATCACTGTTGCGGGAGGCAAGAGAAGGGGCGAGGGCAGAAGTGTGGGAGATGATTCAGACCCAATTGAGGGCCACTACACACCCCCTGCTGTTAGCCACTAACAGTCCCCATTAACAATTATTCACCCTCCCAGCCTGATCGATAGCAACTCCTTTGTCTGTCCAATTGTCTTTCGCTATCTTCGGGCTCTATCCTATCGTTTACTCCCTACCCCACCCACCTCCCTACTTTCTGCATATAAACTGACGTTTTCCCAGCCACCATCAGTTGTGAGGAAGGGTCACTGGACTCGAAATGTTAACTCTTTTTTTCTCCTCCACAGATGCTGAGCTTTTCCAGCAACTTTGTTTTCATTCCTGTGTTTATCATCAGAGCTCTTTGGAGTATAAGCTTCTAAATGCTGGCCTGATGATGAGCACAGACACTCTTCTTTTTGTTATTTCTTTTCGCTATTTTTGAATGCAGACTGCAGTAGTGTAGTCCAGAAGCCATGAGCCGACAAGACTCCTATCGGCTGCTGCATCAGTCTCGAGTCAAAATAGGCCGAAATCGAAAATGAAGCCATGTGACTATGATGGAACATACACTGAGAGTTAATTTCCCCAGCACTTTGCAAACTAGCCTTCTGCAGAAGTGCCTTAAAATCGCTCAGTGAGGAAGCAGGCCATTCGGTCCATCGTGCCTGTACTAGCTTTATTAGTCAGTGCAAAGGATTCCAAAACATTTTATTCTTTCCAACTTTGCCACTGAAGCCAAGATTTTCTGATGATGCTGTTTTAATACCAGTGATAGGTCATTTAAAGGGAGTCAGTTGGCTCACTTGGCTGCTGTGCAAACTAGAGTGATATCTGCAGTGCAGGTTCAATTCCCACACTGGCTGAAGTCACTGCGAAGGTCCTACCTTCTTGCCCTTACCCCTTACCTGAGGCAACAGTGATCCTTAGGTTAAACTCACCATTGATAGCTAATGAGGCAGCAGCCTTATGGTCGTCCAGGTCAATTGTGGCTTCGAATAATCAACCTTAAATGAAAGGGTTTGTAATCAGAGGAAAATAAATGAATTGTCGTTTTGCCTACTAATTTTTTTTTCAATCCCTTGTGTTTATTTAGCATACTGCATAACCACAGAATAACTTAAAGTGTTTTACTGCCAAGTTAGGCACACCCACTTCAGTATTTTATCATTTGATTATCCTTAGTCCTTTACTATAGATTTCTTAACAATGATATTTTAATCATTTTCCCCTCAGATCTTGAATGTCTAATATATACAAGAGTATGAGCAAGGAGCAGAAGTAGGCCAATCAGCCCTTTAAAAGTCTGCTCCACCATTCAATAAGATCATGGCTGATCGGATTGCAAACTCAAATCAATATTCCCATCCACTCCTGATAACCTTTCACTTCCTTGCTGAACAAAAATCTACCCACCTTAAAAATATTCAGGGACTCTGCTTCCACACATTTCAGGAAGACAGTTCCAAAGACTCACAAATTTTATGGAGAAAAAGATTCACCTTACCTCCGATTTAAATGGGTGTGCCCGATTTTTAAACAATGACCCCTATTTTTCAATTTTCCAATCAGAAGAAAGATTTTCACCGCACCTTCCCAACAACAACTCAGGAACTTATATGTTTCAATCAAGTCATCTTACTCTTCTAAACTCCAGCAGTTAGAAGGCTAAGGGACAGCAGGAACTACCAATGCTGGAGAATCTGAGATAATAAGGTGTAGAGCAAGATGGACAGCATCAAGCAGCAGAGGTGCAGCAAGTTTTTTGAAGAAGGGTCCAGACCCGAAATGTCAGCCTTCCTGTTCCTCTGATGCTGCCTGGCCTGCTGTGTTCATCCAGCTCTACACCTTGTTATCTCTGATACGAGGTTAACCTGTCTAACCTTTTCTCATACGTCAGCCACCCATAAACCTTCTCTGAATTGATTCCAACCCATTAAGATCTTTTATTCAGTAATACTGAACCAATACTGCATAATTCTCCAGATGCAGTTTCATTAATGCCCTGGATAACTGAAGCATAACTGCCCCACTCTTGTACTCCCATCATGATAAATGACAAAATTATGTGAGCTTTCCTAATTACTTGCATTTACTTGATACTAACATTTTGCAGTTCATACATAAGGACTCCCAAGTTGCTTTTTGGGTGAAGGAGTGACAGATGGAATTCAATTGAGATAAATGTGAGGTGTTGCATTTTGGTAAGGCAAATCAGGGCAAGACGTGTACATTTAATGGTAATGTCCTGGGGAATGTTGCTAAACAAAGAGACCTTGGGCACAGATTCATAGTTACTAAAAGTGGAGTCACAGGTAAACAGGTTGGTGAAGAAGTTGTTTAATACACTTGCCTTTATTTGTCAGTGTATTGGCTATAGGATTTGGGATGTCATAGTGGGGCTGCACAGGACATTGGTTAGACCATTGTGGAATACTGCATCAACTCTGGTCTCCCGTCTATAGGAAAGATGTTAAATTTGAAAGAGTACAGAAAAGATTTGCAAGAATGTTGCTGGAGTTGAAGGGTTTGAGCTATAAGGAACGGCTGAATAGACTGGGGCTATTTTCCCTGGTGCATCAGAGGCTGAGGGGTGACTTATAGAGGTTTATAAAATTATCAGGGGTATGGATAGCTTGAATAGCCAAGGTCTTTTTCCAGAGTAAGGGAGTCCAAAACTAAGGAGCATAGTTTATGGTGAGAGGGGCAAGATATAAAAGGGACTTAATGGGCAACGTTTTCACACAGAGGTGGTTCCAAATAAAATGTATACTTTCACATGGAATGGGAAAATACTTTTCTGTTTACAACTGTTTTTAAAAAAAAGTATTTGACTAATATGATTCCAAAGTATATTGAAACATATAAAGGGGAAGTTGGAACATTACCACATAGCAATGTATGGTAAATTCAAGGTGAGTTTTCCCTTGAACAGCATAATTTAGACAAAGGAAATATTGTATTGAAGCATAATCTTGTGTTTGCCATCTTCTGGCAAAATACACAAAATCATTCACACATGGCAAAGTAAATAAAGAAGTAATGATTGTGGCCACTGACTCTTTATTCAAAGGCTGTAAGAACAAAGAAGAAATAATAATACCCACCAGAAGATATTGTTTTCAAGCATGGTACATTGGTGTGTGGTGAGAATTGTCAGAGTGTGGTACGTAATTTTGTACAAAGTAGTAAAATCAACATAAAACAAACACTATTTCATCTTGAAAAATATTCGGTCCAGCCATCTCATAAAACTCACAAAAATTAATCAAATTAAAAGCGAAGCATTGGTATTTCATCAGTTTCAACACTGAAATATGTAAACAACAATAGAAGGAAGTGCTATCAGTGGAGCAAGATTTGCAGGTGGCCCTCTCATGAATTTCTTCCTGGATTGAAAGGTTCTGCACTCACCCACAGGCCCAGATTTCCAACCAATAGAGTAACACAGCCTACTTTGTGTTTCACTCTGATCCTTTGAATTTCAATTATGTATCAGTTCAATTTTTAATAAAAGCTATACCTTTAAAAGTATTGCACCAAATATGGGTCCTGAACCAAGTGCAATGTATGGAACAGATCTAGGGCAATGAATAGTTAGAAACAGTTAAGTTCATAGAATCCCTATAGTGCAGAAGCAGGCAATTTGGCCCATCGATCCTCGAAAGGGCTCCCATCCAGACTCACCTAATCCCTGTAATACGACATAATCCTATTGCCAAACCAACTAACCTGCACATCTTTGGACCTTGGGAGGAAACGTGAGCATCCACAGGAAACCAGAGCACACAAAGGAAACACACGCAGACACAGGAAGAATGTTCAAAAATGAAGACGGAGTTGAACCCGGGTCATTGGAGTTGTAAGGCAGCAGTGCTAACCACTGAGCCTAGTATTATAAAATGGGACTGTGCTCACAGCCAAAGACAGCGGATTTTTTTCCGGTGGTTTTGAAACATTAATATATTTGGCCCTTCTTTGGATGTTGTATGCACTACGTTGCCAATCTTTCTAACCACTGTCCTTAGAGAAATGACTCAGTCTTCTAGACTGTTTAAACCTGTTTAAGCAGGTTTCTGTGCCAGACAGCTGATGAGTCACAACACAGCCTGTCGAGTAGTTCTGAGATAATGGGAACTGCAGATGCTGGAGATTCCAAGATAATAAAATGTGAGGCTGGATGAACACAGCAGGCCAAGCAGCATCTCAGGAGCACAAAAGCTGACGTTTCGGGCCTAGACCCTTCATCAGAGAGCTCTCTGATGAAGGGTCTAGGCCCAAAACGTCAGCTTTTGTGCTCCTGAGATGCTGCTTGGCCTGCTGTGTTCATCCAGCCTCACATTTTATTATCTGTCGAGTAGTTCTGCTTGGGGTTCCAAATACAGGAAATTCAAGTGGAAGTTTCTGCGAGGAGATGCTCCTCCAATCAAAAAGTATTTCCCTCCCCCACTTACTGCTGATAATTCATATGTGACCAACCAGCAACAAATACAGGAGAGAAACAGTCTCTGACTGGAAGGCAGCAAGCTATAGAAAGAGGAGTAGATGTTTCATTAGGTTGATTCCCTGGATGAATGAGTTGGCTTATGAGGAGAGATTGAGCAGAATGGGCCTACACCCATTTAGAAATTTAGAAGAATAAGACATTACATTGTTGAAAGGCTTAAGATTCCAAAGGGGCTTGAAGGGGTAGATGCCAAGAAAATGTTTCCCATTATGGTGGAAACTAAACAATTTAAAATAAGAAGTCTCCTATTTAAGGTGGAGACAAGGAGAATTTTCTTCTCTGAGTGAGTTGTTAGTCTTTGATCTACGTAACTTCAGAGAGCAGTGGAAGCTACATCATTGAATATATTTAAGACTAAGTTAAACAGATTTTTGACCTCCAATGAAGCCAATAGATTTGGGACACCCAAGAAAGTGAGTTAAGGCCACAATTAAATCAACCATGATCGTTTTGAGTAGAAGAGTGAGCTCAGTGGTCAAAAGTCCCAACTTTATGTTCTTAAGTTATGTAATTTTCCCCACCATCCCATATCTCTTTCTTTGGTAAGCCATAATGGTATTTTGTATTCACTTTTATGTTAGCTGCTAATCCATTCTCTATTTCATTACTTGCTGACCTACAGTTTACACCTAACAGCAAAACAATGTTTATACTACCTCTTAATTCCAATCATCTAGATTTTAACTGATTCTCACAAATGAATACAGCAGCCATAGAGCTAGTCAAAGGCTAGGAATACTGCAGCAAGTAACTCACCTCTTGACTCTTCAAAGCCTGTCCACCATCTACACGGCACAAGTCAGGCATGTGACGGAATACTCGCCATTTGCCTGGATAAGTGCAGCTCCAACAACACTTAAGAAGCGTGACACCATCCAGGGCAAAGCAGCCCGCTTGACTGGCACCACATCCAAAAGCATTCACTCCCTCCACCCCCGATGCTCATTGACAGCAATATGTACGATCTATAAGAAGTACTGCAGAAATTCACCAAAGCCGCTTGGACAGCACCTTCCAAACCCATGACTGCTTTCAGCTAGATGGAGAAAGGCAGCAGATAAATGAGAACACCATCACCTACAAGTTCCCTTCCAAGCTCAAAAGCATGTTTCGGGTCTGGTGACCCTTCCTCAGAAGTGAGTTCTGAAGAAAGGTCACCGGAACTGAATCGTTAACTCCGATTTTGTCTTCACAGATGCTGCCAGACCTTCTGAGCTTTTCCAGCAACTTCTGTTTTTGTTCCTGATTTACAGCATCACAGTTCTTCCGGTTTTTATTCTCTAACCTGCCCACCCTTTTGACTTGGAAATATATCACCATTGCTGCAGTTTCCTTGGACCAAAATCCAGGAATTCCTTTTCTGAGAGCATGGTGGGTCTATGTGCAACATAAGGATTGCAGCAGTTCAAGAAGGCAGCTGACCACCACCTTCTCAAGGGCAACTAAGAAAGGGAAACAAATGCTGGACCACCCAGTGATGCCCATATCCCATGAATAGATTAAAATAAAAACTTCATGGCATCCCTAAACCCGCTTTCCATTGCGCTGAACCTGTGCATTTTGTTCTGTTATTTTTATATCAATGCAATGAATGTTCAATGTTTACATTTTTATCCCCCCCAAATTTCTCTGGAATACCTTCTGACAGGGGTAGAAAAAGCTATTTACTTTTCAGTACGATCCCAGACACAATAAAAAGCTGTGTTTGAACTATCCAGGTGTTTGTTTCCCATGATTCTTTTTAAATGAAGCGAAAGACGAGCATTTTACCAGAAAATTCCAAGATAATAAAATGTGAGGCTGGGTGAACACAGCAGGCCAAGCAGCATCTCAGGAGCACAAAAGCTGACGTTTCGGGCCTAGACCCTTCATCAGAGAGGGGGATGGGGAGAGGGAACTGGAATAAATAGGGAGAGAGGGGGAGGCGGACCGAAGATGGAGAGTAAAGAAGATAGGTGGAGAGAGTTGTAGGTGGGGAGGTAGGGAGGGGATAGGTCAGTCCAGGGAAGACGGACAGGTCAAGGAGGTGGGATGAGGTTAGTAGGTAGCTGGGGGTGCGGCTTGGGGTGGGAGGAAGGGATGGGTGGGAGGAAGAACCGGTTAGGGAGGCAGAAACAGGTTGGACTGGTTTTGGGATGCAGTGGGTGGGGGGGAAGGTGTGTGGTGCAGTGGGGGGAGGGGACGAACTGGGCTGGTTTAGGGATGCAGTAGGGGAAGGGGAGATTCCCCCCCACCCTCTGCATCCCAAAACCAGTCCAACCTGTCTCTGCCTCCCTAACCGGTTCTTCCTCCCACCCATCCCTTCCTCCCACCCCAAGCCGCACCCCCAGCTACCTACTAACCTCATCCCACCTCCTTGACCTGTCCGTCTTCCCTGGACTGACCTATCCCCTCCCTACCTCCCCACCTACACTCTCTCCACCTATCTTCTTTACTCTCCATCTTCGGTCCGCCTCCCCCTCTCTCCCTATTTATTCCAGTTCCCTCTCCCCATCCCCCTCTCTGATGAAGGGTCTAGGCCCGAAACGTCAGCTTTTGTGCTCCTGAGATGCTGCTTGGCCTGCTGTGTTCATCCAGCCTCACATTTTATTATCTTGGAATTCTCCAGCATCTGCAGTTCCCATTATCTCTCATTTTACCAGAAAGCTGTTTCCTAAATAAGTGCTAGGGTGGACCACAGGAAACAGAACTGCCTCCTGAAACTTACTTAAAAGATAATTAAGCAGCTGCGCATTTAATTTTGCATTAATTTGCAGCTTTCTCTCAACCTAATGAATGGGAGGACAGCATTATCCGTGGTACTCTCCAACAAAAAGGGCAAGAGCTGGACTTTCTAAAGAAAGGACTGTAGTGTCTTTTCCTCAAGCTAAATGCCATGTGATACAAATTAGCTATTTACTGCATTTAATACCAATTGTAATTGGTACTAAACACTTCCATTGTAATCAGCATCACAAGATTGCACTGGACAAGAAGCTAGAAAAATTAAAGAAACTGCCAGCAACATGCAAGTCATATTTGCGTCATTCATCTCTTTATCTTCAATCTCCTCATGGTTTTTTACAGTTTCCCAATCCCACCATTACTTTCTCTGATGCTTTATGATCTGGTGTTTTTAATTCCTTCTGCATCGCTCCAGTAGTATTTATAATATTGCATAAAATTTCCATATTCTGTTCAAAAACAGGGCAGCATGGTGGCTCAGTGGTTAACACTGCTGCCTCACAGCACCAGAGATCCAGGTTCAATTCCCACCTTGGGTGACTGTTTATGTGGAGTTCGCACATTCTCCATGTGTCTGTGTGGGTTTCCTCCCACAGTCCAAAGATGTGCAGGTTACATGGATTGGCCATGGGAAATGCAGCGTCACAGGCAAGGGAATGGGTCCGGTGGGACTCTTTTTGGAGGGTCTGTGTGGACTTAATGGGCCTAATGGCCTGCTTCCAAACTGCAGGCGTTCTATGATTCAAAGCACTCTTTGCATCTGGGGCTGGATTTTGCTCTCACCTAGTTTGTAGGATGGGTGGGGTGAGGTGGGGAGTAACAGGTAAAATTCCAGGGGTGGACTTCTCACATCCTAAGCCTCCATCTCCACCTGTCTGAAATTCCATGTGTGTGGGGAGGGCATCAGGTGGCCTACCTATCCTTGGGTCTACGAGGAACTTAAGTGCTCAATTCCTAGCCATTTACAGAGGTCTCGTCTTGCCCCCGCTGATATTGAGCACGTAGCTGAAGTGGGTCCATACAACACATGAAGCCCAGTATCTATAGCTGTGTGAGTTATGTTAGGCAAGGGGATGGATCTCCTTTATTGGCCCTTTAGACCCATCAGAGACATCTCCCCTCTAAGGCTATCCCCTTTTAATCAACGCCCACCCTCTTGAATCCAGCCTCATCAGCCTGTTCTTATCAAGACTGACCTAGCTGGGTTCCTTGATACAGTGGCAAAGCCTGTAGTACCAGTTATGTCCACCCCTTCCAGGTGTTGCTGTTGGGCCCAAAGAACTGCAGGACATCCGAGATACTTGGAGTTCTCCAAGGCAAGGCTTCCTTCCAGAAAGGGATGGGAATTAAGGAATTAAAACTGCTCCGAACAATAAACTACTGTGGAGCTGAGATCAAAGGCTGGTTCCCTCTTGACATTTTAGCGGGGATGTGAAAAGCATGGTAGCACATAATAACCGGACTTTGATCTCTGCGACCTGGTCTAGCACTACAGTATGCTTGGAGATCTCCACATTCCCCTAATTCTGGAATCTTACACATCCCCAATATAAAGACTGTACTCTCACTGTCTTGTTATGGTTTCCTCCCTAAACCTCTCATCCCTCTTCCCTCTCTCTCTTTCTTAAAACCTGCATATTTTAGCATTCTTTTTGCCATCTGTCCTGATATCTCCCTCTGTGATTCAGTTTCAAGAAACATTACTGATAGCACTCAAGTTAAGCACCTCAGGATATGTTATGTGAGAGCTGCTTTATGAATGCAAGGTGTTGCTGAATATCATAGGTCCTTTAGAATACATGAGATGCTGAGCTAGAAATTCATCTTCCCCAATTTTGGGACAAAGGCTGTAATTCACTTGTGCCAACGCAGTTCAAATGAAGTCGGATAAAATGCGAAATTGGTCTACCACCTTCTTTGCAGTGATTTCAGCATCAGTTCCCCAGTTCTCAACACAACCGAAAAGCTCTTCCAACAACAGATGGTACCAACAGCGTAGTTTGTACATTACGTGCATCAGGCAGCTTGTTTGCAAGGTGTTTCTTTGCAGGGAATGTGCGGATAGGGACTGCTGAAGAAATTTGTGAAAACTAAACAACAGAGGCAGAAGCAAGGTTCCTAGGCTGACCTAGGCTATACAAAGGCAGATGGAGGCCAGGAGCTAAATTTCCAGTCTTAGCCAATGTTAGGAATGAGGCAGTCAAGGACTGAAAATGTAGGAGCTGACTGGCATGCCAGATTCCCACCTCCATTCCTGGTGCCAACCAGTTCTGCCAAGGCAGGATCAAGGCCAGCAAGAGTACCCTCCTCAATAGGTGAACAGCCAGTTCATCTCTTTAAGAGATTTCTTAACCATAATTAAAGGTCGTGTTATGGCTCATATAAACTAAAATGTAATATTTCTGAAGAATGACATTGTTTAAAAAGAACAGTTCTTCTTTAAAGTGCCATCATAATAATTCAGAAAGTTATTACAATCTATTAACATGTACCTAGTAAATGTTAACTGCTTGAAATTACATCCCTTTTTAATTTTTTTTATAGCTGCAGTTCCACGTAAATACAATTTTAGTCATCTGAATTTCATTACAGCTATCTGCTCCACTTCACATTTTGAGCAGCTGACATTAGACCTTGTGGTGTGAATGCTGATGTCCCATGTTAAACCGGAGGACTCCTTCTCAATCTCACTTGAATGTTGAGCAGTATGTAAGATAACATGATTCAAATTAGCAAAGCAAGTTCAGGAACATTTCATTCACAACAAATGGTTTAGATCGTGGCATGTATTTCAAATAAGCTTCTATTTTTAATAAAAGCTGTGCAATGATTTTTGAAATAATGTTTTAAACATTGCTGGGCTCATTACAGGAATAGGTTATGCATGTTTATTACATTTAGAGCAGCGTGTGTACAGCCTTAGAAATTGCTGGCAGCAAAAAGATTGCACTGTCAGTAATATTTTAAAAAGCAGCAAACTTGGAAGTCATATCTTCTAGCTGGTGATTATTCCCAATTGATATTGCTGGCAGTTGCTAAAATTCCTGATGGGCAAGGGGAAATATATTTAAACTTAGTGCTATTTGTGTGTCTGGAAAGTGAGAAGTTAGCAAACTTCTAGCAAATGAACAGGGCTGCTACCACAGCTAGTGCGCATGGCTACAGCATTGCAAATCTAGAGCCGCAGAAACAATTTAAAACAAGGACCTACATACAGGAATGTAGCAAGGTCAGTATTAAAGTGATAAAGGAATTTAGAAACCTAAGCAGGCAAATTCTAAGTAAAGAATAAAGTTAGGAAACTTTCTTAAACACGGGAACCAAAACTATACACAGTTCTTCAGGTGCAGCCTCACCACACACCCTGTACAGTTGTAACATGACTTCCCTATTTTTAAACTCTAACACGAGAAGTAAAGACCAAAATTCCATTTGCCTTCTTGGTTATGTGCTGCACCTTTCTGCTAATCTTTTGTTTTTTTTATTTATAAGGACACTCAGATCCATCTGTGATGACAGAATAGAGTAGTGAGTCAGTAAAAAAAGGAACATGCAGGAAACAGTAATTAAACAAAAAGACTCTTCATTGTAGGAAGCAGTCACAATAAGATGGTGGTGCAAATACAGCTAAATCATTTAGAGTGAATTACCGTTACAGAAATCTGATGACAAAATCAGTAAAGTTTGGAAATAAATATTTCAGATTATTCAACATTTAAAAATGAAGTGCAGGAATCTAACCTTGATAGCAAAGGATCACATCAGGACATCCGTGACAAAAGATCTTGGCTTAGAGAATCAGCAAGTAGATTCAGTACGGGTTGAAAATTAGGGTTTGTAAGGTTGGAAAACACTGATGGGATTAGTTTCTAAATTTAACAGTGGCTGTGCCATTGAACAGACAACAAACAAGAAACTATTAAATTCTGAAACAAAGACAACATCAATTTTATATGTTTTCAATTTCATACAGACAGGACAAGTCAAATTGGCAAAGAGGTTTGAAGGTGAGTCCATAGAATACGTTCATGACAGGCCATTCAGCCTTTTGAGTCTATTCTGCCACTCAATGTAATCATGTCTGGGCCTCTATCTCAAAACTATATTCCTACTTTCTCTACATTTTGATGCCTTTAAAATGTAACAAAAAATTCAGTGACTTGGCCTCCACGGCCTCCTGTAGTAAAAAAATTCAGCAAGGTCGCTAGTCTTTGAGTGAAGAAATGTTTCTTGATCTTAGTGCTAAATGGATTACCTTCTATCATGAGACTCTGTTCCCTGGTTCTAGGCTTCCTTATTAGGAAAAACTCCCTGCATCTAGTCTGTTCAGCCCCGGTAGAATTTGACATGTTTCGATCACATCCCCTATCATTCTTCTAAACACTACTGAATACAGGCCCAGTCAAACTAATGGCCCTTCACAGCACAGTCCTGTCATTGCTGGTATCAGTCCAGTGAATCTCCGCTGTCAGAATATCTTTTCATAGGAATGGAGATCAAAACTGCACAAAATACTCCAGGTGTCATCTCACTAAGGCCCTGTATACCTGCATAATATAATTAAATAATAGTCTAAGTGAATTTCATACGAAGTTCGGAAACAACATACTTCAATCACAAACACGAATCTTTAGCTCAAATCAAGCTAATTAAAGTATAAGTGGAGAGATGGCTATGATCGATTGGATAAATAGACTGAAGGGTATAGCAGTAAATAAACAGTGCAGCATACTTAAAGTAACAATTCAAAATGTTCAACAAAAACAAATTTGATTGAAAATAAAATTTAATTGAAAAGGTTCATCTGTGATTTAATTAAAAGAGGATTGTAATAGACTGAAAGAAGAGGCTTATGACATTTGTAAAGAACCATATAAGTCTGATGATTGGGAGTGTTTTAGAAACCAAGATCACCAAAAACATGATCAAAGTTAATAAAATAGAATGAGAGTAAACTAACTAGAAATGTAAGAACAGGTCGAAAATACATATACAGCTGTAGCTTGTAGAAAGGAGATAAAGTAAAAGCAGGTCCCCTAAAGGCAGAGAGAGGAGAACTTATAATGTGGAACGAGGAAATGGCAGACATGTTAGACAAATATTTTGTGTATATCTTCACAGTAGAAGTTACAAGGGAGAAACAGAGGGTAAACTATGGATTAATTAAAGTGATGAAATTAAATTAAGTAACATCAACAGAACAAAGGTGCCTAAAGTATAGCAAAGCCCCAGGATCCAAAGCCTACATTACAATGATCCGAAAGAGATAGCTGCAGAAATACACTCTAGAACAGATCCTGCAGACTGGAAGTTAGACAATGTAACTCTGGTATTCAAAACAGGAGAGGAAATGAGGAGAGACAGAGAATAAGAAATTACGAGCTTATGTCAATCATTAGGAAAATGTTGGATTCTATGCTTAAAGTTTTCATAATAAATTCAGAAATTCACTATATGATCATACAAAATCAGCATTATGTTACAAAAGAAATTTATGCTTTAAATTTCGTTAGAGATTTTTGACAATGAAACTAATAGGTTAAATAAAGGGGAAATCAGGAAATGTAACATGCTTCGATTTCCCAAATGAATTTGATAAGGGGCCACATGGAAATGTTACACATAAGATAACAGGTCATGGAATGTGAGGTAATGTATTAGAATAAATGAAGGATCAGTTTGCAAACTGAAAACAAACAGCAACTGCAGGAAAAAGCAGGATTTTTTTAAAGTTGGCAAGCTATAACTAGAGGAGTGCTGCGATGATCAGTGCTAGGAACACATCTATTTGCAAGTCACATTAATCACTCCAATGAAGAGAAACACAGTGAAGTATCTATGTTTGGTGATTATATAAACAAGTTCTAAGGAGGATACAAAGTGTTTTAGAGAGGAATTTGCAGGTGGTGATGTTCCGAGATATCTGCGGTCCTTTTCCTTCTAGATGATAATGGTTGTGGAGTTGGAAGGTCCTATCTATGGTGAATTACAACCGTATATCTTCTACATGATACATATCACTGCCATTGTGCACCAGTTGTGAAGAAGCGACTGTTTAAGTGGTGAATAGGATCCCAATCAGAAATAATGGGAACTGCAGATGCTGGAGAATTCCAAGGTAATAAAATGTGAGGCTGGATGAACACAGCAGGCCAAACAGCATCCCAAAACGTCAGCTTTTGTGCTCCTGAGATGCTGCTTGGCCTGCTGTGTTCATCCAGCCTCACATTTTATTATGCCAGTCAGAAGGTTACTTTATAGTTGATAGTGACAAGCTTCTTAAGTACTGTTGGAGATCCTTTCATCCAGGTAGGTGAAGAGTATTCTGTTACATTCCTGAGATGTCTTGCAGGTTTTGGAAACTCAGGAGTTACTTGGCATAACAGATTGGTTAAAGAAACTTCAAAGAACTGATTTTTTTTAAAAAGTCACACCACTAAGCAAGGATGCAGGCCCCAGGGCTCTTATAGTGCAGTGGTAGTATACCTATGTCTGAGGCAGCAGCTTGGGTTCAAATCCCACCTGATCCAAATCCACCAAATAACATCTCTGAACAGACTGATTAGAAAATCCTAAAGACCCACACCACAGTAGTTAATGGGTTAATTTCTAACTGATTGTGCTAATGTCAGCCTTTTTGAGGTGTTGTTTCATGGGTTTCAGGACTTGCTGAATAGATGATTACCTCAGAGTTTTAAATAACACTTCGAACAAACAATCTTTGGTTTTACTGTGGGCAGCGTAATGTCTAACAAGGAAATCTCTGCAGCATCAACAGATTTCTTTTTAAAAAACTAGGCTGTAAATTAGAGAAGAGCTATGTCAAAACAACTGAATTTTCTGTTTCAATTTACTGCATAAATACGGCATTTAGAAAAGATCAGGCAGCCGTTACCGGTTTGCAATATTAGAAAGACAAATTCAAGAATTTGTTAGAGTCAAATGGGTTGGAGAAGTAGGTCAGAGTCTGCACTGTGCAGAGCAGCAATTGTTTGCTTGTGATTTTCATCAAACTGACCAACTGACGGCCAGAGATACCTTAGGATGGTGGGCAGGGTCCGTGGAGCTCCCTCCAGCTTGAATGATAAGGCAGAATGGGGGAAAATGAGAAAAAGGAAACTGTAGTGATTGGAACACGATCAGCCAGGTGGATCTCAAAGAATAGGAGTTCCCTAACTGAGGCTGCTAACCTGGACCGATCACGGTGTCCTAGTTAACAGATTGTCAGGAGTTCTGTAGGAACTCTAGGAACCGGCTATAAGCTGGCTGGGTCAGTGTCATGTGCTGTGCATGTGTAAATAAAGGATGACTTGGTGTTGGGATCCCAGCCTTCGTGGAGTTACTACAGTGGCAACAAGAGGAAAAAATGCCTCTGAACAGGTTTGCTCACAACTGGCATCTTTGATAGTTGGGAAGCTTGACTCATTTGATAGTACCAAAGACTAGATCCAGTACATGGAAAGACTGAATTTTAGTTGTTGGGCAAATTATATTGGGACAGACAAAAAAAAACGAGTCATTCTCCTGGTAGCTTATGGAGCCACAGCTTTCTTGGTTATTAGGAGCCTTACATTCCCTGAGACACCAGACAGTAAAACCTTTCAAGAGTTGATGGGTTTAGCTAGGGAATATTGTGATCCCAAGCCTCCTCCAATTCTGAGACACTATAAGTTTGACTCAGAAGTTCAAGAACTAGGGGAATCCTTATTGCGATTTTTGATGAGGTTAAGACCATTGGCAGAGGCATGCAAGTTTGGATTAACCCTAAGTGAGACTACTCTATGTGAGAGAGACAGTTTACTTCAGGGGATGAAATTTGGTTTTGAAACTGGGGGAATGGTCCTGCATTGGTAAAAGGCATGGTCAACGCAAGGTCAGGTCATGTGCCATACAAAGGTCAGGTTGGAGAGTTGTTCATGAATCAGCATGTGAACTACAGAAAGCTGCAACCTTGCAAATGGATTAGTATCAAAATATACCCTGCTCCTCAGAACATCCCGCAAGGTTGTCAGAGCCCAGGGGTTTCCCTCTCCACCTAACGTCAAAGAAATCTCTGAGGACGGGATGGACACAGCAGATGTCATAGCCACCTAAAAAAAGATGAATTTCGGCCAAGATGTTCCAGAAACTAGAAGCCGGCTATAGTCCGGTGCAGTCCGCCAGTATCTGAGGCAGAGTCCAAGTAACCAAACCTGGTGCGGAAATATCCCAGGAGAAGCTATAGAAAAGAGAATGGGTCTATGTCCCAGGACTTAGACGTGGAAGGATGTAGTGATTGGAACAATGTCAGCCATGTGGACCTCACAGAATATGAGTTCCCTGATTGGGGCTGCTTACCCGGTCCAGTCAGGGACCCTTGGCTGACAGACGTAAATAGGAATATCAGGGGTCCTCCTCAATGTAGGAGCCGGTTCTGAGCTGACTGGGTCAGTGTATTGGACTATACACGTGTGAACAAAGGGTCGCTTGATGATGGGATACCAGCCTCCGTGGACTTATTTCAGGAACTAGGCCTTCCATTAGTTGAAATGGCCACACATTCAGTAGCTCCAGCACCAACCCTCATCCCACCTCAGGAAACTTCCACACATGCCCACCGTTGTGGCTGTCTCCATTGGAAACTAAAATGTCGTCCTCAAATTGACTCATTGGTCTGGAGGTATGATCCTCGCTTAGGGGACTATACAGCAGTGGCGTGTGAGAGGTCACAGGTAGTGGTGGCATGGTAGCACAGTGGTTAGCACTACTACCTCATAGCACCAGGGACCCAGGTTCGATTCTATCCCTGGGCAACTGTCTGTGTGGAGTTTGCAGATTCTCTGTGTCTGTGTGGGTTTCCTCCCACAGTCGAAAGATATGCAGGCTAGGTGGATTGGATATGCTAAATTGCTCACAGTGTTCAGGGCTGTGTAGGTTAGGGGGGTTATAGGGGAATGGGTCTGGGTGGGATTCTCTGAGGGTTGGTGCAGATTTGTTGGGCCGAAGGGCCTGTTTCCACAATGTAGGGATTCTAGGATGATGAAGTGTTACTATGTTTTCTCCCTCAGATTCTGAGAAAGCCAAAAAAAGCATTTCACTGAGCATTAAAAGAAGAGCTACAGAAAACATATGAGGTAAAACATCAACTGTAACGTTACCTGAAATAAAATCTGACATTCAAACAGCTGCATTCAGCATTTTAACATGTTCAGGTTTCAATGCTTATCAAAGATTTAGAAGCTATAATCTTACTAACGCTTGGGATTAAATCAATTAGATACAACAGACAGAAAGTCATGTGGCTTATGAAAATATTGATTTTTCCACTGGGGGTTGTTCACTTTAATAAAGTTGCTGAATGTGCAAATAGTCCCAGTTCTACAAACTTCAGTTTTGTGCCTGATCCTGTACGAAATTTTTAGAAGTGACTTATTAGTTTTTAATGAATGAATCAAGCTTCAAACTAAGTTTTTAATCAAGACAACATATAACTGTGGATGGGAATAATCAACCTGTGAGCTTTGTGCCTTTAACAGCATCACCTTCAGGAATTCAATGTTGAGTCTTAAGCTTTTGGTTAATTCTTTGTTTATCAAGATGTGGAATGCTTGCAACAGGGAAAATACAAATTAATGCAAAATAAAGTACCAACTACTCGACACATTATGTTGATCCCAATTTCAGAACATTATTCTGCTATTATGGTTTCTTCCATTTATGACACAAACCCTCATTGAGTGTTTTCTTGTTTTATTTGTTCATGGGTTCTCAGTATCACATGCCAGGCCGGCATTTCTTGCCCATTCCTAATTGTCCTGGAGGAGGTAGTAGTGAGCTGTCTTCTTGAACTACTGCAATTCTTTATGTGTGGGGACACCATAGTGCTGTTTGGAAGGGAGGTCCAGAATTCTGAGCCAGCAACAATGAAGGATATTTTTGTGTCTTGAAGGGAAATTGCAGCTGGTGGTCCTCCCCAGCCTTTATCGCTCTAGTAGGGAGGGTGAGGATTTGAAAGGTGCTGTAGCCTTGGCAAGTTACTGCAGTGCATCTTGCAAATGGTACACCTTTCTGCCGCTGTGTCAGTGATGAAGAGAGTAAAAGTTGAAAGTGGTGGATGGCCCACCAGTCATGCAAATTATTTGTCCTAGATGGTATTGAGTTTTGAGAGTGTAGTTGGAGCTGCGTCCATCCAGGCAAATGGAAAGCATTCCATCACACTCCTAACCTGTGCTCTGTTGATAGAGAACATGCTTTGTGGAGACAGTGTGTGAGTTACTTGTCAATTCAATCCAAGCCGGTCAGTGAGACAGGATCCAGACGAACACAGAAATTGCTGGAAAACCTCAGCAGGTCTGGCAGCATTTGTCAAGAGAAATCAAAGTTAACCTTTCAAGTCCGGTGACACTTTCTCAGAACCCTGTTTTGAGAAAGGGTCACCGGACCTGAAACATTAACACTGGCTTTTCTTCACAGATGCTGCCAGACCTGCTGAACTTTTCCAGCAATTTCTATGGCATGTTTCTGATTTACGATATCCATAGTTCTTTGGTTTTGATTTGGGAGCCAGACAACTTCCGTTATAGATACAGTTTATCAGCAATTTAGTGTGACAGCCCCTTCCACATCAGATTCTGAATGATATAACAGAAGTGTGCTCTTTTTTATGAGACATTCTAATGAGCAATAAAGTAGAAAAAGAGCTTGTTATTTTCCAATTAATCTGTTCAAATATGCTCTTGCACACCTCTGGACCCTGGGCCTCCTGGCTCAGAGGTAGGACATCATCACTGTACTACAAGTGCCCTTTGATCCCACTTTAACCTTTTATTTTGTCCAGAAGTGCTTTCAACACAGCTGAACAGTTTTTCCATCATCAAACCTCCACATGACTTTTTATTTCTCTTTTATCTTCCACCACTAAATCACAATATTTCCAATTAATCACCCAGTTACAAGCAACTAACCCATTACCTGCTTAACTACTTGTTATATTAACAGATGCCTCTCTTTTTAAATAATAACTGTTTGCCAACAATCTGTGAACAAGCATAATGCAGACTAGACAAAATGATCTTTTACAAATTCAATGTTTTTTAGGGTACAAACACCCTCTCATATTTCCTCTGTATTTCTGTGAACCCACTTTACGTTGGAATTATCCTTTCTTCCTAACATTTACTTTAAACTAGCAAGGTCAATCCTTTCTCAGTAACACCCTTTATCAAATGTATATTGTCCTAGAGATAACGGTTATCCACATAACTTGCTACGGGCAAATTTTTCTCAGATTATCCCATATACAAGTCTTCTTTCAGGATATTGAATGAATATACCCCTGCATTTTTAGCTTCAGCTATCATCAATGTTTCTGTAATTAAGGTGCCTTTTTTTCAACTTCCAACAACTTTTATTATTCTTTCCCATAAAATATCTGATAATCCTGCCATAGTTGAGAGGCCATTTAAAAGATTGGTATGTGAAGCTTCTCTGTAAAGAATGAGTTTCACATCTTTTTAGTCAGCTAATGCTAGAAACTTGAATGTATGCTTTCAATAGTTAATTTCCTTAATATTTTGTTTACCCTCAAGACTTCCTCAACAGTAACATGTATCATCACAGTACTCAGTTCCAAAAAGTCATACTGGCATAGGGTCTCGTTTGAGTGCACAACCATTTTAACTGTCCAATTATAAAAGCGAAGTTCAGCAGATGCTGAGGATCTGAAATAAATATAGAGAATGTTAAAGAAGCGCAGCAGGTCTAACAGCATCAACAGAGACAGAAGCAGAGTTAATTTTTCAATTTCAATATGACTCTTTTCAAAACTGAGGAGGGCTGGGGAAGTTATAGCTTGTATGCTGTTGAGGGCAGGTGGGATAAAAAGAGAGACAAGAACAGAGGTCAGGTTGTTACGGCAAAAAGCAAAGAGAGTTCTAACGGTAGTAGAGAGATATAGATGAAGAGTAGGGGTTGGTGATAGATTATAATAGCAGAAAATAGATCAACTCTATTGTCAGCAAATCTATGTGAACAAGACAATGAAGTGGGGAAGGGGCATATAATCAAAATGGACTACAGAGTTCATGGCCTGAAGCTGCTGAACTCAATACTGAATCATAAAAGGCTGTAAAGTAACTTTTCTAAGCAGGAAAGAGGTGCTCCTCTTCCAGCTTGCATTGGAACACTGCAGCAAAACTAGGTCAGAGATGTAGCTGGAAAAGAAGATGATGTATTGAAACAGCATGCAACTGAAATGTGAAGGTAATTCTTACGGAGTGGAGGTGTTCTGAAAACCAGTCACTTTGTGTATGTTTTGTCTCAGCAATGTAGATAAGACCGCATTGTTAGCAGCAAATAGAAATACAGAAACATAGAAAATTGGAACAGAAGTAAGCCATGCAGCATGCTTTTAGCCTGCTCCACCATTCAAAATAATCGTGGATGAATACGGTAGACTACACCGAAAATAATGCAAGTAAAGTACTGCATTACTGGAAGGTATGTCTGAGGCCTTGAATACTCTGGAGGGAGAAAGAATTTAAAAGACCACATGTTACAGTTACTGCTATTGTATGGAAACTGCTATGGTGGTAGGAGGTGCAGAGTTGGGATTAAGGCAGGAGGGACCAAGACTCGTGGGCAGAACTGTCCCCATGGAATGCTGACAATGGAGGGAAGGGGAGATAAGTTTGGTGATGAAACCCTGCTGGAAGAGGCAGAAATGGCAAAGGATGATCCTTTGAACATTAAGACCAGTTGGATGGTAAGTGAGGACAAGAAGAATCCTATCATTGCTCTGGGAGGGAGAAGAAGTGGTGAGGACAGAAGTACAGATAATGGTTCGGACACTGTTGGGCACCCTCTCAACAATGGTGGGGGTGGAAGTGAATCATCGGTTGAGAGAAAAGGAAGGCATATCAGAAACACCATTCTGGTATCATCAGAACAGATGGAGCCGAAATGGAGAAACTTTGATACTGAATGGGGCCCTTAGCAGAGGCAGGGTGTGAGAAACTGTAGTCAAGCTATTTGCGGGAGTTGGTGGGTTTGGAATGGATATTGGTGGATTGTCTGTCTCCAGAAATGGAACTAATGAAATCAAGGAAGGGAAGGGAACAATGTTTCCTCTAAGCTGCTTGGCTGAATCATAGAATCAAACAGTACAGAAGAGGGCCTTTAAGAGGGTCTGTAACATCTAAAATCCACTACTACCTACACTTCCTGCATTAGGCCCATAGCCTTGAACTTCAATTGCTGGTCCAAGTTCTTTTTAAAGGTTGCCAGGTTCCCTGCCTCAGTTACTCTCCCAGGCAATGCATTCCAGACTTCCACTGTGTCAGTGAAAATGTCTTTCCTCAAATCCCTTCTAAACTTGCTGCACACCATTTTAAAATTATACCCCTTTGTTATTGACCCTTCAACTGAGGAAAACAGCTACTTTCTCTCCACTCTGTTCATGCCCCTCATAATCCTATACATCCGCTCAAATCTTCTCTGCTCCAAAGAAAACAACCTGAGCTTTTCCAGCATTTCTTCATAGCTAAACTGCACCATCGCAGGCAACATCCTGGTGAATCTCTGTTGCACCCCCTCCAGTGCAACCCTTCCTATGCCCTGGTCCAAGTTTCCAATTAGGATGCAAATTATAAGTGAAGCGGATTACTCTTTTTAATTTTGGATGACAACACAATGCAACCCTTTTCAGTACACCATCTTGCCCTCATGCTAACATTGCTATACTACTCTGTTGCCAAGTTCCAGCAAGCTAGAGAAACAGCACCTTATTTTCCACTAAGACATATTACAGCCTTCAAGACTCAACATGGAGTTAAACAGCTTTGGATCACAAACTCTACGTTCCATTTTGATTACAAATCATGCTCCCCCCACCCCCTCCAATTCTTCCTGACTTGTCTGCATGGGCTGCTCACAACACCGCTGAACTATCTTCTGCTAATAGCACCTATCACTAATGCCAACACATCATTGCTTCTCTATTACCATTAGCACTCTCTATTGCTCTGGGCATCCTTACCATTTTGCTACTTGCTTGTCCCTCCCTCTGTTCTCAGCAGAATGGTAACTATCACTTTTCTAGCCCCTTTCACTTCCAAAGCAGAGTCATATTGGACTCAAAATGTTAAATGTGGATGAAATCTTTTAGGAGTTTGTGCAATGTGGGTTAGGACAGGATTTGTGGCAGAATCAAGTGAGAAGTTCAGTCAGACACACCTCAACATTAGGAGCAGCATGCACTACCTTTTATGCTTTCCACAAGCAATGCAGCCGGTTTCTTGCTAGACAGTGACATGTTGCATGTTAACTTTCCAACTTCCTGATTAACATTCAGTTTTCTAGCTTAAACATGCCAAGCGAGCTAGATGTCCATCTGGAGGGCATAGCTAACCACTCGTTCCAAAGGACTTCCATGTTGGACACCAGACATCATAATTTCAGGGCAACAGCTGCACACCAACTGGGTCGGGAATAATAGGAACTGCAGATGCTGGGGAATCCACAAAATGTGGAGCTGGATGAACACAGCAGGCCAAGCAGCATCTAAGGAGCACGAAAGCTTATGTTTCGGGCCTAGACCCTTCATCTGATGAAGGGTCTAGGCCCAGAACGTCAGCTTTTGTGCTCCTATGATGCTGCTTGGCCTGCTGAGTTCATCCAATTTCACACAGACTGGGTGACTGCTTTATGGACCGTCTCTACTCTGTCCATGGGAACGACCCCAATCTCCCAGTTATTTGCTATTTCAATAAGTCACCTTGCTCCCATGCAAACATTTCTGTCCTCGGCCTGCTGCAAAGTTCCAAAGACGTACAATGCAAACTTGAAGAACTTTATCTAATTTTCTGTTCAGGCATTTTACAGCTTTGAGGTCTCAATACTGAACTCCACTACTTCAGAAACTGACTGCATTATGTCTATTCTCCATTTGACACATATTCTCTGATTGTTGTTTTACTGAACAATGTTTTCTCAGAAATGGTTCTGGAATGCTGCTGAGACAGCATGAAGATTGTAAAGCTTCCCGCATAATCTGATGTACTAGCTTTTGGAAGCCCAAAATATGAAAAGCTGAGTTTGAAGTATTGTTGCCTTTGCCTGGAGAATGGAGAAAGTGAATCCAATCAACTTTTCAGTAGAGAAACAAAGGAGTTCACATTTATGCTTGTGAAAAATGCATTATAAAAGTCATTTAAGTAATTCAGCCAGTTTTGTTATTTTCTTTTACTTAATCCCTTAACTGTCTGTCTGTCTTTTGTGTGAATGCAGGCTGAAAACAAATGTTTCCGGTTTAAGATACAGCTTACCATAAAGTTTAATATTCACTGCTTAAGTTATTGCGTAATTAATAAATTGTTAAGTCTTTTGTTCCAGATACAAAATCAGTCTGTGGAAATTAATTATTCTGGGATTAGTTGGTCAAAAGTATGATTAGGAACTAATGGAGTTATAATTTGGGGGTCTTCAATGGTTTAATTTTATTGTATTGTGAATAGAGAGGTAGAAAGGCAAATTTGATTTGGCTGTCTGTCTCTGTGTTGTATCATTTACCAGAGAATGCCTCATCATCAATGACCTCTCTACATTCAAATTAATTACCATCATAAAACACCCTCTTTCACCAAGAAGTACAAGGACAGCAGATACTTGGGGGCACCACCACTTGCAAGTTCCACTCCAAGCCACTCATGATCCTGACTTAGAAATATATTCTTCACTCTTACTGAGTCAATATCCTGGATCTCTCTATCAATATTATGGGTCTACCTGCACCAAACAGATTACAATGGCGCAAGAAGGCACCTGCAAGAGCAACTAGGGATGGGCCCCAAATGCTAGCCCAGCTAGTGGCATCCACATCCGAGGAATGAATAAAAAATGTGTATTTAACAGGTCATCTTTCACATAAATTTTGCCCACACATTTCCATTGTATTTCCAAACCTTCCTTAGCATCCAATTGTTGCTCCCAAATACGTAACACCATATCTTGCTTCCAGCACAAGTAATGGCACTAAGACTGTGCTTTGCTATTCTCTTGGTAAACATACAAACTGTATCTTCTCAGCTGTCCATTGATCGTAAGGTTCAACTTTACAAAAGATCAGTGTAAGTCATATCCTGACCATCTGCACTTACTATCATGAAGAATGACTGAAACTAACTCCTGGTATAATCTTTTGTCTGAAAAGAATACATAGCACTCCATCTTCACCTTTGACAAACCCTCCTCTGCAACCAGAGTCACTTCAGATCTAAGACAGCAGGTTTGATGGAAACCAGGTACTTTTCTTCCTAACAGTTAATTAAATAATTTGTCTCACAGCTCCTTTCACATAATTTCACCTGTTTCCCCATTCTATTAAATTTAATCAACTTGTTTGATATATTAATAACGGGAGCAGATGGGTGTTGAGCTTAGGCCTCTGGCCCAGAGGTAGGGACACTACCATAAACCCCCTAATTTGGGCATTAGTCTGAGCCTCTGGATTGCTAGTCCAGTGTCATTACCATGATGTCACTGCCTTCTCTTGAGCCATAAACTCTCCAATCATCAGCTAAATAACTGATAGGCACCGTTTAATTTGTTTGGACACATTGTGGCACATCTCTGGGGGAAGGCAGGACTTGAACCTGGACCTCCTGGCTCGGAGGCAAGGACACCATCTATGCACCACAAGAGTCCTTCTTTTCCTGACTTATGTCCTCCCGGTCAATTAATTCACCGCAACCATTTGCGGAACTTCTAGCTTCATCAATACTACTCTCCGCTGAATTCCTAAGCCTCTAAATTGTGTGTGTGGCCACAGTAGCTGTACAGCTGCACATATGCAGATAAACATTAATACAACTATATATAAACAGAAGTCATTGATGTTCTATGATGCAATTGAATTACATTTGGAGGCAGACTGATACCACACATGAAGACTGCTCACCATAGTCATTACACTTGGAAAGTCATTTATTGACTGTAAGACTGTGAAAAGAACCTAGTAAATATAAGTTCTATTAAGCTAGTTAAATCAGATGTCAGCAAGCAAATGAATTGCTGTTGAATTTCAATTTTATATAACAATCAAATTAATATACAGGTAGTAGAATGGGTCTGGTAATATGACTGGTCACATAGCAGAAGACAATAGATCAACCTTGTAAACTATTATAGTTCATAATAAATCTGTCTAAGCTAAATGTTTGTAATCCTCATTTAAGATAATTAAAATAATTAGTGCTAGAAAAGGGAATGCAACTTTAGTTACTTAAAATGTATTCAGTGCTTCAAAGATGCCCCAGTTATTGAGAAGTCAGTGAACTGGATATTTATAGTTTATAAAAACCAAAAGAACTGCGGATGCTTTCAATCAGGAACAAAAACACAAAGTCGCTGGAAAAGCATACACTCAGTTTATACTCAGGTGTAACTTCTTATCTGACCCACCCACTGAAATAACACAAAGAAGCCAAAGCTTTACAGAGTCAGGTGGTGCAGTTACATTACATGGACTTCAGCAAGGCTTATAACAAAGTCCCACTGGCCAACCTGGCTGAAGAGATGGCCATGAGATCCAGGAAAATGCAGCAATCTGGGTACAAAACTGGCTCAGCGACAGGAAGCAAAAGATAATGGTTGATGGTGGTTTTTGGAACACTGTATCCAACTGTGCTCCACGTGACTCAATACATCTGTGCTAAAAATTATTTAGAATATATGGGAGGCTGAGAGGTGCAAAGGAAGTGAGCGACCTTGAACTGAATGTTCACAGATATATAAAGTAGCAGGACAGGTGGATAAGAAGACAAATGCAGCACTGTCTTTTAGAGGCTGAGACACAGAATAGAATTGCTGGGGAGTTATGCTGGAGCTAGAAAATATATGTTAGTCCACAGGTAATGGGGAAGGTGACTGCGTGGTGATATTATCGCTACGCCATCAGTCTGGAAATTCAGCTCTGGGTACCTTAGTTCAAATCCTGCCATAACAAATGGTGAAATTTGAAAGAGATAGGAGGAGATGCTGGAGAACCTGAGATAACAAGGTGTAGAGCTGGATGAACACAGCAGGCCTAGCAACATCAGAGGAGCAGGAAGCCTGACGTTTCAGGCTTAGGCCCATCTGCCTTCTTGCCCCCTCTGATGCTGCTTGGCCTGCTGTGTTCACCCATCTTTACACCATGTTATCTCTGGTGAAATGTGAATATAATTTTAAAGAAAATTGTAATTAAGAATCTATTGATGACCATGAACTCATTGTCGATTGTTAAAAAAACCCAGAGAATTGACAATAGCAGGAACAGCTCTAATAATCCTGCAAAGGCTTTCTAATAACTTTTGGGGGTTAGTGCCAAAATGAGGTATCTCAGACTAGTCAAGCAACAGCCTGACACAGGCATACTCACAGAATCATACCTCACAGATGATGTCCCAGACACCACCATCACCATCCCTGGATATATCCAGTCTCCCGAGCAGGAAAGACCCAGCAGAGGGAGTTGCCCTGAGAGTCCTCTTTATCAACTTCTGACCCCATGAAATCTCAAGGCTTCAGGTAAACATGGGCAAGGAAACCTCCAGCAACATAGTGTCCTCCCTCAGCTGATGAATTGGTACTCCTCTATGCTGAGCAACACTTAGAGAAAGCACTAACGGTGGCAAGAACACAGTATAAACTCTGGGTGGGGAAATTCAATGCTGCTCAGCAACAGCACTACTGACTGAGATGGTCGTGTTGTAATGGACATAGTTGCTAAACTGGATCTGTGACATGTGGTGAGGGAATGAGCAAGAGGGAAAAACATGCTTGACCACATCCTTAACAATGTGCGAGCTACAGATGCATGTGTCCATGACAGCATCAGTAAGAGTGACCACCACATGGTCCTTGTGGAGACAATGTCCCACCTTCACTTTGAGAATAGCCTCCATTGTGTTGTATGGCACTATCACCAGACCAAATGGGACAGACTTTGAACAGATCTGGTAACTCAAGACTTGGGATTCCATGAGGTGCTCAAGTCATCAACAGCAGCGGAACTGTACTTCAGTACAATCTACAACGTTAGGGCCTGGCATATCCCCTCATCAAGCCAGGCCATCAACTTTTGTTCAATGGACAGTGCAGGAGGGCATGCCAAGTGCAACATCAGGCATACCTGATAATGGGGTGTCGAGCTGGTGAAGCTACAAGACAAGTCTACTTGCATGCCATACAGCATTGATCTGCAGTGTTGCCACATCCATTCGTAAGTGGTGGTGGACAATTAAACAACTCACTGGAGGATCAGGCTCCACAAATATCCCCATCCCCAATGATGGAAGAGCCCAACACATCAGTGCAAAACATAAGGCTGAAGCATCCACAGTAACCTTCAGCCAGAAGGGCCAAGTGGGTGATCCATCTTAGCCTCTTCCAGTGGTCCCCATCATCACAGATAACAGTCTTCCGCCAATTTGATTCACTCCACATGTTATCAAGAAATGATTAGAGACACAGAATGCTTCAAAGGCTATGAGCCCTGACAACATTCTAACAATGGTATTGAAGACCGTGGATCAGAACTAGCTGCTCCCCTAGCCAAACTGTTCCAGTACAATCACAACACTGACAACAAGGTGGACAATTGCCCAGCTAAGACCTGTACATAAAAATCAGTTAAACCCAACCCAGACAATTACTGGCCCATCAGTCTACTCTTGATAATCAGTAAAGTGATGGAAGGTATCAAAAGTGCTGCCAAACAGCACCTGCTCAGCAATAATATGCTCAGTGACACCCAGTTTGGGTTCCGCCAGGGCCACTCAGCTCATGATCTCCTTACAACCTTGGTTCAAACATGGAGAAAGAGCTGAATTGCAGAGGTGAGGTCAGACTGACAGCCCCTGACATTAGCCCACTAGATCGGCACCACATCCACAAGCATCCACTCCCTCCGACACCCTATCGCAGCAGTGTGCATTAAGTACAAATGCAGCATAGAAATTCACCAATGATACTACAACAGCACCTTCCAAACGCATGACCACTTCCATTTAGAAAGACAAGGGCAGCAGATGCATGGGAACACCACTACCTGCAAGTTGCCCTCACCATCCTGACTTGGAAAAATATCGCTGTTCCATTGGGTCAAAGTTTGGGAATTCCCTACTAAGGGCATTGTGGGGTCTACCTACAGAACATAAAATTCAGCAGTTCTATAAGGCAGCTCATCACCACCTTCTAGGGCAGCTAGGGATGGGTAATAAATGCTGGCCAGCCAGCTATGTCTCATACCATGAGTGAATAAAATAAAACTTGGGTACTGAGTGCTGTTACGGCAAAATGTAATTGCACTAAAGGGGCTACAGGGGAGATTTACGAGGATGTTGCCAGGATTGGAAATTTGCAGTTATACGGAAAGATTGGTTAGGCTATGTTGTTTCCTCCCATTTGAATTGAGGAGGCTAAACGAAAATTTGGTCAAGGTTGTCAGGAGCCTGGTTAGATTGAATGCAAGGCAGTAACAAGGGTATAGATTTAATTTGATTGGTAGAAGAACTGACATGATTTAATTAGATTTAATATTGTCACATTTACCAAGATACAATGAAAAGCATTGTTTTGTGTGCTAACCAGACAAATCATACTTTACATAAGTACATCTGGGTAGTAGAACAGAATGCAAAATACACAGTGTTACAGTTAAAGAGAAGGTGCAGCCACCCACAGCCTCCAACCACCTCATCACCTCAGGGGACCTCCCACCCACAGCCTCCAACCTCATTGTTCCCCAACCCCGCACGGCCCATTTCTATCACCATCCCAAAATCCACAAACCTGCCTACCCTGGTCGACCCATTGTCTCAGCCTGTTCCTGCCCCACTGAACTCATCTCCACCTATCTGGGCTCCATTTTCTCCCCTTTGGTCCAGGAACTCCTACCTATGTCTGTGACACCACCCATGCCCTCCACCTCCTCCAGGTCTTCCAATTCCCTGGCCCGCTAACACCTCATTTTCACCATGGACGTCCAGTCCCTATACACCTGTATTCCTCATGCAGATGGCCTCAAGGCCCTCTGCTTCTTCCTGTCCTGCAAGCCCGACCAATCCCCCTCCACAGACACCCTCCGCCGAGCCGAACTCGTCCTCACCCTCAACAACTTCTCTTTCGATTCCTCCCACTTCCTACAAAGGGGGTGGCCATGGGTACCTGCATGGGCCCAAGCTATGCCTGCCTCTTTGTAGGTTACATGGAACAGCCCCTCTTCTGCACCTACACAGGCCCCAAACCCCACCTCTTCCTCCGTTACATTGACGACTGTATCAGCGCCGCCTCTTGCTCCCCAGAGGAGCTCGAACAGTTCATCCACTTCACCAATACCTTCCACCCCAACCTCAAGTTCACCTGGGCAATCTCCAACACATCCCTCACCTTCCTCTCAGTCTCCATCTCAGGTAACCAGCTAGAAACTGATGTCCATTTCAAGCCCACTGGCTCCCACAGCTACCTAGAATACACTTCCTCCCAACCACCCTCCTGCAAAAATTCCATCCCCTATTCCCAACTCCTCCGCCTCCGCTCCCAGGATGAGGCATTCCACTCCCACACATCCCAGATGTCCACGTTCGTCCAGGACCGCAACTTTCCCCACCGCAGTGATCGAAAACCGCATCTCCCGCATTTCCCGCAACACATCCCTCACACCCGGCCCCCGCCACAACCACCCCCAGACGATCCCCCTCGTTCTCACACACCACCCCACCAACTTCCGGATACAACGCATCATCCTCCGACACGTCCGCCATCTACAATCCAACCCCACCACCCAAGACATTTTTCCATCCCCACCCTTGTCTGCCTTCTGGAGAGACCACTCTCTCCGTGACTCCCTTGTCCGCTCCACAGTGCCCTCCAACCCCATCACACCCCGCACCTTCCCCTGCAACCTCAGGAAGTGCTGCACTTGCCCCCACACCTCCTCCCTCACCCCTATCCCAGGCCCCAAGATGACCTTCCATATCAAGCAGATGTTCACCTGCACATCTGCCAATGTGGTATACTGTATCCATTGTACCCGGTGTGGCTTCCTCTACATTGGGGAAACCAAGCGGAGGCTTGGGGACCGCTTTGCAGAACACCTCCGCTCGGTTCGCAACAAACACCCGCACCTCCCAGTCGCGAACCATTTTAACTCCCCCTCCCATCCCTCAGACGACATGTCCATCATGGGCCTCCTACAGTACCACAATGATGCCACCCGAAGGTTGCAAGAACAGCAACTCATATTCCACTTGGGGACCCTGCAGCCCAATGGTATCAATGTGGACTTCACCAGCTTCAAAATCCCCCCTCCCCCCACTGCATCACAAAACCAGCCCAGCTCGACCCCTCTCCCCATTGCATCCCAAAACCAGCCCAGCCTGTCTCTGCTTCCCTAACCTGTTCTTCCTCTCACCCATCCCTTCCTCCCACCTCAAGCCACACCTCCATTTCCTACCTACCACCTCATCCCGCCTCCTTGAACTGTCCGTCTTCCCCGGACTGACCTATCCCCTCCCTACCTCCTCACCTATACTCTCCTCTCTACTTATCTTCTTTTCTCTCCATCTTAGGTCCGCCTCCCCCTCGATCCCTATTTATTCCAGTTCCCTCTCCCCATCCCCCTCTCTGATGAAGGGTCTAGGCCCGAAACGTCAGCTTTTGTGCTCCTGAGATGCTGCTTGGCCTGCTGTGTTCATCCAGCTCCATGCTTTGTTATCTCGGATTCTCCAGCATCTGCAGTTCCCATTATCACAGGTGCCGAAAAAGATCAACTTTAATATATGAGAAGCTCATTTATAACTCTGATAACACAGCGGTAGAAGATGTTCTTGAATCATTGGTATGTGTTTTCAAACTTTTGCGTCTTCTCCCTGAAGGAAGAGGGTGAAAGGGATTAAAACCTAGGTGACAGGGGTTTTTGATTAGGTTGGCTACTTTCGTAAGGCAGCGGGAAGTGTAGATAGAGCTAATGGAAGGAAGGCTGGTTTGCATGATGCACTGGGCTGCTTTCACAATTCTCTGTAATTTCTTGTGGTCTTGGGCAGAACAGGCAGTTGCCATCCAGATAGGATGCCTTCTATGGTGCGTCTATAAATATTGTTAAGAGTCACTGTGGAACATGCCGAATTTCCTTAGCCTTCTGAGGAAGCTGGTATGGTTTCTTGAACGTAGCAAATTGAAGGCAAGATGAGGATTTTATTTGCATCCAGAGCAAGTAAGGGTCAGTCACTCACTGCCTGAAATGGTAGAAACCTATAAACATGTAAACAGTGTCTGGATATCAATCTGAATTCCAGTAAGCTCCAGGGAGCTGAACTGGGAAACAGAATTGGACTGGGTGGTTTATTTTTTGAGTTGGCACAGACACAGTGGGCAAAATGGCCTCTCATTCTATGCCATAAATCTTTCTACATTTTCAAAATACCTTAAAAGAAGGATCTGCAGGGATGAGGGGTCAGGGCAGTGGGCTGACAGTACATCAATTGCTTATTTGGAGTGCCAGCTTGGACAGAATGGGTTGAATGGGTTGAATGGCTTTCATGGCTTTCTGTGTTGTAGCAATTCAATGTCTCTCAATTTGAAGACCTTGCAAAACTACTGGGCAAGATTAAATGAAACACGACCTTCAAAATCTGAAGATTCTTCTTTGCAATGCAATTATATTAATCCCATCGACATTAAAATTAGCAGTGATTGCAAATTTTGTGCACTTCGGCTAATCCTGAAATTTCAAATGTGCAATCATGATTTCAAAGACCTGGCAGCGACAAAGCACAATGTGATATTTTTAAGGATTTGCTGAGCTCAGTACAGACTGCTCATGAGCGGTAGCATGTTCACTCAAATTAATATATAATAAATATTACTACTAAACAATTCAAGTAATTCAGATATTTCCTTAAGTCAATACAAAGTTGTTAATTGTGGGGGTATCCTAATTGTAAGATATGTTCATGTCCTATAACTTCATAAATTCAAAATACCCAACAGCAAAAGGTGCCTTTTCTTCTATTCATTCTTGGGGTGTGGGCATCTTTGGCCGGGCCAACACATATCGCCCGTCCCTATTTGTCCTTGAGAAGGCCAGGGACCCTACATGACACAGCACATAAATGGACATGTCAGAAAATAAACTACCACACTAACAAAATAATTGGATACCACAAACATAAATGAAAGTATTAGTCCATCTAACTAAAATTCAGTGAAAATATTATTAGAAATAATTGCTATTTCAGCATGAACATTAAGATTAATTAACTGGCTCCTGCTCTGGTAACCTCCCATTCACCACAGTGCACACTGCAGCATTTCTCTCAGTTCTCCTGCAGTCCTATTTATGAGGATGTACTTGCACATAGTGGAGCAGGTAACTCAAGCCCAGAACAACTTCTGAATGGAAAACCTGCCACTGAGGGTTCAGAAAGGATGATTGAAAGGCGTCATTAATAGATGTGAAGCTACGAATGCCATCCAATTCGGGTCCACAGAGGCAACATTGAAAAACTACTTTCTAAAAAATGTAGGCCCAATTTAAACTGACTGCTACAGGCATGACTGTGGCTGTCAACCTGCTGTCATTCTAAGATTATCTCTAGGACAACCAGAAGCTTAGAGACCAAGACAGTTGTCTCAATTCTCAGATATAGATCGAGGCTATAGAGGCCATGAAGACCATAAGTAGGCCCATTAAGTCTGTTCTACCATTGACTAAGATTACAGCTGATCTGATAATCTTCAATTCCACTTTCCTGCCTTTTCCTCACAACTTGTGATTCCCTACCAATTAAAAACCTTTCTATCTCAGCCTTGAATATACTTAACAAGCCAGCCTCAACACCTTTCTATGGTAAAGAATTTCACAAATCCATTATACTCAAAGCAGAAACTCCTCCCCATTTCTCACCTAAATATGCAACCTTTAATTCTGAGATTATGCCCTCTGGTTCTAGATTCTCCCAAAAGGGGAAACATCCTTTCCACATCTACCCTGTCAAATCCCCTAAGAATTTTATATGCTCCAACAAGATTGCCTCTCATTCTTCTATATTCTGATGAGTACAGGCCCAATCTACTCAACCTGTCTTTGTACCTGGTATCAGTTTAACAAACCTTCTTTCCTGCCTCCAACGTCAGCGTATCTTTCCTTAGATAAAGGGCCCAAGACTGTTCATAGTCTTCAGCTATGGTCTGGCTCATGCTTTACATAGTGTCAACAACACTTCCCTATTTGTCAACTTCATTACCTTTGAAATAAAGGTTTGCATTCCATTTGCCATCCCTATTATCCACTGAACTCGGACGCTAGCTTTTTGTACTTCATGGAAAAGGACTCCCAAATTCCTGTGCTGCAGCTTTTTGCAATCTTTCTCTATTTAAATAATTTTCAGCTGGTCTATCTTTCCTCTAAATTTCATCATCTCACATTTTGCCACATTATATTCCTTCTACCAAGTTTTAAGCTATTCCTTTAACCTGTCTGTCTATATCTCTCTACAGACCCTTTATGTCATAGTCACCACTTCTCATCTAGGTTTTGTGTCAGCCACAAAAAATTGGCAAGAATACTTTCACCTTCCTCAACCAAGTTACTAACATACTTTGTAGATAACTGAAGGGAGGTCCTTTGCCTAGAGGGTGACATGAGGCGACTGCTCATGTAAAGGAATCAGCCTAGGACTTCAATTCGATAGTAACAAAGTAACAGAAGTATTGACCTGGAAATTGTGATTCCACTGGCAATAATAGTTTAAAAGACATGTATGTCTAGTTCCAGGGCCCCACAATCCTCAGTTTAACACATTTCTGGAGGGTTAACTTATGAGGAGCACAGACACCCTTCAAAATGATCAAGACACTTAAGTGTTTTGCAAGGAGCCAGCATACCAGTCCAGGCAATGGTAGCACATCTTCAGAAGCCTAGTAGACCGCTTAATACTGGTAACACAGTGGATGGTATTACCTGTGTTCTTTGTAATTCTGTCTGGGCATCTTGTCTAAGTGAGTAGCCATGTCCCCTACGATCTACTAATTGACAACAATTTTTAAAAATTTCACAATGGCTATTAATGAGACTTGCTTTTAATTGAAGACTTAGTGATTGAATGTAAATTCTACCAACCACTATGGTGGGATTTAAACACACATCTCCTGAGCATAGGATTGCATCTGTAAACTACTAGTGCAGTGATATTAGCATTGTGCCAACAATACCATTCCCTCGAAGTCACATCTATGCAGCTAAGATTTGATACTAATCATGCTTGAATGGTAATGTGCTAATGAACTGAAATTTCTGCAATCAGTTGATTTGCATCTTTATTCAACGATCCAGCTGCACATTGAGGCATCTGTGGCTGAAATGTTGTTAAAGATGATGGGACAATTAAAAGTGTGTATCACAGAGGAAAGACAAAAATTGTAAGTTCAAGAAGCATTTGAATCCAATAAGCAGAGTAAAATGTGAGATTCAGAATGGAAAAGGAAGAAAGCTCCATGTGCAGCTTTTCAAATGAGATCTATAACTGGTTGTATCAGTTTTTTGTCCCCCACAGAATCCCTACAGCGTGGAAGCAGGCCCTTCAGCCCAACAAGCCCACACTGACCTAAGGGCATCCCACCCAGACCCATCCCCATATAACTCACCTAACCTACGAATCTCTGAACACTATGGGCAATTTAACATATCCAATCCACCAAGCCTGCACATCTTTGGACTGTGGGAGGAAACCAGAGGAAACCCACACAGACACAGGGAGAACGTGCAAACTCCAGACAGACAGTTGCCCGAGGCTGGAATCAAACCCTGGTCCCTGGTGTTGTGAGGTTGCAGTGCTAACCACTGAGCCACCATGCCACCCATTCCTGGGGGATCAGTGAATCTTCGTGAGTGGAACTAAGCAATGGTGATGTTTCCTTAAACAAGAACGCCACTCTGCCTCCTTTCTTGCTTCCCCTTATATCCTTCCTATTGCATCTGTGCCCTGCAACATTGTGCTGTTGGTCCTGTCCATTGCTCAGCCATCTTTCCCTGTCCCATGTTCCCAGCCATACCCTCAGTTCATCTGCCTGGCCTGTCAGGTCTCTTGCACTGAAATAAATGCAGTTTAATTCATCTGTCTTCCCTTGGTTCCTGAAATGCTCTTGCCTGCTTTGTCTCTTTAACTTGATCTCTAACTTCTGTACTAGCCTCAAACTTATCTGTGAAAAATATTTAAATTTAAACTGGTTTAAAATCTCCCCCGTATCACAAAGACATGACAACTTTTAATACATACAAGGCTATACCACAGAGGTTAACATTTAGTTCAGGGAGAAATTCACATTCAAACCCAAAAAAAAATTTACTACATCAATGAAATACAAATAATAAGCTTCTCACTTTCCGACAAGATTATTATTATTATTTTTCCTTTCACACAACCATGTTGGGTACCTCCTGACTACTACCTTTCAGTTTTTAACTTTTGTCAAATCTTTTATAGCAGGAGTGAGATACTCAAATTATTTTAATTATACCAGCATAGTACATAGTCATGACATGGGAGTCTGCCTCCAGTCATCTGGAATATGACCAATATATTGTTTGAAAAAACTCCCTTTTAATTTCAATATCCTAGTTTCCAACAGAGAACGATCTACTTCTTTGTGGATTTATTTAACTGTGTGTTATGAAACCTCCTGTCCAGGGATGCTTGTGACCTGAACTGACTTCTTTGTTATTACATACTAAGACTGAAGACCCAATTTATCTAAATCTCTCCAGGCAGCCAAGCTCTGCCAACTCTAAGTGCTAAACTTCAGGTCCCCGATCTGACTCAGAGATCCCATGTCAGTTGTTATTGACCTAATATGCTTGAGATCCCACCTGATGCTGAGCCACCCTTTTCAGAGGTCATGGCTGATCTCAGCCAAACCACCCTACAAAGTGAGATATTAAACCTTAATCTCCTCTTAGACCAGACGAGACTCTGGTTTCTTTGTTTAATAATTTATTCATACATGCATCAGAAATGAACAGATCAAAAATGGCACATAGTCCAAGGTCTTTATTTAAAAAACCAAAAGATTTTATATTTTTTCAGGTAAGGTTTCCAATCAACTATTTCTACAGATAATTTCCAAAAGGTTATATATTTATTCATCCAAATCTCTAATTAACAGTATTCAGTCTACATGCCATCATGATACATATGGACTGTATGATCCAATCACATTCAAACCTAATTCAGCAGCGGGGTGGGAACCTGAATTATAGCTCCAGTGTACAGGAGGTTGAGTGTAATTGAGGTCATGAATAAGGTTAAGGTCGCAGCAGTGTACCAGCGGGCAGGAAGGTGGTTTGAAGTGTGTCTATAGAACATAGAACAATACAGTGTAGAACAGGCCCTTTGGCCCTCGATGTTACACTGACCTGTGAACTTTTCTAAGCCCCTCCCCCAACACTATCCCATCATTATCCATGTGCTTATCCAAGGACTGTTTAAATGCCCCTAATGTGGCTGAGTTAACTATATTGGCAGGCAGGGCGTTCCACGCCCTTACCACTCTCTGAGTAAAGAACCTGCCTCTGACATCTGTCTTAAATCTATCACCCCTCAATTTGTAGCTATGCCCCCTTGTACAAGCTGAAGTCATCATCCTTGGAAAAAGACTCTCACTGTCCACCCTGTCTAATCCTCTGATAATCTTGTATGTCTCTATTAAATCCCCTCTTAGCCTCCTTCTCTCCAATGAGAACAGATCCAAGTCTCTCAGCCTTTCTTCATAGGGCCTGCGCTCCAGGCCAGGCAACATCCTGGTAAATCTCTTCTGCACCTTTTCCAATGCTTCTCCATCCTTCCCGAAATGGGGCAGCCAGAACTGCACGCAATATTCCAAATGAGGCCACACTAGCTTTTTGTACAATTGCAGCATGACATTACGGCTCCAGAAATCAACCCCTCTACCAATAAAACCTAAAACACCGTAAGCCTTCTTAACAGCACTGTCAACCTGGGTGGCAACTTGCAGGGATCTAGGTACATGAACACCAAGATCCCTCTGCACATCTACACTACCAAGAATCTTTCCATTGACCCAGTATGCTGCCTTCCTATTATTCCTCCCAAAGTGAATCACCTCACATTTATCCGTATTAAACTCCATTTGCCACCTTTTGGCCCAATTCTGCAGTTTATCTAAGTCTCCCTGCAAACTGCAGCATTCTTCCACACTGTCCACCACTCCACCGACTTTAGTGTCATCTGCAAACTTACTAACCCATCCACCAATGCCTGCATCCAAGTCATTTATAAAAATGACAAACAGCAGTGGTCCCAAAACAGATCCTTGAGGCACATCAATAGTAACCGGGCTCCAGGCTGAATATTTCCCATCAACCACCACTCGTTGCCTTCTTACAGAAAGCCAGTTTCTAATCCAAACTGCTAAATCTCCCTCAATCCCGTGCCTCTGTATTTTCTCCAATAGCCTACCATGTGGAACCTTATCAAAAGCTTTACTGAAGTCCATGTACACCACGTCAACTGCCCTACCCTCATCCACATGCTTGGTCACCTTGTCAAAAAACTCAATGAAGTTTCTGAGACACAATCTGCCCTTGACGAATCCATGCTGACTATGTCCAATCAAATTGTTGCTTGCTAGATGATTATAAATCATATCACTTATAATCCGTTCCAAAATTTTTCCTGCAACAGATGTAAGGCTCACAGGTCTATAATTACCTGGGTCATCCCTAGTGCCCTTCTTGATGAAGGGCACAACATTTGCATTCCTCAAGTCCTCTGGTACTAAACCTGTAGACAATGAGGACTCAAAGATCAAGGCCAAAGGCTCCACCACCTCCTCCCTAGCTTCCCAGACAATCCTCGGAAAAATCCCATCTGGCCCAGGGGATTTATCTACCTTCACACCTTCTAGAATTGATAACACCTCCTCCTTACTAACCTTAATCCTTTCAATTCTAGTAGCCCGTAACTCAGTCATCTCCTCTACAATATTCTCCTGTTCCTCAGTGAAAACAGATGAGAAATAATCATTTAGCACCTCTCCAATCTCCACAGGGTCCACACACAACTTCCCACTTCTGTCTTTGACTGGCCCTATTCCTACCCTAGTCATCCTCTTATTGCTCACATACCTATAGAAAGCTTTAGGGTTCTCCTTTATTCTACCTGCCAATGTCTGCTCATGTCCCCTCCCTGCTCTTCTTAACTCTTTAAATCCTTCCTAGCTAATCTGTAACTCTCCATCGCCTCTGAACCATCTTGTCTCATCGTCACATAAGCCTCCCTCTTCCGCTTAACGAGAGATACAATTTCTTTAGTAAACCACGGTTCCCTCACCTTATTGCTTCCTCCCTGCCTGACAGGGACATACCTATCAAGGACACGCAATATCTGTTCCTTAAACCAGCTCCACATTTCGACTGTCCCCATCCCCTGCATTTTGCTAACCCATTCTATGCCTCCTAAGTTTTGCCTAATCGCATTATAATTGTCCTTCGCTCATCTATAACTCTTGCCCTGTGGCATGTTCCTATCCCTTTCCATTGCTAAAGTAAACATAACCAAATTATGGTCACTCTCTCCAATGTGCTCACCTACCACTAAATCAAACACCTGGCCTGGTTCATTACCAAGCACCAGATCCAGTGTGGCCTCCCCTCTTGTTAGCCCTTCGACATACTGAGTCAGGAAGCCCTCCTGCACACATTGGATCTGTTTTTGTGCATCCGACGTACTAGAGTTATAGCATTTCCAGTCAATGTTAGGGAAGTTAAAGTCTCCCATAATGACCACCCTGTTCTTTTCACTCCTGCCCAGAATAGTTTTGCCAATCCTCTCCTTCACATCTCTGGAAGTTTGTGGGGGGCCTATAAAAAACTCCCAGCAGTGTTACCTCTCCTCTCCTGTTTCTGACCTCAGCCCACACCACCTCAGTAGATGAGTCTACTTCAATGCCAGGAGCATCCGGAATAAGGTGGGTGAACTTGCAGCATGGGTTGGTACCTGGGACTTCGATGTTGTTGCCATTTCAGAGGCATGGATACAGCAGGAACAGGAATGGTTGTTGCAGGTTCCAGGGTTCAGATGTTCTAGTAAGATCAGGGAAGGTGGTAAAAGAGGTAGAGGCGTGGCATTGTTAGTCAAGGACAGCATTATGGTGTTACAGTATTACAATTCAGTTCCATAATGCATTTTAGCTATCTTTATGTTATATAGAACAAGTCTGTTCTTTAATCATTCATTAGATTTGAACTTCAATGACAAGGCCAGCATTTATTGTCCACCCCATGACCTATGATATACTTCCAAGATAAGATGATGTATACATTCAAGGGAAACACAGGTAGGATGGTACAAAAGCTGAAAAGCTTAGCATCACATCAGGTCCTGATCAGCTCTGAGGAAGGGTCACCGGACCCTAAATATTAACTCTGATTTTTCTTCACAGATGCTGCCAGACCTGTTGATCTTCTCCAGCAACTCTGTGAATAAAGAATGAGACAAAGAACTACATTGGTATGTTTATACAAGGAGTGATGGGATGTTTGTAATAGCCAAAGGAATTTCTTTATTGAATCACCTATAATGTGAAACTTACCTTTTTATTTGAAGTATAATATGCTTACTAATTAGTTTAGCTTGTGTTGGTTCTTTCTATTCAATTTTATTTTAAAACAAAGTGGAATCATGCAGTAATATCTTTATTTGGGGCTATTCAATAAGTTTGGTTATTTTGTTTTACCAGCATTATAACAATGCCTCCTTCATGTCACCCAGACTAGCCAACATTTAATTTCAATCCATGCTGTCCCTGAACTCCCATCTTTTCTGTCCCCCACCCCATCTCCCCTTTACCCCAAACTCCTGCCCAATTGCGCATCCATTATTTTTCTCATCTCGTACCACCACTGCCCATCAGCTGCTTAAATTGCTTTTGAAAAGTCCAGAATTTACTATTCCAAAGTTCATCAACATCCACCGTTAAGTTATTTAAATCATGACTGCTAGTAACCTCTCCTGCACCAACCTGATTACTAATACAATCAATGGATCAATGAAAAGCTGTGCAGTCCTACTACATCCAATGATAAATGGTAATGGACAATTAATTAACCAGGAGGGGGCTCCATTGAATATCCCCAACCTAAACAACAGTGAAGCCCAAGAGGAGTGCAAAATGCAACACTAAAACTTTGGTAGTCCGAGTCAGGCAAAAGTGTTGAATGAATAAGTTCTCAGACTCCTCCTGAGGACTCCACCATGATGAAGCCAGTTTTCAACCAACTCAATACAACGCACATAATACCAAGAAACAGCTAAGTGAATGGCGCACAGTAAAGTTTATGGATCCTGACAACAGCTGAAATATGGAAGGCCTCGGCTCCCAAACTTGCTGTGGCCTTAGCTAAGTTATTCTAGTACAACTTCAAAAAATGGCTTTAACCAACAAAATGGAAAATTATCCAGTTAGATCTTCCCCTTTCCAAAAAGTATATAAATCCAATCCAACCAATTGCTGTTCCATCAGTCCATATCTGACTAATCAGTAAAGCAATGGAAGATGTTGTCAACCCTGCTATGAAATCGCATGTACTTTCCAACAACCTGTTTGCAGGTGCTCAGTTTGGGTCCCACTAATACCATTCAGCTTCAGACCTCATTACAGTCTAGATCCAAACATGGATAAAACCATTGATTCCAGGCTGCTCATGATATCATTACAACACTTAACAAAATGCAGCACCAAGGAACGTAAGTAAAATTGAAGTTAATGGAAAGTGACGAAAACGCTCCACTTTGAAGTCACATATAGCACACAAAAAGGTGGTGGTAATTATTGGAGGTCAATCATTTCAGTCCCAGAACATCACCATAGGAGTTCCTCAGGGTACAATCCTCGGCCCAAGCTCTTCAGATGCTTCACCAATGACCTTCCCTCCATTACAAAGTTAGAAATGATCACTCAGCATTACATCATTGCAGTTTAATCAATTTCTGATTCCCTTTTATGCTGCTTATAATTATCACTTTGCCATATTAGCCTTACATTTATCAAATGACACTTTTATTAAAAAATAAAGTATTTTTACTCTAACCTCTTTATTCATTCATGGTACCTTAGTTCTTAATTGAAATACAATTACTTTGTCATTATCCATCTATTACTTAGATACCTTTCACAGCTTGGAAATACCATTTTTCTTCTGACTAGCTGAACTAGCCTAGGTTCTTTTGTAATTTAGCTTATTTGCAGTCCAATACATTCATTTTGAACTTCATCTGTTCTTCATCAATTTTTAATATAAATTAATTAGGTAATGATCATTATTCCCCAAATGTTCACACTTAGTCATTTGCCTTATCCTCGTCCAGACTATACTTTAAAAGGCATGAAACCTCTAACGTTAATCTTCAAAGAGTCATGGGTATAAAAGGTAAAGTTGCCATAGTCTGACTCTCTCATTAGAAAGGGACAACAGATGGGGAGACGTTGAAGAGTGTCTTTCATGGTAATCTCAGCCATTACAGGGTTTGAATCCATGCCAACCAAACCCCACGTGGGTGTGAACATGTCATTACAGCAAGCAATTAAGAACCCAAATTGTGTGTTGACCTTTGTTGCATGGGGAAATAGAGTATGAAAATAAGAAAGGCTTGCAATTGTATAGGCCTTTGTTACGAACATAGGAATAGGAGTTGGCTATTCAACCACTCAAGCCTGTTCCACCATTCAATGAAATCATGGCTGACCTGTGGCCTAACTATGGCCTTTGGGCCATATTTCTTAAGACCTTGGCTTAAAGAAAAATATATCACAGATTTAAAATTAACAACTGATTCAGCAGCCATTGCCATTTGCAGAAGAAAGCTTCAAGTATCTACCACCCTTCGTGCGTAGAAGTACTTCCTAAAATCTCTCTTTAACAGTCCAGCCCTAATTCTCAGACTATGTCCCTTAGGTCTAGAAACCCCAACCAGTGGCAACTGCTTATCTTTATCTACCCTGTCTTTTCATGTTAATATCTTGAAGACTTGGATCAGGTCATTCCTTAAACTCTTTAAATTTCACGAAAAAAAAAGGCCTAATTTGTATAATCTCTCATTCTAACTTAATACCTGAAATTCAGGTATCAGACTTGTAAACCTATGTTGTGCTCCCTCCAAGACTAATATATCCTTCCTATAGTGTGGTGTCCAGATCTACTCATAGTACTCCAAGTGGGATCCAACCAGGGTTTTGTACTGCTGCAGCATAACTTCTGTATCCTTTGTAGAGTTTATAGATTATGGTACACAGTTTCAGTCTCCACATCTAAGGAAGGATCTATGCGCACTGAAGGTGGTATAGTAAAGGTTTGTTGGCTGAGAAGATGCGTAAATTGTGATTATACTCTCTGGAATTTGAAAAGAATTAAAGAATGGTAACATTGAAACATGTAAGATTTTGAAGGGCTTGACAGTAGACATAGACTGTTGCCTCTCCTCTGGCTGCAGAATCCAGAATAACAAAACACTGTCTCAGTTTAAAACATAAATCAATTGGGACTGAGAAAAGGAGCCAGTTTCTCACTCAATGTGTTGGAGTTCCTCTAGCTAGGAAGGCAGTAATTGTTGGATGTCTGAGCACAGGTACTTGAGGGAAAATTGGGGTAATGACAGGAAGTTATCAGATGCAAGAACCTATGGTCACACCTTCACAGCATGTTAAATGGCAGAAAAAGAAAAGGTTTTCTGTCCTTTTTATTGTTAAATAGTAGGATGAGGGTGCTCGGGATATGAGAAGGGAAATATCCCAGGAACAAGCTGTCATCATCAATGTTCTTGGCAACATCAGATATCACAGTTGGCACAGACTCCACGATGGAGCAAAACTAACTCGTCTACAGGGCTCAGCAAATGAAGATATCCTTCTTCTCGGCTCCCAGAAATTACAGACTATCTTGTGTTGCAATACACACACACACATTACAGCGCAGTACAGGCCCTTCGGCCCTCGATGTTGCGCCGACCCATGAAACCAAACTGAAGCCCATCTAATCTACACTATTCCATTATCATCCATATGTTTATCCAATGACTATTTAAATGCCCTTGAAGTTGACGAGTCTACTACTGCTGCAGGCAGGGCATTCCATGTGCTTTCTAGATGGTAAAAGTTCAATGATTGTGTTGCACCTATGATGTGCTTGTCTTAGCTAAATAGCAGGAGAGAAGTATGAGACTGGCAACGTTGGAATGAGAGTCTGGTAGAATACCTGGTTGTTAGGCTTGAGTCCTGATTGCTAGAGATTGTGGCTGAGTGAGTAAGGAGGATGAAGTGTGTCAAGCAGTGTGAAACCCTGGTGGAGCAGTAGTTGGAAACATTCTCTGAAGGTGCATTCACTAATGTTGATTATCTACGTGAGGTCAGTGAGCTTCCTGTGACATTGTTGCCAGGTCCATAAGCCCAGATTTTGACATTTACCTCCCAGTCATTTATTCCCATTCCATTCTGAAAGTGTTCCTGAGAGCATCCTGTCAAGAAAACAAGAAGTCTTGTGAACTTCCATCACTGGGATCTCCAATATTGCATTCTGAACCTAGGTGCGCTCTCTTTGCCATGGGACTCTATTTTGTAAGGGCCTAGATACAACCAGTTTGAGTATAGCAAGTGGCAACAGTTCTCCACTATTGAGTGTGCCACCCCTTTAAGAAAGTAAACCATCTTTAAGAGGATCTGGCTGGCTAAACTATGTACCATCAGTTCACATTTTTCGGCCCCTTGCTGAGACAACCAGCAATACAATGCCCAATTCAAACCAATATTGTACAACATGAGCAACACAGTAGAGCCAGGTCTGCATGCTGCCTAACTCAAGGGGAACAAACCCAGATCACAAATAGCAATGTACACTCCTGTAAATTGGCTTCAATGGGCTTCAGTATTCACCACATCTCGCTGCCTACAGGCCTCAAAACCTCTCAATGCTGCTCATTTAGTATTGACTAAGTGATAGCTGTAGCCAGGTCCAATTGTTGTCATAATGGCTAACTTACCATTCCCTCCTTAAAAATCTTCTAACCATTGTGGATGTCTGCTGAATCTGGTCATCAGTACATCTGTGGTGCTTCAAAGTTATCAAATATTGAGATGAATACCTCTATTATTCCAGTTTCTCCTCCCTGATATTCTTCAAGGTATGTTAATTGTAGTCAATATACATCTAAATTGTCTTGGGTCAAACATGAAGAACTGTCAAGAAGAGGAACTGTGCTCTTAAAAACCATCCGCCTCATAAAGATGTGAGAATTGAACAAAAAGGTACTTAATTTATACCTCCATCCAATCCCAGCTCTTAATCTTCCAACTATAACACTAAATGGAGGAAAATCATGTCTCACAAACTTGACTGAGTTTTTTAATGAAGCAACCAAAAAGATTGAGGGCAGAGTGATAGACATTCTTTACTTGGACTTTAGGAAAGCCTTTGGCAAGGTTCTGCACAGTAGACTAATTTGTAAAGTTAGATCACATGGAATTCATAGAGAGCTTTCGAATTGGATACAAAATTAGCTTTATGGTAGGAGACAGAGGGTGGTGATGGAGGGTCATTTTTCAGACTGGAGGTCTGTGACAAGCAGTGTTCCACAGGGATCGATACTGGATCCACTTTTGTTTATCATTTATACAAATGATTTGGATGAGAATACGGGAGGCATGGTGATTAGATTTGCAGATGACACCAAAATTGGTGATATAATGGACAGTGCAGGTAGTTACTGAAGATTACTAGGTGATGTTGATCCTTTGGATCAATGGACTGAGGAGTGGCAGATGGAATATAATTTGGATAAATAAGGTATCACAGTTTATTAATACAAACCAGGGCATGACTTATACAATTAATGGTAAGGCCTGGGTAGTGCTGTAGAACAGAGAAACCTCGGGCTTCAGGTACATAATTCTTTGAATATCACAGGTAGATAGGGTGGTTAAGAAGGACTTTAGCACACTTGCCTTCATTGCTCAAGCCTTTGAATGTCGGAGTTGTGATGTTATGTTGAGCTTGTACAGGACATTAATGAGGCCACTTCTGGAGTACTGTGCGTAGTTCTGGTCACCCTGTTATAGGAAGGATATTACTAAACTGGAGAGGGTTCAGAAAAGATTTACTAGGATGTTGCTGGGAATGGAGGGTTTGAGATAGAAAAATAGATTGGAGAGACCAGGACATTTTTCACTAGAGCATTGGAAGTTGAGGGATAGTCTTATTGAGGTTCATAAAATCGTGAAGGGCATAGATGAGGTGGAGTTCAAACCAGGGGACAAATTTTCAAGGCAGGAGAGATAGGAGAGAAAGGTTTGAAAAGGACATGAGGAGCAATTTTTTTTTAAAAAACAGACTAGTTTGTGTAGAATGAATTGCCAGAAGTAGTGATGGATGCAGGTACAGTTACAATCTTTAAAAGACATTTGGATAAATTTATGAATAGAAAAGGTTTGCAGCAATATGGGCCAAGTGCAGGCAGATGGCACTAGTTTAGTTTGGGAAAATGTTGGGCGTGGACTGAAAGGTTTGTTTCTGTGTGGTATGTCTCTGACTTTATGAATGGTGCAGTTTTAAACTAAGGCAGATCAGAGGCAAGTGCTGCAGAAACCGTTTGACTTTCCATTTCCTTTTTAAACCAAGTGCATTGTGTGCTTAGATTAATTTCACAAGCTTGTGATCATTCCCCAATTGCACATTCTTCAAGGACTGACCTGGCAGTGAAAACAGCCCTATGCAAGTGAAAATATTACTGCTCTAAATTAATGCTTTACGTCCTTTCAGGCTGGACCATTGGAAAGTTTTATTTTCATAGCTTCATTTGAGCCAGTTTAAGCAGATACCACAGTAGGAGTCTGAATTTAATTCAGTTATCTTTCTCTGAATGAAGGCACGCCAAACTAAATCCTGTGCTGGTAGGATTGTTCTGTGCAGAATGTTTAATTAAATAGGCTTTTATTTTCCACAGTTCAGAAAAAGGAGAGGTGATCTCATTGAAACATCCAATATTCATAAAGCTTGACAGGGTAGATGCAGGAAGGATTGTTTGCATTTGCTTGTTGGGACAGAGGTTGGTGGGGAACACAAAGCATTTAGAACTGCAAGTCCGCAATCTCAGAATAAGGGACATACCCATTTAGGATGAGCAAGGATTTCTTCATTCAGAGGGTGAAGAATTTTTGGAATTCTCTGCCCCAGATGGCTATCCAAGTTTGGTCACTGAGAATGAACAAGACAGATCAATAGACTTCTACCCCGTAAAAACATCCATGGTTATAGAAATAGTGCAGGAAAACACTGCTGATAAGAAACACCAGTCATGAACTTTGAGCTTGCACTCCCATTCTATAAGGGCAGGATGGCCTATTCCTGCTCCTATTTCTTGCGTTCGCTAATAAGTATATAACAGAGCAAACGGCACAAGTACTAAATGCATGAGGGATGAATTTTGGGAGTACATTTTACTTCCTAGCGTCCTACTATCTACAGAGAGACCTGTGTTCATGCCCATAGATGCTTGAAGGCTGAAGGGCAGGTAAGTAAGGTGGTTAGAAAGGCATATGGGATTCTCGCCCTTATTAGTCAAGACACTGAATACAAGAGCAAGGAAGTTATGTTGCAGCTGTATGCTATGTTAGTTTGGCTACAGCAGTAATACTGTGTGCCATTCTGGTCACCACACTATAGGAAGGATGTGATTACACTAGATAGGGTATCAAGGAGATTTATCTGGGCTGCAGTGATTCAGCTCTCAACAGAGACTAGTTAAACAGGTAGTTTTCCTCAGACAAGAGAAGTCTGATGTAAGGCCTGACTGAAGCACAAAAAGTTCTGATGGGCAGCCCATAAGATTGACAGGGAGGAATTTTTCTGTGTAGTATGAAGATCAATAACCAAGGGGCATGGTTTTAAGGTAGGGAGCAGGAGGTTTAGAGCAGATTTGAGGAAAACAAAATTCACGCAAAGGCTTGAGTGTCTAGAACTCACTGAGTAAAAGGGTCATGGGAGGTGGGAGACTGCAAATCATTTAAGAAAGATGAATGTAGCACACAAGGCTACAGTTGAAGTGCTGGAATTTGGATTTACAGTAGATGGATATTTGATTACCAATGTGGATACAATGTGAAAAGGGCTATGCTGTAAAAAATTCTATGACTCTAGGCAGGCAACATAAGTGATTACTTTCAGTATGCAGAACACACTTCTGGTGCCAGGAAGTGGGTATTGAAAAGTACTGTATGAAAAATTTATCATGTTAGTCACAATTTTCACTTTAACTTCAAGAATTTCTCTCATGTCTTGCGGTAATCTCTGCTCTGCTACTTCGGATGTTTATGCCAACGATGTTTCTGGTACTCCATGTGCTCAACACAGTGCTATTTCACTCATGTTTATTATCACCACATAATCACAGATAATTCATTACAGTCTGTGTCTTAGTTCTTTCAGTAACAATAGTCTGAGAAAACCTGCTGTGTTGCGAGTTCACAAAATGAATAAAAAAAATAGCGATAGCCATTTTAGGTAACTATCACTTAGGCGCTAAATATTTTCATGTACCTCTGGAAACAGAGGATAGTCCCAGGATTAGTTTTGGACCATGGTATTCTCTACAATTAAAGTTAGCTTCTATTTATATACAGACATATTGAATGGTACATGTCAACTTAAAAAATCCGAAAGATTAACTACACAAAGGAATGCTTATAAAAAGTCTCAATTTAAAGAAATTTTTTTAAAAGGGCAAAATTTGTGTAATAACAAGCATATTGAGAGTTGGTGCACATTTCTTTCTTTAAAATTGGAATGGTTCTCCTCAACACACTTGTTTCTAACTCACTTAAAACTCAGACTTAGCTTTATCTGTGGCATTAGCCGTAATATGTACATACTGATTGGAATAGTAGATTGTTTTAAGAAAAGCAGCTTTTATTTCATTAACACAAAAAGCACTACTGTTTCCTCGACGGCAGTGTATCTACTGAAATGAGGCCAATTATTTAACTTCTGAATAAATTGCAAACATCTTCAGTTTCGCTAACCTGATACAAATGTACTAAGCCAGAAAGCAATCCAACAAGAAAAGCAAATTGCTTTTAATCAAATCAAATTAAGAGCTAGCATCTGAATGTTGCCACAATAGGAAGGACATTGCTACCAGATCCCAAAGTACAATTCTTTAATAAGCCATAAGTAAACCCTTATGCCATTGTGTCCCGAAAATTATATTGTGCACTTTATTCACTGCAGGCTACCATACCGGTGTCTATAAAACAAAGTACAGCCGATGCCGAAGATCTGAAACAAAAGCAGAAATTCAGCAGGTTAGGCAGCAACTGTGGAGAGAAAACAAGAGTTAATGTTCTGAGTCCAGTGACCTTCAACATCATTGACTCAGAATACTCAGAAGGGTCAGTGGACTCTAAACATTATCTCTGCTTTCACTCCACAGATGCTGCCAGAACCGCTGAGTTTTTCCAGCAATTTGTTTTTGTGTCAAACCTACGTACCAGCAGAGGGAGCTGAGGATTAAGGAATCTACCATCACCTCAGTTTGATTCTGAACTCATCTTGTTATATCTTATTTCTTTAAGAATTTCACAAGGACACAAATGGGATGAAAAATTGGTATCATTACCATCACAGATGCCATCTGCAGTCTTCTTCACCTTGATGCTTGTGACTTGAGGCTTCATTCTGCACCTTAGTGAGATGGCTATCTCGTCTCTGTTTGGTAGTTTGTGGCATGTAATGAATTTCCCCTACCTAACAGTAACTGCTACGCTCCCTTAAGGGGATGCAAAAATTCCCATGGCATTATTTTGAAGAAGAGTGAGGAGTTCTCAGCCAAATTCATATCTTGCAATCAACATTACAAAATTAAGAGTTTGCTATTTACAAATTGGTTGCTATGTTCCAAATACTACAATAGTCATTATGATTCAAAGATATTTTATTGACTGAAAAGCAGTTCAGAAGAGTCAGGCATAATGAAACATGCTATAGAAATGCAAGTTTCAAAATACTTTTGGAAAGTACTAACCTTAGAATCACTGCAGAATATTTAATTTATGATGCATTCCTCTGTAATGTATTATTAATGGTTCATTTGAGGAAGTTTTTACATAAATCTATGAGCTGATTTTCAAGCATGATGTCATTTTGCGATATTTAAAAAAAGTAAATATTTACAAGGGTACAGGTCCCTAGTGATAGGGAGAAGAATACTCGCCACTTGATACACTCCCAGGTCAGAACCAATTGTTTGGGATGAATAAAAAAGCACCAGAGCCAAGAAAATCCACTTTTCCCTCATAGATCAATGTCACCAACTCATTCTCACTGAACCTTGGTGTAGTTATCATTCTCCCTTTCTGGTTTCAGTGTAAGTGACCTACATTCCAGGTTATCAACAGGAGCTGATCGCTGTTGGAAAACTACTATAGACTGTAATGGGTGAGCATTTCGGAAAGCTAAGGATTATTGGAGGCACAGTCAGCATAGATGGATAAAAAGGTAATTTCTGATTAATTCTTTGAATAAATTACCTTGTGTTGGAATGAAGCGAAAATGACACTTTGTAGTTGGGAAAAAAAGTTTGATAGCGCACCACAGAAGAGATGCGGTCCAAAAGTTAATAATGTTCAAGGTAACAAAATGGCAGAAATATAAACAGCTGTAAGAAAGATCAGAGTTCTGCAGATGGGCATGGTGGACTTGACTAATAATCCATAGATCTTTTTATTTTTGCTCAATGAGAAGTCCCATTTTAAACTAGGGAAGATTAATTGGTGTAACCAGTACACAGAAGTTCTTATATATAACTTCTGTATAAAATTTATAATACCTCACAAATAATTGCTAATATGAAAACTTGAAAGATTAGCCAAAGCAGGATGGTAATAATAGAGAGGTTGAGTGAAGCTCAGAATTTTTGAAGTCTAAAGAAGACTTTACATTAAGAAAACAGTGCAATATGCCAGACAGCCTGAATTTCTTTAACAGATAATTACACTGGAACCAGATCATTGACTCCAACGCAGGCAGTTAATCAGATGGCTGACAACCCACTAATAAGTAGTACAATGGAAATAGGGTGCTACCCCAGCCACTCCTTGTTTGTATTGTAGCAGGAAAGATTCACTTTAGCACCAAGTCACCAATGCTTAGTGCAATGCAATGAATGGTGGCAGACAGATATTTTTGGCATGTGGATATTACAGTTAATGGCAAGAAAACTAATATTAAATTGCATGTAGGGGACTTTCATACAGTATTTCATTAGAAAAATAGCCTCTTCATTGCAGAAAGTAACAGAGGTAACATTCTGTGCAGATGTGTTGTTATCATTAAGACACAGGTTTATTACGCAAAAGGAATACGGAAGTCGTAGACATTTCCAGTATCTGTCGACCACATGTACAGGAACCAGAAACAGAACATGGAGGTAGACAGAGGGTAAGCCTGAACAGGAAATACTTTATAGTGCATCAACTCAGCTCCACAATCAGTGCTAGACTGCCCCTCTAACTTCCACCTCTGGTCACCTGATCCACTTTCTTAAAGGGCAATACATACACTACATACATAATATCCCTCCCCTTACCAATATGTATATGTCCAACAATTATAACTAGTATACAAGCTTTGCAGCTAATACAAATTGAGGAATATTTACAAAAAGATATGGAAAAAGTAAATGACCCTCTGTGGTTTACATTGACATGATCAGTTTTTAAAGGGGTGGTGATTCCTTGAAGAATCACCCTCATCTAGGAACCTTTTTCTAATGTAGTCTCCCGGGCTTCTAAAGCTCCTGTTTGTTCTGTAGGTACATCCCTCTCTGATTAGCTTTTGTTGTACTGTTATAGTCAGAAGTCAGACAACACCAGGTTATAGTCCAACAGATTGATTTGAAATCACAAGCTTTTGTAATGCTGCTCCTTCATCAGGTGAAGTGGAAGGAAGCACACAGGCACAGAATTTTTATGCAGAGAGATAATGGTAAGATAATTCCAGGCGATTAAGAGTGTCAAAAAAATAAATACAAATGGTGTGAGTGAAGTGTCAATGGGCTGGATAACAAATCACCTGCAAAGAGTTGTTATTCAGCCTGTCAACACTCCATTCACATCATTTGTATCTATCTTTTGACACTAATTATCTGGAATTTTCTTAAAAGTAAAGTAAAATAAAAGTCTTCGGTCCGCCTCCCCCTCTCTCCCTATTTATGCCAGAACCCTCACCCCATCCCCCTCTCTGATGAAGGGTCTAGGCCCGAAATGTCAGCTTTTGTGCTCCTGAGATGCTGCTTGGCCTGCTGTGTTCATCCAGCCTCACATTTTATTATCTTGGATTCTCCAGCATCTGCAGTTCCCATTATCTCTGATAGTCTTAACCAATCCAATTTTTCTTCATAAATCAGTCTTGCCATCTTAGGAATCAGTCTGGCAAACCTTTGTTTTGCTCCCTCCATAGCCTGAACATTCTCCTTTAGATAAGGAGTCTAAAACTGCTCACAAAACTCCAGGTGTGGTCTCACCATTGCCCTGTATGATTGAGACATTCCTTGACTGTACTCAAATCCTCTAGCTACAAAGGTCAACATAACATTCGCGGAATCTACACAGAAGGCTGTGGAAATCAAGTCACTAAGTGTATTCAATAAAGAAAGAGATACATTTGTAGATTTCAAAGGTTATGAGGAGAAAGCAGGAAATTGCACTGAGATAAAAGATCAACCATGATCATCATGTATGTTGGAGCATACTCAAAGGGTCAACTCCTATTCCTGAAGCATTTGCAACCATCTTTATCCAGAAATGCAGAATGAACGATCCATCACAGCTTTCCTTGGTCAGATGTCAGTCTTCAACCAATTCGATTCACTCTATGGATATGAAGAAACAGTTACAGTCACTGGCTGTTGCAAAGACTATGGGCCCTGACAACATTCCAGCAATAATATTGAAGACCTGTGCTCCAGAACTAGTGACCAGCCCTTAGTCGGTATGTTTCAGTACAGATAAAACATTGTATCTATCTGGCAATGTGGAAAATTGTCCAGGTATGTCACGTCCACAGAAAGCAGGACAAACCCAAGCCACTCAATTACTTCAGAGATAGTAAGAACTGCAGATGCTGGAGAATCTGAGATAACAAGGTGGACAGCTGGATGAACACAGCAGGCCAAGCAGCATCATAGGAGCAGGAAGGCTGACATTTCAGGCCTAGACCCTTCTTCAGAAATGGCTGATCCGATAATCCTTGACTCCACTTTCCTGCCTAGCCAATAACCCTCAATTCTCACAACGATTAGAAGCCTGTCTATCTCAGCCTTGAACATAGCTAGCACAAAAGGAAGATGACTGAAGCTGTTAGGTGTCAATTATCTTTGTCCTTAGGCAACTCTACAGGAGTTCCTCAGGGTAGTATCTGAGGCCAAACCATCTTCAGCTTCTTCAACAATGATCTATGGCTTCCTCCTCAGTCATAAGATCAGAAATGAAGATATTTGCTGATGATTGTACAATTTCAATACCATTTGTAACTCCAGATACTGAAGCAATCCATGTCAATAACCAGAAAACATTCACGCTTAGACAGTTAAATGTCAAATAACATTGCTGCCACACAATTGCCAGGCATCCCCAACAATTCAATGGTACTACCACTCCTTTAAAACCCTTAGTATATCTGGGGGTTACCAATGACCAAAACTAAACCAACCATATATCTTCCATCACCTTAGCCATTCATTCCTTCAACCAATGCTCGGTGGTAACACTAAGTCATATATAAGATACATTGTAGCAACTCATCAACGTTGTCTTGAAAGCATCTATGTAATCTGCAAACTTTACGAGCCAGAAAAACAACGGGTGCATGGAAATACCAACAAAAACAAGCTCCCTTCCTAGCCGGGCACCATCTTGAATTGGAACAATATTATTAAACCTTCTTTACCACTGGGAAATAATGTTAGAAATGCCTTCCTAACATCTTATTGACTGCAATGGTTGAAGATGGCTCACCACCTCCTTCTCAAAGGCAAAGGCAATTAGGTACAAGCAATATATGCTGCTCCAGGTAGTGACAGCCTCATCCCATGAATAAATTATAAGAATGATCAGTATTCAAGTGATCTAACTGGGACCTTTCTTGTTCTCTATTACCATAAAGATTTGGAATTGGCATGGAAGTAACAATAAATAAATCTGGTTTCAATATAAAGAGACAAGCCAAACTGTGATAAAGAATTTTGAAAACATCATCAGGTGACTGAAGAAATTAGTGGTTTGTGAAGATATTTAGAAAAAGACAATTCAAATGAAAAAGAATGTGATATACTGTTACATACAGGACTTTGGCAATAGCAAACAACAAAATTCTGAAATCTGGTTCAGACGGCAGTTTCTTGGAGCACATATTTATTCACAATGGCAGAATTATAGGTAGAAAATATCAATTAAGCCATAACTTCAGAAATGTTTCCATTTGTGCATTACTGTGACTCTACTATATGTCCACAATAGCCATTTCATGGAGTGAGAACGCCCTCAGTTATATCCACATTGGGTAATTGTATGAACTAGCATCATAACCTTTTGAAATAGACTTAAGGTGTGCACTCTCATTTCACATCTATCCTTCCCAGCAAACAGGCAGGAGATAAAAACAAAGTGCTGGAAACACTTAACAGGCCAGCAGCATCTGTGGGGAGCCAGAGTTAGCTTGTCAGGTCAGCAACTATTTGTTAAATATTTTTCACACATTTTCTCAATCCTCATAAATGAATAGTCAGCACCTACTTCACTAGCCAATGCAGTCTCCATGTGATATCAAACTTTAAGACACTGACTTGTGATATTCATCAATTACTTTCTCACTGGGATCACCATTTTCACATTCACAACATAACAGTATTTTATGGACATTTGCCATTTCACAGCACTGTTCAGTTTTACCAGTGGTTACTAAGTTGCTCAGTTCTTCAGTATTAGTCATCTATGACCTTCAAACTGCAAAGCTTCTTTGTCAAAATGATATACTGCTAATAAAATATTTTATGATGGATTATTTTGACAATTGTTCAACAGAAATATCACCCTTCACCTCTAATGGTTTTTTTTCCTCCCTGTTTGCACCTTTCCAAATTGATTGGATTGAATTGATTGAACTGTTTGGTGAAGAAATACCAAGGAAGCAATGACAAATATTCCAGAATATGTTGTGACTTCACGAGAGCAAGCTCTCTGATGAAGGGTCCAGGCCCGAAACGTCAGCTTTTGTGCTCCTGAGATGCTGCTTGGCCTGCTGTGTTCATCCAGCCTCACATTTTATTATCTTAATATTTTGTGTCTTTTTTCTTAAATCAAAAGCAACTCTACCTAGCTGCTTTAACATCTTCAATGACACTTTATTAATACACAATCACAAAAGGGAGAAATCAGTTCACTAAACCACTTAACAGGTCCAACAAATTTAACTCCCTTTCCCAATTTTTTTCAAATGAAGCATCAGTAGACATTTGGTTGATGCACCCAAAAGCCTTGCCATTTCACTGATGTACTGAATCCTGCTTTAATGATTACTCACCATGTGATAAATATGTCAGAAGAGAAATTGCTTCTGTATTTCATGATGTTAAAACAGATTAGGTCAAAATGCTGACTGACCTTCTTAAGAAAAGCTGTTTCGAGAGATTTTTTAGACTCAACCTGTCCGGTTCTGTTATGACACATTTCTGGAGTTGACGGGACTTGAATGTAATCCTTCTCTCCAAGAGATGGACACTGCAACTGTGCCCACAAGTGAATTACAGAATCAGAAATATTATGGTGCAGAAGGAGGTCATTTAGTCCATCATTCCTGCACTTGTTCTTTAAATCAGCTTCACAACGTAATGCCAATGTCTTGCATTTCCCCAAACCCTTGCACATTAATTCTACTTAAATAATCATTGAATGATTTGCTAATGCCTCAGTTGAACCTGCCTCCATTGCATTTTCAGTCTGTGCATTCCATATCCTAACCATACGCTATGAAAACATGTTTTCTCACATTACCCCAGCTTCTTTTGACATCACCTTAGATCCAGACCGCCTCATTCATGTTCCTTTTGTAAGTAGGAAGCACTTCTGTCTACTGTATCCAGCCCTCAATGCTGAAAATCTCTATCAAATCTCCTCTCAATCTTCTTCGAGGAAAATAGTCTCAACTTCTTCAATATAGCCTTATAACTAAAGTTTCTCATTCCTGGAACCACTAACAAATTGCTTCCTTACTCCCTCCAATGCATTCACATCTTTCCTATAATGCAGTGCCCACAACTACACAATTCTCCAGCTGAGGTCTAGCAAGTGTCTAGTGGAGGTTCAGCATCACCTCCCTGTTCTTGTACTGAGTTCTGAGGAAGGGCCACCAGACCCGAAACGTTGACACTGTTTTCTCCTTCACAGATGCTGCCAAACCTGCAGAGCTTTTCCAGCAAATTTTGTTTTTGTTACAATTCTTCCATGTTTTGTGTCATCTGCAAATTTTCAGATTGTGACCTGCACACCAGGATCCAGATCATGTGCATACTATGAAAAGCAAGAATCTCAATACCAGCATAAAAATAAAACAAAAGAGGATGCTGGAATTCTGAAACAAACAAATTGCCAGGAGCTCAGCAGGTTTTGTAGCACCTACGGAGAGAAAGCAGAGTTAACCTTTCAAGTCTAGTGACCCTCCTTCATAACTGGTAGTAGCTCAAAAAAGGTTTATTCCGAAGACTGGGAGGGAAGTAGGGGAGGGGAAATGAGTGAGCAGTTAGGCAGGTATGGAGCCCAGAGAGAGATACAGAAGGACAGTTAGGCAGGCAAAAGGGACTGATGCTATTTTGCCAGGGAGGTATGCACAGGAACCCATTTTTACCACTAAATTATCCCCATTATCAGCATTTCTTTCTCCCTGGTATCTATCATCCATCCTTCTGTCTGACAAACTGTCATTCTCTCGCTCTGTCTCCTTCTCCACCCATCTCACTCCTTCCCCAAACTCCCACCCACTGCTCAACCCCATCTTCAATATATGTACCATCATTTCCTAGCTACTTTCAGCCCCAAAGGGTCACTGGACTAGAAATGTTAATTCTGCTTTCTCAACAGATGCTGCCAGACCTGCTGAATTTCATTAGCAGTTTGTTTTATCCAAATACCAGCTCCTGAGGAACTCTACCACAAACTTTTCTCCAACCTGAAAAAATATCTATTAATCATACTCATTGTTTGCTATCATTCTGGTAATTTCTTATCCACGTTAATACTTTCCATTTTATGCCATGATCCGTAACTTTCCTCAAGTCTGTTGTGTGACACTGTACCAAATGCATTCTTGAAATCCATGTATACCAGATCCACAGTATTATCCATATCGACCTTTTCCATTATCCAACTCCTACAAATTATTTAAACGTAATTTTCCATTTGAGAAATTTGTATTCCTAATGAACCCACATTTTCCTATCCAAACAATTCTTCGAGAAGCTTCCCAAACTTCCAAAGTTAATCTAATTGATCTGTACTTGCTGGCATTATCCTTACCACCTTCCTTGAACAAGGCTGTAATGTCTACAATTTTCCAGTCTGCTAGCAGCACCTCTGAATCTAGCGAAGACTGAAAGACAATGGCACCTCCCCTGCAATTTCCACCCTCACTTCCTTCAAAAATCATTGGATCTGTCTCATCGGATCCTGGTGCCTTATGATCGTTAAGTACAAAAGTCTATTGGGAATTCTTCCTTACTACGTTTAGAGACCTCCAGTGACAGAGCTTCTTCTGGTAACATCATAGCCTGGGCAGCATCTTCTCCTTTAAGTGAAGTATTCATTTAACACCTTGCCAGGTCACCTGCCTCCAAATGTGAAGCCCCTTTACATTGTCTAATCAGTCCTCCTCTTCCTTTAACCATTATTTTACTATTTATCTACCTGTAGAGGGCTTGAGATTCCCTTTTATGTTAGCTGTTAATCTCATATCATAAATTCCTCTTTGCTGTGGTGATAACGGAGCAGTATCGTTTCTTTTTCTCACAACAATCTGCATCTGTAACTCCCCAACATTAGTTACGATACTGTGGATTTATATACATGCACATTGTTTTGAATAACAGAGTTAATGTGCATGTATATAAAGCTACAGAGTATAGTAAATAATGTTGGGTACCAGCCCAGCTTGTCCCCTCCCCCAATGCATCCCAAAACCAGCCCAGCTCATCCCCTCCTCCCTAACCTGTTCTTCCTCTCACCTATCCCCCTCTCCCACCTCAAGCCACACCTCCATTTCCTACCTACTAACCTCATCCCGCCTCTGACCTGTCCATCCTCCCTGGACTGACCTATCCCCTCCCCACCTATACTCTCCTCTCCACCCATCTTCTCCTCTAGCCATCTTTGGTCCGCCTCCCCCTCTCTCCCTATTTATTTCAGAACCCTCTCCCCATCCCCCTCTCTGAAGGGTCTAGGCCCGAAACGTAGGCTTTTGTGCTCATGAGATGCTGCTTGGCCTGCTGTGTTCATCCAGCTTCACACTGTTATCTTGGATTCTCCAGCATCTGCAGTTCCCATTATCTCTGTTTTGGACTTCATTTATTTCTCCCTTACTCTGACTTCACCTTGTAACTGATTATTCTCTATGCAATTGCTAGTTGGTATCCCCAAAACATTTTGCAAACCAAGGTATCTTCCATGCTATTTTCTCTTGGTTACTACACCTTTGCCAAGTTAGTTTAAAAATCGCTCCCTACCCCACCCAACTGCATTAGCAAACTGCCCCTCAAGGAACATAGTCCCAGCTCTGTTCAGGTGCAATCTGCCAGTTTGTACATGGTGCCATCTTTCCCACAGATACTCCCACAAATCTAAAGCCCTCCCTCCCATACCAATCCTTTCAGTTACACATTCATATCTTGCCCTCTAGTTTCTGCACTCCCTTACATGTGGCACTATGAGTAACCCAGAGATAATCACAGTTGAGGTCCTGCTTGCTAACTCTCTACGTTGCTCCCTAAATTCTGATTATAGGATCACATCCCACTTCCTATCTAAGTCACTGCTACTACTTGATCCCAATAAAGCTGCTTGTACGTTGTTCTTTTTTCATATGAACACCAGTAGTCAAATCAAGTATCCTGGGCACTGGACAATATAAAAATATCTTTTGCAAAAAGCAGTCTGCAGAAAGAGGCAGTTGGTACAAAGTGTCCTTTTATTTCTGCTGAAGGTAGTCTGCAGTGCAAATATTCACAGCTTCACAAATGAAGGCGTTCTTACTAGATGTAAGTGACTATGTACTGTTCTTGCTGAGTTATTACATAGCCTACTATCAAATGTGATTTAAGATTGGAGTCATCGTCACACAGCAAATACACTTGCATTTTAATGGCTAATTCAAAACAAAATTGATCATCCGCTAAGGTTACGCTGCTGGTCACCTTGCTACTAATATATGTTGCAGTTAACAAAGTCACTGTTTCAAGGTAGTGTCAAGTCAATTGAAAGACAGAAAATTCCATCAGGCTGAATTCAATTTCATTGTAACAGCATTACGTTGTTTGATATTCTAATATGGATGATACATTTTATTCATAGTTTTTCTGTTCAATAGCTTTAGTAACTAAGAATGCTGTAATAGCTACTTCTGTACTAAGTGACAGTGCATACAATTTATTATCCTGTAAACAACTTGTGGCCACCATCAGGGACAATCTTACCCTAACATGCTTGGCAGTAAATGATGCCACCAGATTGGCTGCTCATTTTGTAGCCCACCTGATTTTATTTTTCATGCCATGGTACCCCATATATGTTCAGATATGAATTCAGGTAGCGTCCCAGAGCCCTACTAAAATGTGAATATGCCTCTTAAAAAAATTTGCAAGCCCTAATGCCTGATTTCTGAGCAACAGAAGCGGAAAAAATTAGATCGATTTGTGTACGTATGAATAAAACTGGCCTGATATTTTCTGAACACATGGGACGTCCTGATGGAAGTGGCCAGGAAAACACTGGTTACCAGCACATCTACAGGAACAACACAAGGGTGTCTACTCAATAGGTCTGGACATTGTAGCAGACAATCGGAGTTCAGTGTGAGAAGAGATTCAGTGATCTGATTGGAGCAATGCCTCTCTAGACAACATTTGTTCACCTCAATAAAAATTCAGTAAGCTTTATGACTGCGAGTTTCAAGACTATCCTCTGATCTACAGCCTTTCAAAGCCATGCCAACTCTTCCCTCTATTTCTTTTCACAGCAAGAATTTCCTGAAGACAGCACCCTGGAGGAAATGAGGACAATCCTTGGGGATGCACCTCGATGCAATCCTCCTTTCCCAAGCACCAACACTCTCCATGCATTTGAGAGAGCAGATACCCATCATGCATGGCTGGCAGTAAGAAGTGAGGACTGTTTCTTTCCCAGCTCACAGAGCTGCAAAGAGTCAAACCAAAATAAAATGCTTTTCTCCAAGTAACTCTGTCTAGTATTGAAAGACCTATGACAGAACTACAGTGTGACATCGACAGTGTGCAGAAGTATACGCAGTCTGAGCAGTGTTACCATCAGAACTCTTGTAGATTATCCTGAAATACTTCAGCCAGGCCCACAATAAAGGAATTGTCATTACCAGCTTTCACTGATTCATTGAAAAGTCAAATGGCTACGAGGTGTAGCTTTGGATCCCACATTGGAAAGACAAGTTTCCATCTGGCACAGACTGATGGATGAGACTCATAAAGGCTTTCAAAGGAACTACCTATTATCTACATCCTGGGGCAGCACAATGGCCCGGTGTTTAGCACTGCAGCCTCACAGAGCCAGGGACCAGGGTTTGATTCCAGCCTCGGGCAACTGTCTGTGCAAACTCCGCACATTCTCCTCATGTCTGTGTGGGTTTGCTCTGGTTTCCTCACACAGTTCAAAGACATGCAGGGTAGGTGGATTGGCCGTGCTAAGTTGCCCGTAGTGTTCAGGGGTGTGGGTTATAGGGGATGGGTCTGGGTGGGATGCTCCAAGGGGCAGTGTGGATCTGTTGGGCCAAAAAAAAAAGGGCCTGTTTCCATACTGTAGGGAATCTAAAAAAACCTGATTCCCCACAGATCAGGTGAAGCAATAGGTTCCAGCAGCCCAGAACTGGAAGTAGTTCTACGTGACACATATGTAGAGTTGCTTTTCCACGATCTTCCTACTTCTACTCCTTCACCATCCCTAAATCATATCAGTCTTCCCAGCAGAAGCTAACATGCAGCAATCACAGCCAAGGCATTAGAGGCTCAAGCACCAAGTTCGCAGTGTAATTTTTTCTTTAAGTTACCAATAGAAGCAACAGCATCTTTCCAACAGTTTTGCTGATGCTACTGTGGAAGCGGAAGCTCAACCAACAAATGCAGCTAGGTCTAGGCCCGAAACATCAGCTTTCCTGCTCCTCTAATGCTGCTTCGCCTGCTGTGTTCATCCAGCTCTACACCTTGTTATCTCTTAATGCAGCTAAGATGTCTTCTTTCACCAAAGACATCACAGAACTGTCTATGGGACAACTTCCATAACTTTGGCACAAATTCCCAGACTCCAGTGAGGATCGATTAGGTTGTCTGTACCTTTGGCAAATTAGAAATCAAACTTTTTACTTTTCCTATGACCCATTTTCAACAGCAGTATCATACAGTATGGATATTGCAAGAATATTTCAAAGCACATACAAGACTTAAGCACTTTGCTATGGAATTAAACCTAGATCAGGCAAGAATAGGTTCCCTTCCCAAAAGATTGGTGAACACATTAAACTTTTAATGCAACTTGTTTGATTTATGGTCATTTTACAAGCGACAGCTCTTTATTCAAGAAAGATTTAGTACTTGTTTTTAAATTGAATGTAAATATATGAAGTCCCATGGTTGGAATTAAACTTATATTGCTGGGCTATTAGGCCAGTAAACACAACCACTGCACTACTATTCCATCATTATTGTTGGATACTTTTCTCAACAGTTCCTGTCACCATTTGTCTTCCTTTATCTCATTTTGTGAAGGCAGTGAAACCTTTGAAATCTTTAGTACAGTTGACAGCAATAATCCCTCCATAGGCGTTGTCATGTATTACCTGTTTGTTTCAATGTATGGTACCTTGTGAATGGCTTGCATTTTAAGTACTTTGTTGTATCGTTTAGAGGAAACATTGACTGACACCTTTTGGCACCTCATCTAAATCATCATTCCATGAGTTTTAATAGTTTATATAACTGCAAGAGAAATTATTGTTGATTTCAATCCTGTACACATTGTGTACTTTCAGTGGCTGGTGAATAATAACAGGCAGGAATTACATGGTACCTTGTGTCTAACTTTCCCAGAACAAACTGTGGATTGAATAGGCTATCCATGTCTAAATGACACACTTATCTTCCAGAAAAATTGCAGAAGTATGGGTTGGGGTGGCTCTGTTGGCTAAGAGGCCTGAGGTTGATGCTGGTGATTTTCAAAGGGTTAACTGGAAGGCAAAGACACTCTGTCTCAAAATTAGACAATTCCCAAAATTTATAGTCCCAAAATTAAAACAATGAGAGATGGATCATGCGTCTTTTTAATTGATCAATGTTCTATCCCCAAGGACTCCTAAGAACTAAACTGATTTATGTACAAAAATCATGTATGGCATGCTGTATTTGGTTCTCACACATTATAGAAATCAAGTGAGAATTGAGTGACTGTTTAGCTAATTGCCTGTATTCACTCCCCAGGAATGACCTTGAGTTTTCAGTCATTTCTGTTTTAAATATGAGCCCCACTCCCACCTGTTTATCCGTGGCCTCCTACAATGTTCCAGTGAAATTCAGTGGATGTTTGAGGTGCAGCACTTCATCTTTCAAAAGGTACTTTACGGCCTTGAACAACCTCTAACAATTGCAGCAAACAGTTTTAGTTTTCAGCTCATGCAATGATTCTGCAGCTGCCATTTATAACTGCGCTAGTCACTTGAGACTGGATTTTCCAATGAGTGACAATCTTGCCACTCTAGCCCCTTATTTTTATGGAAGGAGGGAGTTCTATGTCCCTGAGAAGAGTTTCCAAATCGAGACTCCTTCAGGAATGTAGCTTCCATTGTGACATTTTATGCTGTAGCACTATCGTGGAAAGGCAAACCATCCTTCCTTTTCCCAGCAGTCAGCTGCTGCATAGAACATAGAACATAGAACAGTACAGCACAGAACAGGCCCTTCAGCCCACAATGTTGTGCCGACCATTGATCCTCATGTATGCACCCTCAAATTTCTGTGACCATATACATGTCCAGCAGTCTCTTAAATGACCCCAATGACCTTGCTTCCACAACTGCTGCTGGCAACGCATTCCATGCTCTCACAACTCTCTGCATAAAGAACCTGCCTCTGACATCCCCTCTATACTTTCCACCAACCAGCTTAAAACTATGACCCCTCGTGCTAGCCATTTCTGCCCTGGGAAATAGTCTCTGGCTATCAACTCTATCTATGCCTCTCATTATCTTGTATACCTCAATTAGGTACCCTCTCCTCCTCCTTTTCTCCAATGAAAAGAGACCGAGCTCAGTCAACCTCTCTTCATAAGATAAGCCCTCCAGTCCAGGCAGCATCCTGGTAAACCTCCTCTGAACCCTCTCCAAAGCATCCACATCTTTCCTATAATAGGGCGACCAGAACTGGACGCAGTATTCCAAGTGCGGTCTAACCAAAGTTTTATAGAGCTGCAACAAGATCTCACGACTCTTAAACTCAATCCCCCTGTTAATGAAAGCCAAAACACCATATGCTTTCTTAACAACCCTGTCCACTTGGGTGGCCATTTTAAGGGATCTATGTATCTGCACACCAAGATCCCTCTGTTCCTCCACGCTGCCAAGAATCCTATCCTTAATCCTGTACTCAGCTTTCAAATTCGACCTTCCAAAATGCATCACCTCGCATTTATCCAGGTTGAACTCCATCTGCCACTTCTCAGCCCATCTCTGCATCCTGTCAATGTCCCGCTGCAGCCTACAACAGCCCTCTACACTGTCAACGACACCTCCGACCTTTGTGTCGTCTGCAAACTTGCTGACCCATCCTTCAATTCCCTCGTCCAAGTCATTAATAAAAATTACAAACAGTAGAGGCCCAAGGACAGAGCCCTGTGGAACTCCACTCACCACTGACTTCCAGGCAGAATATTTTCCTTCTACTACCACTCGCTGTCTTCTGTTGGCCAGCCAATTCTGTATCCAAGCAGCTAAGTTCCCCTGTATCCCATTCCTCCTGACCTTCTGAATGAGCCTACCATGGGGAACCTTATCAAATGCCTTACTGAAGTCCATATACACCACATCCACAGCTCGACCCTCATCAACTTTTCTAGTCACATCCTCAAAAAACTCGATAAGGTTTGTAAGGCATGACCTACCCCTCACAAAGCCGTGTTGACTGTATTTGATCAAGCCATGCTCTTCCAGATGGTCATAAATCTTATCCCTCAGAATCCTTTCTAACACCTTGCAGACGACAGACGTGAGACTTACCGGTCTATAATTGCTGGGGATTTCCCTATTTCCTTTCTTGAAGAGAGGAATTACATTTGCCTCTCTCCAGTCCTCAGGTACGACTCCAGTGGAGAGCGAGGTTGCAAAGATCCTCGCAAGTGGCGAAGCAATTGCATTTCTCGCTTCCCAAAGCAGCCAAGGACAAATCTGATCCGGGCCTGGCGACTTGTCAATCTTAATGTTTGACAAAATTTTCAGCACATCAGCTTCCTCTATCTCTATCCATTCCAGCATGTACACCTGATCTTCAAAGGTTTCATTCACTACAAAGTTCGTTTCTTTCGTAAAGACAGAAGCAAAAAACTCATTTAGGGCTTCCCCTACCTCCTCAGGCTCCACACACAAGTTCCCTATGCTATCCCTGATCGGCCCTACTCTTTCTTTGATCATTCTCTTATTCCTCACGTAAGTGTAAAATGCCTTTGTGTTTTCCCGGATTCCTTCTGCCAAGCCTTTCTCGTGCCCCCTCCTGGCTCTCCTCAGACCATTTTTGAGCTCCTTCCTTGCCTGCGTGTAATCCTCTCTAGCTGAACTTGACCCTAGCTTCCTCCACCTTATGTAAGCTACCTTCTTCCTTTTCACAAGAAGCTCCACCGCTCTCGTCATCCAAGGTTCCTTAATCTTACCCCTTCTTGCCTGTCTCAGAGGGACATATTTACTCATCACTCCCAACAACTGTTCCTTAAACCGTCTCCACATGTCTATAGTTCCCTTACCATGGAACAACTGCTCCCAGTCCATGCTTCCTAACTCATGTCTAATCGCATTATAGTGCGTCCACACTTTTCCAAAATCTGTCGACCTATGCTTTCTTCAAACTCCCTGCTGCTATTGGGGGGCCTGTAGTAAACCCCTAACGAGGTGCCTACTCCCTTGCTGTTCCTAATTTCCACCCATACTGACTCAGTAGGCAGATCTTCCTCGGCAAAGGAAGCTTCTGTAGCTGTGATACCCTCTCTGATTAGTAGTGCTACACCCCCTCCTCTTTTTCCCCCCCCTCCCTATTCTTTTTAAATGTTCTAAACCCTGGAAGATCCAGCAACCATTCCTGCCCATGAGAAACCCATGTCTCTGTTATGGCCACAACATCATAGCACCAGGTACTGATCCATGCTCTAAGTTCATCACTTTTATTCCTGATACTCCTTGCATTAAAGCAAACACACTTTAACCGATCCCTTGGTTCCTTCCCAGGAAAATCCTTCCCACTAGCTGGTCTACCTCTTGCTACTGCCTCACCTGCATCAACGCTCACCTCTGGTATACAGCTCAGGTTCCCACCCCCCTGCCATACTAGTTTAAACCCTCTCGAACTACTCGAGCAAACCTTCCACCCAGGACATTGGTCCCCTTCCAGTTCAGATGCAACCCGTCCTTCTTGTACAGGTCCCACCTTCCCCAGAAGGCATCCCAATTATCAACATATCTGAAGCCCTCCCTCCTACACCAGCTGCGTAGCCACGTGTTCAGCTGCGCCCGCTCCCTGTTCCTCGCCTCGCTATCTCGTGGCACCGGTAGTAAACCAGAGAACACTACTCTGTTCGTCCTGCTCTGCAGCTTCCATCCTAACTCCCTGAAATCACTTTTTATATCCTCAAACCTATTTCTGGCTATATCATTTGTGCCAATATGTAACACGATTTCTGGCATGTTGACATTTAGTGGCCCTGACAACCAGTCTGACAGTTACTGGCAAACACAAAACGTTAAGTGTGATGTGAGCGCGTTGAGAGAGTCAGGTGCTGGTTGGGTTGTGGAATAGCAAGCCAAGTAAACAGTGTCTGATGGGTAGGGTGCCAGGCCAGCAGATAAGTTAGGTGTCAGCTACATAGGATGGCAAGTGAGTAAGTTGCTAGGTGGCGAAGCGGTCAGATCAGTGATACAGCATTTAGGGTAGGTCTGGTGGTTGGGAGAACTTTGGGTCCGGCGGGGGTGCGTGTGTAATGAGGAGCTGGGAGGTCAGGTCCGGTGGCAAGGCAAGATGATTCAGGACTGGAGCTTGGGAAAGGACAAGCTGTCCAGCAACATTGGAAGTTAGGGATAGAGGCCCAGTCCCTCAGGAGAGGGGGGGGGGGTTGGGTCCAGGCAGATGAAGAGGAAATGGAGTCCGGTTGAGGGGGTTGGTAGGGCCAAGTCCAGAGGAGTGTCAGAAAATGATCTGGGGGGTGTTTGTAGTCTTACAGAGGTGCAGTTACTGTCTAGTTACCCAGGAGATAAACACTGTTTAATCGTCTAACCTCGCCTGAGCAAGTTTTTTTAAAATTTCCTAGGAACCCTCTGAGTTGTCTGATTTAAATGGAGACTTGGAGGGATTCCAGCATACAGGAGTTGCACAGCAGAAAATTCGCTAATCAGCAATTCTTCTGGTGTCCATGACAATGGGGATTCCACACTGTCCCCATGAGCAACTCCTGTCTATACTGGAGTAATGACAGACTGGCCATTGGAAAATCTGGGCCATCATTTGTTACTTTACTCACCCCATTACCACATGTGTGCCCATCCACCCTCATCTCCAATTTTGCCTTGCATCATGATCACTTTGGTAGTTAACTCTGCCCTCCACTGCACCATATCAAATGTTTTCCCATCCTCTTTCACTGACTACGTGCTCTGCACTTGAACCAAGTGTCCTACTGGAGATTATACTTTGGGCCTTCTTGAAATAAATTGGTGCTGGTCTCCACTTTCTGTAGGAGGAGATGTCTGCACAACTGTAATTTTATCTTTCTGCCTCCACATCAAAATTTATAAAGTTGCTTTAACACATATTTTAGTCACATTAACCACTTGATTGGCACTGCTGTAGCCTGAGTACAAGTTTGCACCTGAAAAAAAAGAGTCTGACAAGCTTCTACCCCTTGATATTGAAGCAGCATTTAGGAATTAAAAAACAACAGTATATTAATTTGAGGCCTGTTTTTGCAAGAATGAGTCTCAAATGTCCAACTCAGTACAGGCTCTGAATTTAGTTTTACTAGGAATGCAAATAACAATTAAATACTTTTGTTAATACATATCAATTGTCTGGTCCCTTATGCTAGTTTTGCCCAATAATCAACTATCTGACTAACACCCATGTTGCTTTTGGTCTAGCATTGTAAGCTGCTGCAGACCATTAAAAAAGAAGTGCAATGCTACCTCTGACCAGTGACTGGTGGGCAAAGAGCAGAACAGGACAGCCAGCAGTCCACAGGCCCACAGTGGAGCACAGCATCCAGCAGACTACAGCCTAGAGCAGGGCAACTGGTGATCAGCAGATTGGGACCTGGTACAGCAGCCCTGATGGGGTCGGCTCATTGAGAGCAGGGAGAGTGAGACTGTGTGGAAATCCCCTAGCAGAGAGAGTGACTGCAGGCTACCAAAGGACTGTGTATTTATCTTTTAATTTTATTTCTTTACAATTCCTCATTGTATAAATTAGGAAAATAATGTAGAACTTCTGGCTCTTTTCTTGATTTCTCTATTTTTGTACCTCCATTATTTTAGTACCTAAGATTTGTAGTTAGGTACTTTGTACCCAAGATGGCATCATATGTGATGACATTGTACACTTTCACTGTACTCCTGTACTTACCATACTTGACAATAAAACCTAAATCTAATTCATTGTTATGAAAGTTGATAATGTTGTTTACTGTAAGAAGAACAAAGGATGACAGAAACATTTAAAATCAGACATTGTCTAGTCTGGTGGCAGCTGCCTCTAATAAATAGGAATGCATTTGTCATGTCTCAGCCTTGACACCCAACTGTAGTCAGACTCTGAAAATAAAACATTTTAATGACATACGGCCCATACAGAGTAGACGTTTGTTCTGTACGTGTGCCATTTTAATAGATCAATCGACAAGAACAATTTCAATGTTTCTGTGTACATGTGGAAAAAATAATGTAGTTTGGGGAAACAGTTATCACAGCAATAAGCTAAAGAAAATGCAATGGTACCTGAGGCATTTTTATTGAATCAAAGCATAGAGATAACAGAGCTCTGAATATGAAATGGATTAAATGTCCATTTTATCCGAGAGGATGGTTAATAAAAATTGACTATGAAACCATGCCTCAGAAGCAAGTACAGTTACAGCCACAGGTTTATTCCAGTGAAGGGGATTTTTTAAAATAAATCCCTTGTCAAAACTTTCCATGAATCAAACAGTTACTGCCCTTTTAATTCAAACTAATTTTTCAACTTCAGTTGATTCAGTGTTAATTACTATTGCTTTCATTACATTCTACCCCCCCCCCCCACCCCATGTAGGAGCTCCTGAATTTATGTAGCCTCAAGCTGGAGATTCTACTTGTTTGCAACTGCTTTCTCCTTCTCTTGCCATGCAGTCTCCAGCACTGTCACTGTCTCCCAACTTTGTATCCACACTCATCTTCTCCCTTTTGGCATCCTTAAATCCTTCCATGCGGTGTATAGTGGGTGATGCATGTACCATTTCTTGACATAGCAATGACGGGTCATGCGGATTGTCTGATTACATAGCCTGGCGTGGAGGATGCAAATGGGGCTCAAATTTTAATTTCCATAAAGTTGCATGATTAAAGAGTTAGCACATTTTCAGCTGGTGTACTTTAAGCTTGTCTCACTATCCAAACATCTTGCTGTGAATGTTCACACAAACTTAGCTTTAGACTTTGAAGTCTGCTTTTCTGGTCCTCCTGGGCCAATCTATTTCTGCCATTGATTATCCCTGAACATTCTGTCCTACAGTGATTACACAGAAATTAGATTGAAAAAGAACAGCTATAGCAAATAAAATAAGCCTAATCATGTACTCCAACTTTAAATGTGCTATGTTTCAAATTTATAAGAAGAATTGACATACCGTTTGGGGTCTTATAAAGTTGTTCACTTTTAAATGTTTCAGTTCTGTGCTTCACAATACAATAATATACAGAGAATTGTCTGTTGAGACAGATGTCACTGTTATAATTTGTGGTGTCTACCAATGCTCTTTTGTGCTTACTGCAAAACAGTCTCTATTAGCAGATGTAACAAGTGATGGTCCTTAACATCCAGGCTGCATTTGAGGAGGATGCAAAGATGCTGCAGTGTGATCTGAACCAGTTAAGTAAGTGGGCAAACACATGGCAGATGCAGGATAATGAGGATAAACAGATGTCATTCACTTTCATAGCAAAAACAGAATTATAATGCCTGAAAGGCAACAGTCAAGGGCAGGAGTTAGGGCTTAGTACTTAATACACGCAGACTGACACGCAGTTGTCAGAAACAGGAATGAGGCTGGCACATCATAAATGGATCATAGAGGCAGTTCAGCCCATCATGTCTGCTCTGACCCTCTGAACAGCATCCCACTTTATCCCTGTAACCCCATATTTACTATGGTAAGCCCATCATACCTGCTCATTCCAGGACACTACAGACAATTTATCATAGCCAATACAAATAATCCTGCACATCTGTACTGCAGGAGGAAGCTAGTACACCTGGAGGACATGCAAGCTCCACACAGTCACCCTATGCTGGAACTGGACTCCGGTTCCTCGTGCAGTAAGGTAGCAGTACCAACTGCTGTGCAACTGTGCTGCCCAAAGAGAAACGGGAATGCAGGAATTTATCCCATTTACCATTTTTAATAACAGGATTCCAGGTGAAGGAGCGTACTCGATCTGTTCTCTGAATTCAACCTACCTACAGATAACTGCAAGATAACAAAGTGTGGAGCTGGCTGAACCCAGCAGGCCAAGCAGCATCTCAGGAGCACAAAAGCTGACATTTCGGGCCTAGACCCTTCATCAGAGAGCTCTCTGATGAAGGGCCTAGGCCCGAAACGTCAGCTTTTGTGCTCCTGAGATGCCGCTTGGCCTGCTGGGTTCAGCCAGCTCCACACTTTGTTATCTTGGATTCTCCAGCATCTGCAGTTCCCATTATCACTTATTAGATAACTGCACTCTACTTTCTTTATGTAAAAGATTACATGTACATACAAACAGTACTGTATCCACTGTGCAGTTCAACAGCATTTATCCTTTTACAAGAACTATCTCACCAGCAGAGTCCAAGTTTGTTATACAGATGGTAGGGGTGACAGACTTCAGAACATAATTCCATCAGGCACGCACATCATGCTGTGCATTCTGTCATTTCAGCAACACCTGCCTGAGCTACCACAATGTTGTGTATCAACTGCACAGCATTGACCTGAGCAGATAAGCAGTAGATTATCCATTACACTTTGGAAGGGCCAGTGAGAAATGACAAACATTCTATACCCAAGAACCAGAAGGGAATCAATTTGAAAAGATGCAGTAAATCAAACTGTGGGACCCAGGCTGAAGAGAAAGATATTGATCTGGAAAGTGATAAAGAGTGCAAAGCTAAGAGTCAACAGATAGCTAAGACTAGAAATTACAGAGACAGTAACATAATAAAATTAAAGCCCCTACATCCAATAGCACAACACATCTAAAACAAAACAGAAGAACTGACAGCACAAATAGGGCTCAAGTGCCATCTGGGAACTCATGCAAAGACAAGGCTGCAGGATGGTATAGATTAAAGGGCGAAGCACATTTAAGAATGACATTAGTAGGAAAAGGATTTCTCTCTTGGCTAATGATGGATATTGCAAATTAGAGAGGGATGACCCAAGTTTAGGAAACCAAAATGTGGCAACAGTTTGGGTAGAAATAAGAAAGGATGAAGGTAAGAAAGTGACTAGTAGAAATGGTGTACAGTCCAAATAACCATTAGTACATGTTAGGGTGGAGCAGGATGCAAGAAATAATAACAGCTTGTCAGAAAGGTGCAGCAGTAAACATAAGGGATTTTAATCTATGTGTAACTTGAAAAGTAGATTAGATGAGGACTTGATAGAATATTTAAGATAATTCCTTGAAACAGTATATTCTAAAGAAATAGTGTTAGAAAAACTAATGGGGCTAAAAGCAGATTGGTCCTCTGGCTGTAATTCCTTACATCCTAAGAACCTAAAAGAGATAGCTGCAGAGATAAAGGATGCATTGGTTGTAATTTTGGATTAATCATTAGATTCGGGACAAGTAGCAGAGGATTGGACAACTGCTAAAGTGACACCTGTTCTAAAAAAGGGAGGGAGGAAAAAACAGGTAGCTATGAGCTGAGATAATAGGAACTGCAGATGCTGGAGAATCCGAGATAACAAAATCTGATGAAGGGTCTAGACCCGAAACATCAGCCTTCCTGCTCCCGTGATGCTGCTTGGCCTGCTGTGTTCATCCAGCTCTACACCTTGTTAACTGTGGGCAAATTTGTCTAGCATCTATTGTTGGAGAAGTATTGGAATCAATTATCAAGGAAGTAATCGCAAGACATTTGAAGAATCATAATCTATCACGCAGAGTCAGCATGGCTTCATTTAAGGTAAATCATATCTGACTAATTTATGAGAATTTTTCTCAACTAGTGTAAGTAGAGAGGAACTAGTAGATGCGTTGTATTTGGACTTCCAGAAGACGTTTGATGAGGTATTTCACAAAAGCCCAAGTCATAAGTTAAGACAGCATGGTGTTGGAGGTAGTATTATGGCATGGATAGAGAAGTGGCATGTGAGCAGGAAACAGTATGTGGGGATACAGGATCAGTGTTGACAATAAATATCAATGACTTGGAGGAAGGGAGTGAATATATTGTAGCCAAACTTACAGACAACAAAAATGGGTGAAGTGGTGGGTTGAGAGAGGTACACACACAGTTTACAGAGAGATATTGATAGGTTAAATAAGTAGGCTGTATGTTGGAAAATGGAGTATAATGTGGGGAAAATGCAAAATCATGCATTTTGGAAGGGACAACAAAAGAACAGAACGTTTAAATGCAGAAAAACTACAGAAAGCTGCAAAACCAAGATTTAGGGATACATATACACAGAACATGTAAGTTAGCACACAGCTACAACAGGTAATCAGGAAGGCTAATGGAACATTAGCCCTTATTTAAGGGGATTGGAATATAATAGGGAAGTCTTACTGAAATTGTACAAGGTGCTGGTGAGACTATATCTGGAGCACCGTAAGCATTTAAGGAAGGGGTATTGTTTCATTGGAAGCAGTTTAGAGAAGGTTCACTTGGATGATCTCTGGTATGGAAGGAGTGTCTTTGAGCAAAGGTTAAACAGGTTGGGGACTTTGGGTCTAGGCCCAAAACGTCAGCTTTTGTGCTCCTGAGATGCTGCTTGGCCTGCTGTGTTCATCCAGCTTCACACTTTTATCTACTCACTGGAGTTTAGGAGAATGAGAGGTGATTTCATTGAAACATATAGGACTCTTAAGGGGTTAAACAGCGTAAATGCTGGCAGGATATTTCCTCTTACGGAAAAGTCTATGAGCAGACGGTATTATGTTTGAATAAAAGGGCACTAACTTAAAACTGGGATGAGGAGAAATTTCTTCTCCCAGAGAGTTCAGAATCTTTGGAACCCACTGCCACAGACAGCTGTGGGGACAGAGACCTTGTGTATGTTTAAGGCTGAGATAGATTCTTGATCACGAGGAGAATCAAGGGTTATGGGAAAGAGCAAGAATGTGGATGTGAAGAATGTCAGATCAGCTATGATCCTATTAAATGGCAAAGTAGGCTTGAGGGACCAAGCATCCTACTCCTGTTCCGATTTCTTATGATCTTATGGAGTTGACCATAAAGAAGCTATACTAGATCTGGTATTGTGCAATGAGACAGAATTAATGAATTAACTCACAGACAAGGCATCCCTAAGTAGCAGCAATTACAATATGATTTAATTTTACATGCATTTTGAAGGAGAGGGGGAAGTAGATCAACAAGTTTTTAATCATTTAAATAAAGATAATTATGACGGCATGAGAGCTGGCTACAGTGAATTGACGTATTATTTTAAAGGCTAGATTAACAAATGCAAATATATAAACTGATATTTCAGAATCTACAAAATAGATACATTCATCCCAGCAAATAATGAACATTCCAACGTTTAAACCCATGACTGTAGTTAACCAGAAATATTACAATTAGCATGAAATTAAAAGAAAATGTATATAATTGCACAAAGACATGTTGCAGGTAAAAAGATTGAACAGAATATATATTTATGAAAAGAATAAACCAAAATTCATAAAAAGAGGGAAAAATAGAGTACAAGAGATATCTAGCCAGAAATATAAAAATAGGTAGTCAGAGTTTCTATAAATGTTTAAAGTAAAAAACAGTTAACAAAATCAATGATCCAATGGAAAGTGAGACTGGAGAAATAATAGAAAATGAGGAAATAAAAGATTAATTAAACAGATATTTTATGTCATTATTGAGGATAAAAAGTAACATCCCAGAAGCAGCAATAAATCAGAAAATGCAAGGGAGGGAATTACAATCTGGTTACTTACCATCACCAGAGAAGTTGTAGAGTAATTGTTGGAGCTATGAGCTGACAAGATCCCAGGTTCTGATGTACTTCATCCTAGAGTCTTAGGGGCTACTCAGTTAGTCAATGTAATGACTTTAAATTTTCAAAAGTGTATTGATTCTTGGATGTTCCCACTGTATTAGAAGATCGCAAATGCAACTCTTATTCAAAAGAGAGAGAGGGGGACAAATCTACAGAACAGTTAGCTTCAATGTACATCAGAGGGAAATGTGATAAGTGATAATATTCAATTAGCCTTCCTAACTACTGGATGCATACTAACCTTTTGTGATTCGTGCATTAGGACATTCAGATCTCATTGCATCTCAGAGCTCTGCAATTTGCCCCCCCCCCTTTTAAATAATACACTTTTTCAATCTTCTTGCCAAAATGGGCAGTTTCACATTTTCCCATATTGTATTCCATTTGTATATCAGAGGGAAAACGTTAAAATGTATTATTAAAGAAATTATAGCAAGGCACTTGGATCAGTTCAAGCTAATCATGTGAAATCAACATGGTTTTGTGAAAGAGAAATCACACATGTTCAATCTATTGGATTTCTTTGAGGGGATAACATGAGTTGAGGACATTCTATGACTGTATGATTCTATGCCAAAGGGAACTGGTGCATGTACTGTACTTAGATTTCTACAGGCATTTGATAGTTTTATCATGGAAAGTAAATGCTCATTGTGTAGGGGTTAGCATATTGTCATGGATAGAAGTTTGCCTAGCTAACAGGAAGCAAGAGGATAGGCATGAACGGATCTTTTCAGGTTGTCAAATATGATGAGTGGTGCACAATAGAGATCAGTGTTGAACCTCAACTGTTTACTATTTATTATAAGTGATTTGAACGACGAAACAGAAGATGTCATTGTAAAATTTGCTGAAAACGTAAAGGTAGGAAAGTAAGTCGTGAAGAGAGTATAAGGAGGCTACAAGAGTGTACAGATAGGTTAAATGAGTAGCAAAGATGTAGCAAATGGAATACAATATGGGAAAATGTGAAACTGCCCATTTTGGCAAGAAGATTGAAAAAGTGTATTATCTAAAAGGGTGAGAAATTGCAGCGCTGTGAGACGTAGAGAGAGCTGGATGTCCTAATGGACGAATCACAAAAGGTTAGTAAGCATCCAGTAGTTCGAAAAGCTAATTGAATATCATCATCATTTATCACAAATGCAATTTCAAGATGGGGACTATGCTTCAGTTATACATCCCAGAAGAAGCAATAATTCAGGAAATGGAAGGAAGGGAATTACAATCTGGTTATTTATCACCACCAGAGAAGTGGTAGAGTAATTGTTGGAGCTATGAGCTGACAAGATCCCAAGCCCTGATGTACTTCATCCTAAGAGTCTTAGTAGCTACTGAGTTAGTCAATATAATTATTTTAATTTTTCAAAAATTTATTAATTCTTAGATGTTCCCATTATGTTAGAAGATTGTGAATGTAATTCCTTTATTCAGAAAGGAAGAGAGGGGGACAGAAACCTTCAGATCAATTAGCTTCAATGTTTATCAGAGAGAAAATATTAAAATGTATGGGTGGGAACCAAAATTGTAGTTCGAGCATAGAAAAGGTTGAGAGTAGGGAGGTCCAAAATAAAGTTTCAGGGACGCAAGATGGCACCGGCAAGCAAGAAGTTAGTTTGAAGTGTCTACTTCAACGCCAGGAGCGTCCAGAATAAAAGGTGGGTGAAATTGCAGCATGGGTTAATACCTGGGACTTCGATGTTGTGGCCATTTCGGTGACATGGATAGAGCAGGGACAGGAATGGTTGTTGCAGGTTCCAGGATTGAGACGTTTCAGTAAGAACAGAGAAGATGGTTAAAAAGGTGGGGGGTGGGGGGGGGGGGGGGGGGGTGCGGGGAGGTGTGGCATTGTTGGTCAAGGACAGTATTACAGTTGCAGAAAGGATGTTTGGGGACTTATCAACTGAGGTAGTATGGGCTGAGGTTAGAAACAGGAAAAGGAGAGGTTGGATAATAAAATGGGAGGCTGGATGAACACAGCAGGCCAAGCAGCATCTCAGGAGCACAAAAGCTGACGTTTCGGGCCTAGACCCTTCATCAGAGAGACTCTCTCTGATGAAGGGTCTAGGCCCGAAACGTCAGCTTTTGTGCTCCTGAGATGCTGCTTGGCCTGCTGTGTTCATCCAGCCTCACATTTTATTATCTTGGAATTCTCCAGCACCTGCAGTTCCCATTATCTCAAGGAGAGGTTGGAGTTTTCTATAGACCTCCAAATAGTTCCAGAGATGTAGAGGAAAGGATAGCAAAGATGATTCTCGATAGGAGTGAGAGAGACAGGGTAGTTGTCATGGGGGACCTCAACTTTCTAAATATTGACTGGAAACACTATAGTTTGAGTACTATGGGTGGGTCAGTTTTTGTCCAGTGTGTGCAGGAGGGCTTCCTGACACAGGATGTAGATAGGCCAACAAGGGGCAAAGCCACATTAGATTTGGTACTAGGTAATGAGCCCGGCCAGGTGTTAGATTTGGAAGTAGGTGAGCACTTTGGTGATAGTGATCACAATTCTGTTACGTTTTCTTTAGTGATGGAAAGGGATAGGTGTATACCACTGGGAAAGCGTTATAGCTGGGGGAAAGGCAATTACGATGAGATTAGGCAAGATTTAGGAAGCATAGGACGGGGAAGGAAACTGCAGGGGATTGGCACATTAGAAACGTGGAGCTTATTCAAGGAAAAGCTCCTGTGTGTCCTAGATAAGTATGTACCTGTCAGGCAGGGAGGAAGCTGTAGAGCGCGGGAGCCGTGGTTTACGAAGGAGGTGGAATCTCTGGTCAAGAGGAAGAAGGCGGCTTATGTTAGGATGCAATGTGATGGCTCAGTTAAGGCGCTTGAGGGTGGCAAGGTAGCCAGGAAAGACCTAAAAAGAGAGAGCTCAGAAGAGCCAGGAGGAGACATAAGAAGTTGTTGGCGGATAGGATCAGGGTAAACCCTAAGGCTTTCTATAGGTATTTAAGGAATAAAAGAATGACAAAAGATTAGGGCCAATCAAGGATAGTAGTGGGAAGCTGTGTGTGGAGTCAGAGGAGATCAGGGAAGCACTAAATGAATATTTTTCAACAGCATTCACTCTAGAAAAACGACAATGTTGTCAAGGAGAATACTGAGATACAGGCTACTAGACTAGGTGGGATGGAGGTTCACAAGGAAGAGGTATTAGAAACCCTACAGAGAGTGAAGATAGATAAGTCCCCTGGGCCAGATGGGAGTTATCCTAGGATCCTCTGGGAAGCCAGGGAGGAGATTGCCGAGCCTTTGGCATTGATCTTTAACTCACCATGGTCTACAGAAATATTGCCAGAAAACTAGAGGATAGCAAATGTGATTCCCCTGTTCAAGGGGAGTAGAGACAACCCTGGTAATTATAGACCAGTGAGCCTTACCTCAGTTGTTGGTAAAGTGTTAGAAAGGGTTATAAGGGATAGGATTTATAATCATCTAGAAAAGAATAAATTGATTAGGGATAGTCAGCACGGTTTTGTGAAGGGAAGGTCGTGCCTCACAAACCTTATTGAGTTCTTTGAGAAGGTGACCAAACAGGTAGATGAGAGTAAACTGGTTGATGTGGTGTATATGGATTTCAACAAGGCATTCGATAAGGATCCCCACAATAGGCTATTGTACAAAATGCGGAGGAATGGAATTGTGGGAGATATAGCAGTTTGGTTTGGAAATTGGCTTGCTTAAAGAAGACAGAGGGTGGTAGTTGATGGGAAATGTTCATCCTGGAGACCAGTTACTAGTAGTGTACCGCAAGGGTCGGTGTTGGGTCCACTGCTGTTTGTCATTTTTATAAATGACCTGGATGAGGGCATAGTAGGATGGGTTAGTAAATTTGCAGACGACACCAAGGTCGGTGGAGTTGTGGATAGTGACGAAGGATGCTGTAGGTTGCAGAGAGACATAGATAAGCTGCAGAGCTGGGCTGAGGGGTGGCAAATGGAGTTTAATGCAGACAAGTGTGAGGTGATGCATTTTGGTAGGAGTAACCGGAAGGCAAAGTACTGGGCTAATGGTAAGATTCTTAGTAGTGTAGATGAGCAGAGAGATCTCAGTGTCCATGTACACAGATCCTTGAAAGTTGACAGGGCTGTTAAGAAGGCATACAGTGTTTTAGCTTTTATTAATAGAGGGATCGAGTTCCGGAACCAAGAGGTTATGCTGCAGCTGTACAAAACTCTGGTGCGGCCACACTTGGAGTATTGTGTACAGTTCTGGTCACCGCTTTATAAGGAGGATGTGGAAGCTTTGGAAAGGGTGCAGAGGAGACTTACTAGGATGTTGCCTGGTCTGGAGGGAAGGTCTTACAAGGAAAGGCTGAGGGACTTGAGGCTGTTTTCATTGGAGAGAGGGTGGTTGAGAGGTGACTTAATTGAAACATATAAAATAATCAGAGGGTTAGATAGGGAGAGCCTTTTTCCTAGGATGGTGACGGCGAGCACGAGGGGGCATAGCTTTAAATTGAGGGGTGAAAGATATAGGACAGATGTCAGAGGTAGTTTATTATTCAGAGTAGTAAGGGAATGTAATGCTTTGCCTGCAATGGTAGTAGATTCGCCAATTTTAGGTACATTTAAGTTGTCATTGGATAAGCATATGGACGTACATGGAATTGTGTAGGTTAGGTGGGCTTCAGATCGGTATGACAGGTCAGCACAACATTGAGGGCCAAAGGGCTTGTACTGTGCTGTAATGTTCTATGTAATGGTAAAGAAGTTATAGCAGAGACAACAGTGAGATTACATCTACAGTAGCGTGCATGGTATTGGTCACTATTTAAGGAAGATGTAAAAGAATAAATGGAAGCAGTTCAGTGATGGTTTGCTCAACTAATGCATGGTTTGAGCAGGATGGCTTGAGAAAAGATTGAATGAGCTAGGTTTATATCCATTGGAATTTAGAAAAGCAAGAGGTAACTTGATAGGATCATTATATGATCCTGAGGGGACTTGGCAGGGTGATGGGCAGTAGATGTTTCCTCTCACATGAGAATCTAGAATTCAAAGTCACTATTATAAATCTCAGTCTCCATCTCAGGCAACCAGCTTGTAACTGATGTCCATTTCAAGCCCACCAACTCCCACAGCTACCTACAATACACCTCCTCCCACCCACCCTCCTGCAAAAATTCCATCCCCTATTCCCAATTTCTTCGCCTCCGCTGCATCTGCTCCCACGATGAGGCATTCCACTCCTGCACATCCCAGATGTCCAAGTGCTTCAAGGACCGCAACCTTCCCCCCACAGTGATCGAGAACGCCCTTGACCGCGTCTCCTGCATTTCCCGCAACACATCCCTCACACCCCGCCCCCGCCACAACCGCCCAAAGAGGATCCCCCTCGTTCACACACCACGCCACCAACCTCCGGATACAACGCATCATCCTCCGACACTTCCGCCATCTGCAATCCGACCCCACCACCCAAGACATTTTTCCATCCCCACCCCTGTCTGCTTTCCGGAGAGACCACTCTCTCCGTGACTCCCTTGTTCGCTCCAACCTGATCACACCCGACACCTTCCCCTGCAACCGCAGGAAATGCTACACTTGCCCCCACACCTCCTCCCGCACCCCTATCCCAGGCCCCAAGATGACTTTCCACATTAAGCAGAGGTTCATCTGCCAATGTGGTATACTGCATCCACTGTACCCGGTGTGGCTTCCTCTACATTGGGGGAGACCAAGCGGAGGCTTGGGGACCGCTTTGCAGAACACCTCCGCTCGGTTCGCAATAAACAACTGCACCTCCCAGTCGCAAACCATTTCCACTCCCCCTCCCATTCTTTAGATGACATGTCCATCATGGGCCTCCTGCAGTGCCACAATGATGCCACCCGAAGGCTGCAGGAACAGCAACTCATTCCGCTTGGGAACCCTGCAGCCCAATGGTATCAATGTGGACTTCACCAGCTTCAAAACTCCCCTTCCCCCACCGCATCCCAAAACCAGCCCAGTTCGTCCCCTCCCCCCACTGCATCCCAAAACCAGTCCAACCTGTCTCTGCCTCCCTAACCTGTTCTTCCTCTCACCCATCCCTTCCTCCCTCCCCAAGCCGCACCTCCATCTCCTACCAACTAACCTCATCCCACCTCCTTGACCTGTCCATCTTCCCTGGACTGACCTATCCCCTCCCTTCCTATCTTCTTTTCTCTCCATCTTCGGTCCGCCTTCCCCTCTCTCCCTATTTATTCCAGAACCCTCACCCCATCCTCCTCTGTGATGAAGGGGTCTAGGCCCGAAACGTCAGCTTTTGTGCTCCTGAGATGCTGCTGGGCCTGCTGTGTTCGTCCAGCCTCACATTTCATTATATTATAAATCAGATTGTTCATTTGTGGTAGAAGCAAAGTCCTGATTATCTTTGGAGGCAGAGGTAAATAGATTCTTGTTAAGCAAGGAGGTGAAAGTTTAATAAGGGTAATTAAGAATGGGGATTTGAGAATTTGGGAAACAAAGTTGTTTCTTGTGGTGCTCTAGAGAGTTCAGTCAGAAGGTTAAACCAGTAAAACTGGTGAATGACACCTTGAATATCTCAAAATGGAGAATCAATATGTTCATTTCCAAATTTCTCTCCCCCCTCCCCCCGATTTAGGTAATGTTTTGTCCCTTGCTGTTGTCATATATTATTGATTTAGACTTAAAGTGTGTCAGACATGATTGGAAGATTTTCAGATGACAAAAATTGCCTATGCACTTGATAGGGAGGATGGCTTTTTAATACAGGAAGATACCACTTGTTTGGTTGAGTGGGTGAAAAGAATAGAATTAAATCCAAAGAACTACAACATTATGCATTTGGCCAGGGCAAACAGTTGAAGACAGTGCACAATAAATGGGAGGGTACTGAGGGTGTTGGATGAAATTAGAAACCTTATATTACATGGCCACATGTCCCTGAAGATTGGCAAGGCAGGTGGATAAGATGGCAAACAAGGCATACAGGATGCTTTTCCTCATTGGGTGGCATATTGAATACAAGAGTTGAAACTGTATAAGGCATTGGTTGGGCCACAGACTGGATTTGCATGCACAGTTCTGGTCACCACATTATACTTTTTATTCGTTTATGGGATGTGAACATCACTGGCTTTGTCAGCATTTGTTTCTCATCTCTAGGCGCCCTTGAGAAGGTGCTGGTGAGCTGCCTTGAATTGTTGCAGTTCACCTAGTTTGGGTTGACCCCCAATGCCATTAGGGATGGAATTCCAGGATTTTGACCCAGCAGCAGTGAAGGAATGATAATATATTATTTCCAAATCAGGATGGTGAGTCACTTGGAGAGAAACACGACGATGGTGGTGTTCCATGTATCTGCTGCCGTTGTCCTTTTAGATGGAAGTGGTCATGGATTTGGAAGGTGCTGACTGAGGATCTTGGGTGAATTCCTGCAGTGCATCTTGTAGACAATACACACTGCTACTACTGAGCAGACTGTACAGGAAGTGGATGTAGTGCTAATCTAATAATAGTTTTTTTCTGGATGATAACAAGCTTCTTGAATTCCTTTGGAATTGCACCATCCAGCCAAGTGGGGAGTATTCGATCACTTTCCTGACTTGTGCCTTGTAGATGGTGGATAGGCTTTGGGGAGTCAGGATGTGGGATACTCACTAGTCTTCCTAGCTTCTGACCTGCACTTGTAGCCACTGTTTATGTAGTGAGTCCAGTTGAGTTTGTTTAATGGAAACCGCTAGGATGTTGATCGTTTGGATCAAGTGATGGTACCACTATTGCAAGTCAAAGGGTGGTAGCACATATGTTACAGCCCAAGCCTGGATATTTCCAGATCTTGTTGCATTGAACGTGGACTACTTCTGTTTGAGGAGTCTCAAATGGTGCTGAACATTGTGCCATCACCAGCAAACATCCCCACTTCTGACCTTATGATGGAGTGAAGGCCATTGATGAAGCAGTGAAGATGGTCGGAACTCCTGCAGAGATGTCCTGAAGCTGAGATGACTGATCAACAACCACAACCATCTTCCTACATGTCAGGTATGACGCCAAAGAGCAGAGAGTTTGCTCCCTGATGACCAATGGTACCAGTTTTGCTAGGGTTCCTTGATGCTAAGGGCTGTCACTCACACCTCACCTCTGGAATTCAGCTCTTTGTCCATGTTTGAAGCAAGGCTGGAGCTGAGTGGCCCTGATGCCACCCAAACTGGGTGTCAATGAGTAGGTTATTGTTGGTAGCACTGTTGATGGCCCCTTTAGTGGGTTGCAGATTCAATGCAATACTGCTGCTGTTGATGGCCCACAGTGCCTCATGGATTCCCAGTTTGGAGTTGTTAGATCCGTTCAAAGTCTTTCCTATTTAGCATGGTGATGGTGACATACAATGGGGCAGAGGGTATTCTGAATGTGACCTCATCTCTACAGCAACTGTGCAGTGATCACTCTTACTGATGTTGTCATGGACAGGCACATCTCTAGATGGCAGATTGGTAAGGATAAGATCAAGTATGTTTTTCCAAACAGTGAATTCCTTCAGAGGAAACGACAAGGATGAATCTACTAGGAACACGCATTGGTTTCCCTGTCAGGTTCTCCTAATGTTGAGCTTGTTTGGCGAGTTTAGTAAAGTGAAGGTTGAAGCAATAATCCCCCTAATTAGAACTCACCAGAAAGTCACCCTGCCCCTTTTGAAAGAAACAATGGCACAAGTTGCTCTCGCATTGAGATGGACGTCATATTTTGTGTCTGACTCTGCACTGCATGTTGTCAATAGCCTATGTCAGGCAGACCCCTCTAAATTCTGCCCATTGTCTTCACATGCCTTGTTGACAATTTATACATTTGCATTACTTGATCAGTCTGTCCTTTCTGAAACACTAAACTTTTCCTGTTGCTCTTAAAATAAGCCATTTATTTTAATGATTCATTGCACCCCATCATTTCTTAAATGACCTGCTGTCTCTTTCAAGTCAGGCTGCAATGCCAAAGCCTCTTAAAATGGACAGTTTAATTACAAGCAGAAAATTGTTAACAGCAACAATAACTGTGGAGCAAATGCAGTAGGTTAAATAGATCAAAAAATTCCATATTCATTTACCCTATTACATGTCTGCATTCTATGAAGTAATATTTATATAAAAGCTTTTAGGGTTCTACTGATTAGCATTTATAAATTCAGCCTACCCTGACCTTAAAGGGAACTTATAGGTGGTAAAATCTACACTCACTGGCTGGATGACTTCAATAAGAATGGCCCGATTAGAAGCAATATCATGCCAGAACAGCTGTGCCCTGTCAAACTTCACTAAAGATAAAGGGCTTGGAGTTGGATGTTGCTGGATAGGCAACTTACTTGAGGATAGAAATACATGGACAGAAACACCACAATGACGCTCACTCAGGATTCCTCTGTGAATATCACTTCCTTTACAATAACACAATCTACCTTTGACATTCAAATACTACCTCATCCTTCATTTTCAAAAGGGAGCAGTCATTCAATTCAGTATCAGTCATTGAAGCAAATGAATCATCAGCTCTTTGTTCTGATGTGGCCACAACATACTCGTCACCTAACTAAGTGTCTGCAAATACATGCATTTTCATACATGTTTGACCTCAAGCAACAGCAAAGTATTACAGTGAATATTAAAGTTAATAGAGCACAGTCTGAAGTGAATTCAAACCAATCTGCCCTTTCCTAACAGCATGCTTTCATTCACTGGCAGTCTGTGCCTTTCACTAATTCCAGTGTCTCTATTGGGGTTCAGCCCGAGGGCCAGGAGATCACAAGTATGATTAGTTGCCCCTTTACTACAAAAGGTAGTTAAGATTAGATTCCCTACAGCGTGGAAACAGGCCCTTTGGCCCAACAAGTCCACACTGCCCCTTGAAGTATCCCACCCAGACCCATCCACCTATAACCCACGTACCCTGAACACTACAGGCAATTTAGCATGGCCAATCCACCTAACCTGCAAATCTTTGCACTGTGGGAGGAAACTGGTGCACCTGGAGGAAACACACATGGGGAGAATGTGCAAACTCCACACAGACAGACAGTCACCCGAGCCTGGGACCCTGGCAAGATGAGGCTGCAGTGCTAACCACTGTGCCACTGTGCTCCCTTTGTGAGGTTTGTGAGGTTAAGGTGACTCTGCTCTCAGAGCAATGTATTGCCAGCAAGCTGCTGGTACTGGCTATACTTCTGCAGCTTTTCCTACCAGACTGGCATCACTTCCACATTGCAGTGATCTAGTTTTTGGGTGGGGAAGGTCACAGGTCTGCAAACAGCAGTGCCAGTCAGGTTGATGTAAGCTATCACTGTTACGTGGGATGATGTGCTTTAATGGTGGCTCTCAAATCCTGAAAAGCCAGAGAAAGATGCTTGTAACACTTTCCAAAAGGTCTGGAAGCCAATACACAGATTGTTATCTGATCTTGCCCCTTCTTCCAGCAAAGCAATGTTTCTTGTCAGAGCATGTACCACCTTGGCCCAGGACACTCTTAAGAGTCCGATTCCAAGATCTACTGATAGGTCTGAATTAAAAGAGGTAGAGATTTATAGTTTTCTTTTCTCATCAAGTATGAAGGCAGCCATCTTTAATGGTTACTAACACTTTCCTCCCACCAGAAATAAAGCCCAGAGAGTCAACCGACAATCGCGTAGTTAATGCCCGACACGAGACTTCTCATCCGATCAGGTATCTCACTTGATATGACCCGACCTGCCTATCATAGGCCCAGCAGTCCCTTGGATTTTGGTGAATATTGCTGCATGTCCAGCTCACATGGATATGAAGACCTGAACTGATGTGAAGGTGAGTATATTTTGGAGGTATTGTGGGGGTCAAAGGAAGAGGGGTCTCAATGTTTGGAGGCAAAAGCAGGGGTTTGGCTTTGAACAGTCATTCCCCTGGTGGTCATCCATGCCTCCAAATACCCTGAATTGAGGCAAATGGAGACCACCCCCCACCAACTACCCTGGCAAGTAGATCAACATGGTTTTCTCGTTGGAAAAACAGCCACCCTTTGCCTGCAGGTAATTGGGTCAATGGTGGGTTTAGACATTTAATGGTTATTAGTTGACCACTTGAGAGTTTTAATTGGTGGTAGGTCAAGAAAGCCATCCAAAGACAACCCCACTCAGAACGTGAGGCTGGATGAACACAGCAGGCCAAGCAGCATCTCAGGAGCACAAAAGCTGACGTTTCGGGCCTAGACCCTTCATCAGAGAGGGGGATGGGGAGAGGGAACTGGAATAAATAGGGAGAGGGGGGGAGGCGGACCGAAGATGGAGAGAAATGAAGATAGGTGGAGAGAGTATAGGTGGGGAGGTAGGGAGGGGATAGGTCAGTCCAGGGAAGATGGACAGGTCAAGGAGGTGGGATGACTAGGTAGATAGGGGTGCAGCTTGGGGTGGGAGGAAGGGATGGGTGAGAGGAAGAGCAGGTTAGGGAGGCAGAGACAGGTTGGACTGGTTTTGGGATGCAGTGGGTAGAGGGGAAGAGCTGGGCTGGTTGTGTGGTGCAGTGGGGGGAGGGGACGAACTGGGCTGGTTTAGGGATGCAGTTGGGGAAGGGGAGATTTTGAAACTGGTGAAGTCCACATTGACACCATTAGGCTGCAGGGTTCCCAGGCGGAATATGTGCTGCTGTTCCTGCAACCTACGGGTGGCATCATTGTGGCACTGCAGGAGGCCCATGATGGACATGTCATCAAGAGAATGGGAGGGGGAGTGGAAATGGTTTGCGACTGGGAGGTGCAGTTGTTTGTTGCGAACCGACCGGAGGTGTTCTGCAAAGCGGTCCCCAAGCCTCCGCTTGGTTTCCCCAATGTAGAGGATGCCACACCACATACAGTGGATGCAGTATACCACATTGGCAGATGTGCAGTGAACCTCTGCTTAATGTGGAATGTCATCTTGGGGCCTGGGATAGGGGTGAGGGAGGAGGTGTGGGGGCAAGTGTAGCATTTCCTGCGGTTGCAGGGGAAGGTGCCGGGTGTGGTGGGGTTGGAGGGCAGTGTGGAGCGAACAAGGGAGTCACGGAGAGAGTGGTCTCTCCGGAAAACAGACAGGGGTGGGGATGGAAAAATGTCTTGGGTGGTGGGGTCGGATTGTAGATGGCGGAAGTGTCGGAGGATGATGTGTTGTATCCGGAGGTTGGTGGCGTGGTGTGTGAGAACGAGGGGGATCCTCTTTGGCCGGTTGTGGCGGGGACAGGGTGTGAGGGATGTGTTGTGGGAAATGTGGGAGACGCGGTCAAGGGCGTTCTTGATCACTGTGGGGGGAAGTTGCGGTCCTTAAAGAACTTGGACATCTGGGATGTGCGGGAGTGGAATGTCTTATCGTGGGAGCAGATGCAGCGGAGGCAGAGGAATTGGGAATAGGGGATGGAATTTTTGCAGGAGGGTGGGTGGGAGGTGGTGTATTCTAGGTAGCTGTGGGAGTCGGTGGGCTTGAAATGGACATCAGTTACAAGCTGATTGCCTGAGATGGAGACTGAGAGGTCCAGGAAGGTGAGGGATGTGCTGGAGATGGCCCAGGTGAACTGAAGGTTGGGGTGGAAGGTGTTGGTGAAGTGGATGAGCTGTTCGAGCTCCTCTGGGGAGGAAGAGGCGGCGCCGATACAGTCATCAATGTACCGGAGGAAGAGGTGGGGTTTGGGGCCTGTGTAGGTGCGGAAGAGGGACTGTTCCATGTAACCTACAAAGAGGCAGGCATAGCTGGGGCCCATGCAGGTGCCCATGGCCACCCCCTTAGTCTGTAGGAAGTGGGAGGAGTCAAAAGAGAAGTTGTTGAGGGTGAGGACGAGTTCGGCTAGACGGATGAGGGTGTCGGTAGAGGGGGACTGGTCGGGCCTGCGGGACAGGAAGAAGCGGAGGGCCTCGAGGCCTTCTGCATGCAGAATGCAGGTGTATAGGGACTGGACGTCCATGGTGAAGATGAGGTGTTGGGGGCCAGGGAATTGGAAGTCCTGAGGAGGTGGAGGGCGTGGGTTGTGTGTGGCTTCCTCTACATTGGGGAAACCAAACGGAGGCTTGGAGACCACTTTGCAGAACACCTCCGCTCAGTTCGCAACAAACAACTGCACCTCCCAGTCGCAAACCATTTCCACTCCCCCTCCCATTCTTCAGATGACATGTCCATCATGGGCCTCCTGCAGTGCCACAATGATGCCACCTGTATGTTGCAGGAACAGCAACTCATTCCACCTGGGAACCCTGCAGCCTAATGGTATCAATGTGGACTTCACCAGTTTCAAAATCTCCCCTTCCCCAACTGCATCCCTAAACCAGCCCAGCTCTTCCCCTCCACCCACTGCATCCCAAAACCAGTCCAACCTGTCTCTGCCTCCCTAACCTGTTCTTCCTCTCACCCATCCCTTCCTCCCACCCCAAGCCGCACCCCCATCTACCTACTAACCTCATCCCACCTCCTTGACCTGTCCGTCTTCCCTGGACTGACCTATCCCCTCCCTACCTATACTCTCTCCACCTATCTTCTTTTCTCTCCATCTTCGGTCCACCTCCCCCTCTCTCCCTATTTATTCCAGAACCCTCACCACATCCCCCTCTCTGATGAAGGGTCTCGGCCCGAAACGTCAGCTTTTGTGCTCCTGAGATGCTGCTTGGCCTGCTGTGTTCATCCAGCCTCACATTTTATTATCTTGGATTCTCCAGCATCTGCAGTTCCCATTATCTCTCCCCACTCAGAATTTAAAGGTTGAGGTGGTATAAAGAGGGTGGGTATGTCAAATGTGAATCTGTCCTATTAGTTCCCCTTTCCATCAATTATTTATCACTTCTAGGGAGTGGAAATCCCACCAAAAAGTTGAAACATGTTCCTACATGAAGCCCATAAATACTGCTAAGTGTTCAAAAGTTAGACCTGTCAGTTGCAGTAAATCCTCCAAAAATGACCTGTGCCTGTGCTTCAGCTTTGGCTGTCCTCAGCTATCCTTCCAGGCACTTGCTTAGCATGTCTGAGTTAAAAGCTTTCAAAACCATGGAAAGGCTTTTCCTCAACCATTCTCTCAGAAGGCAGTCCATCCTCAGCAACTTCCATTATCTTACATTCATTGCATTTCAACTCATTGTGCCTACTACACCCCATCGCCTATCTCCAAACTCCAACCTCTCCCTCAGCTGCTGTATGAACGAACAATGGCTGAGCTTCACCCTCTTTGTTGAGATGAAGTGGGATTAAAACGTACAGGGAAGGAATTGTGTTGTTCTAGACAGATTATAGTAGGAGAGAGTGTTGGTATACTGTCACCAATTTGCAGCTTCTCTATTACAGTACCTTCACCAACTCTTGGGACAAGTGTAGTGCCTTCTCTCACAGCCATGTCCTTACAAGGTGCTTTTTTTTTAAGCCTGGGAATGCTCTTTCTCATCTTTCACCAAGCCTTTGGCTCTCTTCTTCATCCCTCTGTCATTGTTTTATCATTCTTGTGTTTTGCCAATCTGAAGCATTATTGCTGTGTTACACTGATTTAAATACTAAGTACACCTGTATAAACTTCCACACTAGAATAGGAAACTGCTTTATGGTCAATTATTTTATGTAGCTGTTTGAGGTGCCCTCAAAAGGCTCTGGTATAGAGCTATATGTTCTAACATTTCTAAAAATCTTGCCAATTATGCACAAACCACTAATTTCCCCACGTGCTTGATAACCAAATCAACATCTATGCAGTTCCTCATTTCCAGATGTATCTGTCATCAGAAATATCAATGAACCAAATAGAAAACTGGTACTAAGGAAGAACAGTCTCATTGTTACTGTAACCATTTAATTAAGCATGTGTTGTCTGATTTTTCCAAATTCTGAAGGTAGTTGAAGCTTCATGATACTTATGTTCAGGTGTTTTCCTTGCTTATTCGAGAAAAGTTTATATTTTTGAAATTTGGGTAGATAAGACTTGCAATTCTGTATGGGTTCTCCCGGTTTCCCACCATGAAGTTGGCAGAACAGCAGTAAAGACCTGAGCCAAATGAGGTAAGTAGATTGACAAAGCTCCAGGAGAGACAGAAAACAATGTTTCAAAATTACTACTGGAGATCAGAAGCACCTCTGTAGAACTTCTACCCACTTTCTTTGCTATTTTCACTTCAACTGAAGAGTAGATGAGAGCAGAGGAGGCAAAGTAGGTGAATGTTATTCAATGCACCTAATGAATTACTTCTATAGCCCATGTATACTCACATTCAATGCAGATTCTACTGTGACAATCTAGTATTAGAAACCTAAGAAAAAAGGTCATTTCATATTGAATCAAATTTTGACATATCTTTGGGGTCTCAGCTTCACTCTTCTTTCTGCTCCCCCTAACCACTAATTCTCTAGTCTTTCTAAAACTTATTGAACTAGTCTTGAATATATTAAAAACAGCTTCCACTACATTCTGAGAAAAAGAATTCCACAATCTAATGACGCATAAAATTTACACAAATGCTCTTTACTAGTCAGGACAGCCTCTGGGAATCTCTTGGTAGTCAAACGTTCTGGGTAAAGAGGGAGAAATAATAGAAGAATTATTCCAGACAGATGCATTTGCACCTTAGCATAATCAGAATCTGCCCTATATCAGCAGCCACCTTTAAAGAGTGAAATAATTGTATTTGGGCATTTTGAAAAAACCTGTACATCAAAACTTCTAATCCTCAAGGAAGCTAATGATTGAGGTTATGTGCTTAAGCAGCCAGAGCCACAACCCACTTCAAAAGCTAAGTGAGGCTTTGTCACATGTGATTAATGGAACCAGTGCCTTGAGTTTTAACATCAATGGATCTTTCCCTGTAAGAGGAGTCGCTATTTAGTGGATTTTACAACCTGCAGTGGAAAAATGCATTCTGAAAATAGCAGTGTTCTATTTTCCCCTCAAATCAAACAATACTTCCAACCCCATGAGGTACAGGCAGCAACACAAGAAAGCCCTTCACTTTTAGTGACAGTCTGGATTCTCTGAAGTGAAAGGCATTATTAACTAATCATGTTTATTATGTTGTAGTGCTTCTTGAACAAGTAGTTTGGAAATCTGCTAGGATACCATCTCTGCTCATACAAAGTGGATAAATTTAGCTTTTCAGTTCAGTTAGCTACCTGTTGTTTAATCACAGATAAATAATTTCATACAGGCTCTAGTTCTAATATTCATCTGTTCTTCAGCACTTATTTTAAATCGACTAACATGACAAGGTCTGCAACTGCACAGTAATCGAGTCCATGGTTCCAATCAGTGAGCGGCACGGTGGCTGTGGTTAGCACTGCAGTCTCAGTGCCAGGGACCCGGGTTAAATTCCCACCTCAGGCGACCATCTGTGTGGAGTTTGCACATTCTCCACATGTCTGCGTGGGTCTCCTCTGGGTGCTCTGGTTTCCTCCCACAGTCCAAAGATGTGCAGATTAGGTGGACTGACCATGCTAAATTGCCCATAGTGTTCAGGGGTGTGGGGGTTATAGGGGGATGGGTCTGGGTGGGAAGCTTCAAGGGGCGGTGTGGACTTGTTGGGCCGAAGGGCCTGTTTCCACACCGTAGGGAATCTAATCTAATCATGTTATGCCTTAAAAAAGGGTTGACAATTCTGCTATGATAGAATTTCCAATCTATCTCAAGTTGTCAGGTGGTGTGACACAAGTAATACATATTTCCCTGTACGCAGGGAGGAAAAGCTACATGGCCTTTCCCCAGGGCTGCCTGCCCACACTTCCTCTTGCAAACAACCAACTGTATTTCAAAAGCAGCAAAACTAAATCTCTGATCAAAAACTCACTTAAACCAAAGACCCTGTTCTCCCTCCCCCTCCAAATTCTAATGTCAGCTAAGTTATGTGGTCAATTACAGAATGTAGATCATATACAAATCCTAAATGTAATAAGATGCAACTTATCTTTTTCTGCTTATCAAAAAGGAGCTTTAATGGAAATACAAGTGGGAATAGAAACTGACTAATTGAAATGGAAATATAAAACCCTAAATTTAATATTAAATATTAATATAATCTAGAAATATAATATAGCCCTGAATCCAGACGCCTAACCCTTCAACACTGACTTTGCCTTTCAGGGGTTGAAGGGAACATATTAAAGTGCAGCTGCTCAGGTCAGATCTGACATTTTTTCTCTATCTAAATCAACATGCAGCACAACTGGAGTGTTTTCCACTGATAGGGTCTGCATTTGGAGGGGTAAGTTATCATTTTGGATATGGTCCCAGGATCCCTTTGTAGGTGGAAGGTTATACGTTTATATGCAAGGTATGATGGGCCTTGCTGGTGCACCTAAGTTGGTGTGGGTTGGCATTGATGGTGTCAGGAAGTATTGGGGGAAGGGGTAAAGGGGTGTGGGCACTAACAGCAGGAACATTTATTTTCTTCATAGCTTTGATAAAAAAATATGCTGCCAGTTCTCCAAAGCAGGTCTTCTGTCCAGTCCACCCCATACCTGTATTGTCTTTCCGGGGCCATCTGCTCTCACTCCCAGTTTTACAACCCACCTCAAAACAAAACTTCAAACTTCCACAGTACATTTTACCAAGTCAGGTTTGCAGAACCAGGAATTATCCCAATTCAGGAATGAAAAATTACATCTGTTTCTCATCATGGTCCCATCATTACATATGGGCATTCTCTTCCTGGTTTGAAGATGGTTCACCTGAAGCTGCTACCTCCAGATCAAGTACTGTGTGGATCCCTTTTCCTATTTCCAGCCAAGTATCTCCCGCTGATACCCAACATGTACTTCAAATGGCTTATAATCTCTTTGGCTCCAGAAGTCCATGCTAACAGCAAGCCTGAGATTTTCAGCCAGAGCAAGAATCAATACCTCCATAATTCATTGAAAGCCAGATAAATGTCACACTTCTTGCACAGTCACAAGTGTCCTTGTATACAAAGTTAATTTGTTTAAATAAGTGATTGTAAATCATTACGGAAAATGTGAATTTGCAAAGTGTTGTACAATTTAAATTAAACTGAAACAAAACTGATGAACTCTGGGTGTGAGGGAAATGTAGTATGGAAAGTGGTAATTCAGCCTGAAAGTCAAATAAACATCATTTGTTGTTAAGTAAATAAAGTGTTTGAGTGGTAATGGGAACTGCAGATGCTGGAGAATCCAAGATAATAAAATGTGAGGCTGGATGAACACAGCAGGCCAAGCAGCATCTCAGGAGCACAAAAGCTGACGTTTCGGGCCTAGACCCTTCAGAGAGGGGGATGGGGAGAGGGAACGGGAATAAATAAGGAAAGGGGGGAGGCGAACTGAAGATGGAGAGAAAACAAGATAGGTAAGAGGAGAGTATAGGTGAGGAGGTAGGGAGGGGATAGGTCAGTCCAGGGAAGATGGACAGGTCAAGGAGGCAGGATGAGGTGGTAGGTAGGAAGGGGAGGTGCGGCTTGAGTTGGGAGGAAGGGATGGGTGGGAGAGAGAACAGGTTAGGGAAGCGGAGACAGGCTGGGCTGGTATTGGGAAGCAGTGGAGGAGGGGAGATTTTGAAGCTTGAGAAGTCCACATTGATACCATTGGGCTGCAGGGTTCCCAAACGGAGTATGAGTTGCTGTTCTTGCAACCTTCGGGTGGCATCATTGTGGCACTGCAGGAGGCCCATGATGGACATGTCGTCCGAGGAATGGGAGGGGGAGTTAAAATGGTTCGTGACTGGAGGTGCAGTTGTTTGTTGCGAACCGAGCGGAGGTGTTCTGCAAAGCAGTCCCCAAGCCTCCGCTTGGTTTCCCCAATGTAGAGGAAGCCACACCGGGTGCAATGGATACAATATGTCACATTGGCAGATGTGCAGGTGAACATCTGTTTGATATGCAAGGTCATCCTGGGATAGGGGTGAGGGAGGTGGTATGGGGACAAGTGTAGCACTTCCTGCGGTTGCAGGGGAAGATGCCGGGTGTGGTGGGGTCGGAGGGGAGTGTGGAGCAGACAAGGGAGTCGCGGAGAGAGTGGTCTCTCCAGAAGGCAGACAAGGGTGGGGACGGAAAAATGGCTTGGGTGGTGGGGTCGGATTGTAGATGGCGGAAGTGTCGGAGGATGATACGTTGTATCCAGAGGTTGGTGGGGTGGTATGTGAGGACGAGGGGGGATCCTCTGGGGGCGGTTGTGGTGCAGGAAATGCGGGAGACGCGGTCAAGGGCGTTCTCGACCACTGCGGGGGGGGGGGGAGGGAGAAGTTGCGGTCCTGGAAGAACATGGACATCTGGGATGTGTGGGAGTAGAATGCCTCATCCTGGGAGCAGATGCGGCAGAGGTGGAGGAATCGGGAATAGAGGGATGGAATTTTTGCAGGAGGGTTGGTGGGTGGGTGGGAGGTGGTATAGTGTTTGAGTTTGTTTCATCAGTACAATTTGAGTGAAATTGGCCAAATAGTGCAAAATTCTTAGGAATTTTTCACCTCTAATTGCGTAAAGCAAAAATTGAATTCATTCAGTGATCTATTATTTTTTGGTTCAAAATCATTTTGGCCAAAGTCACCTTGCACACAAAAATGGTCACACCACAGATCAAAATACTGAGGATGGTGTGTTACTGCCAGTTAGACAAAGAAGTGGCAGTGTAACTGGAAATTTAAAATCAGAAGGAAAAGAAAACCAGAAGCACAAACTAATTACTTTCCCCACATGCACAATTAAATTTTAATTCCAACAGATTAAAAATTTAATCTATTTTTAGAGAACATTTGCAGCACAAGAATTGGAAAAATTAACACTCATGTTCAAAGAGGCTTAGAGATGGCCCAAAAAAAATCCATGAATACATCTAGAGAAAATATTAAGTAGTTTAGTAAGTAAAAGATAATGAAACAGCAAAGCAGGCAGATGTTTAGATATAATGTGCAAGACAGAATCAGTTTGATTTAGAATGATGAACATGCATCTAACAGGTTTCTTTCAGTTCTTGGAGAGAATTACAGGTGCTTAGCAACAGTATTTCTGCAGGTGCTACATAACTGAATTTCAGAAGACTGTGAGCAACTAGGAATGGGCCAGATTTGCAGCCTACATAGTTCACAACTGCCCATGTCCCAAGAACAAATCGGAGAAACAATACCATTAGTAACACTACTGCTGCTAAAGCTGTTCAAATTAATAAAAGTAGGGTCATAAACAAATATAAGTTTACAACTGACATCAAATTGATTGTCAGGAGTGTTCCAAGCAATGGGGAATAAGTAAACCAAATGCAAGTGTAGGTTTTTTTTAATTAGATGAGCTGCTAACTGGCAAATTTAATTTAATCTGGAAAAATTAAAAATAACAATATTAGTGAAAGAAAATAACAACTAGAATATGAACTAAATGGCACTGGGCTACAAATTAACACATTCAAAAGCACTTGTCTCAAAGCAGTTTGTAGCCAATAAGGTTGTGTAATGCACAATATAAATGCAATTCTTTCTTTCCAGTCCACAACCCTGCAGTGGAATTTGCAGCTAATGATAACTCACTGAAACCAGTAGCTCAGCGTGGAGGTGCCTGAAGAAAAGTTGGCTGTTGGTTTGTTCACAAAGCTTGGTAGATGAATTGCAAACATTTCATCGCCAGCCAAGAAGACATCATCAGTGCATAGGTGGGTGATTCCTCTCGTGCTTGTATTTATATAGGTTGCCTTAGAGTAGTTAATGTTCTCGATTTTGATTGGTAGATATTTTAGTAACCTAAATCAAGTTTGTACTATGGTTTGTCAAGTCGCCATTTGATTGGCTGTTTGGAGGTTGTTTGAATCGTTTCTGCGCACCTTGGGTTTGTGGTGTTTGGTCTCTTCCGCGGATCCCCCGAGTTTGTTGTTCCCTTGTCCGAAATGGTTAGTAGGCTGGATCGATTTTGATGTGCTTGTTTATTGCTTCTTTGGATGAGTACCATGCCTCAATAAATTCCCGTTTTTGTTTGGTATTTCCTTGTGCCAGTACCTTCACGTTGTTCCAGTCGAACTGGTGTCCCTCTTGGTCCTCATGGTCGGATACCAGTGACATTGGGTGGTGCCTTCGGGCGGTGAGCTGGTGTTCATGGATTCTCGTAAACAGCTTTCTTCCGGTTTGACCGACGTAGTGCTTGGTGTAGTTGTTGCATTGAATTTGGTAGATCACGTTGCTTCTTTTCATCAAATCCAGTTTCCCTTTGGGTTTTGATAGTCTGCTCCTGAGTGTATTCATGGGTCGGTAGGCGATGGTTACTCCATGTTGTCGAAATAATCTTGCTGTCATCTCAGAAATATTCTCCTGTTTTCATGTTGTTTTGGGGGAATTGTCGCTGTGCGAATTCTCAGTGTCCTCCGGATGAAGTTTCTAGGATAGCCATTTTTTGTGAAGACTTCATATAATCATTTTTCCTCTTTCAATTCTGTGGTATTGCAGTGTGTGTCGATTCGCTTGAATAGCGACCGGATACAGTTTTGCTTGTGGCATTTTAGGTGGTTGATGTGGCAGCTCAAAAGTTGATCTGTGTGAGTTTCCTTCCTGTAGACTTCGGTTTGGAGTTGTCCGTTCGGTATTCGGGTGACGAGAACATCCAAAAACGCCAATTTGTTATCAGTCTCGGTTTCCATTGTAAAATTGATGTCGTGAAAGACGTTGTTCAGTAATTCGTTTGTTCTGACCAATTCGCTTTTGTTGATGATGGTGAATGTGTCGTCTACGTAGCGAACCCATGTTTTGGGGTTCAGTTCCGGCAGAATGATCTGTTCCAGTTTTTGCATTGTGACTTCTGCGATGAATCCCGAGATGGGAGATCCTATGGGTGCTCCCCACAGTTGCTGGTAATGATCTCCGTCGAACTCAAAGTAAGTTGTTAGGCAGAGATCAAGGAGTTCGCAGATATCTTCCTTGCTGAGTGGTCCATGCGTGGCCCCATGGTTGTCCAACAGGTCGGCGACTGTGGCTTTGGCGGAGTTGAAGTCCACTGATGTAAACAGGGAGGTTACGTCGAATGACATGAAGAAAAGTGAATCAGAACTAAAAAGAGCAGAAATTCTGCAAGGTTATAATGAGTCTACAAAGCATTAGGGTGGCCTCCCTTGGAGTACGGTCTACAACTGTAGTCATCATATTATAGCAAGGATATCCAGACATTATTCTTAGTACAGAAAACAGTATCTCACTCAGTTTAAATCGTCCAAACTGAGGACAGCCTCCAGAGAATGGAATTGTATACTCTGTGGAAAACTTGATTCATGAGGAGTTTGACACCCACTTCACCTCGAGCCAAGTGAAAAGCCCCAGCGCAAAGATTGATTTCAGTGAAGACTGGCTGTGTCTCTAAAAATGCTGAATGATAACTACTGCTTGAAAGAAAAATGAAACTTTGAATCTTTGGCCAAATCACGGTGTTTGGCTGTGACTTCCTGCGCTGCTGGCCATTAGTCATCTTTGATATACACGTTCAGGAATGGGACAATTGGCCAAATTATGCCAAGATTTAGATTGAGCCAGCAGCAGTGGCCTGCAGTTCTGCTCCACTAAGCTCCTGTTGGCAAACTTTAAATTTTAGGCTGTCAAATGTTTTCTAAATACATTAACAGACCCAGTGTCAAAAATGCTTGCAAGGTTACTGCGGGGAATAGCATGGTCCTAATTTCAGAGGACAACAAAATGAATTAGCTCCCAGATATTATTAATTAACTAAAGCATATTCCAGTACATCTAGAACGATTTGCTGTGCACTACCTGCAGGGTATATGGACGAACAATGACAAGCAAAGTAATTAGAAATGGTACAAAGCAAGTTAGCCCCTTCAGCCTTTTCTACCATTCAATGAGACTACATTTTATCTGTGAACGAGCTCCATATCCTGATAATATACACATTTATAATAGGTAAGCATAGAAATAAAGCAGCAACGTAGAAACTTCCAGCCTGCTCTGCTTTTCAATATCGTTGTAACTGATCAGCCAACATAGTACCCTGTTCCTGCTTTCTCTGCATAACCTTGTCAGCACTATAGCTCTAAGAACTATATCTAAATTCTTCCTGAAACATTCACTATCTAGACCTCAGGCATCTTCTGCAGCAAAAAATTTCATAGGCTTACCATTCTCTATGTGAAAAAAATTCTCTTCATTATAGAACTAAATAAAGCAAAAAATTTCATAGGCTTACCATTCTCTATGTGAAAAAAATTCTCTTCATTATAGAACTAAATAACCTATGTCATCTCTTTAAACTGTGACCCCTGATTTTGGACTAGCCAGTCATCAGAAACATCCTTCCTGCATTAATCTTGTTTAATCCTGTTACAATTTCATAGGTTTCTGTGAGATTCCCACCTCTTTCCCCCACATAACCTCATTCTTCTAAATTCCAGTGAATATAGTCCCATTTATTCTAGCCTCTCTTCATACATCATTCCCGACATCCAAGGAATCAGTCCTTCATTACACTCCCTCCATAGCTTGAACATGCTTCCTCAGATAAGGAGATCAAAACGGCATACAATACTTCAGATGTGGCCTTACTAAGATCCTGTATAATTGCAGCAAGACATCCCTGCTCCTGTACTCAAATCCTCTTGCCATGAAGGCCAAAATACCCCTGCCTGCATATGCATGCTTACTTGCAGTGACTAGTGTTCGAGGACACCCAGGTCTTGTTGCACCTCCATCTTTCCCAATCTATTGCCATTCAGCTAATAATCTGCCAAAATGGAGAATGTCACATTTAGCTGCTGTGCAGTTGCTCAATCACTCAATTTTTCAAAATGACATTGAAGCATATCTGCATCTAAAACATCAATATATGTTGTCAATAGTTGGCATCCAAGCATTGGTGTCACCTGTGGTACCCCACTAGTCACTGGCTGCCACTCAGAAAAAGACCTGTTTATTCCTACACTTTGTTTCCTGCCTGCCAAACAGTTCTCTGTCCATGTCAGTGCACTGCCCCCAATCCCATCTGCTTTAATTTTAAATGTTCATCTCTTAGAGGGGCCTAATCAAAGCCTTATGCAACTCCAGTGTAATCCACTGCCTCCACCTTATCAAGTCTCCCAATTACATGCTCAAAAACTTCTAGTAGATCTGTCAAGCACAATGTCCCTTTCATAAATCCACCTACTCTCTGTCCGATCATGTCACTATTTTCCAAGTGCTCTGCTCTTAAATCTTTTCTAATGGATTCTAGCAATTTCCTGGCTGCCAACGTCAGCCAATTGGTCTATAATTCCTAATTTGCTCTTTACCTAATTTTTTAAACATTGGGATTACATTAGCTACCCTCCAATCCAGAGGGACTGTTCTAGAGTCTGTATAATTTTGAAAGATGACCACCAACATGTTCACTATTTCTAAGGCCACTTACTTAAATTCTCTTGGATGTAGACTATTGACTTGTGGGGATTTATTGGACCTTTAATCCCATCAATTTCTCCAACACCCTTCCCTACTAATACTGATTCTTCAGCTCACCGTCTCACAGGATTTATGTTCCCCAACATTTCCGAGATGGTATTTGTGTCTTCTTTGTGGAGACAGAACCAAAGTATTTAACTGGCCTGCCATCTCTTTGTTCCCCACTACACATTAGCGTTTCTGGTTTTCACAGACCCATATTTGTCTTCACTAACCTTTTTCTGTTCCTAAACCTAGAAGCATTTACAATCAGTTTATGTGCTCCCCTCAAGTCTGCTCCCATTCTCTATTTTCCCACTGTTAATCAATTCCTTATTTCTCCTTTGCTGAAATTTAAACTGCTCTCAAACCTTAGGTCTGGCACTTTTTTGACCAATTTGTATGGTGCTTCCTTGGTTCTAATACAATCCCTAACTTCCCTTTTCAGCCATGGTCAGGCCACCTTTCCCATTTTATTTTGTGCCTGGCAGGGATAAATAATTGTTGGTGTTCCTCCATGCACTGTTTAAATGTGTGCCATTGCCTATCCACCGTCATCCCTTTAAGTAATACCTTTAAGTAAGCCCTTCCAAACTTAGCATTAGGATTTCGTAAGTTTTATCTCCTGTTTCCCACAAGGTGATGTGACAAATTGATAGGCTGACTGGTTACCAACAGCAAGAGGCTGCACCAGGAGCTGCTGCAGCTGGTTTCCAGCTAACGCAGTGGCAGGACATGCCACTGAACTTAAGGGAATGGGGAGTGCATGATAGACAGGAGGGAGGCCTGGAGAACCGACAATATAGGCCATGCCACCAGACCCTGGAAGACTGGTCGCATATCCACCAAGGTCATTGAACTTCTCTGCTCTGCGAGGGGAAGGTCTAAATTCTTGTCTCTGTTATCTTGCACTCACTCTATCTCTGCTACTGGGCTCCCCCTCCCAGCAAGCTTCGTGCCCTACCACTCTCATTATTGCATGCAACCCCTTTCCTCACTCTCATCTCCACAGGAAATCCATACCACTAACTCCACAAGTCTTTGAGCTGCCTACTCACCCTCAGAACCTGTTCCCACCTGCATCAGCACTAACAGCTGTGCCAACCACTTCCACCTCACTCAACTCCTTCCTTTCTCTCGATCCTGAAGAAACCAGCACATAACAGAGTGGAAAGAGCCTGACATCAGACTCCTCACCTACTATAAGGAGGGAGTCCTGCTCTCCCAGGAGATAACTCGGACTACACCACACCCAGGTCCAACTGACCAAGTAAGTAGCACTCTTCGCTCCACAGTACCTTTGACAGTAACCTTGCAGTCAGTGTCATTCATTGCACATCACTTCGAACTTTCACAGCAATTCTTTCTCTCTCATATACCAGCAGGATATCCACCATTCCTACACAGAAAGGTCTGGCTCTGCCAGAAGGAACCTCCTCAGCCTCTGAGGATGTAAGTACTGAGGCCTCAGAAGCTGCCCACTGGTAACCCAGTGGGAGCCTCGCATTTAGGAGGTTTAGGTGCTCAATCTGGTGAGCTACTCACAGTGACAGTCCTGCAGCTAGCTGAGGAAGGCAGGTGACACTCACTGACTTCACCTATGTGCAAAGGAAGATCAGGAGCAGGGACAGGTACATGGGGAGAAAAGGTCCTCATTGCCCAGAGATTGCAGGATTGCAGCTATGCTAATGGAGGGCCCAGATTCTCCAAGTATACGATCATCTTGTCTACTTCCACATACAGGGTGGTGGGTGCTATAGAGGTCCAAGTCCAGCACTCTCAGTGTCTGCTGGGTATGCACACAGACCTACACTCCATCACCCCAGCCACTGGTCCTCAGAACCAAAGGCATGACAACAAGGGAGGGAAAACCTGGCACATACTCCAGGTGCCCCTTCCTCACATGGAGGCAAGGAGGTTCTAAGAGGCACCCAACTAATGGAGGAGACATGTATAGGTCCCTTTGGATTGATGTCAATGTTGACAGCCCTCTACAGTGTGTGGAAGCAAGATGGACAATTTGAATACAGGGTTCTGCAGACAGCACTGCATCTTGTGGTAAAACATCCCACTTCTTTCCCAGGCTCCTTCTGACTGTAGACAAGTCCCCAGTGGCCGCAATGGACTGGCCATAGCCTACCGCCTGAGTGAACGTATTGTATTGCATCAGGTGAGAAGTGCTGAGACCCCCTAACTGAAGCATGCATATCTTGCGGACTGGCTGCTATGCAGCTACAGAACTGACTGTGTGCCATTCCCCAGACCGCAGCAGCACAGACCATGCAGGCCCCCATCCACTCCAATCAGTAACACCCTAACTGAACAACTGACCATGGCTGGTCCCTGGGCTGGAATCGGAGACTGCGCAGCTGATTGTATGACAAGGCAGGGTATAGATATTACAAGGTCCAACATATATGATAATTAGCAAGGTCTAAGAGTGTAAGTAAGCAGAGATGTTGCCTAGTCCAATTAATTGTCTGGGTGTCTAATCCTTATGCACAAAGTGTCTTCACAGCAGCTTGGATTGCTAGCTACCGATGCTTGCTAAAATGCAGCTCTCAACTTCCTGTAGTGTCCACCTGCAGGGGGATTACAGGGGTGCTATGAGGATCCTGATGAGTTTGAAATTATCAGATGTCAATGTCTATGGTTAAGGAGTTTATGCAGCTAATGCCAGTGAACCATGCCCTTGAAGGTCGTTGCATAGTCAGCAATATGGGATCACTTCATAACCCATGGCAAACTGGAGTCATCAGGTGTCCACTCTGATTTCCGTGTTGAGATTCTCAACATCCAGTTTGCTCGCAGTGTGTGGTAAAATAGACAACTGCATATTAATTCAGTGAGTTTGCATTTAATAAGGTTGTTAACAAGCAACAGTACCTGTTAAGAGGCAAATTGTCACTGTCTTTTGAGAATCTCAGTTCGATATCGAAACCTCAGTCAAAACTTACAGTAAGTTGCTCCTGATGTTGAGATAGGCTTGACTAGACTCCTCACATGATTCTGTCACACTTTTCATGATAGTCCATGCTGTGCAGGTCCCTACTCCATCCAGCAATACTATTTCATAAGACCATAAGACATAGGAGTGGAAGTAAGGCCATTTGGCCCATCGAGTTCACTCCGCCATTTAAATCATGGCTGATGGGCATTTCAAATCCACTTCCCTGCACTCTCCCTATAGCCCTTGATTCCTTGTGAGATCAAGAATTTATCGATCTCTGCCCTGAAGGCATTTAACGTCCCAGCCTCCACTGCACTCCTTGGCAATGAATTCCACAGGCCCACCACTCTCTGGCTGAAGAAATGTCTCCTCATTTCCGTTTTAAATTTACCCTCTCTAATTCTAAGGGTGTGCCCACAGGTCCTAGTCTCCTTGCCTAACGGAAACAACTTCTCAGCGTCCACCCTTTCTAAGCCATACATTATCTTGTAATTCCTCATGGCTCTGAAATACTGTCAATGTATTTTCAACAGGCCTTTCATTTTGCAGATTTTCTGAATTTGAAAATCTATGTATACACATCTTGAACAAAAATAAAAATTAAACTACTGATTCAAAATGGTGCAATTAGTATTCCATGATCAGGTAATTAAAAACTTAAAACAGCAAAAATGTACTTTTAAAAACACAACATCTAAATGCAACTAAATTCAATTGCTCTGCATTCAACTCCATTGCTTGCATATTAGTTTCTTTAAGATTTCTACCTCATTGTTTAAGCCCCTAGGATGAATTTTCTGATGTTTCATCAATTTAATTTCCCCACCAACACTTACTCTATCCGTCTCCTCATTCTGGGCTGTGCAAATGAAAAGATTATTGTACTGAGTGCAACTGATATCAAACTGATATGAAGTGACAATTTTATGCCAAACTGCAACCCTATTGGGTTTTCAGGAGACAAAAATATATGTGTGTAAAACACAAAATATGCAGACATCAAAACACTCCACATGCATGTTATCTCATCCCACTATTCTGACAACTGGGACTTCACAGGAGTCTTACTGTCTGTTGCAAGAGAAGAGTGATAGTCGTGTTTACTCAATGACTTCATTGACATCTTTATTACCATGGCTGTCTTGCAGCTAATTCATTATACATAAAGGCCACACCATTTATAGCAATTACAAAATTTAAACAGAAGTCACACTCACAATGCTGTACTACCCATAAAAATAGAAAATGGTGTAAATGCATAATTCTATCAGCATCTGAAAATGAAAATAGGCCAACTCACTACATGTAACTTATAGATTTGGCAAGAAACACTGAAGTAATTTCAAATTCCTAATGTTCCTCTGGTCTTAACAATACCCCATATCAGTACATGGTGAGACCATTTAATCTAATAAGAGAAACACTGGCTTGGACTTTCACAAAATCAGAAAGAGTCTGCAACCATTTAGTAATGCTGAGTGGGACCTAATTCCAGGATTCCTGTCCCCATTCAGCCAATTTTCACCGGGGTAGTATAAGAGTCAAGGAACATACCCACACCCTGTAATCCCTAATGATTAGCTCCATCACAGCATCCCACATTTCTCATGGAGTCAGGCCAGCTCCTGTCTTACGTGTGGCTTTCAGAACTAGGGGAGTTGTGAAACTTAATCTAAATCTGGGAACATTTAAAAAATAATTTTGCAAGTGGTACACACTGCTGCGACAGAGCGTTGGTGTTTGTCGGAGTGAATCTGGTACCAGAAGGGACCACAGAAAAATAGCTTATCACATTTTAAAGCTGTGGAACCTCTCCTCAATAGTGTCAATTAAGGAAGTTAAGGCTTTTATGGGAGTCTGAGCTTTCAACCAAGACTCGTTACACAGCTTTGCTGAAATGGACAAAATTGGTCACAGGAATGTGAACCTTTGGTTATGTGGACAGATTTAAGAGTTGAGATTGTATTCCTTGGCAAACAGAAGGTTGGGTTGGGGAGGGGCACACAGGGATGATCAAAACCCTGCGTGGAATGGACAGAGTTGAAAGGGAAATTCTGTTCCCTCAGATAAAAGAATTAAGAGAAAGAGGGTACAGAATTTGAGGTATTTGACAAAAGAAACAATTGAAATGGGAGGAGAAGCTTTTTCATACAACACGTGGTTCAAATTTGAAACATACAGCCTGAAAGGTGTTGAGTTAGGTTCAATCAAGACATTCAAAACAGAAACTGGCTATTATCTAAAAAGGAGGAACATGCGGGGTTATTGGGCGAAGGCGCTGGGATGGCACTGAGTTGCCCATTTTAAGAGCCAGTTCATATATGATAAGCCAAAATGTCTCTTTCCAAGGTCTAACAATCCTGTGTGCTTCTGTGAGAAGAATAAAGGTGATGTGATGTAGCTGTTCACAATTTTGAAGACTAGTGTTCAGTAATAAACCCTTTGTAAGATGTCAATTGCAGGTCATGCATGTACAATCAATGCAAGGATGAACAGAAATATAAAAGCAAAATACTGTGGAAGTTGAAATTCTGAAATAAAAAATGCTCAGTAATTCAGGGAGTGCCTGTTAAGCGTCATGTTATCAGGTCACAGCATTCATCATCAAAATGTGGAAACAGCTGGAAAGAAAGGTCACAAATTGATCACAGAGTAAACTCCCTGATCCCAATCTCACATGTAGAGAAATAAAAGCACCAAAGTATTCTGCCATTTGATCTCTCTTTCACAGGCTCTGGCATTGCTGGCTCGGTAAGAATTTGTTGCCCACCTTATTTTGGAGAAGGTGGTGGGTAGCTGCCTTTTTGTGTCACTGCAAACCATGTGTTGTAGATATACCCAGCATGCTGTAGGGAGGGAATTCCAGGGGTTTGAACCTGTGACACTGAAAGATCAGCAATATATTTCTAAGTCAGAATGGTGTGTGATTTGGAAGGGAACATCCAGGTCGTGGTGTTTCCATTTATCTACTGCCCTCGTCCCTCTAAGTAGTGGAGGGTGGCGGGTACTCTCTAAGGCACTTGGATGAGTTGCTACACTTCATCTTGTGAATGATACACACTGTTGCCAATGTGTATTGCTGGTGGAGGGAATGAATGTTGATGTAGATGGAAAATGCACTAGCCAAACAGGCTGTTTTAATCTCAATGGTGTCCAGTTGTTTGAGCTACTCTCATCCAGGTAAGTGGGGAAGTATAATCCTACTCCTGACTTGTGCCTTACTGATGGTGAGCAGGCTTTGGGAGTCAGGCGGCAAGTTACTCACCACAGAATACTGAACCCCTGAACTACTCTTGCAGTCACAGTACTTACACACAACCGTACAAATATCAGAATTATGAAGAATAGGCAACTCAAACTCTTGGGCATGATTATCCTATATTTCTGCCTACCCCTAATAATTTTTCCTCCCTTGGTGACCAAAAATTTTTCTACCTCTGCATTAAAAATATTCAAAGACTCTACTTCTAACACTGTTGACAATAAGTCTGTCACCTTCCTAGGGTGGACAGTTACTAATGAGGCTATACTGGCCAGTTAGATTTATGTTGCTTTTTGTGAATAGGATACACCGGTGCAACTTTCCACCTTGATGATGGATTCTAGCTCTAACTGTATTGAAACAGTTTGGCTACAAGAGCTGGTAGCGTAAGACTTTAGCATACTACCAGAATGTTGTCCGGGTCCATTGCCTTTGCAGTACTCAATGTCTTCAGTCATTTCTTGATATCATGTGGGACGAATCAAACTGGCCAAAGACTGTACTGTTGGGATTATGCTATGGTTATGACTGAATTAATTTACTGCCAGTTTACTGGAGGGAAGCTCATCTGTTCTGATGAAAAACCTGAAATGATAACTCCATTGCCCTCTCCATAGATGTATTTCCACCACTTTCAATTTTTTTGAGAAAAGGAATACGTCTTTATACGCCATATATTCAGATGGGGAATTTTCTGCAAGAAATTATTTTGAAAGGAGCCTTTATTTGAAAAAAGACTTTGTCTAGTTTCATCTAATATGTTATAGACCTATGGATAGGGTTAGACGAGTGAGGTCATTTAAAGACTTGGTTGACAGAATGGCCAGTTCCTGGGCTGTAGACTTCTAGAATGATTAGATCATAGGAAATACGAACAAAGAGTAGGCTTATCGGCCCATTGAGACTGCTCTATCATTCAACAGAATCCTGGCTGATCGAACATTCCTCATGTCCACTTTCCTGCACTTTCCCTGTAGCCCTTGATTGCCCAACTGATCAAGAATCTATCTATCTATCCAAGTCAGCCGTAAATACACACAAAGACTCTGTCCCCATAGCTCGGCTTGGCAACGGATTCCAAAGACTCACAACTCACTTATAGAGAAAAAAAATTCTCCTTATGTCAGTCTTAAATTGGCATGGCATTATTCTGAGCTTATGCCCTCTGGTCCTAGACTCTCCCACAAGTGAAAACAGCCTCTCAGCATTTACCCTGTCAAGCCCTTAAGAATTCTATACGTTTCAATAAGAACATCTCTCATTCTTCTAAACTCCAGTGAGTAGATCCCAAACTGTTTGACCTTTGCTATAACAGGGATCATCTTACTGAACCTTCTCTGAGCTGCCTCCAGTGAAATGATATATTTCCTTAAACAAGGGGACCAAAACTGCTCACAGTACTCCTGATGTGCTCTTACCAGCACCTTGTATAGTAGCAGTAGATTTGCATACTCTTACACTCTATTTCCGTTGAAATAGGAGCCATCATTCCACTAGCCTTCCTGATTACCTGCTGTATCTTTCTGTGTTTCATGCACAAGTACCCCCAAGTCCCTTTCTGCTGATTTTCTGCATTTAAATTATTGCTTCAATTTGGAAAATAACAGATTTAACATTTTGATAACAAATATGAACAACAGAACTCTAATATATTTCATTCCCTCTATTCTGCCCAATAGCAGTAGAATGTGGTTCCTTCATAATCTTGTTACAAGGGTCACCAACATAATCATTCCAAATCAGTTAGAATTTAACAAAAATGTAAACTTAAATATTCTTTCTTACTCCACCCATTCCCTTTTGCATGATGTAGATTGAATTATAGAGGAATGGTCACATTGAGGTTAATGTAATTTCCCTGCCCTCAACCATGCAGAGAAATAAAACAACAACATTCTAAGCAACTCTGCAACACTAGGATTATGGCTAAATTAATCTAATATAGAAGAAACTGAAGGAAAATCTCAGGTCATTAGTTTCATGTTCATGTCGTTTTTGAATCTTGAAGGTGTTGGACCGATTGCTGCTGGGACATTCACTGTTTTGTAGAGCATGACAAGCAGTCTGACCAACAATGCTCCACAATATTCACATAACACTACCTGATTACTAATATTACGTTGTACAGGCATATGAATATTCAAATATTGACTGTAAGTGAAAACTGTCAGCATTTTAGGAATTAAATTAGATTGTGCAATCTTGGAACAGCCAAACATCATTTTTGGCATTGTGCACTGGGAATCAAAGCTCCAAAAGCCTATCAAGGTTCAATCATATATCTTTGAAGTTGCAATTTAATAGAATCTTGCATGATTGAGTTAAGACAAATAAATCTTTTCAACTAAGCCTATTTAGGGAACAAAATATCCATTCTAATACCAATGCAAGCGTAAATTCCAAACATAAAATTCATATATTACCATTTATTCCAAGATTCTTTATGAATGCAACATTTAGTGGTGACAGCTACTTCTCACAGAAGCTGACAGAACATTACAAGCAATAAGTTACCAGATTTTTTACCCAGTAATGCTTTCGCTAGATCGGAAATTAGACAAAGATGAAACCCCACTGTATTATCCTAAAAATTTCAAAATTACCTACATACACATTATACCAATGGTACTTTCTACATCAGCTACCATCTCACTTCCCTATATGATATTGTTGGAACTGTATGAATTAAAGGAAACTATTTGCAGTTTCTATCGTCTGGCTTCCCTGTGTGGTATTGCCGATACTGCATGAATTAATATAAATTATAAGCAGTTTCCTGCAGTGGATCTCTCTTTGTTTATAATTAGATTAGAATTTTGTTATTTTTTAAACAGATCAGTCTGGGCTAGATTCAAGCATACTGAGAAAGCTGTGTGTCAATCTGCTGCACCAACCTGTAGCACAAAGTACATCTTTTGTAACGCAATATATAATTTTAAAGCATCTTAAAAATTGGAAAATAAAATGTTCCTATTCTAAGGGCCCAAAATTCATGGGTTTGAGTGGGTTGGAACAGGAACAGACTGTTCGGCCCCTTGAGCTTGCTCCACCATTCAATTACGATCATGGCTAATCCAACATTCCTCACATCCATTTCCTGCCCTAGCCCAAGTCCCTTGATTACTTAACTGATCTATCTATCCCAGCCTTAAACATGCACATGAACTTTACCCACAGGTCTCTATGACAAGGAATTCCAAAGACTCATAACCCTTTGTGAGATGAAACACCTCCTCATCTCGGTCTTAAATTGGCACCCTGATACTCGGAGACTGTGCCTTCTGGCCCTAGGTTGTCCCATGAGGGAAAAATCCTCACAGTATTTACCCCATCAAGCCCTTTAAAAATCCAATATGTTTAATGAGGTAGCCTCTCTTTTTTTTAAACTCCAGTGAATAGATCCCAAACTGTTTAGCCTCTGCTCATAAGGCAATTGCTCGATACCAGAGTTCATTCCAGTGAACCTTCTCTGAACTACGTCCAATGAAATGATATGTTTTTCCTGAAATTAGGAGACCAACACTGCTCACGGTGCTCTAGGTGTGGTCTCACCAGCACCTAGTATAGTTGCGGTAAGATTTCCCTTTTGTACTCCAACCCCCTTGAAACAAGGGACAACATTCCATTAGCTGTCCTGATTATCTGCTGTACCTGTGTGCTAGCTTTCTGTGTTTCATGTACAAAGTACCTTCAAGTCCCTTTGTATTGCAGTTCTTCTGCAGTTTTCCTCCATTTAAATAATATCATGCTCTTTTGTTCTCCCTTCCAAAATGAACAACTACATTTTTTCCCACACTCTTCATTTGCCAACATTTTGTCCACTTACTTCCCCGATCAATACCTCTCTGTAAGGTGTTTATATCTATCTCACAACCTGTCTTTCTACTTATTTTGATGTTGTTTGTGATTGTGACCACAGCACAGTCACGTTATTCATTCAAATCATTAATATAAGAAAGGCAGTTTTTATTTAATTTGGAGGCAGGCTGGAGGGAGAAATGGAAAGATGGATTTCACAAGTTTTTCATGTAAACAGCATCAAGAATAGCCCTGTAAAATTGGAATGGATGAAGTGACTTGGTTTGTTTTGAGATTATACAGGATGCCAGCTCTATTATAACTTTTGGTCATATTGTACTGTTGTTCAGCACATGTGCTTTTTGTCTCAAATAAAGTACTGAATAAAAGAATTCAAATACAATAGAGTTCATAGTGATGCAAAGCTCCAACACTTTTAAAATACCATAATTAATGAGAAAACCAATGAAAATTAATCAGTTTACTAATAAACTGAATGTACTCCATCCCATTTTTGGTGGAATCTTATAGGGACCTGAATGGTCTATGCCAAGACATCCTGCAGAATTGCTTGAGAAATCTACTGAGGTCTATCCCAATATCAGGAACATCTTTTGATGAAGACTGAGACTCAAGGAGAGATTCTCACTAGGCAGCAACCAGTTGCAATTAACAGAAATTCTTAACTACCTAATATCTTCACACCTCACCTCATTAATTTGCAGCTTCATATCCCACCACCCACCATGAGCAAACTAAACACCGAGAATTCCCACCATGGAAATCAGAGTGGGGACCTGGTGACTTCAGTTCACCGTTGGGTAAAAAGAGCCTAGATGTTGGACACCAAGCTCCAACATTTCAGGGCATAATTCATTGGCACAAGCCAAATGCACCCTATGTCCACAGACATTGGTTTCTAACATGTGCCAGTTTCTATGAACCCTCATTGCACTCCTTTGACCCATCTACAGTATATTTCTGCACTTCAATGCTGCATCTTGGTGCACAACAGCAACCATCTTTGTAGTGGTGCAGTAAGACCACTTTCTGCTCAGGACTACATAACCAGCTCATGGACTGGATCAGGCTACATCTCTGAACTGTTTGTTTGCTCTATTGGGCACACACTCAATTTGAACATACCTGGATGTTCACAGCTTCCAAAACTTGTCTTGCCTTGCCTCATTGCACCTTGCCCCTTGGCCCCTTGAGTTTGCTCTATCATTTAAAATATTGTAGCTGTTTGGCTGTGACCTCAAATCCATTTCCAGCCTACTACTGATAACCTTCCACCCTCTTGCTGAATAAGAGTATATCTACGTCTACCTAACAAACATTCAACGATTCTACATCTTTTCAGGAAGACATTTCTAAAGTCTTAGGATCCTTTGAGAAAATATTTCTGTTCCAAACGAGCGTTTTTTTTAAACAGTGACTTCTTCTTCGATATTCTCTCACAAGCAGAGGCATTTCCTCCACATCTACCCTGTCAAGACCACTCTGAAATGTTTCAACCAAGTTTTCTTTTTTACTCTTCTAAACTCCAGCAAATGCAGGTACGGTATAGCCAACCTTTTCTTATAGGGTAAGACATCCAATCCAGGTACTGGTTTAGTAAAGCTCTGAACTGCGTCCAAAACATTTACATCTATCCTTAAATAAGGCAACCAATACTAAGTTCAGTACTCTTGCTGTGGTCTCACTAATGCTCCATATAAATGACGCATAACCTCCTTAATTTTGGATTGAAGTCATCTCAAAATAATTGATAATATTCTATCAACTTTCCTTAATACTTGCTGTAAGCTGCATGACTAGTCTTTTGTGATTTATCCAGTAGGATATTCAGATTCCTCTACAATCTTGCGCCATTCAGGTAATATGTCTTTTTTGAATTCTTCCTGCCAAAATGGATAATCTCCCATTTGCTCACATTATATGCCATTTTCCAGATATTTTCTTACTCACTTAACCTATCTATAACCTTTTGTAACCTCCTTTTGTCCTCTATACAACTTACTAACCAAGCTGTTTTGAGTCATTAGCAAATTTGACAACCATGCCTTTGGTCCCTTCAACCAAATTGTAAAGAGTGGAGGTCCCAACACCGATCCCTGTGACACACCAATCATTCTACCTCGCCACACTGAAAAAGACCATTTCATGCCTACTCTTTGCTTGCTGTATCTAGCTAATCTTTGAGCCATCTTGATATGCTATCCTTTACAAAAAGACCTTTTGTATTCAATAATAACATTTAATGTGGCACCTCACCATAATTCTTCTGAAAATCTAAGCACAACACATCCATTGGTTCCCCTTACCAAACCACATGTTACTTTCTCAAAGAACCCCAATGGATTGGTCACACATGATTTCCCGTTCATGAAACTATTTTGGCTTTACCCGAATATTTTGAACTTCAGAATAGCATCACGGCTCAGTGGTTAGCACTGCTGCTTCACAGCACCAGGGACCCACGTTCAATCCCAGCTTTGGGTTACTGTCTGTGTGGAGTTTGCACATCCTCCCTATGTGGGTTTCCTGTGGGTGCTCTGGTTTCCTCCCACAGCCCAAAGGTTTGCAGGTTAGATGGATTGGCCATGCTATACTGCCCATAATGTGTAGGCTGGGTGGGTCAGCCATAGGAAATACAGAGTTACAGGAATAGGGTAGAGGGGTGAATCTGGGTTGGATGCACTTTGGAGAGTCAGTATGGACTTGTTGGGCTGAATGGCTTGGTTCTACACTCCAAGGATTCTATCCAAGTGCCCTGCTATAGATTCTTCAATAATATATTTTAACATTTTCCCAATGATATGTGTTACATTAATCAGCACATAGTTTCCAGATATTTGAACAAAGGAGTTATATTTGCTATTTACCAATCTAACAGAGCGATCCCCAAATCTAGGGAGTTTAGGAAAAATAAAACTATTGCATCATTTCTTTTAAGGCCTAGGAATGATACTGATCAGAAACCAGGCACTTGCTAATCTGCTGTTGCAACATTTACTCAGTACCATCTCTGTAACCTTCACGAGCTCCTCCCTCCCTTCCATGTCTTGATTTCTTGGATATTGCATCCTCAATGTTGAAGACTGATGCTAATATCTGCTCAATTCATCTGTAATCCATTATTTTCCAGAAACATACTCTCTGTAAGCCCAATTGTTACTTTGATGACTATTTTCTTTGTAAACATCTACAAAAATTCTTCCTACATAGTTTTATATTTCAAGCTTTCTCTGATTCTCATTAATCTTTTAGTCATTCTTAGCTTTTTTTTAATGTTCTGTCCAAACTTCTGACATCTGCCTTTGCACCTTTTGCTTCTTTTTAAGTTTGACAATATCTTTAAGATTTTCTCGAAGGGTAGTGAATCTGTGGAATGTTTTATTTCAGAGGGCTGTAGAGGCTCAGTCATCAAGTATATTCAAAGCTAAAGCAGACAGAGTTTCAATCAGTAAAGGAATCAAGGGTAACAAGGAAAGGACAGGAAAGTGTAGTTGTGCATTATCAGATTATCAATCCTAGTGACCACGTGCTATCACCAATGGAAAGGTGAGATTTTGAGTAATGCACCTTGGTCCACTCACTCTTTTTGAACTGAGACCTTAGATGCCAATCAGGTCACAACATCCTTTCACTTCATGAGATCAGATTAGAATTGAAAAGTTAGTGCTAATGGGAACTGCAGATGGTGGAGAATCCAAGGTAATAAAATGTGAGGCTGGATGAACACAGCAGGCCCAGCAGCACCTCAGAAGCACAAAAGCTGACGTTTCGGGCCTAGACCCTTCATCAGAGAAGAGAGCTCTCTGATGAAGGGTCTAGGCCCGAAACGTCAGCTTTTGTGCTCCTGAGATGCTGCTGGGCCTGCTGTGTTCATCCAGCCTCACATTTTATTATCTAGAATTGGAAAGTTAGAGGTGTTTTGTAAATCAACCTGTTTGGACTTTCTTTGATACACTCGAATCCTGAGCCATCTGGCCCAGATGTAAGAACACGATAACTGCACCCCAAGATTCTTTAGGATGATATAAAGTAAAAAGCTTGTTTGGATATATCTGGGGCAGGTGGACTTGAACTTGCATTTTCTAGCCTAGAGCTAGGGACATGATCACTGTACCACCTAAGAAATTATTTTTGATCAACCTGTTCAGACATGTTTGACACACCTCTAGAGCAGGTGGAACTTGAACTTGGACATTATGACCACAAGATTCCTGAGAACGGCTTGCGATCTGTTCTCATGATGGTTCTAGGGGAATCTAAAGGCAAAGAGTTAGCAGTGGTTAATTACTCACATCCTGATTATTGCAGCAACTCTAGGCAGCCTTGCATTTCAGCCAAGGATTCCATCCCCATTCAAAACAAAGTTCCTTCCATTCTGGGTGCTGCTTTACTGACTTTGAAGGCTTATTTTCCTATCTGATAAACTCAGGTCAACAGAAAACACTGACCAGTTTCTGTGCTTTACAAGAAACTACCATTCATGAGAAAGAAACCAGTTCTAACCACATGCCAACAATCTTTAATTTATAATTTAATAATATATAATCTACTGATAACTCCATCCCTTCTTAAATCTGCAAACATACATGTAGACAGATAAAGACAATGTTTAAAAAATTAAATGCTGTGGATAATTAAATGAAATTGCTGTAGGCAAATGTATTATGGCAACACAGTCCGATAGTACTACTCCACAGGGTTCATTGAGATATCCTTTGCTTCTTCTGAGTCCTTTGGAACTCCAATCGTTTTCTTTCCAAATCATTTAAGTTCTTTATTGCAGACGTGGAGCACTGATTTCTGTGGCAGTATTGTTCATGTTACAGGCTGTCCACATGCCCAGGAGCAAATCAGCAAGTTGTTATGGTCAGCATTCCCGGCCCACACAGATGATTCTGACTGGGTTTCTCTGGGCAACATTGCCCCAAACACACCCACACTCTAACAATCCTTCACCATTGCTTGAAAAAGGGAACTGTTTGACTGCAGCTCACAATGAATTCCAGTAACTGCTTTCAAAACTGCAATATTCCATAGTTTCATCATTTTCCCATTTTGGTCCACAGTCCAAAATAAAAGAAAGAAGCAAAAGATAGTGACTTTACACAGGGCATTTGCTGAACATGAACTGCCCTCAACCTTGACAAGGCCATGGTCAGACCCTAGGAACCACTCAGTTAATACACTAATCAAACCCTGACTAACCACAGCCCACTCCCAGCCTAATTTTTCAAGAAGTCTTCAACTGACTGACCAGCAAGGCCCAGGCTGATTTTGAATGTTGTGGGGCAAAACATGGCCAATTTCCAGTCTGGACACCCCAGACTCGCAGCACACCAACTGCCTGACTGGCCAGGGTCAACCGGCTGGACTAGAAATGTTTGATTAGAGTCCAGCCTTTCCCATGAAGCATGTTTTGCCTTTCCTCTTTACATATATGGTCTTCATGTACATGCAGAACTTTTGCCACATATGCTGCAGAGACATGCAGTACCTCTGTGATGCAGCACCATGTGCCCCCAACATTGATGCTTCACAGTCTCATGCTTCTACTTTATTCTCTATACTATAGAATCCCTTTCTGCCACAAGCTGCTTGTTGGCCTCACGTGCTAAAGTATTCAAGCAGACAAAATCTGCTATCTGGCCCTATGTGTTAAGCAGTCACCTATGAAACGGAAACTGCTGCACTGCTGATCTCCAGCTAGGTCTCTGATGGGTAACAAATACAACCTGCTTTGGAACCCAATGAAGATGCCTACTGCGGTTATTGAAGTTACAGCAAAAGTAAATACAAGGAACATTGAGAAGGTTTCTCTAGAAACAACAGTATTCATCTGGTCTAGAAGCACAATACCAAAGTCAACAGGTACACGATTAGCTTTTTGCAGTGGTATTTCTGAAGTAGTAAGTATCTTATTAGAGCAGAATTAAGAAGGAGAAGTTAACTCTGATGCAATCAATGCAACACAAATACATGCAGGTAGGCACCTAGCCAGCTGATGGTGAGGAAGTCAGCTCACCATTTAAGGAGGGATGACTTAGTTGTGAAAGTTTATCTAGACAATGAGAATTGAAATGTCGGATTCTCTCCCGATGAAGTCTTCACTCTCACCATTATTCTCGCCACCGCAGCAAGGGAAAAAGCTAGCCCAATATGTGGATGTTGAATTAAGAACAGTTACAGGATGTTCCTATAGGATTGCTGCACCCACTGTTGTAACTACATAATCTAATTCAATCTCCAAAAACACTGTATATAACAAAAATACCTTATGCTGTATCAAGTAGAAACCACAAAGTACCCATGTTGAGGCACACATTGAGCAACCAGGACTATCACATCTACACAATATCTAAAACACAACATTCAATATCCCTGCAAAAGCAGATAATGATTCAGCAATACAATGACAGGACAGGCAGAGGTTAATACTGAGAGACAAAAATTACAATTACAGAATCAACTGCAGGACTATAACAACTTGAAGTTTACAGATCACCTTTGACAATGCAAAATAGCCTTCGAAGAAACAGACACCAAGCACTGAATGTTAAGGTAGCAAAACGAAGGGCTGAGGAGGAGAATCCCATGATACAGAAATATAATAGGGGAAGATTTTGCTCTTGATGAAGAATGTGCAGTCAGAAACTGGAAACTGCAACAGATAAGGTTGCACTGATAGGATTAAATGAGGCTATGGTGGTATTAAACAAGCAATAGGACCTTGAAGGTCATGGTCCGAAAGATAAATGAAGGGATTAGGTGTGAGGACAATCCAGCAGTTAAGTATGGATGAGCTGGTGTTCCAGGGTGAAATTTAGAATAGAAAAGCTTTCAGAACTCTGAAGATAAAATGACAGATGCTAATGCCAAGTTTCGAAAGAACAGTCACTAGAATAATAAAAATACAATTGGTTATATTGAAATATTCACAGTACACAGTAAAATTACAATTTGAGTATCACAGATATTCAGGATAGGCAGTTGAGAATTCATAATTAATTTTAAGGCAGTTTATTAAATAGCAGCAGTTTAGATAGGATACACAATCTAAATGGGCAGAAAAGACACATCACATCTAACAGGAAGGAAACATTAACTGGTCATAGGATGGATAGATGTTTGAGGAAAAGGGGGCTGCTGATCTATCTCTGTGGCCACCACTGGTATTCTCCTTCAAACTGTTCACAGAACCAAACTGGATAAACAGTTGAATTGTCTTCTATGATTCACTCGTGCAACATCGGCATCACTGGCTAGGGCAGCGTTTATTGCCCGTCCCTACTTGCCCTTAAGAAGATGGTGGTGAACTGCCTTTTAAAATGCTATAGGTTGATCCACAATGTCATTTGGGAAGGAATTTCAGGATTTTGACCCAGCAACATTGAAGGAATAGCAATATATTTCCAAGTCCAGTTGGTAAATGGCTTGGAGGGGAACTTGCAGGTGGCGGTGTTCCTATGGATCTGTTGCCTTTATCCTTCCAGATGGAAGTGGCCATGGATTTGGAAGGTGTTGTTGGAAAATCTTTGATGAATTTCTGTAGTATGTTTTGCAAATAGTACACACTGCTGTCACTGAATGTTGGTGGTGGAGGGAGTGGAAGCTTATGGAATGTGGTGCCAATCAAGTGAGTTACTTTGTCTTGGATGGTATTAGGCTTCTTGAGTGTTGTTGGAGCAGCATCCATCCAGGGAAGTAGAAAGTATCTTGTCACATTCCCGATGTGTGCTTTGTAGACAATGGGCAGACTTTGGAGGAGCCAGGAGGTGAGTTATTGCCCACAGTATTCACAGCTTTGAGCTGCTCTTGCAGTCACTGTATTTGCATTGCAAGTTTAGTTGAGTTTTTGGTCAATGGTAACCCCCGGGATGTTGACAGTGGATGATTCAGTATTGCTAACACCATTGAATGTCAAGGGCCAGTGTTAGATTGTCTCTTATTGGAGATGGTCATTGACTGGCATTTGTGCGCCATGAATGTTACTTGCCACTTTTCACGTCAAGCCTGGATATTATTTAGATCATGTTGTATCTGAACATGGACTACTTCAGTACCTGAGGGATATGTAATGTGCTGAACATTGTGCAATCATCAACAAGCATCCCATTTCAGGCCTTAGCATGGAGGGAAGGTCATTGATGAAGAGCTAAAGATGGTTGGGTTTAGGATATTACATAAAGGAACTCCTGCATGCAAGTAGCCCTGTTTAGTAGCTTCACTAGATTGATAGCTCATTTTTAGGTAGGCCTGATGCTGGCCTTGGCATGCCTTCCTGTACTCTCCATTAAACCAGAGCTGATTCTTTGTTTGATGGTAATGACAGAGTGAAGAATAGGCCGGGCCATGAGATTGCATATTGTGTTGGAATACAATTCTGTCACTGCTGATGGACCACAGTACCTCATGGATGCCCAGTCTTGGGTTATTAGATCTGTTCAATGACTATCCCACTCAGCACAGTGAGAGTGAGATGTAGGGTAACCTCAATGTGAAGGCGGGACTTTATCTCCACAAGGACTGAGCATTGGTCACTTTTACCAACTCTCTCATGGACAGATGCATCTGTAACTGTCAGACTGGTCAGGATGAGGTCAAGTATATCTTTCGCTTTTGGTGGCTCCCTCATCTTTCGGACCCAACCAGCTTGATCTGTAGTGCTGTTACCGAAGAATTCTTGCTGTGGACATTAAAATGCTCCTCCCAGAATATACTTTGCATCTTTGCCATCTTCAGTACTTCCTCCAAGTGTTAGCTCTCGTGGAGGAGTACTGATTCATCAGCCGAGGGCGGACTGTATGTGGTAATCAGCAGGATACTTCCCTGCCCATGTTTAACCTGAAGCCATGGGACTTCATGGGGTCCACAGTCAATGTTGAGGACTCCCAGGGCAACTCCCTTCTGACTGTACACCACTGGCCACCACCTCTTCTGGGCCTATCCAACCAGTGGGACAGGATATATCCAAGAATGGTGACGCTGGTATCTGGAACAATGCATGTCAGAATATGATAAGACCATAAGACAGAGGAGTGGAAGTAAGGCCATTCGGCCCATCGAGTCCACTCCGCCACTTAAATCATGGCTGAGGGGCATTTCAACTCCACTTCCCTGCGCTCTCCCCGTAGCCCTTGATTATAAGATTGCAGCTCAATCAGACGGTCAGTACTGAAGGAGTTCTAAACTGTCAGTCATGAGAGAGGACCCCATTCTCAGACAACATGTTGTTATCCAGTGCCTCTTTGCAAGAAGGTCAGTACTGAGGGAATACAGCACAATCAGACGGTCAGTGCTGAGGGAGAGCTTCATTAGCAGTGTGTCAGTTCTGAGGGTGTACAGGTATGACTTTGTCAGGTTTTGCTTAACCAGTCTGTGAGACAGCTCTCCCAATTTTGCTCCCAGATCTTAGTAAGGAGGACTTTGCAGGGTCGACAGAGCTGTCTTATTTGACCTCCTTGGTTGGATGTGGCACTTTCTTTTTGCTTTCCTCAGTCTTCTTAGGCAAGAAAAAAACTGATGTCAGCGTGGACCACATTGTAAAACTCTCCTCTGTGTAAAGTCTTCTTCAACTAACCAAACTATGGTTGGAGTCACCATTGGCCCACTCAAAGAAGCTCTCTTCTGCTCAAAGTGATGCTTCCCTCTCAAGAATCGGTTTACTTGCCTTATTTCTTGGAGGCTTGTTGCTACTGTTCATTCAATTATCCATTAGCAAGCAAGCGACATTCAAGGTAATGACAACTATATCTGTCAGGTACCTGTGAAGTTATCTTGTGACTCATCGCTTATCCTGGTTAACCTTCAGATGGTTGAATCAGTAGAGGCCATGAGATCATTTAAAAATTCCAGTCAGGATTCATAATGTTTTGTTTCAGTGCTTGTGCTACAGCTATGTTCTTGGCTGAGTTACCAGCCTTCACTGTCTGGTGTTCATTCGCCCCGAGTGCTGCTGTGCAACAGAATGGTAAAGAGAGAGAGAAAAAACCATTCCCATGAATTCAATACGTTTCTTAAAATTTATAACCTCTTTATACAGTGACTTTTTCACAGCCGTAAGTGGTAACTCAAACTCAAATCTAAGTTACACAGATGCACGATCAGGTACGATCAACATAACTTTAAGAGAAGGCAACCAGACTAGAAAACTACCAGTTATATTAAACCAAATAGCTGGCTGAGAAATAAATTATTTACGACACAAAGCATATACACGCTCACAAAAAAATTAAATTAAAACTTCACAGTTTAGAACAAAGGAGAGTACAGCACAGGAACCGGCTCTTCGGCTCACCAAGTTTGCACCAACACATGTTGCCTTTCTAAACTAAAAACATTTTTGCTCTACACTGTCTGAATTCTTCTATTCCTTGCTTATATTCACATATCTGTCAAATGTCGCTTGCACATTGCTATTGTATCCATCCCTACTACCTCATTCCAGCTACTTATCACCCTGTGTGGAAAACCTGCCTCTGTGTTTGTGGCTAATTTTCACTGGAGAAGGAGCACAGCACACAGTGTCCACCAATTCTCTTGATGCCTTTAGAGAGAGGTGAGTACTGCTGGGGATACACTGCTTTATTTTGCCCTCCAACTACATTTTGATTTAACCCCCTACTCCTCTTTCACTTTTAATGTTTTGCATTGCCCTTCATAGAATCCCTACAGTGTGGAAGCAGGCCATTCAGCCCATGAAGTCTACACTGCCCTCTCTAAGCAGCATCACACCCAGACCCAGATCCCCCCCAATCTATCCTTGTAACTCTACATTTCCCATGGCTAATCCACCTATCCTGAAAAACCCTGAACACTAAAAGGGCAATTTAGCATGGTCAATCCACCTAACCAGCAAATCTTTGGTCTGTGGAAGGAAACCACAGCACCCAAAGCAAACCCACACAGACACAAGGAGAATCGCACAGTTGCCAGAGGGTGGCATCAAACCCAGATCCTTGGTGCTGTAAGGCAGCAGTGCTAATCACTGAGCCACCATGCCACCCTTAACTAGCTTTGCATTTAACACTTAGTTGGCTCCATGAGTGATTACAGATGGTGGTTAGGAGAATACAAACAAGTCACAGTGGTTTTGAGGTGGAAAGTTGCTCAGCTATGTGTGACAACTTTGCTGAGTTGAAAAAATAAGTGAATTACCTCTCATAGCTCCTTTAAATTTACCCTATTTTACCTCAAACCAATCTGCCCTAGTAATTGACATTTCTGCCTTGAAAAAAAATTGTCTAAGATCCATTCTATCAACAGCTCTCATAATTTTATAAATTTCTATCAAGTCACCCCAATCCTTCAGCGTTCAAGTTAGAACAAATTATTTTGTCCAATCTATCCTCAGAGCTAATACCCTCCAAACCAGGCAACATCCTGAAAAACTGTTTCAGTACCCTCTCTAAAGCCTCCACATCCTTCTACTAGTTTAGCAATCGGAACTATATACAATATTCTCAATGTAGCTTAATTAAAATTCTATACAAGCTGCAACATGGCTTGCCAATATTAATACTCTTGTATGCCCCAACTGATGAACGTGTGCATGTCACATGCCTTCTTGACCACCCTATCCACTTGTGCTGCCACTTTCACAGAACTGTGGATATATATGCCTAGATCCCTCTGTTGTTGATGCTACTAGGTGTTCTGCCACTTACTGTGCCCTTCTCTCCTGCATTTGATCTTGCAAAATCTCACATTTGTTCAGATTGAACTCCATCTGCCATTACTTGGCCCAAATCGCAAGCCTCTCTATACCTTGCTGAGTCCTTTGGCAATTTTCCTCATTATCCACAGCTCCCCCAATCTTTGTGTCATACGGAAACTTACTAATCAGGCCACCCACATTCTCCTCCAAATCATTTATATATGTAACAAACAACAGGGGTACCAGCAGTGACCCTGTGAAGCACTACTGGTCACAGACTTCCCTTCCACTGCTGCTCTCTGTCGTCTATGACTAAGCCAGATCTGTATCCATCTTACCAAGTAACCATGGATCCCACGGGACCTCCCCTTCTGTATCAGGGATTGACCTTGCCATGAGGGACCTTGTCAAAGGTCTTGCTGAAGAAACCTCCACTGCTCTGCCCTCATCAATCATCTTTGTCATCTCCTCAAAGAACTCAATCAAACTTGTGAGACACGACCCACGCTGCTCAAATCCATGCTGCCTATCGCTAGTAAGTCCATACATTTTCAAATGTGAATTAATCCTATCCCTGAGAATCTTCTGCAATAATTTCCCTACACTGATCTAAGGCTTGCCAGCCTGTAATTTTCTAGATTATCCCTGTTGCCCTTCTTAAACTATGGAAGAACATTGGCCATTCTCCAAGCATCTGGGACTTCTCCTGTCACCAAAGAGGATAAAAGCTTTCATACAAGGCCCCTTAGATGTGTCCCCCAGCATTCTAGGATAGGTCCCATTAGGTCCTGGGGACTTGTCTACCTAAATGCTTTTCAAAACACCCAACACCTTTAGCACATTGACATGCCTTAGAATATCAACATACTCCTCCCGAGATGCATCATCCAACATCCTCCTCCTTTGTGAATGCCAATGTTCCCTCTTCCTCTGGCTCCATGCATAAATTACTTTAGTGATGGAGAAGCTTTTAAAAACAACTGTTCTACAATTAGCAGTTACATGGAAAAGATGGGTTGATTAGGAATAGTCAGGACAGATTTCAAAAAGTGAAATCATAGAATTTTTGGAAGGCTCAATGCTGTTGATGTGACGTACATGGATTTTCTGAAGGCACATATTTACAGATACAGTAATAAAAGGAACAAGAACAAGCAGGCAGAGATTTAAAGTGATCTGCAAAAGAAGCAAGAGTGAAGTGAGGAAAACTACGTTTTCATACAGTAAGTAGTTAGGGTGTGAATGCACAGCTGGAAATGCATGCAAGCAGTTTCAACTGAGGCATTCTGGACTGCATGGGGCGATTATTTGGATAGAAATAATGCGTCAACGCATGTGAAAAAAGTAGGAAATTAGCACTAGGTAACGATGCTCATTTAAGGAGCCGGAGCAGGTACAATGGGCTGAATGGTCTACTTTTGCGACTAAATACTTCTCTGGTTCTATGATTATAAATCTAGCTTCAGTCTGCTGTACCAAACAACTAGCCTTCATGGCTCTTCTTCATCAATCATGGAATGTGAGTACCACTGATTAGGCTTGCATTTACTTCCTGTCCCCAACTTCCTTAGAGGAAGTGACAATGAGTGCCTTCATGAACCACTGCAATCCTTGATGTAGCCCCTTTTATACAATTCCATTCAGGAAGTTTGGGCTTCCAAATTCAGTTTGAGTCTTAGTTTTCTTAGCATCTTGTAGGGCCAGGCAACTAGTAGGGATAGGTTTCTTTCACAGTTTTCCTTTTCAATCACAGTAATTCATCTTAAAAATACTTTGAAACTACGGATTTCATACATACACGCTACATAGAATGTCTAATGAGATTCACACAGAAATGGAGGAACAGAAACCGGGACAAATATCGTGCATTCTAGAACTGTTACTTAGATATTGGAAACATATGAGAAGCTGGCTCTGAAATATATTGCATATTGAAAAATTTGGTATGTACATAAGGGCACACAAAGTGATTACAGAACCTGAGGTAATACACAGAACGTACTGGTGAGAGAGATACAGATGCTCTGAACTGTGGGTCAAACGCATCGTTTTGTAAAGAACTACAATCCTTTATATCAGTAGTAAAACAAAATGCCTAAATTTTTTTTAAAAGTATTGAAATTGTAAGGAAGTCAAAAAGACATACAACAGCAGGCAACAAATTGGGCTAATAAACAGATAGCTTTTTTCTGCAAAAGAGAATGAATGATACTTCATGTGGTGTCGATAGGTAGTGTTGCTTCCTCTGTCTTGCTGATCTTAAATTTCAAGACCGCTTGAGTATTCAGGTTTTGTCAGCACATGTAAAACACAAGCAAAAACAAAACATGCTGGAAAAGCTCAACCGGTCTGGCAGCATCTGTGGAGAGAAATCAGAGTTCATGGTTCAGGTCCATTGGCCTTCCCCAAAACTGAGTAAAATATATGAGGAACGCGCTGATGTTTATTTTTAAAGTCAATTATTAGGTTAAAAACTACAAGATACGTATCTACAGAAACTGACATTTTGAGAAATTCATTTAAGGTGCATACTGTGACAGACATTGAAGATGCTAGGACTATTTTTGAGTCATGTACATTACATGAAGGAAACAGAAGAAACTTGATGCACTTTTATAAATAGCTGACAGCTACGTATACAAGACGCCATTTTCTAAAAATTTTGACAGTGGCACAAAGCTTTGTCAGATGCAGTGGAAGTTCAGAAAATATAGCAAAAATCCTTTGGTGCCTAGACTGGAATATACTTTAGATTGTACAAATTTGTGCTTCTGTTATAATCCTAGCTAATGGGGATACTGGACATGTCATTCTCCAGAGTGATACTGGCTCAATAGAACCTGGGTTTAGCTTGCATTATTTGTACACATATGGCTGCCAATGTTCTTTAAACAAACTACAAGTTTATTATACAAAGGGGAAGAAGTTATATACATGACAAGTTGTAAAGATATCAGCATAAAAGAAAAATATCAACACCTTTCCTACAAATTTCTTTTAATGGTATTCAACTCTAGTGAAGTACCCCTCCTATCTTAACTCTTTAATTTCTTACTTAACTGATAGAATTGCAAGAATTTCCTTTGGCAACTTTCTACACATTCACCAGATGTAATTCTCTCTGTTACTGTCTCTCCTCAAGATACACAAACCTAGCTACTTCACTGATTTTTCCAAACTGAATTTGAAGAAAAGCCCTGCTACCTAAACAGCATAAACATTCTTTCAACCTTAGACAGCCACGAACTAAACTGGCCTTCTACTTATATGAAACTCAACTGAAACTGGGTTGTGGCCCCTGGTCTGTCTTTCCATATGCCATAAATCTTTGTAAGTATTTCATCTATTAATTCCCCAGGCAGTCTATCTAACCATTTGGTTTAAATCACATGCTTTCTTTCAGAACAATATTTTCAAAAATTATTTTCTGACATTTAAAAATGCCACTTTCTCAGAACTAAAAAAATCTATTAACCCCTACTTTAAAATTTAAATTCCCCGTTGATAATCACGTTTCACAAGCCTTTATCACAAGTCACAGGCATGCATGAACCTTATTACTTTGGAATGTATTTGTTTACATTTCATCTTATAACAATTTAATATTTTCAATTAAGACTCTGCCCATTCTAAATGGGCACTCAACTTGTCCTGAATTTTAGCTATTTGGAAGTACATTTATCAAAGGAGGATTGCTGACTCACTTATTGTGAAGTAAGAGCTACACTGTTTGCAAGTATATTCATTAAATTGCCTTCCATCCACTAAGTAGCATTGATATGTAGTCTAACAGCTTTCTTCCAAAAGGCTGCAGACATACAAGATAGATTTGCATTTATAATAAAATATTTAATAGCCCCAGGATATCACAAAGAGCTACTCAGCCAAATAAGTGTTCCTGGAGTGTGGGTACCATTGTCACTTAATCTCAGTTTGTTATACAGGAAGGAGGTTATGGACTAGGAGAGGTACTGATGGCAGTGTAATGGTAATGTCACTTGACTTCTGATCCTGAACCCTAGGCTAATGTTTGGTTCAAATCTCATCACAGCAGACGGTTAAATTCAATAAAGATCTGCAATAAAAAACACTAATCTAATATCAACTATGTAACCACTGTTGATTGTTATAAAATCCCATCTGGTCCACTAATGTCCCATAGGGAAAGAAATCTCCCATCCTTACTTGGCCTGGCCTATGTATGATTTCAGATTCTCAGCAATGTGGTTGACTCTTAATTGATGGACATTTAATGCTGGCTCAACCACCAATGTCCACATCCCATTAGTTAATTTTAAAAGGTTATTCAGCCTATTGTATCTGCTCTAGCTCTACAAATGGGCATTATGACTTGGTGCCATTGTCTTGCCTTGTCTTCAAAATCCTGCACATTATTTGAACAGAAATAATCATTTGATGTCCTCTTGAATGTCTTGACTGAGCCCACACCCACCACACTTCCACATTGTGCACTCCAGACTGTAACTGCATAAAAAACAGATTTTTCTCACATTGCATTTGTCTCATTTGCAAATTACTTACAGGAAGGCAATATGTAATAACAAGGCAGCAGTTAACTAAGTAAAGAACCTATGCCCTGAGCAAAACTGAGGTCAATTTGAATCAAAGCCCCCAGCTCACCACCCATCCCCACCCTGTTCAGTCCCCTCACCGTGGCTGTAGTGCTCTACAAAGAATATTTGGTTGCTTTCGTTCAGAGGATGATCATTGTAGCCTGAGTATACCACTGTGATTTCGACGATGAAATCATTTAGCGATTTTGAACCTCTGAAAAGCCAACCAGCATCTCAAATAAAGACACAGCAAAGAATATGTGACACCTTTTACCAAGTAATCACATCAGTAGGGAGGAGGCCCACATTACAGCATTTCTGGTAAGGAGCAGTGAAACCAAGCCATATTCTATAAAAGATGTGTGGAAACTGAGATTGGCTCATTTTTTAAAAGACACAGAGGCATTCAATGTATAGAGAGGAACTGAATTAGATAACCTACAGCGTGGAAACAGGCCCTTCGGCCCAACAAGTCCACACTGCCCCTTGATATATCCCACCCAGACCCAACCCCCCTATAACCCTCACACCCCTGAATACTATGGGCAATTTAGCATGGCCAATCCACCTAGACCCCACATCTTTGGAATGTGGGAGGAAACCCACGCGCACACATGGGGAGAATGTGCAAACTCCACACAGACAGTTACCCGAGGCTGGAATTGAACCCGGGTCCCTGGTGCTGTGAGGCTGCAGTGCTAACCACTGAGCCACCGTGCTGCCGTGCTGAGTCACATTCATTGTAAATATTGACTTTTATAGAAATACTCTCGATAGATACAAAATGTCAGCCACACTGTGATATGCACTACACTGCACTGCAAAAGACTTCGTTACTATTTATTCATTGAGTATATGTGCATCCTGTGATTTTGTGAGTATATTGATATGAGAAACTGTCAGACCAATATGTGCAGTTAAACTGCATCTCATGGGACTAGATTAGATTGCTCTCATTTTCAGTGTCTGCTTTTGAAAGAAACTAATGACACTGAACTAAAAGAGAATATCAACCGTCTACCAAAAATTAGCGCTGTTCAGTATATAGGATCATTACAAATTAACGATGAAAAACATCAATGATGCAGCTGTGAGTTTAAACAGATTAGCAAACCAATCAAAACTGTAAAAGAAAGGAATAATCAGCAGTGCAGCTGAGGTTGACTTTTGAAGCACTGATTCATAACAAAGAAGTCAGTAGACATTGGAGAGGTGCCAGAAGACTGGAAGTAAGTTAGTGCCATGCTCATTGTTAAAAACAGTGAAGAAAGAGATAAAGGCAAAAGCAGACCCAAGTTTCCATTTAGGTAAAATTATGGAATTGATTACGAAGTGTAAACGTGAGATCCATCTACACAGCAATAACGAAATTAAATTAAAAATCAATTTAAAGGGCTCATCTTTAAACTGGAAGTATGAGCATTTCAAAACATACAGTCACAATGCACATGAAGAAATTGAGCAAAGAATAGAAAATACACGGACGTGTGAGATGAGTAATATCAGTTTAAGGCGGCAGGTAAATGCTAGGAGGAGTGTGTAACGCCTTACTGCTGTCACTGTTGCTGCTACTAATTTGGATAAATAACTTAGATTCAGAGCATGCAAAGCAATTAGATTTGCTGATGTTGCCAAACTCAAAGGGACAGTAAAGTCAAAGGAAAGAGCTGAGACAGAACAAAGCAATAAAAGGAAAGACTTCAACAAATTAGAATTCCATTGCAGAAGAAATATACTGAATAGTAAGTTAGAGGTACAATTAGATGTTGAAAGAAATGAGGCCAATAAACATGGGGCTGAATCTTACCTTGTTTTGAATAAATACAAGTTGCATTAAGTCTCTTGGAGAGATTCTCATTGAGAAACCGAGCAGAAATTATTGCCATAGCATTCCACGTGCACTTCATTAATTACCTCCCCTCACACTATGGTGTCCCTCACATCCAATTCTGGCCCAATCCTACCACACGCCATTCCTAGAATTACTTGCCACTCACCAAATATCTGCCAAAAGCCCAGATTCATTGGCACCTGCACCGTATTTGAAAGGTGATCAGAGATAATGGGAACTGCAGATGCTGGAGAATCCGAGATAACAAAGTGTGGAGCTGGATGAACACAGCAGGCCCAGCAGCACCTTAGGAGCAGGAAAGCTGACGTTTCGGGCCTAGGCCCTTCAGCAGAAAAGGGGGATGGGGACAGGACTCTGAAATAAATAGGGAGAGAGGGGGAGGTGGACTGAAGATGGATAGAGGAGAAGGTAGGTGGAGAGGAGCGTATAGTTGGGGAAGTAGGGAGGGGATAGGTCAGTCCGGGGAGGACGGACAGGTCAAGGGGGTGGGATGAGGTTAGTAGGTAGGAAATGGAGGTGCTGCTTGAAGTGGGAGGAGGGGGTAGGTGAGAGGCAGGACAGGTTAGGGAGGCGGGGATGAGCTGGGCTGGTTTTGGGATGCAGTGGGGGGAGGGGAGATTTTGAAGCTGGTGAAATCCACATTGATACCATTGGGCTGCAGGGTTCCCAAGTGGAATGTGAGTTGCTGTTCCTGCATCTTACGGGTGGCATCATTACAGCACTGCAGGAGGCTCAGGATGGACATGGTGTCTAAGGAATGGGAGGGGGCGTTAAAATGGTTGACGACTGGGAGATGCAGTTGTTTATTGCGAACCGAGTGTAGGTGTTCTGCAAAGAGGTCCCAGGCCCCAAGATGACTTTCCGCATCAAGCAGATGTTCACCTGCACATCTGCCAATGTGGTATACTGCATCCGCTGTACCCGTTGTGGCCTCCTCTACATTGGGGAAGCCAAGTGGAGGCTTGGGGACCGCTCTGCAGAACACCTACGCTCGGTTCGCAATAAGCAACTGCACCTCCCAGTCGTGAACCATTTTAACTCCCCCTCCCATTCCTTAGACAACATGTCCATCCTGGGTCTCCTGCAGTGCCACAATGATGTCACCCGTAGGTTGCAGGAACAGCAACTCATGTTCCGCTTGGGAACCCTGCTGCCCAATGGTATCAACGTGGATTTCACCAGCTTCAGAATCTCCCCTCCCCCCACTGCATCCCAAAACCAGCCCAGCTCATCCCCGCCTCCCTAACCTGTTCTTCCTTTCACCTATCCCCTCCTCCCAACTCAAGCCACACCTCCATTTCCTACCTACTAACCTCATCCTGCTCCTTGACCTGTCCGTCCTCCCCGGACTGACCTATCCCCTCCCGACCTCCCCACCTATCTTCTCCTCTATCCATCTTCGGTCCGCCTCTTCCTCTCTCCCTATTTACTTCAGAATCCTCTCCCCATCACCCTTTTCTGATGAAGGGTCTAGGCCCAAAATGTCAGCTTTCCTGCTCCTAAGGTGCCGCTTGGCCTGCTGTGTTCATCCAGCTCCACACTTTGTTCTCCCGTATTTGAAAGGTCACTGCATAACCAGACATTTTGGTAAAGGATGGAATCTGAAAAAACAGGAAGATGAGGTCACACTTCTACAATAGTGATCTTGGGCTCCTGGTGGAGACTGGTTCAAAGGAGAGGGCTCCTCTTCCGAGAGGACTAGTGGAGGAGGGTATACCACCAGACCTGATAGCCTGATACGGTCATCATTGTTTCCAGATTATTATTGAATTCTGCTGCCATGGTGAGACTAAAGACACAGGCACAAAACCTTACAAACAAACAGTATTTTGGCAATACAGAAATTGAATATTGCTTAAAAGAAAAATACTCTGTCAAAGCTTTTCATCTTGCTCTTATCAGGCCATTTGCAAATATATCAGGCAAAGAGAAACAACATGTTTTTACTGTATGAAGTATGTGCTAATTGGCTGACAAGCAAATTGTGATTGATAGAAGTAAGAGTGAAGTGCAGTCCCATCAAATACCTGATCTAATTAATTACAAGTGGGCTTGCACAACTCAACAAAAATGATAATAAGATGAATTTTTTGAATCTTCTGAAATAAGGTGACTCAAAATCAAACTTCTGACAATAATTCTATGTTATTCTACCAAAGGATTGCATTACATCTAGTGACAAGGCTAAGTTGAATGAGAGCCATGTGACAAACATTGACGCTTTCACTATTGAAACAATATTGTCGTTTTACCAAAACAACATGATCTTTCTGAATTGTACAGGAGTTATGCAGCACTGGGTTATGACTGACAATTAATTGCCATGCTTAGTTTAAATTCCAAATGGGTTGCCTCGCAAGGTAAAGGTATTGCCCTCAGGAATAAGAAGAATGGCTGGCACCTATTTTATTAAGTTGGAACAGGTGAAATGTGTATACATCTCCTTTCTGTCTAAACAAAAGGTACTTTGTCTTAATTAAAGCAGCTCCTAGCACATGCAAATAGCACCATACCGTGAGCCCAGTTGGCAATCTTAAAATAGGTATCAACAGAATTCTTAGCACCCTCAGGCATATATAAGAAATGTTATTTCATCATTAATCACATCCTTGGTCATATAGCACTCTCTTCTCATACAGCATAAAATTCTATTCCCCTCTACATTATGTGAAGGTGCTGGTGTTGGGCTGAACATGGTCAGAAAACACACCAGATTATTGGACTATATTGGACTATTAGATTTCTGACCCCTTTGCATTGGCATTCTTACAAATGCTCTGATGAGCGCAAGGCTAAAAGACGTTTTGACAAAACGTATCTCCTTTCAGCTATACACAACCCTATTAACCTCATAATTGTTAATGCAATCCCATGCCATATCATAATACTTGTACTGAAAACTCAATAACAATGGGTATCAAAAGAATTTCAGAAGCAAAAACAGGGTTGTCTGAGAAACATATATCCAGCTTCATAATAGACATAGGAATAAAGCCACAATCTTTACACATATACTGTGTTTCCTTTGTGTGATAGGTAAATAAACCATGGCATTTGATAACAAAGTTTCCTCTTTAATAGTTACAGATCGGAAGACTCTCAATACAACATTAATTGATCAGCAAATGTTAAACCAAAAAGAAAATCTCTAATATTAATATTCATTAAGTCGAGTGATGCACTATGCCTCTAGCATTACTAGCAGAGGTTGTTTTCTATTTGCTGACTAACCTGTTGTGTTTTTTCTAGTATCTGTTCATATTTCAGTTTGCCACCATTTGTGGTTTTCCTCTTAACAAATATGTATTTTCAAAATCACTTGATCTGAATAACTAGCTGCTTTGATCAAGATCATATTCTAATAGACATCTTTATGCTTCTGAATCTAAAATTGTGAAAGAAAACAGTGTATTAATTGCCCACCAAATTAAAATTAAAGTCTAATTTTCTGTTTTCTGTGAAGAATAAAGTATTAAATATAATGCTGACAAAATTTTTTAACTTGCAAACTCCCGTACAATTCAGAAAGATCATGTTGTTTTGGTAAAACGACAATATTGTTCCAATAGTGAAAGCGTCAATGTTTGTCACATGGCTATCATTCAACTTAGCCTTGTCACTAGATGTAATGCAATCCTTTGGTAGAATAACATAGAATTATTGTCAGAAGTTTGACCTTGATTCACCTTATTTCAGAAGATTCAAACAATTCACCTCATTTTTGTAGAGTCGTGCAAGCCCACCTGTAATTAATTAGATCAGGTATTTGATGGGACTGCACTTTACTCTTACTATTGTGTGTAATATCCAATTGAGATTCCATGGTCTTAGCATCAGAGATGAAAGCATTATTAATGTTTTGTAGGCTATTCAAAATCCTCAGTTCTCAAACCCATCACACTCAGCATAACTTAGAAACCACAGGAAAAATAATAGGTAATGGTAAGATCTAAACAAATGATTTTGAAATAGAAATATCATAAATTACAACATTCTTACAATAGAATGATGTATTTTTCATTGCAACACTGATTGGAATGATAGCTTAATATACTGTGCATGCTGAGACAAAGTAGCAAGTTTGTGTAAAAAGAGGAACGTAGTTTTGAGAGCAGTAGTGCTCAAGCCATGGTCTAGTATTTTGAAGCTGTATACAGAGTAAGAAGTATGTAAAGTGGTGCCTTGCTTTGACAATTCTACTAAGGTCATTAAATTTCTTCCTGCACCACAGCTAGGTCTTAGTCTGCTGGCTGACAACTAAAGTAGGATTTACCATTGAGCTTTTGAAGGAGTTTTTAAAGATGTAGCATCTCCTACTGGAGACTGAGATGTGCAAATATTGGAAAAAAAGTAACTTGCACCGCAGTAACTTCAAAATAATTTCATGATAATTTTAAATAGTGTCTTGATGAATTCTATTTTATTTAAATCTTAATAATTAGCCTTTCCCCAGCCTCTGAATAAAGCAGTGCAGTTGTGTGGTGTTCGTTTGATCATTTTGATGAATGTATTTCTTGGCAAGTCATTTGCAACTATTTAGACAAAAATATGCCTAAATGCAACTACTTGCAAATGCAATTTATTCAATGGAAAACAAAGTCACTGAAACCAAGGTTTACTGATTTTCTTTCAATGAAAAATCATACAGAAAAGACAAGAGTCGGTTTTTTTAGAAATAGCCTCTCCCATTGGACACTGGAATGAACAAATAATGAAAAAAAATGAATTCACATCACAGTAACTTCAGAACATTCATGATAATTTTACGTAGTCTCGAGGAAGATACAAAAGCTGAAAAGCAACAGGTCACAAGAATCTCAACAAAAGTACAATTGTTGCTTGTAAATGTGTTAAGCTGGTACTTATCATTTGCCGTTTGGAAGTCAAGTGCAGTAACATTCTAGTAATAATGAGCTTCACAGGTAGAAAAATATATAGAGGGTTTTACTGTAGCTGCAACCCAAGGATCCCAAATAGTGCACTGCCTCCCAGGTGCCAAGGTAGTGGGTGCAAAATATTTTGTGGAGGACAAAATAACAGCTCAAAGTAGAACCAATAACATTGGCAGTATCTTAGTAGTGCATTTTCCTAAGAAGGTTCAGCAATTATTGTGATCAATTCGTTAGAAGTTTTTGGGAGTAGGCAGAAAAATTGATTGTAACGAAACAACAAGGCCTTTTAGGAGCAACCTCAGCATAACTTCCCCATGCTATTCCAAAAAACACCCATTTAAGGGAGGTTAGTGTGTTACGAGAGATTATGTATGTAGACTGAGTTCAGGTTCCTTGGAATATAGCCACTTTTTTTTTCTGTCTCTCTTCCTTTAGGGCTGAAGCACTGATTGAAATGAATTATGGTAATGCTTGACAACACTCTGCACACTGACCTTCTTTTATGCCTGCATTGCCATTGGGAAAAGAAATTTAAAAGCTGTAGCCCAAATCAAACCGAATGTATAAGGTACTACAATGGTGAGCAATATTAGAAATCATAAAAATAGAGTTTGAACTTCGGAACATGCATAAAGATTTTAAAAGAGCTTAGAAGAGTTATCAGAAGCAGAAACCTGAGCAGTGATAGCAATGTTGACTGCAGTTCTTGAGCTGGCAAGCATGCCAGGGTTTGCTTGTCATGCTCCATACTTGCTCCAACACTTAGTACCAGTGGTGCAGTATGAAATCCTGTAAATGGCCAATAGTTAGCCTCTTAAGGGCCTCAGTTAGCAGCTCTTAAGCGTGTTGTTTCATAAATTCCAGAGCAGATGCCAGTCCTGCAAACAAGACATCAGCAAAGATCACAGCACAGGATAAATTGATGTGAGGCAATCTGACAGTCTTTGTCTTTCAAGAGCCTTGTATTCACCCATTGAAAATGCGGTGGCAAAGTGATAATGTTAGTGGGCACAGAAGTTAAAGTTCCACCGTGGCAGATGGTGAAATTTTAATTGAATAAAAGCTGGAATACACAGCTAATCTACTGGCTTCTATTCAGGCACTTTCAATTGTCATAAAGACCAATTGATTCACTAATGTAATTTAAGGAAGGAAATTTGTCATCCTTATCTTGTCCGACTTATATGTGCCTTCAGACCAACAGCAATTAGCTCTCAACTGTCCTGAGAAATTGGCCAAGGGTGTCAATGACTTCAAGGGCAATGCCAACAATGCCACCATCTCATGTAAGAATAATAAGTACAGCATCTCATCTGACCCCATCAAAGTTCTGTAGCTCCATTTCCAACGTTTCTTGCTGATAGAAGAACTTCAGCTAATATATTTTATATCTATTCTACACATGTTCATTAGGTTAGTCGGAATTCCGTTCTATCGCCAGTCCATGATTTTTTTGCTATTTTCAGAAATTTGCTTAAATATTTGTTCTCCTATTTCCCTTAACTTTGGGACCTAGTGATGTGACTGTCACTTTTTGAGATCCACAATAATCTGTGGAGCACTGATTCACTCTGTAAGGGAACAACTGGATGTTTATGACACAATATAGGTATTAAATGTACTTGCTTTCAATCCTTTGTATACGACATTAGCTTTATGTGTCAGCAGGCTGTGAATGCTGAGTCATGAGTAAATTCAAGGCTGAGATCAATATATTTTTGGACTCCAAACGTATCAAGGGAACAGATACTAAAGTGGAGTTGAGATCGAGGATCAACCATGAGATCAATATATTTTTGGACTCCAAACGTATCAAGGGAACAGGTACTAAAGTGGAGTTGAGATCGAGGATCAACCATGATCTTATTAATTGCCACAGTAGGCGTAAATGGTCATATGGTCTACTCCTGCTTTTATCTCTTATGTCAGCACAAGTCAGACATCACATTCTAGATGGCATGGTTTTTAGAGGTGAATAATAATCTGACAAATGCAGACTGAAAGCAGCCAGTGTTTTAACCACCAGCCTAATAGATCCCAACTTCTGAAGTTATTTCATACAACTGTGAAATTCCTGAGTAACCTTAGGCCAAATTCATAACAGCAATTAGACATTGTGGTTGAAGAGTGAGTTTCAGCATTTGTTTCCTGTTTTAAATATGTACTAAGATCAATCAATTATTTCCACATAATTAAAAATCTATAAGCCAAACCTTTGCATCAGTTAAAGTAATGGAAATCATTCTTAAGGGAGAAATGTTGTATAGGAACAACCTAAGATATAAAAAAATGATTTTAGTAACAAAAGCAAATTATAAATAATAAAAATGCAATGTTCTGCTATCTTCAGATATTGAAAGTAAACATTGAGATTCCTAGACATAATTTATTCCAAAGTCTTTTAATAAAATTACACATAGGAAGCATTAATTGAGGTACAGCCTGAAATCAGAATGATTACAAGGAGAGCATTCCATTTATTCTGTCCTGCTGGTTCTTTGCTACAACTATCCAATTAGTCTCACTTTTTGCACTTTCTCCATTACCCTACGTTTTTATTCCTTGCCAAACTATTTATCCAAACTTCTTTGGACATTGATTATTGAAACTGTTTCCACCATCCTTTCAGTTAGTGCATTACAAATTACTCTACTGTCATCTTGGTTTTCTGTTTACAAATACATTGAACCAAATCTTCTGGTTAAGTTTCTATCACTAAAAACCATTTCTGAAGTCTAATGTCCAAAACTGAACACAATATTCCAGTTGACATCTTACTTGTGTTTCATGTGGGCATAGCATTGTTTCCTTTGTTTTTGTATTTCAGGCTATATTTAACAAAGTAAATCATGTACATCCTGGGTAAAATATGAAAATGGATAGAAAATTAGCTATAAGTCGGAAAACTACATCTTTTGTCAGGCTACAGCTTTTATTGCTCAGACCTCTGCAGTCCTTAATTTACATAAGGGATCCAGAATCCACTGCAAGATTGTCAAATTTGTGAATAAAATGGTTACAGCACTGAAACAGAATGATATAGCTGTAGATCTGGGTTATTTATACAGACATGTCTTGGATGCAATCTTACTCTCAATGAAACATGTTAGCGCATAGAAACTCTAAGTAGCAATAGTGAATGTGACAGTGCTACTATCAAGGTAACATGGTCAGACAATTAAAGAAATTAACAAAACATTATGGTATTTCATCAAACCAAGGTCCTAATATCAAGTGAATTCTGAGGTATTGATTTTTAACTGCAATCTGCATTTTCGTGTGAAGAAACTGGATGCATGCTCCAAAGCTGTAGTCAGAAACCATGGGAATGATTTGTTCGTCGGCTGTCCAAAGACCAAGAGAAAATAAGGAACTTTTGAAACACAGGTAATTAGGTAGAATTTTTCTTTCAACATTATGCAAAGTCATATTCCAGTTTATAGGGGTACAGGCTAACTAGAGAGACCTCTTGTGAAGTGCACAGAACATGATCTGGTGGAAACAGAACATTGTATGAATCTGATTTACTTTCTATTCATGAAAATAATGCATTCTCCTAGGTCCAACACTTTTACATAGCTTCACTTTTTTTCTGAATTTACATCATTACTAAATTGAAATGTGGAGTAATAAGTTTCAATGACAGATGACTGGAGGAATGTTAAGAACACTACCATAAATATGATCAATATAAAATGCATTATATTTTACATAGTGATTTTATCTTGAATTATTCATGAGCGTCTTCATTGATGATAAAACTGAATCTTGTTCTATGGACTAAGCACAACTATCAAGCTTCATTTTTGTGGTCCGGGACATCACTAGATTGTTGCCTACTAGATTGTTAATCTCACTGGCATGTATTAGTCTCTCATATTTTATTGAGAAACCTAATATTATGACTATATTTGTATTAAAGTCTACACTTGCATACATCCATATATTCAACAAAGTGTGGAAGGCAACTCTTTCCATTCACTAGCTGATGGAATCTGAATGATGAGAAGGAACATTTCTCCCACTGGAAACAAATGAGAGTAAACTTTACTTCGGACAAAAGTTCCCATCAATCACTGTACACCATCCATTAGCAATTCTGGTTGGAAAGCGGAAATGTATCATTTTCTAGTAACAGCTAATTGTTGATACTTAAAACAAAGAAATGTAAATCTGAAAATAAATATCAGCTATTTTTTAAAATATAATTTGCCTGCAAATTTTTTCCCACCTTTGGAGTGGACAGTTGACCACTGCAGGTAAATAGATTTAGTGTTTGTTGGTCGGTACAGACACGGCGGGCCGAAGACCCTGTTTCTATGTAATATGGCTCTCTGACTCTACGTGTGTGGCTGTAGACTTACAAGTACATTCGGAACTGGTAAAGTCAGTCATTGCATATCACTGTCTAACTGGATATCCCTGAACTCGGCGTTACAGCTTCACGCAATGGGTTTCATCTACAACTAGGGGAGGTACAAGGAATTCAGGACTTAGGCTGACCAATAGCAATGCCCCGAGCCACTCTGACACCCACACGACTCTGCAAGCACCGCCAATTTCTTCAATTGGGTGTTAGGTGTGGTTCTTTGGTACTAAGGCACAACAAGTCCAGCAACAAAATATATTCCCCTTTGTTACGTTACCTGAAATTGTACAGGATCCTGTAACAAAAAAAAAGCGTAGGGGAAATACATCGGAACGTGGAAATAGAATTTCTGTCAGCTAATATTAAAAAGTAGTCAAATAAAAATAAATGGAATAAATACATGACAAATTAACATCGGCAAAGAAGATCGATCGAGGTTTATGTTTGACTGAAGCAGTAATATGAAGGTACCCTCACTGTCAACATTTTAGGATTAGGCAAACGAAACGCGGTAATTCAATGCAACAAAATAGAGGTGGGGGGGGGAACAGGGAAATCGCCCTGTTGTGCGTACGAATAAAACCAAGCAACAAATACGAAAGGAGGATGCGACCAGTACTCACACGAAGGCGTGATAGACCAGTGCCCATCCTCCGGGTCTCTCTAGCGCATCATAGATAAAGTTCTGCAGTTTTCTGTAGGTGGCTTTCCTTCTGTTCGGTTGATTGTGGCTCAGAGGTTTGGTCAGGAGGTTCAGACCTTCCTTCGGTCCCGGTTTGTTGTCTTCTTTGCTCCGTCCCTCCAGCAGCAGAGCGCCGTCCCGGTCCGCCCCGGAGTTCAGACCGAGTCCCCCCACCCCGGGCTCGGGATCAGTAGCGAATCCCACCCGCAGCTTTTTGCCTTCGCCCGAGCCATCACCATTCCTGGACTTGAGCCCCATGGTCTGCAGACACGCCGATGCTCACTGTAGGCAGGCTGGCAGAAAGCGTGCAGGAAACAAATGCCATGGCTCGTAAACAGAGACCAGAGCTTAAACAGAGAGGTCCCATCAGGATCTTCGGGGAATGGAATAGACCTCTCTGCGTCTCCCTCTTTTAATCAGGTTGGAGAGCGGGCATTACGCCCTCACTTTTTTTTAAATATATACCTGTTGGTATCAGTGATGCAGCCCTCACTGAGGGCTCAATGGTTTAATGACTGTGCAGCCGAGAGGTGGCATCTGGAATTGCTGCCAGGGTTTTTTCTGAGGCGGAAGGATTATTGATGGTTGAAGCAAAAGGATCCAGGAAGCACAGAAGCAGATTCAGCTCATTACACGCCAACACGTGATCAGCATTGCCATTTACATCTCTTAAAGATAATCTCCAAGGATCTTAATACAATCAATTTGAGGGGGGAATCCTTAAATGCGTAGCTTTCGATGGGTTTATTTTATTTCAAATTCTAGAAATACACATCGAAAAGCAATAGACTACCACGCAGGTCAATACTATGCTGAAACACCCCTGCATAATTTTTCTATTTCCCAAGTATTGCCGCGTTCTACGGTTGGGATCTGGGACTGTGCCTTGCCGGCTGACGGCGTAATGTCACCCCATACCTTTACCCATTTCTGTTCAAATTGCCTTTTGAAGGTTGTCATGGAATCTGCCTCCATCACGCTGGCAGACAGTGTGCCCCAGAGCGGAACCATCCCCCTTCTAAAGTGATCTCTCCTCTATTCCCCTCTTTTGCCAATTATTTTAAAGCTATCACATTTGGTTACTGAACCACTAACCTGAAGAAACTGCTTCTTCCTGCTCTTTTCCAAATTTGAAATTAGATCTTTCGTTAATCTGCTCTGCTCCAAAAGTAAACAATCGGAACTTCTCTCATCTCTCTTAAATTACTTGAATCCCTCTTCCCCAATATTCTAATCTGTACCATCTCTGAGGTTTTGGCAATCTTCCTGAAGTGTTGCCCCAATTGTGTACAAAATTACAGCTAACCAATCAAATTTGTAATGTTCAAAATAATTTTATCAATGGTAATGGGGAGAAAGCAGGAAAATGGGGTTAAGAAACATATCAGCCAAGACCAAACAGCAAAGCAAACTCATTGGGCCGAATGGCCTAATTCTGTTCCTGAATCTTATGGTCTTACTTTGTTGTTCAATACTCTATCTACAGTACCAATACTCCTATGCACTTCATTATTGGCTTGTCCTGGAATCTTCGAGGATTTGTGAATATGCAGCCCAGATCCCAAAGGTCCTGCAGCCTTCATACCCAAAAAGACCCATTTAGATCAGAGGGCACCTGCATGTTGTTTCTCCAAAAATATGTCACTCCACAGGTATTTGCATTGAACTGTACTTACCATGTGTTTCCCCATTTCACCAGTCTAACTATAACCATCTGGAGGCAGCCACTATCCTACATCAGCTCTTTAACCTTGCATTCAATTATATTATCTTCCTATTCTGCCCCACTGGCATGTGGCACAGGGAGTAATCCTGAGATTATAACCCTGGAAATACCACTTTCCAACTTCCTACCTGATCTGGACAAGTGTGAGGTGAAGCATTTTGGTAGGTCAAATGCAAGAGTAAAGTATACTGTAAATGGCCAGCCCCTTAGGAGCATCGATGTACAGAGGGATTTGGGGATCCAAGTTCATAGCTCCCTGAAAGTGGTAACACAAATGTGTAAGGCAATAAAGAAGGCATATGGCATGCTTGTCTCCATCAGTCAAGACATTGAGTATGAAAGTTGGCAAGTCATATTTGGAGTGCTGTGTGCGGTTCTGGTCGCTGCATTACAGGATAGGTATGGAGGTTTTTGACAGGGCACAGAAGAGGTTTACCATCATGTTGCCTGGATTGGAGCATATTCACTGTAAGGAGAGGATTGAACAAACTTGTGTTGCTTTCACTAAAGCTTTGAAGGCTGATGGGCAACCTGCTATAAAATTAAGAGGGACATGAATAGGGTGGATAGTCAAAGTCTTTTCCCAGGATGGAAGTGTCAAATACTAGAGGACATAGGTTAAATGTGCAGGGGACAAGTTTAAAGACGTGTAAGAAAAGTTTTTTTTTTACACAGAGGTGCCTGGAGCATGCTGCCAGGAAAGGTGGTGGGAGCAGATGCAATAAGAAAGTTTAAGAGGCATTCATGCAGACAAATGACACCTGGACCTTTGGTTAGAAGATGCAGCAAGTTGCTCCCAATGTCAAGACAGGCCTCACTGGGCTTTTTAAGCGATTCCCGCTAAAGCCATGATGGAAATCATTTTCCACCTCAATCCATATCGTCGGACCCCTAATGGATTCTTTCTTCTTTAAGAACTGGCATCTCTCCAAACTATTTAACCAAAAATAGACCAGTAATTCATTAAGGTTTATAAAAAGATAAAATAGCACTGATTTAATAAGAAGTGAAGTTTCCTCAAGCTAGGGCATATTTTTCTGATGTCTTTGGAAGATGTGGATCTTTGCTGTTTGCCAATTGGATGGGTGGTTCTAGATAATGGGAACTGCAGATGCTGGAGAATCCGAGATAACAAAGTGTGGAGCTGGATGAACACAACAGGCCAAGCAGCATCTTAGGAGCACAACAGCTGATGTTTTGGGCCTAGACCTTTCATCGGACCCTTCATTTGAAGGGTCTGATGAAAGGTCTAGGCCCAAAACATCAGCTTTTGTGCTCCTAAGATGCTGCTTGGCCTGCTGTGTTCATCCAGCCCCACACTTTGTTATCTCGGATGGGTGATTCTAGTCATTTCTTACTTGCTTATTATAAAGTTCTATCGCTTTGACTGCTTTAAATGGTTTTCCTTAAAGTAGACATATAGGCGTCAATTTTCGTCTGTTTTACCTGAAACTGAAAATAGTGGTTCAATACTTATCACATTTTTGTGTCTCCTTTGGCTCAGCTGCCATTTTAATTACAGTAAGGGCCCCAACAGTCCGGGCGTCTGGTTGCCTTATGGAGCTACTTTATTTAAATAGAGACTTTTTGTACATACAGAACCACACTGCAATTTCTTAAAGAAAAGTTGTCGCAGCTGGTCCGTGAAAGGCTCATGAAAGTAAATGAGATACTCTTCAAAGCTTATTGTATTTTAATGCATGTGTAATTGAGCATTGATTATTGCAGAACTGTAAATTTGGAAGGAGCTTTTTCTTTTGCTATATTTCTGAATCTTTTTGTATTCAAATGACTGAGCCCCTCACCATGAGCCCTTGGGGACTTGGAGGAGGAAGAGGGACAGGCCAGGGATGAAGAAGGGTATTAGGGTCTACGGATAACAACTACGACAGACTACTGAGGAGTATCCTCTAAATAAACTGCTAAAGGATATCAAATGGATGACTGAAATCTCTGGATACAACTACCAATGTCAAGGATTCTTCACAATTAACATGAAATATTTCAATATTGGGAACTAAACTTTCTCTATAGGTTAAAAGCTAAAGTAAGGATAAATCTATTTACAGCCTCAGTCAAGTTGACCAGCCAAACATCATTAGAACAGCAATGCTCTCAAGTACTATTGCTTTGATATTGTGGCATTGAGGCAGTTGTTTCTAAAACCAGCGTAACTGCTAATCTAAGGTTACGCCTATTCATTTTAAAGACACTGGGACATCACATCACTCATTTAGTTACAGATCTCTTTTGCTTATTTGCAGGTGAATTTAGCACAAGACTCACATACTACAGCTATCAGCAAAGGAAGTAGACTGCACCTAGAGAACAAGTCTTAGAAAGTTTATACATTAGCTGTAAATATATCTATCCTTACTTTAGCTTTTACCATATAGAGAAAGTTTAGTTTAAATTCTTTGTAGAGAGTTGGGGAATTCAGTGATGGTAGTGTCATTAAACAACATGGGGTGATGGTTATATTCTCTGTTATTGGTGATGGTCAATGTCTGGCACTTGTATGGCACAAATGTTACTTGCTGCTATCAACCCAAGCCTGAGTGTCATCCAGGTCTTGCTACAAATGGACACCATATGCTTCAGTATCTGAGAAGTAGTGAATGGTGCTGAAAATTGTGCAATCATCAGTGAACACCCTCACTTCTGACCTTATGCTGGAGGGAAGCAAATGAAGATGGTTAGGCCTATAGCACCTCTCTGAGGTACAACTGCAGTGACTACCTAGGACTGAGATTATTCCTTGTGCTAGGTATTACTCAGACTAGTGGAAATTATCCCCATGTTCCTATTGACTCCAACATTGCTAGAACACCTTGATGCCAAACTTGGTCAAATTCTGCCTTGTTGTCAATCTTACTTCACCTCTAGAATTCAGCTCTTTCTTCATACTTGGACCAATGTTGCAATGAGCTCAGGAGCTGAGTGACCCTGGCAGAATTTAAACTTAAGTGTCAGTGAACAGATTATTCCTTTGCAAGTATTTCTTGCTAATGCTGTTGGTGACTGATTCCATCACTTTTCCTGATGTTTGAGAATAGTCCATTGGGACAGTAATTGGTCATTTTGGATTTGTTCTGCTACTTGCGTGCTGGCCATGCTTGGGAAATTTGTCAGTGTTGTATGCAATTCTGGTCTCCCTGATATAGGAAGAATGTTGTGAAACTTTGAAGGGCTCAGAAAGGATTTACAAGGATGTTGCCAGGGTGGGAGGGTTTGAGCTATAGTGAGAGGCTGAATATGCTGGGACTATTTTCCCTGAAGTGACGGAGGCTGAGGGGTGACCTTATAAAAGTTTATAAAATCAGGTGGGGCACGGATAGGGTAAATAGCCAAGGTCTTTTCCACAAGTTGGGGCTGTCCAAAACTAGAGGGCGTAGATTCAAGGTGGGAGGGAAAAGATTTAAAAGGGACCTAAGGGGCAACTTTTTCATGCAGATGGTGGTGCATATATGGAATGAGCTGCCAGAGGAAGTGGTGGAGGTGGGCACAATTACAACATTTGAAAGGCATCATGATGGGTATACAAATTAGAAGGGTTTTGAGGGACATGGGCCAAATGCTAGCAAATGGGACTTGATTAATTTAGAATATCTGTTCAGCATGGAAGAGCTGGACCAAAGGGCCAATTTCTATGTACATCTCTATGACTCTATAACTTTAATTTTACTGGAACAGCTTGGCTAGGGGGACAAGGCTGTTTCTGGAAAATAAGTGCTCAGTACAATTGCTGGAACAAGTTTTTAAGAGGGAGTTAGATATAGTTCTTAGGGCCGGAGAGATCAAAGGATATGGGGAGAAAGCGGGAAAAGATGCTAAGTAACATGATCAGCCATAATAATATTGAATAATGGAGCAGGTTCAAAGGGCCAAACAGCCCCTTCTGGCTCCTATTTTCCATCTTTCTACGTTTAACATTGTCAGGGCCCTTAGCCTTTGCAGAATGCAGGCCTGTCAGATGTTTCATAGTATTATAAGGAGTGAAAACAAATTAGCTGAAGACTGGCACCAATGATGCTGGGAACCTCAGGATGAGGCCATGATGGATCAACCACCCTGCACTACTGATGGAAGGTGGATGCAAATGTTTCAGCCATGTGTTTTGTACTGATGTGCTGGACTTTCCATTATTGGGAATGACATATTTGTGGAACCTCCATCTCCTGTTAATTATTTACTTGCCTGACACCATTAACAGCCGTTAATGGATGAAGACAGGATGAGTGTGTGAGAAAATTCACTGCAAGCCAAGGCTTACTGCATTCCATAAATTTCACTAAACGCAACTCTTAAGTGCAAATGGGAAATTCCACCCATAGAATCATTACTATACAGACAGAGACCATTAGTCCATCAGATATATGTCAGTTTTCTGAGTGCACAAAATCCTCTTTCTCCCCCCTTTCAAGCTCCTATTCAGTTTCCCTTTTATATCATTGACCTTCTTCACTTCCAACAACCTCCAATGCAGCCAGTTCCAGAATTATGCACGGTGACTCGGATTAAATAACTAACTAGCTATACATACAAGGTAAACCCTAATGTGACTGTCATTATCACACTTTGAATAACCTTGATTCTACTATTCCAATTTGCTCACGCTTTCCTTTCTATGACCTAATGTAACATTACCAGCCATATCTGGTCAGTGAACAGTTAAGCCAATACACACAGCTGTAATTCAATCCTTAGTTTAAATTCTTCTCCACTGTATATTCAGTAAAAATTTCGTACATTGATATTTGGACATGAACTATGTAACCTGGTCAATCTGAAATTTGACCCTCTTGTTACTGGTAGCAGCCAATCCAGTGACAATCAAAAGAGGCAGGATGACACAGCAATAGTTCAGAAAAGTGATAGTAAAAAAAAGCATTGTTTCCAAGGTGATACACTAGCTCTCATTTGTAAAATGGCTTGGTGATTGACTATTAGGGTAGAAGACAAAGCTTAGTCTGTCTTAAAGCAATTTAGGACTGAACTTAGGCAAAACATGCCATCTCTTACATATCTTAGATCATGTACACAAATTTCATCCTGGTCAAGCTAGATGTCATTCCTTTGCCGCAGTATATACATTAGTTATTGTTCGTGTCCAATCAAGTGTCCCCTCATCCTGCTGATTGTACCATCTAGTCTGTGCTCATTTTCTATCATTCATTTCCTAGTCTACTTTTTAAATATTTGTTTATATGATTTTGGCATTTATTTCCCATTCTTAATTGCCTAGAAGGCAGTTCAGAGTCAACCACATTGCTGTGTGCTCAGACAAGACCAGCTAAGGACGGCAGATTTCTTTCCCTAGACTGTTCTATGTTCTGGGCAGCATGGTGGCTCAGCGGTTAGCACTGCAGCCTCACAGCACTAGGGACCTGGGTTCAATCCCAGCCTCGGGTAACTCTGTGTGGAGTTTGCACATTCTCCCCGTGTCTGCGTGGGGTTCATCTGAGTGCTCCGGTTTCCTCCCACAGTCCGAACATGTGCAGGCTAGGTGGATTGGCCATGCTAAATTGCCCGTCGTGTTCAGGGGTGTGTGGGTTATAGGGGGATGTGTCTTGGTGGGATGCTTCATGGGGCAGTGTGGACTTTTTGGGCCAAAGGGCCTGTTTCCACACTGTAGGGAATCTAATCTAATCTATGCTCTTAAAGTGGAATTTTACAACAATCCTCAGTGGTTTCATGGCTGCCAACAGTTTTTTGATTTTATTTAATTCAAATTTGACCATCTCCTTGGTGTGACTTAAACCCATGTTCCATTAGTCGTGGGTTCTGGATTGTTAGTCCGGTGACATTGTTGCTATAGCTACTGCCTCCATTTTTTGCCAGCCTGTCTAGAGTACACCTGCTAATCTTCTGCTCTATTGTGCTTATGTTTTATGTTATTAAAAGACACTTCTAACAGAAACAATTTATCCCTTATTTATTCCTTTGACTTCAACACTTTCAACACTAACACTGTCAAATGCAATTTTTTTCTCTCCTCTGGCATGCTCACCAAATGCTTTATTGATGAACATGGTAATTTATACTGATTTAAAGGCCCATGGACTAGGGCAATCCTTCATTCAAACCTCAGGAGTTGTCTTGTGTTAATCTCTACAGTAACTAGGCATTCTATTCAAGCACAATCAACTGCACTCATATCTGACATTCATAAATTTGTACATTTTTCAAGTTTTGTTTCCTTGTCCATTCTAGTGGTGCTCTATGAAACACCCAATACTACTCTTACAAAGATAGGCTAACTCAGCAGAGAGAAACTAATTGAACTAAAGCCTTGCAGGCTATTAATTGCTTAGCCGTGCCAGCACAAACTCCAGAAAGAAGCGGACACAATTTGATCATGCAGAGGTCTTGCATTGACTAATTTCTGAACTGCTATAGAATACCTACAGTATGGAAGCAGGCCATTCGGTCCACAATGACTCTCCAAAGAGTATCCAACCCATGCCCATCCCTGTAGCCCTCCATTTCTTATACGTAACCCACCTAGTTTGCACATCCCTGGACATTATGGACAATTTAGCACGGCCAATCCACCTAACCTGCACATCTTTGGACTGTGGGAGGAAACACATGCGGACACAAGGGGAATGTACAAACTCTGCACAGTTGCCCGTGGCTGGAATCAAACCTGGATTCCTGGTGCTGTGACCACTGAGCCACTATGTCGCCTCTCGAGTGAAGAAAGACTACAGATAGGGAATTTTAAAATTCCAGTCAATTCCCAGGATTACAGCAGTAAACAATATATTTTAATAATTTAATGATCTAAAATTCTGGCTTTATTGATGAGAAGATATTCTGTCAAGTTTCATTCTGTTAACAGCATTTAGTGGTAAGAATCCATCAATATATGAAAAAGTTTTTACTGGAAGGCTGGAACTAGGGGTTCTGCAGGGCTCAGTGCGAGATCCCTTTCTTTTAAGTTTATATCAGTGATGTAACTTTAAATGTAGACGGCATGATCAGGAAACTTTCAGTTTGTACAAAAATTGGCCAGGCAGTTGATAGTGAGCAATAAAGTTGTAGATGCAGAAAGATATCAAGGAACTGATCAGGTGGGCAGAAAGATGGAAAAGGGACTTCAACCTGGAAAGTTGTAGTCATCGTCATAGAGTCATACAGCAAGGAAACAGACCCTTCGGTCCAACCAGACCAGGCCAACCATAATCCCAAACTAATCTAGCCCCATCTGCCTGTGCTTGGCCCAAATCCCTCCAAACATTTCTTATTCATGTACTTATTTACATGTCTTTTAAATGTTGTAAATGTACCTGCACCCATTACTTCCTCTGGAAGTTCGTTTCACACAAGAACAACCCTGGTTAAAAAAAAAATGCCCCTCATGTTTCTTTTCTAATCTTTCTCCCCTCACCTTAAAAATATGGCTCCTAGTCCTGAAATCCCCCACCCTAGTGAAAATACACCCACACTCCTATAAGGTCACCTCTCAATCACCCACGTTCCAGCGAAAGAAGTCCCAGCCTATCCAGTCTCTGTTTATAACTCAAACTTCCCATTCCCAGAAACATCCTGGTAAATCTCTTGTGAATTCTCTCCATCTTAATAATATTCCCCCATAACAAGGGAGACCAGAAATAGATGCAGCATCCTAGAAGAGGAATGTTGGAGAAATAAAAACTAAAAGAACTCCGGATGCTGTAAATCAGGAACAAAAACAGAAGTTGCTGGAAAAGCCGAGCAGGTCTAGCAGCTTCTGTGAAGAAAAAACTCAACATTTAACATTTCAGGTCCAGTGACACATCCTCAGACCCTTCTGAGGAAGGGTCCCCAGACCCAAAATACTAACTCTGATCTTTTCTTCGCAAACATTGGAGAAATGTCGAGTAAAGCACTTAAGAACAGCAAACAAAATAAATAATGAGCAAGATAATGAAAATGATGGGGTATTTCTATTTCTCTGAGAATCTGAAAACTGAAAGAACCTGTTGCATAAGGTAATGATTCTGAAAGGGTTGATGTTGGAGCCTGCATTAAGCTTTGCCCAATCTGATGATGTCCTGCTGACTTGGATGGAGTAAAAGGCAGAAAAATTTAGGACTTTGTTGACTGAAGACCGATATCGTGGAACTTCTCAGTAACAATGTCCACCTTACCAATGTAACTATACCCAACAGTTATTCTGCAATAAAGTACACCTTGTTTAAGGGAAAGGCCTCGTCTCATTAAGAATCATTTTGTGGCAATGGACTACCCAACCACAAGCTGGAACTGTTTGGCATTGCAGTATATACAGCATGGTTACAGTGGTGGGCATCATTGTTAATGTCACAAAGGACAACAATGAGAATTCCAGTCGATCCAAGAGCAGTGAATTCCATTACACCAGGAGCAGTAATGGATTTTTACAATTTCAAAAACTTTACAGTTTTAAAAAGTGTTCATACAGACACCTGGTAGCTCCAGCAGCTGAACAATGTAACAGCCTGCAGAGAAACGTTATGGAAAGATCAACAAGAGAGAAACAGCATTCAATGGTGAAGCTTCTCATTTAAGTTCTGATAAGAAGTGTAGGAACAAACATGCCCTGGAAGCTAGGTGCACCTTTAGTTGCAGATTTGTTGGAGAGCAGGAATTTGTGGGTACCAGCCCAATTAGATACGCAACCAGGACGCAAACAGTAGAGCACGATGAGTAAAGTCAAAAATTCCTATTGGTCGGGGGAACACTTTTAACTAATGGCTTGTAAAGACTAGGCAAGAATGAAGTACTTAACATCTCTCAACAAGCAGCATGAGGCACAGCTACAATTGGGAAATCCAACAGCATGTGAGTAATTTAAATGGAGGGTGCTGCATCAGTATCATTGTGAAGCCAAAATCAAAACAACAAAGGGGCAATTTAAAATCCGAAAGAGACAGGATCTAAAACGAAGATGGTAAAAATGCCATTGAGGCTCCGCTAAAAATGGGAGACTTACAGTTAGAACAGCAATTCAGGCAGGGAGAATATAATCAGGGACAGCACTAGGCTTTGTTGCAGAAAGTCATGGAAAAGGATAAGCATTGTTTATTAGGCCACGGAATATCATCCATTTTCCCCAAAAAAAAAAGAAAACCTCCATTTTGCCTGCAGAAGGCAGAAAATGTCCATTTTGACCACAAAATTAAAAAAAAATCCCTGTCAGCCATACAGAGGTATGGTGGTATATCATAGAGATTTAAATCTTTTAGGACAGGGAAAATAAATTTACATTGCTATATTGAACAAGTAAGAATCTATTTAGAAAAAAAGATTAAAGCAATATCGATTAAAAGGCTAAGAGCCTTTAAAGCCAGGAGTAGAACCAACATTGAGATAGCAACATCCATACAGCAGATATAGCAGTAAAAAATGAAATGACTACTCATGCAAAGATGTGAATGCAATGGAGCTACTAGCATTCGAATGGGTATCCAATACAGTTCTGCGGAAAATTAGCCATCAAACCCACTCAAGTTTGACTTGTTCTCTCACTGAACAATTTCTTCTTTAATTCATGTCAATTCTGCCAATTCAAAGGAGTCGCTATAGGCACCTGCATGGGTCCCAGTTATTTCTGCCTCTTTATGGAGGTATGTGAAACAATCTTTGTTCCAGTCCTACACTGGCCCCCTCCCACAATTATTTTCTTGTTACATCAGTGACTGTTTTGGTGCTGCTTCATACTCTTGCCTGAATCTTGAAAAATGTGTTCATTTTGCTTCCAATTTCCACTTTAGCTTTAGTTTCACATCATCCGTTTCCGACACTTCCATTCCTTCCTGACCCCTCTGCCTCTATTTCACAGAATAAACTGTCCACTGCCATCCACTGAAACACCACTGACTCCCATAGCTACCTTCACCACAGCTCTTCCCACACTATATCCTGCAAGGATTCCATCCCATTCTCCCAGTTCCTTTGCCTATGTCATATCTGTTCAGATTATGCCATCTTCCAAACAGCGCTGATGACATGGCTTCCTTCTTCCATAAACATGGTTTCCTGCCCACTGTGGTTGACAGGGCGCTCAACTGCACCCGATCTATCACCCGTGCTTCCGCCCCTGTCCCTTTCCATCACTCACAACAGTGTGCTTGGGTCCCCCTGTTCTCACTTTCCATCCCACCAGCATCCACACACAAAGGATCATTCTCTGCCATTTCAGGCAACTTCAGCAAAATGCCACCACCAAACACATCTTCCCTTCACACCCTCAATCTGCATTTCACAGGGATAGTTCCCTACAGGACATTCTAGCCCATTCCTCAACCACCAACACCACATCCCCTCTCCAAGGCACCTTCCCATATAACCACAGAAGGTGCAGCTCCTGCACCTTCACCTACTCCTTGCTCACCGAGTTATGTCCTAAACAGTCTTTCCTGTTGAAGCAGCATTTCCCCTGTACCTTCTCCAACCTTGTATATTGCATTCACTGCACCCAATGTGGCCCACTCTATATTGAAGACCAAACACCAACTGGGTGACCACCTTGCAGAACACCTCCAGTCTGTGCACAAGCATCACCTGACTTTCCTGTACCCAGTCATTTAACACAGCATCCTGCTCATGGACACACTTGTCTGCCTTCAGCATGCTCCAGTGCTCAAGGGAATCACAGTGCAAACTGGAGGAAAAGCATCTTAATTTTAGATTACAAGGTATGGAGCTGGAACATCAGGGGAAACATCAGAGGAACAGGAAAGGTGATGTTTCGGGTTGGGACCCTTCTTCAGTTCTGGCTATCTCATCTTTAGACTAGGCATTCTACAACCTTCTGGACTTAATATTGAGTTCAACGCCTTCAAATTGTGAACCCATTCCCATTCCTTCCTTTGTTTTAGCTTCACTTGTTATGGTTTCTGTCACTGTGTCCTCTGTCCCCTGTCCCCACCCCAGTAGGTCTATCTGTTCTTTACAGTCTGGCAGTTAGACACATCATTGTTCTACCATTCTCACATTCTGATCACTTTATCTGAACTTTCAACATCCTTTGTCCTCCAGCACTCCACCAATCCTCTACTGTTGCATTAATGCTGCCCCCTCCACACTTCATGTCAACTCTGATGAAGAATCATCTATATTCAAAGTATTAGTTTTCTTTCTCTCCATGGATGCTGCTTGACCCACTGTGATCTCCAGCATCTTTAGTTTTCAGTACAGATTCTAGCACCTGCAGTAATTTTCCCCTACAATCTTGACAGAATCTGTTTCTGCCATTGTACTTCACATTAATTTCAAGCTTTTGTGGGGCAAGTGTCACTGTTGGATCAGATAAATTACCAGGTAAAGAAACAAACACAAATACCTACAGAAATTAAACTACTTGGTCCAGGTAGAACAGCTCTCAAACTGAAAGGTATGATAAAAGAAACCCTGCAATACAGAGAGTACAGTGCATATACATAACTCAGATCCAAAAGGAGAGATGGTGGCATGGTGGTAATGCCACTGGGTCAGTAATGCAGAATCACACATTAATATTCTGGAAACATGGTTCAAAGCTATCTGTTGCAGATGGTTTAAAAATTTGAAGCCAATAAAAACCTGGATTTTTGCTTTTTAAAAAGTGCTAACCTGAGGGTGATCATGTTAATTGTGGTAAAACCTAGTTTACTGAAATCCTTTAGGGAAGGAAATCTGCCATCCTCACCTGTTCAAGCCTACATGTGACCACAGACCCACAGCAATCTGATTGACTGTTAACAGCCACTGGGCAATTAAAGATAGGCAATAAACGTTGGCCTAGCACGTGAACGAATGAAAAAAAGCTTCACTCTTAAGCACACCCACATCTTGCTCTGAACACTCTTACTGTTTCAATCTTGTACAGAGTTTCAACAATTCCGCAGTTGGTTGAGGAATAGACAATTATCAAATAACCGATTGAGGGACAACTTGTGCAGGATTTCATCGAAAGTACAATACTCATAGTGAAACGCAATAAAAGAAAGAATTTATTGAGATTATCTACGATGGCATGTGGAAAAGAATTAGTGGTCAGCAAGCCAAAGTAAACTCAAGCAAATTTGACAAGAGCAAATGACTGACCAAGAATATGTCATAATTCATTGAAATTGTTTTGAATGTTGATCAGACTAAAAGACCAGTGCATAAACTAAGAACACTTACTTTGATCATTGCTAGCATTTCAGAAATTTAGAATACAAATTAATGTTTAATTGAAGACTGGTCCTTTTAACAGGCCTTTGGGAGGATGCTCTGGAAAGTAGACTTACGAAATTACCAGATGTACATCCAGGGCTCAGTCAGTGTGTAGTGGCCAGAGATCTGAAAAGAGATTGTAAGCTCATCATGAAACCAACAGCTTTGCAGGAATGAAAAACTGTCCTATCATCACTGAAGAAAATTCAGATGAAATAAACCATTACAATTTGCAAGTGCAGGTGAGGAGAAAAATAATGAGCAGCAATAACGAACTCATTGATCAATTGTTATCTGAAATTTTCAGGCATCAACACAGCCTAGTCAACAAAGTGTAATAGCTCATTCAAATTTGATGTCAGATAATGCAATGGCACAAGCATAATATGAATATTATAATTCCTCATCATCCAAGGAAGAATTATCACTGCCAATGACAGAGCTAAGCTATCAGTAATCCTCCAGTGGCATGAATGAGGATATGAACATAAACAAAAATTGATGGAGAAACTCAGCACTCAAGAACCTTGAACATCATCCAGGACAAATCTTGATTGGCACCACAACCACAAGCATTCACCCCCTCCACCACTAACGCTCAGTAGCAGCATTGTGTACAATCTACAGAATGCACTGCAGAAATTCACCTAGGATCCTCAGTCAATGCCTTCCACACCCACAACTACTTCCATCTAGAAGGACAAGGATAGCAGATGCAAGCGAACAACACTATCTGCAAGTTCCCCTTCAAGATTCTCACTTTACTGACTTGGAAATATATCGCCGTTCCTTCACTGTCACTCAATCAAACTCCTGGAATTATCTTGCCAAGAGCATTATGGGTCAACCTACAGCATGTGGACTGCGGCAGTTCAAGAAGGCAGTTCACCACCACCTTCTTAGGGGCAACTAGGGATGGCCCAGGTGCCACAAGTGAATTATGTTAAAGGCTTGTAGCATCTGTGGAGAGAAAATAGAACCTTTCTTCTTCACTGGACTCAAACTTTTAATTCTGCTTCTGTCTACATACGCTGCTAGATCTCTGAATTTCTCCAGGAGTTTCTGTTTTTGTTTCAGGTTTCCAGCATCCACTGTTTCATTTTTGAGGCTATGAGATATGTTAAGTTAACCACTAAGATAAAAGCAGACTGCAAATGAATACATTTAACCAAAGTGAACAGTCGAAGCAAGGAGTTTACATACTTCAATACAGATGTATCAGTAAAAATCAGGACTTGCTTACACAGATGGAAAATTGATTGCATATAATTCCATGGGAGCCAACACCGAGTGGTTGAGATTCAGCAAATTGCCCTCCAGAAATCCAGGACACAACAAAAAAGAAAATACTTGTTTCACTAGAGTAGCCATTTCCATGAGGGAAGTTCATAAAATTGAAGATTTCTCACATCATATTATGGAGCGCCTGGGAGGAGTTGCTCCAGGAAAGAAATTCAGAGCATTAAAAGGTCTCCAGATACAATAATGAACTAACAACCTGGCTTAACAGAAGTAACATTCAGGTGAAAGATATCCAAGAGATAAAAAAGTTCTCCAGTGAAGACAGAATTTACGGACCACACGACAGTTGTGAATGGATAATAAACGTTGGCTTTGTAACTGATGCCTGCAACTTATTAAATTAATTCTGGTTGCTATATCACGCAGGCTATTTTTGATCAACTCAATTTGCTTTTGCATCAGCAAGATAGTACCAGTGAGAGTTGTTCCCTTTGGAACAGTGAGTTGTAATTTCACTGAGATGTCTAGAATTATTGAGGACCTGGATAAAGTGAATCAGAAATACTTAACTCCCTTTGAGGACAGGGCAACAACTAGATTCCATAGATTTTTAAAAATTGGCAGAAGGATTAGAGGGGAGTTTAGAGCAATGCTCACAGCTTCCCTCCCTTGCCTTGCTGTGCCAGTAACACAGTTACACAAACAGGCAGCATGCCTTCCAGTCACCAGTCCATAGTCAAGGAGGTTGTACATCAGGTGCTATGTCAATCCTACACCTGGTCCTTGTGCCAAAAGTTTATGTGGCAACCACACTGTGTGCTCAGCAAGCAGGCAGCTATTCTCAAAGTCTAACAGGCATAGTTTTCACCAAAGTCAATGGAGATACATGTCGGTCAGTGGGTACTGGCACAATAGGTCAAGGGCAGCCTCTGACACCAATCCAGGCAATTGGCCACAATCAGCAGTCCAGTTGGAGTGATCTTATTTGGGGGTCCATGCCTGTGCAACTTGAGATATGGTCAGAGCTGAGACTCCACTGCAGCCATTCCAAGGATTAGGCCTTAGGCAGTGAGGGAGATGAGCAGCCATCAGACAGGACTGTCTGGTTAGGTCACTCAAAATGTTGGGCCATGGTCAATCCATCATGCCTATCCACAGCGGGGAATGTAGGGAGAGATGGAACAAGGGAGTAACTGCCACAGGATGCAGGATTGGGAACCTATTTATTGGGATTGAGAGCGGCAGGCTGAGGAGACATCAGAAAGATAATCACAAAAGGGGTGAGAAAATTGTAAAGAGGTATCCAGTAAAGTATGGATGGAAGGGGGAGGGGGTACGATGGATGACCAGACCTGACATTGCCACCTCATATACCAGTGGCTGCGTGGAAAGGAAGTGCTTTTGGGAAGGGGATCTGGAAGTTTGGGCGCTCACCCGCACATAGAGGCAGAGTCTGGAAGCCACATTTGCAGCTACACGGCGACTCAAACAAGAGGCACAGAACAAAAGCAATCAAATTTCTTCAAATGTGATACTTCATATACAATGTGCTGTCAGCCATGCTACAAAAGGTGCCCTCAATAGGTTTTTCCTTTCGTTCCCTTCCTTAGTTTTCGTGTTGCCCCAGGTTCTGCAGCTGGAGTTGAGTCAGAATGCTGGGCAATGGAGTCCATCAGCCCTGGGCCTTTCTCAGGCAATACCAAGCAGTGTTTGGGCCTGGGCAGGACAGACACGATGAGGGTTGTCATTCCCTCCTTGTCTTGAATTTCTAAGAGTTGGAGAGCATAGGGCAGGACAATGTAAGGGTGGAGGCTGGTGAATTGTCCAACTAACTCCGCAATGTTCTGGTAGAAAACTTCTGAGCAGCCTGGGTGTGATTCCTGCCAATTGGATACCTCCTGGCACTGCCCAGTCTCCTTGTGAGGAAGGGGCACCAGGAGTACAGACCAAGTTCTGTGGTTCTCCTGCACTCGTTACTGAGGACCAGTGGCTGAGGCAATGGAGTGCATATGCATTTGTCTCTCCAGCGGACCCTGAGAGTTTGAAGAAGAGACACACTGGACTCAAAATGTTAATTCTATTTCTCTCGCCACAGATGCTGCCAGATCTGCTCCAGCATTCTCTATTTTTATTTCCGGCAGTACTAAACATACCTCTCCACAGCAAACCATCAATGCACTCAGTCAAATATTTACACGTGTGGGACAATTGGGTCTCCACATTTTAGCTGCGTCCCTAAAACTACTGGACAATAAGGGTCATTACGTTTCCCCTAGGTCCCTGCCATGCCTGACACTTGCTGTGTATGTGGACGAAATCCCTGAGCACCACACGGCCCTCTCCTGCCTGGGCCTGAGCGGGTGCCCTATCCCTGGCATTACTCCAAGTGCCAGTGGCTTGCATTGTTTCTTCTTTGGGTCATAGTGAGGTGATAACGAACATGCGGTTGTAAACTTTCTAAAGTTGACATCACCACTGGGGTGTCAGTGTCTGAGCTGGTGGGTGTGGTTGCTGTGCGCGACCTGGCTTATACTTCCCCATGATGCCTTACTATTCTTGTCTTCAGAGTTCAAGGATCCTGGCTTCTGGTGGAGCTGATCTTTTGGTTCTGCACATGTCATGGCCATCCTGCTGGCACCTGGAAGACAGAAATGAGAGAGAGAGAAGGCATCATGACTAATGGTTAGAAGTGGCTTGTAATGAATGAAACTGAGAGCAGTGTTAGTCTGAGAGTTGCAGCAGAATGAAGAGCGATATTTACTCAGTTCGTGGCACATGGATGTTTTAGCACCATGGATTGGAAGGCCCCGCACTGGCCAGCATTCTCTCCTCAGAGAGGGTGAGGAGCCCAATTTCACCCAAATGGGAAGGAAAAGGAGAGATTGAGTGAACTGAAAGTGGGTGCCACAGCTGCTAGTTCTGGTGCAGGTAGGTGACCAGATGAATGAGTAGGCAGCACAATGGGCATGCAGGGTCATTGGTGTGGGAGGTGGATGGTGTGGGGTGGAAACGAGTTAAGGGAACTGCTGTAGACAATGGTGAGAGTGGCAAGCATGAGACTTGGTGGGAGGTGCTTGCAATGTGAGAGGTAAAGTGAGTGTGAGGTAGCAGACTGAACAGTGTGGCAGAGATAATGGGAACTGCAGATGCTGGAGATTCCAAGATAATAAAATGTGAGGCTGGATGAACACAGCAGGCCATTGTGCTCCTGAGATGCTGCTTGGCCTGCTGTGTTCATCCAGCCTCACATTTTATGAACAGTGTGGCACTTACCTTGGTGGAGGAAAGAAAATTCAGTGACTTTCTTGCACATTTCTGGTCATTCCTATAGACTAGGCTGCCTGGGCCTGGTGTCATGGTCTTCTCTGCCACTCCTGCCAGAAGAGGACACCACTCTTTTATACTACCCTCCCAACTCTATGCCAGGATGCTATTAGAGAATGACAGTAACTTTGTCATCTTCGCTAAATGTTCACGTGCTGAGCCCATCATTGGGTAGGAAACCTTTGGAATGCCAGTGCTCCCCAGATGCACAGAGGCCTTTTAGAGATGACACAGATGCCAGGGATGCTGGTCTTTTGCAGATATCTGCTGAGTGGCAATTTTGTTTCAAGGATGGCGTGTAAAGGGATGGGGCTGAAACCAAGATAGGAGGGTTGCAGTGAGGCAGGATTGATAATTATTGAAGCAAGTTTGATAAGATACATCAAAAGATCTCACTCGTCTTGTGGCACTTAACTGGAACAAAAATGCTAGATTCAGCTCTATGTTTCTATCCCCTAATATGCAAATTGTGACGAATTAGTATCAGTTCATGTGCATTAGGGCATAAGTTACACAGTACTGTACCCCATATCATAGAATAAATTTTCTGTCATTGGTTTTCTCTCCGATACACTGATTTACATGACAATTGTTACAGAACAAAAACAAACAAAAAAATCCTGGCAGTCTTAATTTTGGCTAAAACATTTTCCTGGATCCACATTGGGTAGGAGAAACCCCCACCTGAGCCAGCTGGTAGATTCACTTGCCTTTGAAGAATATGAATGCGAAAATATCCACAGCTTATGCTATACCCAATATCAACTGCTGTTCCAACTTAACAGGAAACCAACAGGTACATTACCATTTACTGTTGTAGGGCTTGGTAGCAAGGTTGGATAATGTAGTTAAAGAAAAAGAATTAGCTAGTGACATAGATCCAAGCTGGACATGAATACAGGGGCAATGAGAGGAAGAACAATTGTAAATAGCCAGTGGTAAAGACCTGGAACGCTATCCGTGAAAATTGTGGAAGCAGAGATAATTGATGATTTTGAAAGGAAATGGCATGGAGTCTCAAAGAAGACAAACTTGGAGACCTATGAGGACCAGGTGGGTAAATGAAACTGACAGGGAGCCAGCATAGACTAGACTGGTCTCCATTGATATCATAAAGTATCCCGTGAGCCTCAGTGCCTTAGCCCTTTATTGGCAGCTCACCAGTTGAATACTCGTGAAGCTTTGACTTTAAAATGCATTGAAGTAGTCAACAGGGCTATTTGTAAATTTGGCATACACAGTGCTGAAAAACCACTCCGCCTCATTGTGTAAAACACTTGAAATATTTTCATTACAAAAGATGCAGTACAAATGGAACAATTACTATTATTACATAACATCCCTGAAGCTTCGTGAATTCATTTGAGTGTGCCCTTCTGAAAAATAAAATGACTTTCCTCTCTTATTATTTTATACATTCATTTTTTGTTATCACATTAATCTGCGCATTACCAGTGAAAATATTCAGGAAGTGAAAGAATATAAGGATTCCTAGAAAACTAATAACTGACAACAACAATCTATTTTGTAGGACAGTGCTTTTCATTCTATTTTCATTCAGTGATGGTGGATGTTGACTATTATGTAAGCCATGCTGTGCTGAAACCACTATAAACTAATTGGTACATCAGTACATTGTGCAGTGCTGGAGAGATTCTATAAAACGATATCTCAAAACACATCAATAATTTTGTCATCTGGGGAAAATATTCTTTTCACATGCTGTTACAAAATTGAAAACTCAGTCTTTATTATTAAAAAAAATTCTGTGAAGTACTAAGAAGAAATTTCTCCAATGATTAATTTTGATAAAACAATCACCACAAGTGAAGGCTTATGTATTTGTTTTAATGATTCTATAAGTCAAATGTTTAATAACAGTTCAAACGTACCATATGTTTATTCTTAAGATCTAAGTTGGAAGTGAGAATTGTTAACAATAAGTGACTGATATGTGAGCTCTTTGAGAGAGACAGAGGGTTAGGCTTATTTCATAGAATCCTTGCAAGGTGGAAATGGGCCATTGAGACCAACTCTCCAATGAGGAGCACCCACCCCCTTCCCTATATTTCCCATGGCTAATCCACCTAGCCTGCATGAGGAAACCAAATCATTTGGTGGAAATCCCCTCAGACACAGCAGAATGTGCACACTCCACAGAGACAGTCACCCAATGCTGGAATTAAACCAAGTTGCTGGTGCTGTGAGGCAGCAGTGATAGCTGCTGAGCCACTATGTCACCCCTTTTAGATGTGGGATTTAACTTAATCATGTAATTCCCACAACAGAGAAGTTAAAAGCACAAGGGAGTTTCTTAGTGGAAACATGAAACCTGGAAAGAGGGCTGTTAAATCCATAAAGGGTTCTAAGATCAAAATACTGTTTTGAAGGTAAAAGGTAATTAGTTTAAATTTCTGTTTGAAACATCCTAGGTATGCCACATTGTTATGGAAATAGATTATAGGGAACTGCCTTTCTGTGTTGAGGTCTGTGTGCTTTCTCAAAGGCACAAAGAGCCAGAAAATCTCCAGCAATGTCAAATTTAAAGCCTGGGAGAAAATGGGTGAGCATTGCAGTGAGTGGATTGCACTGTCTGAAAAAGCATTGGAGGCAGGTTCAATAAGGCATTTAAGTAGAAATTAGATTATTATTGTAAGGGAATAACATATAAAATTACAGGGAGAAGACAACCACATATTAATACATTCTACTATAGTATCTGAAGGGTCACAAATACAGCTGAAATTTCTTCAACCATCAGCAAACATCTCTGTTTCTGATCTTGCAGAAGTAAGGTCAGCAATAAAGCAACTGAAGACGGTTGTGCTTAGGACACTGCTCTGAAGAACTCATACAGTGATGTCCCAGGACTAAGATCTTTGAGCTCCAACAATCACAACTTCCTTTGCATTAGTTGTAACTATAACCACTGGAGAGTTTTCTCCCTAATTTCTACTAATCCTTGTTTTACTTCAGCTCCTTCATGTCATACTCTCAATGTTGTTTTGCTGTTGAAGGCTGCCACACTCACCTCATATCTGGTGTTCAGATCTTTTGTCAATGTTTGGTTGTGATGAAGTCGGGAATCGAGTGATCCTGATGGAACCCAAACTGGACGTCACTTATCAAGGTTATTCCTTTGTACGAGCCGTTTGACAGTGCCATTGATAATGGTGACCATCACTTGCTGACAATCAAGAGTAGACTGATGGAGCTGTAACTGTTCAAGATGGACTTGCTCTGCCTTTTGTGTACAGGACATACCTGAGCAATATGGCAAGACAGGATAGCAAATAACAAATTCTACAGCACGAGTCTTTATGCTATTGCTGGAATGTTGTCAGGGCCTTTGTATTTTCAAGAATTTTCAGCCTTTTCTTGTGGCTCTCAATGAGCATTACCAAACTCTTTATGGAGGATGCCAAGTGCACTAAGGCATGGCACTCACCACAACATTGATAGTCTCTTTCATCATATCTGCATGCAGCAAATAACATCTGGAAGGTGTTCATACTATTTATCCTGTTGTTCCAGTACCTGTCACTTTGTCAGTTTGTAATGATGCTGTGGAAAGTTAAGCATCACTGTTTATGTCCTCAATTCTTCAATGACCACTGGCCTGAGCTAACATTGTCTCCATCATTTGCTCCTGTACCTCTGCGCTCTGCTCACGATGTGCTGCCATCCACTTTAGATGGACGCCAGTTCCACTGACATGAGAGTTCCGGCGTTCACATCCTGAATTGATGTGACACTGTGTCCTCAGATGGCAGCTTGTTCTTTCAGATGTCACTTGTCACAGATGCTGTCAATAGTGTCTCACTGCTGCTGACTCTGTGTGAGACAAAATTGCAGTTAACAATTTCTGCATCCACTTTAATCTTCCTGCATTGATCCAAAACTGTCTGTGGTCATCAAGGGTCTTCCAGATGCCGTGCTGGTAGTCATTAGGATATTCATCCATGACCATTTCCTTTCTCCTTTTCCATGGGTCCCACTCCTGCCCTGCCTTCTGCAATTGGCTGTTGGCTCTAATCTATCCATCTTCCATTGTGTTCTCTTTCACCTGGGCAACAGAACAGCAATGAAGGACAATCCATCTCCAGTGTGCTTTCACTTCTTAGCAATCTGAATGTACTTCCCCAGCAATAACAGAAATACACAGTGTCAGACATCTCGGCTATGTGCATCAGACTGGGTCATTCTAAATTACCATTATCATTCCTCATTCTATACTATATGGTTACAGCCTTCATGAAGGCTGTAGATTCTCCTTTAAACATGGTTTAGTCAAACTACAACTCTCTTGTTCGGTCCGCCTCCCCCTCTCTCCCTATTTATTTCAGAACCCTCTCCCCATCCCCCTCTCTGATGAAGGGTCTAGGCCCGAAATGTCAGCTTTTGTGCTCCTGAGATGCTGCTTGGCCTGCTGTGTTCACCCAGCTTCACACTTCGTTATCTTGGATTCTCCAGCATCTGCAGTTCACATTTTACTAGTCAAACTACCTGATGACTCTAGCTTCCCCCTTGCTTGTCAGAAAAGGGAATTTTGGACGACATAGTGAATACAGCTCAAAGAGTAAGACGAGACTTATGGAGGTTGAGGAAATTGAAGGGAAGAATCAATTCAAGCGTTGGCATTGCTGTCCCTGGGTCATTGAAGCTTACAATCTTTCACATCTGAAAGGAAAGAACAATGTGTTTTTAAAACATTGGATGTTTTGAAAGTTAAAATAAAAGTGGTCCAGCACAGCTTTGAAATAGAGTGAATTGGTGATGTTTCAGAGAGGGATTGAACATGGTGATACAAGGCATTTTGTGTGGATCTCATGATATGTCAGGAGCAGCACTTGAAGAAACATTTAATATAATGGAGATATCTATAGTGGTTGAGGCAAAATATGAGGGGTGGAATTGTAGTTGGGATCTACATGGATAGGTCAGAACCAGATACTGGGTCTGAGGAATTTGAGGAAGCTTTGTATACATGGGATTTCACTTGAATAGTCATTCACTTATCTAATCTTAACAATCTTAAATGCTAATCAAGTTTAGAATTAGCATAAGCAACTTAACACACCAACAATAAAAATATTGGTAACTATCTTCAGATTTTTTTGAAATCATCATCTGATTTTGAAGTCTGACCAATGTGTTCAGAATGTGATAAATACTGTAGCTGGAAATGAAATCACTTGCTTATTAGACCTATATCCGACTAAATGCTACTCAGCTGTTCCTTTATTAGATTTTACAATTTAGCACACATTATTACTCTCACCTGGCAGCTGTCTTCTACCAAAGTGCCACATTTAACTTTACACTCTACTTTAATAATGTTATTTGTTTCCTGTAATAGTTCTATTATCTAATTAGAGCAAGATCAAGTTTCAAACAACATGCTTAACCTGCAGTACATTTAGTTTGAAATGGGTGCAATTTTAATAACAATGAAATGTATAATGGAACACAAAATCTTGGATTCTCAGGAAGTCGTGACTCTAGTCTTAGTCAAAATGATGTTAAGACTCTGAATCTAGAAATCCCAGCTCCATTTCCAACAGATCCTATTCACAAGGAGGTGAGAGGAGTGAGGCACAGGGAGTAGGGTATGATTCACACATGGTGAAGCCAAAGCTCAGTGAGGCCATTTGAGCACAATGTAGAGTTCAAAGAGAACTCATTTTTACTATTACGAGGTCTATTTCCTGCAGTACTTAAGATTTTTAAAGATAAACATGAGAGTGTGTAAAAATAATGAGTAAGGTCCGTAGAACTATTAAGTTGTTGAGTTAATTAAATACCCTGCTCTTTAAATTTGATAAAACTCCAGTCTGTTGTGTCACTGAATTGAACAAAGATTTGCACATGTAATTTTATGAGCTGTTTGTTAACATGAGTGATGATTATCATTAAAATCTATTACTGTTTAACTGATTCTACAGCCAAGCACTATCAAAGCGGAGAGGACCCCGTTAATGTTCAGTTTGACAGAGACATCCAAAAGGGCTTTAAAGAAGTAGCTCTCTTTTATGTGGCCTAAGAGTTTAAGTACTTGAAGGGATTTAAAATTACTTAATGAACTTTTATCAATAATTCTGAACAAGAGTCATACCTGACTCAAAATGCTAAATCTGTTTCTCTCCAATGATGCTGCCAGACCCGTTGATTTTCTCCAGCATTCTCTGTGTTTGTAACATATTGCCAGTGGCTACAAGGTCAAGAATCACACAACACCAGGTTTTAGTCCAACAAGTTTATATGAAAACAAAAGCTTTTGGAGCCTGACTCCTTCTTCAGGTGTTAGTTTCAAATAAATCCACTGTGGGACTATAGCCTGGTGTTGTGTGATTTCTGACCTTGTCCACCCCAGTCCAACACCAGCACCTCCACATAATGGCTACAGTGCAGGAGAATCCTGGGAAAGTCAGAGTGCTTGGCATCTAAAATTATGTCACTAAAATGCTATGTCATTCACCTAACATGCCCTCCATGTCCTGGATTCTTGTTGCATTTCTTCCAAATTAGAGGGACTCCTGTAATTGATTTCCTTTGCTGCATCAGTCCATGCCTGATTATTTGGAGAGGTTGTCATCTCCCTCACAACCTTTGGACGGCATTGTGACTCAATGGTTAGCACTGTTGCATCACAGCAGCATGGATTCAACTCCTCAATTCCAACCTTGGGTGACTGTGTAGAGTTTGCATAGGTTTGCGCAGGATTCCTCTGGGTGTTCCAGTTTCCTGCCACAGTTCAAAGAAGTGCAGGCTAGGTGGATTGGCTGCACTAGATTGCCCTGTACTGTCAAGGCTATGTGGTTTAGCTATGGTAAATGTGGGGTTATGGGGCTGGAGGTTGGGATGCTATTAGGAGGGTCAGTGCAGACTTGATGGGCTGATTGGCCTCTATCTGCACTGCAGGGAATCTATTCTATGAAATTCCTCCTTGGGAGACCTCACCTCACTACATTCCTTCAGATCCCACAGCAGTACTTCCAGATGAAAGTGAGAACCCAAGGGCATCATGACATTTTCCCAAGTCTCCTCTCCATTCCTGTGGTTGGTGCAGCTTCCAATCTCTAAATGTTGCTCAGGCCTTGTAATACATGTTGTGGCACCATTTATTAGAAACCCATCCTTTGACAGAATGGATGCATTCCCCTGCCAGACCTCCCTGATATCTGGGGTGCAAATACTGTCAGTCAGTGAAAGAGTCTGAACAAAGACAGAGAATTAGTCAGCTTCCTGACTCTCAAATGCTCTCACTGCCTGGCCATGAATAAGTTAAAAATTCCATCCTGTTTTCCTGCCAGAAGACAATTTTTTCGTCTTAATTGTTTGAAGACTTTGGTATTTCGATACAGTTTATTTCTTTCATACTCCAAGAAGGATTTTGCCAGATTCTTTCGCCTACCTGGTTACCATCAGCCTAACACCAGCGGCATCAGTCGACTGACAAACTCTGCCTGCTGTTCCTAAAGTTAGAATTTAGGCTGTAAATTCAATTGATAATTAATTTGCTTTCTGCCCACCATAGCAGAATAAAATATTCCTGATAGGCAAGTTGGAAAAATAACACATGACAGGGGTTAAAACAGTCAGTTCTCAAACATAGGGATCACAATATGGCACTAACCTGCAGCATTTGAGTGGAATACAGGCAGCATTCCAGCTTTATGCTGCCAGCTAATTATTTCTGCATGCAGCCAATACACCCCACATTATTCATTAGCTCTATACATCAGGACAGGACAAACGCCATTAATATTATGTAGGGTTTAAATGTAGTCTGCACGAGTTAAAGGTGAATGCATTACGGCTGCTGCTGGTGCCAGATGTTGAAACTGAATCTGATCCTGGAAAAATAGAAAAATGCCTTTTTGCGGAAACAAGTGAGTCCTCAGGATTTCAGGAGCTGCACTAAGGGCCTTGACAGCAGGGAGGAAAAGGAATTAATAGAGTCATACAAACTGGAAAAACTCCTTTTGGCTAACTTGAGATATAAGCAATGCTAAATACACAACACCATGGTGGCATAGTGTATGTCACAGGACTAATACTCCAGAAGCCCAGACTAGCACTCGGGATAAGGATTCAAAGCTTATCATGTCAGCTCAGAAATTTGAATTTGGTAAATATCAGTAATTAAAAGCTAATCTAATGTAACCTATATTGAAGGGTTTTCGTAGCACAGTGGAAATGAGAGAAACTGAGGTACTACAGAACAAACATCCTGGATTGTTTCATGAATGTGTTGTGACTAGATCTCAAGCTCATAGAATTAAACAGTAAAAAGACGAGCCTTTGATAATGGGAAATTCAATTAACTGACATGATAAATGAAAGGACAACGATGCTGACATCTTTACCCATCTTTCTCAATAGAATTGTAGAGATAGATCCTAAATTGAGGGAACTATATCCTTCAGCCTACTCATATTGAATAGGAACCAATATCTTATTATTTAAAAGGCAAAATGATAATGAAGAAATGAAGCTCACCTCAACCATCAACTGATTATGAATTGACAATAGCCCATCAAGTGGCAGTTCTAGCTGAGTATTGTAATGAGATTTTATAAATGTTTCATAAAATTCCCAGGTATTTAAGACAGAAGACAGAATCAAGATAGATTCTTGATCGATAGGGGCATCAAGGGTTATGAGGTGAAGGCAGATAATGGGTTTGAAAAATATGTCAGCCGTGGTCAAATAGCAGAGCAGATTCAATGGGCCAAATGGCCTATTTCTGTCACATATCTTATGTCTTATGATGTCTACACTTTGCCCGTGTCTGACGTACAAAGTAGATCACATTGATACAGATCAGCCTGCTTGGAAATCGTATAGCACATCAGGATATCCTCAGTCTGCAGTAGCTGGAGTCTTTTACTCAAGATGCTAGTGAAGGCCATCCCAGTGAAGGTAAGTAATGTGATGCCCCCTACTTAATTCTCTGAGAACTGCTTCCTTCCTTGTCTCTGTATCAGTGTAATGTACTATTTCATTGCCTGTGTATTACTCTGTATGAAAGACTCTGTAGCAACGAGAGAAGCTGGTCTAGAGCTATGAGATAGTGGAACATGGTGCAATGAGGAAGGAATATTTATGGTTCCATGTATAAGTGAATGCTGCCCATATGATCCTGCCTATGATTGGACAAAGATTGCATAATTGTGGAGTAAAATAATGTACATGGACCATTCTAATTGGTAATCTCAGAGAAGTCAGCTGAGGAGTTGCCAGCACAAGGACAGCCTTTTCCTTTTGTTGGTGTTGCACTCTCCTTGGTAGGGGTAGTTGGTGGTGGATTGATGGAGTTTTTTTTTAAACAGAGGTCCCAAGGGACTTGGTACTTTGGAGATAGAATGAAGAATCAAGAAAAAAGTAACAAGCAAGGAAGTTGAAAATTATACAAGAAAACCAAATGTTATGAGAAAAGAAATGCACGTTAACATTCAAAGATAACAGAGGATGTGAATGTTTTGCACTTCTGCAAATCGGTGCCTGTTCTTTACCTTTAGTGTAAAACTTTTTATGGTCTTTCCCTTAATAAAGCTGTTCTGTGACAATGTTATGAACATAATGGATGCTCTGTAAAGGGCTCAATCCCAAAGCTTTATCTTCTCTTAGCCTTTGTTTTTGTGTCAGTTTTTGCATTGTGCATCCATTGTGAAGTAAATCTTATCTCCTGACAGAGAATAAGAACAGATGAAGGTGTGCCAATAAATGATAACAATGAATTATAATACCGAATTACTTGTGAGTATATTGAACTTTTAAGTACATATAAAAGCCAAAAGAACGACGGATGCTGTAAATCAGGAACAGAAACAGAAGTTGCTGGAAAAGCTCAGCAGGTCTGGCAGCATTTGTGAAGAAAAAAATCAAAGTTAACGTTTTGGGTATGATGGCCTAACCTCAGAATGTACATGTTGCTGTTTAATTAAAAATCCATATAAGCCAAAAGATTATTTGATTTTATTTGATTTATTATTGTCACATGTACCTAGGTACAGTGAAAGTTTTGTTTTGTGTGCAATACAGACAGGTCATACTATACAAAGTTCATTGAGTAATAGAACATAATGAAGAATACAATGTTACAGCTACAGAGAAGGTGCACAAACAGTGAGATTCACACTAAATTTGAAATTTGAGAGGTCTATTTGGAGGTCTAATGACAGTATGGAAGAAGCTGTTCTTGAACTTGGTGGTATGTGTGTTTAAGCTTTTGTACCTTCTGCCTGAAAAGAAGAGGTTGGAAGAGATTATATCTGGAGTGGGAGAGACTGTGAGTATTTGGCTGCCTTTCTGAGGGAAGTATAGATGGAGTCAATAGATGAAAGGTTGGCTTGTGTGATAGACTGGGCTGTGTTCACAACTGTCTGTAGTTTTTTTTACAGTCCTGGGCAGAGCAGTCGCCATGTTATTCAAATAGAATGCTTTCTATGGTACACCTATAAAAATTGGTAGCAGTCCTTATGGACGTATCGAATTTCCTTAGCGTCCAAGGAAGCAGAGGCATTGTTGTACTTACTTGGCAGTCACATCAACGTGGATGGGCCTGGACAGATTATTGGTGATCATCACTCCTAGGAACTTGACGCTCTCAATCATCTTCATTTTAAGGCGCCATCCACCTTACTTCCTTAAGTCAATGACCAGCTCTTTCCTTTTGCCATCAAGGACTCTATCTCTTTACTGTCTCCTGTCTCGTCATTGTTTGAGATCCAGCCTGCAATGGTGGCATCGTTAACAAACTTGGAAATGGAATTAGCATGAAATTTGGCCACACAGTTATGATCTGATTATAACGTCTAAACAGAATACCGTCTCTTGTGGGTTTTGATAACACTGCAGATATGATGAATCAAAATAGAGGCAGTGTTTTATTCTCTATAACAAAAGAAAGACAGACAAAGAGAAAAAAGATAACTGCAACCCTATTTTCTAGCTCTACAATGCTGATAGGTTGGTGTAACAGCTTGCAGTTTGAGTTCCATTTTGCTAAAGTGTGCTGTAAGGAGCACAGCTGAGAAATTCCTTTAGATAACTTTGCATGTGTAAGTAAAAAGGAATGAAGTCCATCTTTCTGGTTATTTAAAACAAGTCGTCAACAAATTGACTGTTGAAAGAAGCTGGAAAAAACTCATTTTACCGAACTGCAGAACCAAAAATCTCTGGACAAGCACTCAATGGTCAAAACTAGTGCCATGAGAATCACCCATCTTAACTGAGCCAATGGAAGCCAAAGACAGATTCATTTTTTTTGTACTTTTACTTTTGGACTTGCTTCTCATATCTAAACTATGTATATTTAGCTGCATTTTAGTACCCAATAACCCTAAATGAAGAAAGGATGGTTAAATTATGTTAAAACATAAATATATTGGGGCCAGGAAATAGCATCTACAAAGGAAGTGATCCTTTTTAAATTAATTTCGTTATGGAGTCATTTCATCCCTTCGCATGTGGAAGAACAATCTATTTTGGGTTATCCCACCCAGAATCCCTGTGGGAACTCTGTTTTCCTCTGTACTTTCATATTTCTTCAGCAACTAATTTTAGGTTTTGGTCAGTCCAAGCTTACTCTTGATTCAATATCATATTCCCATTATCAGAGACAGTCTGAATTTTGTGACATAGCTTCAGCCAATGTTTGATTATGCAGTAACTCCCAGACTTTTTTCATGATTGTTTCGGTTACTTTCAAGTCATGTCGTGTATTCTAGTTGTTAGGTTTATCTTAATACGTCAGGTTCACCCACAATGACAGATTATTCTTGCTGAATAAGTGTTAAACTAATCTTTGCTGCAGATTCCTTCATGACTATATGTTGCTGCTGTTGTGTCATAAATGATTTGTCACTTCAATATCCTCACTAGTATTTCATGGTAAACCTTTAAGAGATAGCAGTTCCCTGAGCACTGAAGCAAAATGCTGGCATTTGCATCATTCCTCCTACAGGGATGTTGATCCATACTTAGAACAGTGAAGCTTTCACACTCTGAGAGTAGCCAGTGTTGCAATCTGCACAGTAGTATGGTCTTGTCTGGTGCCCAGGCTGATGGGCATTTTACATCTTCTGACAACAAATAGAGCAGGTAGGTGGCAAGGGCCAGAAGAGGGAGCAAGATAAAAGAAGGAGCACGCTTCTAAAGACACAGAGATACCAGAGGGCATATGTACCCAATGTTAAACATAAGTTGAAGACGATCATATAAAAGCGTCAGATGAACAAGGATGGCATAATCTTTGTATATATTTAAGGCTGAAGTTCTTGGTCAGTAAGAGAATCATGTATTATGGAGAAAATGCAGGAAAGGGGCGTTGAGGAATGCTGGATCATCCATGATCCTATTGAACAGCACAGCAGGCTTGAGGGGCAAAATGGCCTACTTCTGTTCCTATCTCTTATGGTCTTATGGTTCCAGGGATGAGGAGCTTCAATTATGTGGACAGATGAGAGAAACTAGGGCTGCTGGCAGAAGAGATAATAATCAGCAGACTCTGATTTAAAGTGACTGATCAAAGAACCAAAGGCATTATCATGAGAAACATTTCATAACAGTAAGTGGTTCCAATTTGAAATATGCCACATAGTAAAGGTAGATTCAATCATGATTTTCAAAGGCAAAGTGGATGACAGCCTAAAGGGAAAAAAAGGGAAGGCTAGAGGAGTAGCACTGGATAAATTGTTCTTGCAGTGAAACAACCAATGCTCCATCAGCTGAATGCCCCTCTGTGCTGTGACCATTCAATGATTATGAACACCTTGTTGATCAGTAACCATCCTTTTGTTTCCCATAGCAATTACAATACAATTGGCACGGGTCCACCATAGAATGAATGCATTGTGGCTCAGAAATTGCAGGGTGAAACTATGTGTTCACTTGTATGTTGCAGAGTATATAATCGCACATCAGCTAGATGTCTTACACCTCAGTCACATGGCACATTTGAGATGCAACCAAAACAACAGCAAGTGGTCAACCATGAGGAAGCTTAAAATCCTGGTAAGCCCTTGGGGCTCATTCTGCCTTCTTCTCTCATGCCAGACTGATCTCTCTGCACTCAGGGACTCCTGTGCAGTCCTATCCTGGAAACCCAAAATATTGTTAAAATCACCAGCGTAAGCCTAGAAGGGGCAGGTAAATAAAAATTTCTAACTACAATTACCTCAACAACCACCAGAGATACCCTGTTGTGAGGTTGCAATATTTGATAGATTTAAGGGACGCCTCCTTAAGCACTGTGGCTCAGTGGTTACCACTGCTGCCTCACAGGGTCAGGCACCTGAGTCCAATTCCACCCTTAGGCAACTGTCTGTGTGGAATTTGCACAATCTACCAGGCTCTGTGTGAGTTTCTGCTGGGTGCTCCGGTTTGTCCCATAGTCCAAAGATATGGAGGTTAGGTAGGTTGGCCATACTAAGTTGCCTAGAGTATCCAGCAATGTGTATGCTAGGTGGATTAGCCATGGGGAATACAGGGTTATAGGGGTAGGGTAGGGGGGTGAGTCTGGCTGGAATGCTCTTCGGAGAGTCAGTGTGGATTTGTTGGGCCAAATGGCCTGTTTCCATACCGTAGAGATTCTATGGAAGTACTGTTATCAGGCATAGAACAGAACTATCTGTGGAAGTATGTACATTAGGTATGGGACAGGAAGGGATTTATAAATGTTGGAGTAAGTCACATGACCTAACAATACTTCCTGTGATGTCATCAGCTAGTCAATTACTAGCTTCTGCCTTGTATTACAGCAATAGCACATGTGGACTTACTGAAGTTGAGGTAAGTTCACTAAATTACTTCCAAAGTACATTATAGACACCAAAAAGCCCTACTCTCACTTTTCCAACAGCTTCTTCTGTTTTGCAAGGTCTCTGCTCATTCTTCCAGTTATTTTCTAGATTTTTGAGAGGAATGGCTTAGTCCACTCATGAAGCAACCAGCATGAGCAAAAGCCTTGAAGTTGGCAGAGAAGTACTTCAGTGGCCAATGAAAATAATCACATCCAAAATGAGTTGTAGCAAAATCCAGAGGAAATAAATCAATAACTAACTTATAGAATTTGACGATAGCAGGTTCCCCTCATGCCTTTGACCACCTGCTCAACAATGAGAAATTAAGAGAATGCACAGAGTGGTGTGCAGAGTTCAAAATTGTAGTCCAGCATAAAAGCAGCACTTCATTGTGCACTGGTTGTGTATGTGTGCATGCATGTTGCAAATACTATTTTGGAGCATTAGGTGGCCTCATGAAGACCATGAAGTATCTTAGGAGTCTGCATTGGGTTAAAAACTCTATTCGGCATTTGTTTTTGCAGTTTATTTGTTTTACAGTCTAACAACAACAGAAATTGGGTCCAAAGATCAGAGAATCTAAGTCTAGGTTTGGCATGAAAACATGAGTTCCAATGAAAGCAATTTGCACTTAAAATCCCACAGTCTTTTACACCAGATAAACAAATATCAGAGTAATTACGCTGAATGAAAACAATGTCATTGGGTGAAAACTCCAGGCTACAGTGCTTTGGGGATCAATTTCATTATGAACAGAATTGGTGCATGGGAGGTTAAACTGAAGCAAGGATTATAATGGTGAAATTTCATCTAACTGTTCAAAATCCATCTCCCACATAAAGATGGAAAGGCAGATGCTGGAATTGGGTGAAGCCAAATGCTACCAGAGCTGCAGGAAAGCCAGTCAAGAAGTAAGTGCTGAGGTGGGGCAGATCGAGATGACTGGGAGGTTTTTTTAACAACTGACATTGACTGGGCCAGAAGAGACCCCAAGGACTCCTTGTGTAGGCAGAAAGTCACGCATGTTCTCCCTGGTTTAAAAGGATTCCATGGGATAGTTGAATCATTTAACTTACCACAGTCTCCTGACAAAATGGCAATGTCAGACATTAGCTTCAGAAATCCTCAACTAAAATGTGACGGCATCAATATCTTGATCTGTCTTCAGCGCAATAGACTTTAAAATAGGTGAAGTTAAAAAATGCTGATACACCTGCTGAGTTTCTCTGGCAGTTTGTTTTGTTTTAGATCTGCAACATTGCCAGGAATTTTCATTCACTTTACAAAATAAGGTAAATATGGCCAAGAATGAAATGACTTTAAAAACAAAACCAGAAATTGCTGGAAAATCTCAGCAGGTCTGGCAGCATCTGTGGAGAGAAATCGGAGTTAAGGTTTTGGGTCCCGTAACCCTTCTTCATAACTGCGATTCCCAGCATCAGCAGTTCTTTCAGTTTTTTAGTTTAGTAAAATGACCTCAGACCGGAAAAATTGACTAGGATGATTTAAATTTCTCCTGCCAAACGTAAGTCAAAATCTAATCTTTTGACATTACTTTTGATATACAGTAAAAAAGCATTTTGGTGCTTAAAGTAAAATGTGTTGGTGCAGCACCCAAAATTTGATGAGTTTTTCTGTTCACCAAATCACGCCTTCTAACAATATGTAAACAGTAGAAAGATGAAACTACAGTGAATTTAAATTTCTACAACATCCACAGTTATCTTCGTCATACAGATACTGTCAGGTGCCTCTGTCAGATTTGGTACTGCTGTAGGGGAATTGACAGAATGTGGCCCAGGGCCAGGCATAGAGAGGGTCAGAAGACCAACCAGGCACGCTAGCTTGAGGGTCAGAAATCAAATACACCTTGTAAAATGTTGGCACATGTGATGAACCTGATTTGCCTCCTTCAGTGCTGTTTTGTTGTGTAACGCTGGCAAACAGGGACTAGTGCAACATTTGACCATCAGCATAGATTTGAATATACTGTAGGCAGTGTAGCTACCTGCAAATGTTAGGCTCACAATATCTGAGGTAACTGACAATATCATGCATTTCTGTCCCCTAAGTGATCTCACATAGTAAATGGGTGATGAATTTGCAAGCAGTGAGATAGAGGAGCCAAATGCCACAACAGATTAGAAAAAAGATGAAGCTGGTGTTCATGAGGGAGTGGATGAGGTGGAAATGATTATATGATGGGGCAAAGTTCATTGATGAAGCATCTGATGATGCTTAGGCCTACGTCAGTACCTCTAATCACAACCGTCTTCCATTGTGCTAGCCATGACTTCAACTAGTGGAAAACTATGCCCCCAATTGTCATTGACTCCAGTTTTTTTTTGAAGCTCCTGGATGTTTCACTTAGTCAAGTGCTGCCTTGATATGAAGGGCAGTCGCTTTCACTTTACCTCTTGGGTTCAGCTCATTTTGTTCATGTTTGGACCAAGGCTACAATAAGGTCAGGAGCTGACCGACCCCGGTAGAATCCAACCGAATGTCAGCGAGCAGTTTATTGCTAAACAAGGTGCTGTTTGCTAGCTCTATTGATAAGAACATAATATAATAACTTGGTACAGGAGTAGGCAATTCAACACCTTGAGACTGCTCCACCATTTAATAAGATCATGGCTCATCTCATCTCAGCCTAAACTCCACTTTCCTGCCCAGTCCCCATAATGCTTTAACATATTATTAATGTAAAAACTATTTATCTCCTCCTTACATTTATTCAGTATGCGCCATCCAGCACATTCTGGGGAAGTGAATTCCACAGATTCATAACACTTTGACAGAAGTAATTTCTCCCCATCTCTGTTTTAAACCTGTTATCCCTGATCCTAAGACTATGATTTCTAATTCCAGATTGCTTCCTACTGGGAAACATCCACTCTATGTATTTTGCCAATCCCCTTTACCATCTGACACACCTCAATTGGATCTCTTCTCATGATGCCAAACTCTAGTGAGTCCGGGCCCAAACTATTCAAAAACAAAAATAGAAGTTGCTGGAAAAGCTCAGCAGTTCTGGCAGCATCTGTGCAGAAAAAAAAATCAGAGTTAACATTTCTGGTCCAGTGACCCTTACTTAGAATGTTCCGGAACCAAAATGTTAACTCTGATTTTTTCTACACCAATGCTGCCAGAACTGCTGAGCTTTTCCAGAAACTTCTGTTTTTGTTCCTGATTTACAGCATCCACAGTTCTTTCAGTTTTTATTTAGCCCAAACTATTCAATCTCTCCTCATTAAAAAAAACGTCTTTTATCTCTGGAAGTAATCTAGTGAACCTTTTCCGTACTGTCTCCAATGCAATTACAGCCTTCCTCAAGTAAGGGGACCGAAACTGAATATAGTAGAGACTAGATATTATCTCATTAATGCCTTGTATACTTGCAACAACACTTCACTACCTTTATATGCCATTCCTTTAGCAATAAGTGGCAAACATCCATTTGCTCTCCTTATTACCTGTTGTACCTGCAGGTTAGTTTTAGGGGATTCATGCACAAGGACACCCAGATTCTTCTGTACTGTATCATTCTGAAGTTCTTCTCCATTTAGTTAAAGGTTGTCATTTTATTCTTCCAATCAAAATGGATAACCTCACACTTATCCACATTAAACTCCATTTGTCCAGCTTTTTTTTTTCATTCGCCATACTTCAAGGCAGTCTATTCCTTAATTGTATCAAAATGAAGACTTTTCATATTGCATATGCTTTTGTAAATTACTTTAAATCAATGACCTCTCAAACTTGATCATTTTGAGTCGGAACTTTTCCTGTCTATCTACTCTGTGCAGACCCCTCATGACTTTGAAACTTTTATCAGATCTCCTCTCCAAGGAAAACAATTTAACTTCTCCAACTCATCTTCATCACTCGAGCTTCTCGTCTTGAGAACCGTTGTGCTAAAACTTTTTGGCACTGTCTCCAATGTTTTCACATCCTTTCCAAGTGTTATGTCTCAAACTTGACATAGTTCTAAAGCTGAGATCTGACTAGACTTATGTAAGCCCAACATAGCTGCCTTGCTTTTGTGTTCTATGCCACTATTAATAAAACCTAGCTTACAGTGTACTTTATTAACCCTCCCTCCAGCTGTCCTGCCACCTTTAATGGCTTAGGCAGATAGGCACCCCGGTGCCCCTGCTCATGTACACCCTTTAGAATGATACCCTTTGTTTTATAATGTCTTTCTGTCCTTTGTATCTGTATTACCTCATATTTCTCAATACTTACCTTCAGCTACTACATATCTGCCCACTCCACCAACTAGTCAACATTGTGTTGAAATTCTACATTGTTTCCCTCACATCTTACAATGCTTCCAAACTTTGAATTGTCTGCAAACTTTGAAATTATTCCTGTACAAGGCTAATGAATTAATATATATCAGGAAAAGTCCATGGAATTCTATTACAAACCTTCTCCCAGGCTACAAAGTATTCATCAGCTGTTGTTTCATTTCTGTCCACTTAACCAATTTTGTATCCACATTACTACTGTCACTTTTATCCCTTGAACTCCAACTTTGCTCACAAATCTGATGCATGGCATTGTATCAAACACCTTTTAGAAGTCAATGTACATCAATCTAATCTACCATTTAATGAGACTATGATTCATCTCTGACCTATGCCCTACTCTTGACAAAAATTTTCATCTTTTGACTCCTTACCAACACTTATTCCTTCCCTACAAGCATTGTCTGCAGTTTTAAGCTTTGTCCATGAGATTATGATGCTAGCATTTCTTGTCCAAACTTAATATTCCTGGATAAGGTGTGATGAGCTTCCTTGTTGAACTGCTGCAGTGGACTGTTGGCTGCTCTCTCATTAGAGAAAAACGATTTGTGGTACTTTAACCTGAGGATCATCATGCCATGGGTGAGGAGGGAGGTTAAGAGGGTGGGACCTTCATGGTAACCTCACCGGTGCAGGAATTGACCTTGTGCTGTTGGCATCACTCCACATTGCAAAACACTTGTCCAGGTAACTGTAGGAGTGAAGGGATGTTTACACTTCAGATAGGAAGGAAGTTTGGGGCCCTGATTTAGAGACAGTTAAAGGAATATTTCCAAGTCAGGATGGTGAGTGCCTTGGAGGAGATCTTAAAGGTGGTGGTATTCCCATGCGTCTGCCATTGTTGTCCTTCTCGATGTAAGAATTTATGGGTTTGGATCATGCTGTCGGAACAGCCTTAGTGATATCATTACATTCAGAAATAATAGAGATTGTGACTAATTTTCTATTAGCTATAATAATGGCATTTTCTGTTAAGTTGCTACCACTATGGTTTCCATCAGTGATACTATACAATGTGCCCCTCCAGTTGCAAAACCTGTAAATTTATCCAAGTACTCCAAGACTGAAGGAACAAGTTTTTTTTATTGGACCTGTAATAAAATTAGTTTTGCCTTACTTGCTTGTTGAATACAGTATGGTAGCAAAATATCTTTTCTTACAACCTTGCAATAGCAGAATCATTAATTTGTCATTAGTAAATTCAAGGGAGCAATAAAAATAGGCAATTAAAATTTTACAATGGGCTTACTATTCAAAACTTTGGTGCTCTCGGGTATAGCTGAAAACAGCTATATGAGGAAACTTAATAACTGAATTGTCATTTATTAGTTGATAAAATTGAAATTCTGTACTACAAAACAAATTTCAAATGCTCTCGTGTGCACAAAAAGCCCTATGAGGATGGAAGTATATTTGGAAATTTAGCTGGAAGCAAGATAATCACATTTAACACTGCTATTTTCTTCCAGTAATAAGTCTGAAGCACCACATCATGCATTTTCGATGCTGATGCTTATTAATTTAAGGACCTGTGCAAGTCACTTTTATATTGAGCATTTTTAACCTGGCATTTAAGAAAGATTGCATTTATATAACATCTCTCAGTATGAATCAAATCATTTTAGAGACAAATAATTTTGAAGTAATAACGGAAAATGCTGGAAATACTCAGCAAGCCTGGCAACATTTGTGGAGAGAGACAAAGTTTTGAGTCAATTTTCTTTCATCAGATATGTTGGCTGAGTTCAAATTTGATTGACTGGGATTTCATCCATTGGTTGGAGAACAAGTGGAAGCCCTCATTCTTTCTCTATTTCCACTATTTAATGCCAGTTGGGTACTTACTAGTCAGCATTGGGCCTGGCATTCATTTAAACTCAAGTAAATCTTGTCCTCAAAGAGCTGCCAGTAGATCCATAGTATCAGTGATGTCACCAGGCATGATGCCAACCACCTGTGCTCCAAAGAGGCCTACAGAATTAATGGATGATAGATTCCTGGTTGGAGATGAATGTGGCATGATGGCATAATGGTTAGCGTTGATGACATGCACAGCCAGGGTCTTGGGTTCAGTTCCAGCCTCAGGTGATAATCTGTGTGGAGTTTTCATGTTTTCCCCATGTTTGTATGGGTTTCCTCTCACAGTTCAAAGATGTGCAGGTTAGTTGCTTAAAAATTGCCCTGTAGTGTCCAGGTTAAAAAAAAATTATATGGTATCGGATGGGGATGTTCTTTAGAAGGTCAATGCAGACTCGATGGGCCAAATTGCCTCTTTCTACACTATAGGGAATTAATGATTCTATGAAGTTTGAAGAGAAAGGGTCATCAGTGGTTGCTTGGGGATGTTCAAAGGAAAGGGCTTTGTGACCTTTATACTCGATGCTGGGTCCAATCATATGACACAAGAGTGTCTATGAATGAAAGATACAACACGCCATCTGGTAGATCTGCTGGCTGCATGCCCTGCCCCTGGGTAGCCACAAACCACCTTGACTGTTATTCAGCTTTCAAATACCTCCAGGTAAAATCTGCCTTTAGCCCTTCCAACCCTAGACTTAATTGGATGGAAGTAGAAGGCAGCAGGCTCCCTCCACTTGATCAGATGTTCCCCACCTATTGACTTGCTTTGGGGTGATTTACAGGGTGTATTAAATCCTAACTATTAATTCTTTGCTTTTCCACAAATGCTGCTAGACCTGTAGCTTCTGCTTTTGGTTTACATTTCCAGTCAGTTCAGTGAAAATTAATTGAAAAGCGCCTGAAGTTGATTTTTAAAATTTGGTTTTGCTATTTCCAAGGATTGGTCTTTCTCACTGTCTTAAAATCAGTAAATTGCATCGTAAGCTACCATTATTTACTTTTTAAAAAATAGAACATATGATACCTGAAACATATTTTGGGCCTGAATTATAGAAACCTCAAATGTTTGAAAGCCATAATAAAGACACACAACATTCAGGATGTGTATGTGTTATAAAGCGGATGTCAACCCTTCCACTCCCCACCCCACCACCTCCCACAGTTAAAACTGAAACACCCAGAGGGGGAGCCCAGCCCTATCATCTGTTGAAAGAAGTGTGACAAGTGGCATAACCTGCCTCTCACCCTCAAACTCTTATAAAAGTGAAATTAAATGTAATGAACTCCTGACAGTCTCTGTAACAATCAACAAGTAACAATTTCTTTATCTAAATCTAACAGTGAACAAGTTAACAGAACTATTAATAAATCAAACAATTCCCCCTCAACTGGATGTTGTGGTTGGTTGGCTCGCCAAGCTGGTTTGTTGTTCCGCAGACATTTCATTACCCTCCTGGGTAACATCATCAGTGCAGCCTCCGATGAAGCCATCAACAAACATATATAACTGGACTCCATATGCACTCCATTGCTAAGGAAAACCGAAAGTGAGGTAATCCAGCTCAAGGGACACCAGAGTTTAAATATCAGGTGGGAAAACACAACAACACATCATCAGAGGCTGCACTGATGATGTTACCCAGCAGGGTAATGAAACGCCTGAGGAACAACAAACCAGCTCAGCCAGCCAACCAACCACAACATCCACAACCCAAGCTACAAATCTACTCCAAAACTTAGATTCTTCCTCAACTACTAACTATGCCCAAATGAAACAAAATTCTCATGGTATGCTGTTCCAATAAATACAAATCCTATTTATATAAACCAAATTGATTAAAAAAAACTTAAACCATAGTCTATTGAAATTACTGCCAGAGTTCACCTTGCTGAATGTTCTATACCTTCTTCGGTGTTCTTCAGTTAAGAATGCCTTTCTCACTCAAAGTCTTATGTCAAGAATATTAGCTTAGAGTGTTACTGTTTTGATGGTCAAATGATGGTTTTCTGAGAGCTTAGAGAATTCTGTGAGAGTCACTGATTTTTTTTCTCCAAGTTTGCTGGTTGTTAACTCTAATAGATGATAGAGACCACTAAACTTTGCTTTGAAGGGATGTCCTCCCACTGGTTACAACACCAATACTTTATCCCCACGGGCAAATGTACAAATTTTAGATTTCTTATTTGCTTCTCACTTTGTTAGCTGTTGTGCCACCTTCAAATGTTGTCTAGATAATTCACCCACCCTGATGAATCTTTATCTCACCTCAGATATATAATCCAATCGTGAGCTCTATGACGTTGGACCTATCAATCTTTCATTAATTAAAGCCCCTTTAATTAGATGTCTGAATATTAACTCATATGGAGTAAACTGAGTCAATTCATTTGGAGCATTTCTAATAGCAAATAATATAAATGGGATACCTTTAACCCCAGTCATTTGGGTAATCCTGGCAAAAAGCACTCAACATGGTCTTTAGGGTCTGAAGACGCCTTTCCAATGCTCCCTGGGATTCAGGATGGTACGCTTTTGATTTAAAGTGTTGGATGCCTAAACTACCCATGACTGCCTTAAATAATTTGGCAGTAAAATTGGACCCTTGGTCTGATTGAATCTCCATGTGTAATCCATAACGGGTAAAGAAAACAAGCAATTCTTCCGCAATAACCAAGTGTGAAGCTGGATGAACACAGCAGGCCAAGCAGCATCTCAGGAGCACAAGATGCTGTTGGGCCTGCTGTGTTCATCCAGCTTCACACTTGGTTATCTTGGATTCTCCAGCATCTGCAGTTCCCATTATCTCTGATCACAATTCTTCCACAACATTTTTTTTACCTTGACATTCTGTAATAGAATTGTCTCCAGAAATCTGGTAAACACATCCATTATGGTGAGCAAATACAGGTTCCCCCTTTTGGTTTTAGGGAGGGGACCAGCACAATCAACCATAACCTGTGTGAGAGGTTCTTCAAATGTGGGAATTGGCATCAAAAGTGCTAGCTTTATTATTGCCTGTGGCTTTCCTAACATATATTACATATGACAGGTGCGGCAAAATTCAACCACATTTTTATGCAATCCAGACCAATAGAAATGCTTCTGATTCTTAGCCTGAGTCTTCCTCACTCCTAGATGACCCCCTGAGGTAGTTTGTGTGCTGCCTGCATTACTTTATGCCTGTAAGCTACTGGCAACACAATCTGCTGAACTTCTGCCTATTTCTTCTCTACAATAACCTGCCACGGTCTCCACTTCTGCCTTAGGAATTTATCCTTAAAGTAATAACATTCTGGAATACATTCTGATTCCTTTTCCAATAGGCTTTATGATATAAATCTTTCATTGTCTCATCTTTTTCCCGTAACTCCATTAGTCTTTCAGAACTAAATGCCTCAGCCTGATCCTCTACCTGCTTCGGTTTTCCTTTCACCATTTCATCAAAAATGGGTGTCAGCTAACTGGACCTCAACTCGTTCATCTTTCTCTTTGGCTTTGCCTTCTTGCTTTATCTTATGACTGTGCAATCTTGTCACCACTACTTCTGGAAAATTCCAGGGTACTTTTCTTTTAACTTTTCACTTCCCTGGTTTCCTTTTACCTTTTCCACTACAATGGGCATCACTCCCGCCTTTGATCCTGTTTGATCATTTCCAAGAACAAACTGTATTCCTGGAACAGACACTCTTTCAATCACTCCCACTGTCACTTCCCCAGTCTTGATCAGACTTTCCAGCCTTATCTTACACAGGGGAATGATCAATCTCTCCCCATTTAATCCACAGACTATCGCTCACTCAGGTAATATTTCAGAAGGAGTGTAAATACTTTCATCTCTTACTATTAGAGCCTGGCCAACTCCTGTATCTCTCAATATTTTAACTTCTCTACCTTCTCTCTCTGTTCTTCCTGAGTAAATCTTACCCCCAGAGGTAAAGGCTTGGAGAGATCGGGCACAATCTTACTATCCAGCCCGTGACTATCTCAACTAATTCCACTAGTTTAGCCTCTTTAACCACATCCTTTTTCCCAGTGCTTCACTTAATCCACCAGAACTGTGACTTTGACACTTATTGCAGTGAAAACACCTGAGGCTTTTCACCTCTTTCCCACCCTCTTGGGCTTTTTTTCTTCATATGTGGTAAACTGTGATCTACTTTTTGTTTTTCATTGAAGGATCTCCCACTTTCCCATTTTCTATCCCTCACGAATGAAATTGCTGTTGGAAGCTAGATTTCGAGTTATCCACTAATGCGTACTCATCCACCATCTTTGCAGCTCTTCATACTGTTTTAACTTTCTGTTCCTCAACATGAGTTCTTATCACTTCTAGAAGTGAGTTTTTGAACTCCCCCAGCAGAATAATCTCTCTACAATCCTCATATGTCTTTTCTATCTTTAATGCCGTCACCCATCTGTAAAAATTGCTATGTTTAATTCTTTCAAACTCAACATAAATCTGAATTGGTTCCTTCCTTACATTTCTGAACCATTGTCTATATGCTTCTGGTACCAATTCATAGGCACTGAAAATAGTCTATCTTACATCTTCATATTCTGTTGATACCTTCATCTGACAGCACTGCTAGCACCTCACTAGCCCTGCCTACTAACCTGGCATGAATTAATATTGCCTACACAATCTCTGGCCAGTTCATCTGGCTAGCCAATTTCTCAATGGAAATGAAAAAGGCTTCTACATAATTTTCATCAAATTTTAGTTATGCTTTGACATATTTGTATATATCCCTACAAGGTCTTTGGCTATGATAGGTTTGCTCATCATTACTCTCCTCCTCACTAAGCCTATCTTCTAACTTCATCTCCATCCTTTTAAATTGACTTTCCTGTCTCATCGTTAACTTCCGAAGTTCAAACCCCCCCTCTCTTTCTCTTTTTCATGTTCAAGGTGTTTTATCTTTTCCAATTTGAACATTCTTTCTCCTTCTTTATCTTCTAACTTCAATCATCTAACCTGAAATTTAATTTTTTCTTACTCTACTGCACACCTAAATGCTTGGTTAACTCCGTTACAATTTCAGCTTTCCTTTTACCCCTAGTTAAACCCAATTGTAGTCTGTTTGCTAAATCTAAAAGTATATCCTTACTCTGTCTTTCTAAACTTTCTTGGAAAATTTGGAAAGCATCCTCAAACCTCAGAACCTCTTCAGCAATGTTAATAGCCATTTCCCTCACTTTTGATTTAACCAACCACAAGTAACCGAATTAAATAGATTTTCCACTTCTTGCCTAAGTTTTATTTAAAGATCTAGGGTACTAGTCTCCAGGACTGTTTAAATTTGCTAGGGCCTTTCATATCCAAGATCTGTTCAAATCTATCCAAATCCATTCAGATCCCGTACACAAACTGGCCAGATTCTGTACTCGAGCCCCCAATCTGTTATAAAACAGAAGTTGACCCCACTATGATAACAAAATCCGAAATACCCAGAGAGGCTCAGCCTACCCTATATCTTGTTAAAAGAAACATGAAAAGTGGTATAACCTGCCTCTCACCCTCAAGCTGTTATAAAGGGGGGAGTTAAGTGAAATGAACTTCATCCTATAATCAACAGGTAACAATGTAGTTATCTAACTCTAACAGTGAACAAAATAACAGAAATACTAACAAACCAAACAATTCTCCCTCAAGTACTAACTATTCCCAAATAAAACAAAATTCTAATGGTATGCTGTTCCATTTGCTACAGGTCCCACTTATATAAACAAAATTAATTTAAAAAACTTAAAATTTAGTCTCTCAAAATTACAGCGAGGAGATGTCTTTCAGAATTTCTGTGCCTCTTCTGCTATTCTTCAGTCAGGAACACCTTACTATGTAAAGTCTTGTGTCAGGAATATTAGGTAAGAGTGCCACTGTACCTTTAGACAGATGATGATTTCTGAAATGTTAAAAAAATTCTGTGAGAGCCAGTGATTTTCTCTTTAGGGCCACAGGTTGTTAACTCTGACTGATGGAAATTGCTCTTACACTAATTTTCAAATACCCTCTTCTTATGTACCCTCAAAGACCTATCAATTTCTTACAATAACATTGATCCTAGCCTGTGAAATCCATCAAATTCAAATTTAATTGGTTTTTAGTCTCTAAGTGTTTGGTTTAAATTAATTGGCTGATTCAAACTGGTTGCCTCAATAACAAAACAAGACTATTACCTGGGTTGCTAACTACATAGCCTTTTGACACAATTGTTTCAACTTTGGGAATCTCTGTGCCTGCTACTGTTCGCAAACATTTTTTTAATCTCCAAGCCTAGAAAAAGCACATCATCTTTTAAAGGGACTACGCACTCTTCATCCCTATCATTTTACAAAGAAATTCTAACATCCTGCCTTCCAATCCACAAGTTCTCTACCCAACTTTGCAACAAAAGCACTCAGCGTCTGAAAGGATAAATAAAGACAGATTGCTTTTTCATGGGAGATCTTTCATCTTAGTATCTTTTGTGTTCAATTTTATAGAAGAAAATGCACAGTTTTTTTTAAACGCTTAGACAATTAAACTAGAATTACTTATTTTGAGAAACACAGAGCTCGGGTTTGATTCTCTAGTCTGTGTAAGGTAAGCTGATTTTTAGTTGGACACTCAATAGGCCACCCAAAAGAAAATGATCAAAACCTCATAAGTATATGAGAACTAGCCCAATTCACATCAATTTTCATTTTCCTGGAAATTAACACCTCAAACTGTCGGTGGAAAAATTTCCTCAATAAACCAATTTTGTGCACAGTTTTACAATTTAGAGATACATTTAATGAAATTTTAATAAACGGTTGTAAGGCAGCATGATGCCAAATTCGCTTAGTGCTCTGCTTCACAAGTTGATGATGAGAATATATTCCTTAGCTCCCCAGAGGAAATATTCTCCAGACTGTTGATTTAATAAGGTTATAATTGTAAAATTGGGAAAATTGTGAGCAAAATGAAATAATTTGCTGTTAGATAACATTTTCAAATTAAAATAATCCTAGGTACTGTGAAGATAACAGGACTGAGGGCAATGTAACAATTGTTTGATCACCAATAGCCTGTGAGTCATGATTCCACAGTTCATAAAATTACACCTCTAATGTAGGTATTGAGACTGCCAAGTTAAGCACATTGCCATTTGGATGAGCTGTCAAAACAATATTCTCCACTTTATTGATTTTCCAGGTCAAGGTGGAGTCTCCTGATAAAATGGATAATAATAAAATAACGATTTCAGCGCAGTAGACTGGTGTTCAAATCTTGAAATTGTTTATATTTATTTGGAACCTTACTAATCCAAACATATAAGATTACAAAAACAACAGTAATGCTGCACTGAAAGTATTCATAACTCATAATTTCAAACTTGCATTTGGGAAAAAAATCTCTACACCATTTTTTTCATCTCAAGAGACCTCCTTTTTGGTTTATTGGCAGAAGCCTTGATAGTTGACTGCAATTCAAATCAATAACGTGTGTCAAATGCACAACCAAACTGTAATTTAGTTAGGAAGTTTGCATAAAGATTATTGTCAGGAATTTGTTCAAGTTTGTGTACAATAGCTGGTGTATGAAACACTAGTATAACAAAGTATAAAAACAAAACCAAAACGTTTAAAAAAAATTTAAACCACAAAAGCCTTCAAGTTTTATGTGCCTTGCAACACCAGAGACTCAGGTTTGATTCCATTCTCAGGTCTTCTCTGCCATTTGATCATGGCTGATATGTTTCTCCTCCCAACCCCTCTACACTCTCTCTAAACCTTCCACACCATGTCCCCAAATAAATTACATCCCAACTTTCCTAATGCCTGGACTTGATAGCCCCACCACCCCACAATTTCATGCCCACCCATCCCTTGCCAGAGTTGATCCTTGGGATTGAGTATTTAGTTTTTCATGTTTGATCCTCTATCGTATCTGTTACCAACCCCAGACCAAACAATCCTCCACCCTGACTTGCAAACCCTGACCCCATAGTGCTTGATACTTTCTACCTCCACCCCAGACCACTGACCTGACTTTATCCAAGTCAACACAACAGCATCTGGACCTGTTCCGATGTTGGCCATTTAACTGGCACTTCCCACCCATTGTTCATCTGACCTCTATCCACTGCTGACACCTATCTGGCATTTCTAACACCGAACAGCAATCTGACACTGTACCATTAATTCTCCTGACAGATTATGGGGTGGCACGGTGGCTCAGTGGTTAGCACTGCAGCCTCGCAGTACCAGGGATCCAGATTCGATTCCAACCTCGGGTGACTTTGTGTGAAGTTTGCACATTCTCCCCTTGTCTGCGTGGGTTTCCTCCAGGTGCTCCGGTTTCCTCCCACAGTCCAAAGATGTGTAGGCTAGGTGGATTGGCCGCGCTAAATTGCCCGTGGTGTTCAGGGATGTGTACATTGGATGGGTGCTCCAAGGGTCGGTGTGCATTTGTTGGGCCAGAGGACCTATTTCCACAGTGTAGGGATCCTATGATGATCTATGATGATGAACTGTCTGTGTGGAGTTTGCACATTCTCCCCATATCTGTATGGGCTTTGTCCGGGTACTCCAATTTCCTTCCACAGTCTGAAGATGTGCAGTTTAGGTGGATTAGCTGTGCTAAATTGCCCACAGTGTCCAGGGATGTGCAGTGTAGTTAGATTAGTCATGGGAAATGCATTGTTACAGGGATATGGTTGGAGATTAGGTCTGGATGGGATACTCTTCGAAGGGTTGGTGCAGACTTGATGGGCTAAATGGTTTCTTTCCTCACTATCAGGATTCTGTGGTTCTAAATATCTTCCACACACCTAATATCTATACTCACGAATGACCCCTTGGATCAAATGAGTAAATGGCTACAGTGCCATTGTACTGCATGTACAAAATATGTCACTGTTTTCAGGGAATAGAAAATTGGGATAAAAAGATTTTTTTAACGATTTTTGGCAACTTGTTTTGCAACAAACTGGAACAAAATGAATAATCTGTTAAAATATGACATAGCTTGTCCAATAGCATGGACCTGCACTGTAGGCAAATAGGATCTTGGATTCAAATCAGTGGCTTGGTCCAGATTACTTGGCTAATACAAGTAGTTCTCCTATAACGTGATAGTTGCGTTCTTGTGTGACCTCGCACTATAGAAAGTCATGTTGTAGGGAAAGCACTGCATCTGTACAGCAGAAAGTTCGTGTTATCCAAACAAGATCCATTATTCATCAATTATGTTATAGCCAATTTGTGTTAATGAAACACGCATTATAGCAGAACTATCTGTAAGCAGCAATTAGTAAAATATGGATTTAATTTTGACCAAATAAAAACGAAAAGAACTGTAGATGCTGTGAATCAGGAACAAAAACAGAAGTTGCTGGAAAAGCTCAGCAGGTCAGGCAGCCCCTGTGAAGGGAAAAAAGAATCAGAGTTAACATTTTGGGTCTGGTAATGGATTTATTTTCTTTTTGTCGCTTGATTTGCTTTCAAAAAAAGACCATATAACAGTTGGCTGAATTTATCTGACTGGTTCTATGCTATTATAGTTGGTGATAGGCTGGAAAAGGAGGAAACAGAATATTATTTAAATGGAGAGACTGCAGAATGCTGTGGTACAGATGGATCTGAGTTCACTTGTACATTAAAGGGTTTAAATCAGTTTCAGTTAGTTAACGGAGAAATTTAGTGATAACACACATAGTGCAATTCCTACAATCTGAACCTGCCTGGGCACATCAGGTATGAGGAGTTAAGTGACTACTCCGTATCTGTCTTTACCTACAAGGCAGATGCTGCAGAGGTCAAGATGACAGTGGAGGAAACTCAATGTGTTTAAAATTGATAAGGATGTGGTGTTGAATAATTTGTCGATACTTAAAAGTTATAAAATCATAAGAAATAGGAACAGAAATAGATTTTCAGCCCCTTGACCCTGCTCCACCATTCAATAGGACCATGGCTGATCCAACATTCCTCATGTCCCTTTCTGCCCTTTCTCCAAAACTCTTGATTCCCCTACTGATCAAAAAACTATCTATCTCAGTCTTAGATGATGTGAACTGCAGATGCTGGAGAATCCAAGATAACAAAGTGTGAAGCTGGATGAACACAGCAGGCCTCTCTGATGAAGGGTCTAGGCCCGAAACGTCAGCTTTTGTGCTCTTGAGATGCTGCTTGGCCTGGTGTGTTCATCCAGCTTCACACTTTGTTATCTCAGTCTTAAATACATAGCTGTCTGTGGCAAGGAGGTCCAAAGACTCTCAACCTCTGAGAGAAGAAATTCCTCATTTCAGTCTTAATTTGGTGTCTGTCTATTCAGAGACAATACCCTCTGGTCATAGAGTCTCCCATAAGGGGAAATATCCTCTCAGTATTTATCCTGTCAAGCACCTTCAGAATCCTATATTTCAATGAGTTCACGTCTCAATCCTCCAAACTTCAATGAGTAGAGTCTCAAACTGTTCACCCTTTGCTCATAAAATAATCCCTCCATTCCAGGGATCAGCCTTGTGAACCTTTTCTGAACTGCCTTCAATGAAACAATATCTTTTCTCAAATAAGGGATCTAACTGCTCACAGTACTCCAAATGTGGTCTTACCAGCATCTCGTACAGTTGCAGTAAGATTTCACTACTTTTATATTCTAATTCCCTTGAAATAGGGGATAACAATCCATTTGCCTACCGGATTGCCTACTGCATCTATGTGTTGCTCTCTCTGTTCCATTCATGAGATACATCCAAGGATATTAAAGAAAGTGAGAGTGGAAATTGCAGAGACACTGCAAAGACATCTTTTACTCCTCCCTGGATTCATTGGTGGTGGTATAGGATGGAGACTTCAGAAAAGATTCCAAATATCATCCCAGAAATTATGGAGCAGTCAATTTCATTTGATAGTGGAGAAACTATAGAAACTATTATTCAGAATAGAATTAACAGTCACATGGAAATATGTGGATTGATTCTGAAGAGTTAGCATGGACTTATTCAGGGAAAAGAGTAACTTGAGTTTTTGAAGAGTCGACAGAAAAGATTGATGGGGGGAATGCTGCTGATGTAGGATATGTGGACTTCCAAAAAGCATTTGATACAGTTCCTCACAACAGACTTGAGGAAAGTTACACGCCATTGAATATAAAGGACAGTAACACATGGTGACAAAATTCAGTGAGAGGTAGGGAGTAGAAATTAATGAAAATTTTTTTTTGAGCTGGAAGAAAGTTTGCACTAGAGTTATTCACAAGTTGGTATTAAGATGCTTGCTTTTCCTGATACATATAAATTATTGAGATCTTAGCACATAGGGGACAATTTAAGATTGTGGAAAACACAAAACAGGTGAATTGTAAACACTGAGGTCAGTCTAGAACTTAAAAAAGACATCAATAGGTGGCAGACGAAGTTCAATACAAAGTAATGTGAGGCAAAGCACTTTGGTACAAAAAACAGAAACAGTATAAACTAAAGGATATACTTCAGGATGCACAAGAGAAGAAAAACTAGATGTTTTTGAACACATCATTAAAGATGGCAGGGCAGGTAGAGAAAGCTGTTAATACAGTATAACTTTTTCTAGTGTTAACTAATTGGGGCATAAAGTACAAGCGTAGGGAAGTTATGAAGAATTCTGTAATAAATTGGCTAGACCTCAGCTAGAGTTTACAGTTCTGGGTACTACATTTCAGGAAGGAAGAATTGGAGTGAGTGCAAAAAAAATCATTCTAGGGATGAGACACTTCTGTTATGAGAAAAGATTTGATAAATTGGGGCTGTTTTACTTGGACAGAAAACTTAAGAGGAGATTTGATAGAAACTTTCAAAATCACGAGTGGTCTGGACTCTGGATATGGAGCAACTGTTCCTGCTTGTAAAAAAGACCAAGATGTAGAGAGCACAGGTTAAGGGTGTTGTAAAAGAAGCTAGTGAGAAAAACATTATTTCACTTAATTAGTTATGGCATTGAATGCACAGTTTGAAAGTGTATGAAATCAGTTGGAAGTGAGGCATTCAAGAGGACATTAGATGATTTCTACATAATGTGCAGGGCTATTTGGTTTGATTTGATTTAGTCATGTGTACCTAAGTACAGTGAAAAGCTTTGTTTACAAGCAGTCCAGGCAGATTAGAGAAAGCAAGGACATACAGATCATAGGGTGAAAAAATTAACTCAGGCAGAGGCATACAGGTTATGTCGCACAGGGCATATACCAGGCAATATCAACATTAACTTCAAATAGTGCTAATATTGCTAGATTATTCATCAGTCTAGTAACGGCCAGGAAGGTGCTGTTCCTGAACCTGCTGGTGCATCTGTTCAAGCTTCTGTATCTTCTGCTAGATGGAAGAGGTTGTAAGAGAACATTACTGGGGTGCAATGGGTCTTTGATGATGTTCGCCACTGTTTCATGGTAATGAGCCGTGTATTTGAAGTCCATGGATAGAAGGTTGGCTTCCAAGACGGTCTGTGCTGTGGACACAACCTTCTGTAGTTTCTAATGGTGCTGGGCAGAGCAGTTGCCATGCCAGGTCAAAACGCACCTGGGCTGTGTGCTTTCAATAGTGTAAAAGACAGGAGATTGGCACTAAGTTAGAACATTTAGTGCAGACATGGTGAACCAAATTGTCTCCTTCCACACTGCAATAATTCTGTGATTTTAATTACAAGTATATTATTCAGAGGGAATGATGGGAGAGATACTCAGAGGATGGTTCCCTTGTAAGGAAGCCTAAAGCAGGGACGGAGTTTGACTATATGCACAACTTTTGACCTATAATGGAGTTGAAGCCGGAAATCAGAATTAAAAACACATCAGATTGGTCACAAGTTTATTGAATGGCAGAGAAGCCTTGATGGGTGAATGGTTTACTCCAGCTCCTATTACAAATAATTGCTATAATTTTGTTTGCCAGTTGCATTTTATATATCCAGAAAATAAACTCAATTTGTTTCTCTCTAAATAATACATGATGGCATTTGTCAGTAGATAGTAAACAACAACACAGCCAGACAGTTCTAGTAATGGATACATTTATGGTCATTACTGCTTAAACACAATACAGTTTTTAATAATTTAGTTCAGTTTACAGATGAATTGTGTAGAGGAATTACAATATGTCATATGATCCTGATTCAAAACTATTTTTAATCAACCAATGGTGGAACTTCAGGATTGTCCTGGAAGTCATCACTGTTTCTTTCTGGTAACTTCGGTTGATGGAATTTGATGGGACCTTGAGCAATTAATTTCCGCTCTGTCACTATGTTGGTCAAATCAACACACTGGTGCTTGCTTGGATCCACTTCTAACTTCTCACTGTGTTCAGCTGTTCTATAGAGTAATAAAACAAGACATTCAATAAGATTATTGCACACTTTAAAGCTCTCCACTGGTTTAATACAATTAAGTAGGTTTTGCTGCACTATTCCAAGCTCTTCCATTGGGATCATGTTACACTTTGAATGCATTATAACTGAAAATTGATTTAAAACACTTGCATTTTCAAGAAGTGTTACGTATAAAAACACCAAAACACACAAGGTACAGGGGAGTCCAAGTGGATCAGTTGACAGCACTTCTACCTCTGAACCAGAAGTCCCCTGCTGTTTTGGTGTCAATTCCCAGCCTGGATAAATGCTGAGGGTTAGTGGAAGGAAGGACGCTTGCAAAATCCAAAATATTATTGTTGATAGGCAATGATGGCTCAGTGCTTCACAGCACCAGGAGCCTGGGTTCAATTCCATCCTCAGGCGGCTGTCTGTGTGGAGTTTGCACATTCTCTCTGTGTCTGCGTGGGTTTCCTCCAGGTACTCTGGTTTCCTACCACAGTCCAAAGATGTGCAAGTTAGGTGGATTGGCCAAGCTAAATTGCCCATAGTGTTCATGGATGTGTAGGCTAGGTGGGTTATAAGGGGATGGGTCTGGGTGGGATGCTCCAAGGATCTGTGTGGACTTGTAGGGCCAAACGGCCTGTTTCCACACTGTTAGGGATTCTATGTGAATGATATGAAGGGTGATTAACCGTAATTGTGCTGATCCCATGTAACATGGGAACAGCCAAGAAAGATATATTCAGAGCTGCATAGTAGCAAAGTTTTTAGCACATTCTCTGGGCATATTTCTTTCAACCTAGTCTGTCAAGTGTACAGTGCTTCCATATTATGTACAATCAGACCTGAACTGGAGGAGGGATCAAGCGCTGTTATCCACTGACCACTTTTTTGGAGGCCTCTGAAATCTTTGGCTGAGCCTTGGAAAAAGCGAAGAACCTACAAAGACTTCACCAAGACAATGGGCTAGTATCTATCCAGGTTTAAATTTCTTCTCAATAAGATGTAGAAACCAATATCATATACTTATTATCTTAAATGGTATCAAGGTCATCAGTTAGGAACAGTGGTGTAGTATTTATCATTAACAAACTGCTGAAAAGGTCATGAAGTTGAGCGTCAATAAGTCATGGCAACCAATTACATAAAAATTCTTCCCTCTCATTACTACTTGTAAATACTAACGTGTCAACTTACCACCTGGAAGTTTCATTTTGTTAGCCTGACATAATATTGGTCGAGTCCCAGTTCTTTCAGAAACATAACCTGAGCCAAAATAGTACTGTCATACTCCAGTCATTAAAATAGAAGTGGAAGATTGATGTATCAAAAACTTGTTACTAAGCTCGATTACCAATACGTAGATTACCCTTACGCTAGATAGAGTGATTATAGGCAAATCAAGAATTGTGCTAATATATTTCATGCTATTTATGCCTAAAAATAGTTTGTTTTAACACCAAAATAAAATTGATCTGAAATTTCAAAATCTTGCAGAGCCAATTCCTCGTGATTACAGTTTAATAAGTTTCCATAGACAGTCACTAGCATCATGCAAGATATGGCAAATCTCTCATGCCTCCTGATCTCCCCAGGACATCATCTTACATTTAGTGTCATGTGGAAGTACGAACATCAGTAATTGGATTTTTTTTAAAGAAGACAACGTAAGTTTATTAATAACTTTCCAATAGATACTTCACTTGATGTCTTCAGTCAGTTAAATGCTGTGCTGAACTGGTTGTTGGTATTAAGAGTGACAACTTATAGCTGACATTTTTAAGGATCTTCCAATTTTGCGAAACCCTTAGACTAACTTTCCATGCAGTCAGTTTCTCAGTGATATTGATTATAATGTTTCTGCTGCTTTTTCACATCACAAATATTCTTTACACGAAACCCAGGAAAATCATACTGAATATTGGAGCATTAACTTTGGTATATTTTAGCTATATAGTTTAAGCAAATTAATTTAGGATTTATAATCATCTAGAAAAGAATAAATTGATTAGGGATAGTCAGCACGGTTTTGTGAGGGGAGGTCATGCCTCACAAACCTTATTAAGTTCTTTGAGAAGGTGACCAAACAGGTAGATGAGTGTAAACCGGTTGATGTGGTGTATATGGATTTCAGCAAGGCGTTCGATAAGGATCCCCACAGTAGGTTATTGTATAAAATGCGGAGGAATGGAATTGTGGGAGATATAACAGTTTGGATCGGAAACTGGCTTGCTGAAAGAAGACAGAGGGTGGTAGTTGATGGGAAGTGTTCATCCTGGAGACCAGTTACTACTGGTGTACCACAAGGGTCGGTGTTGGGTCCACTGCTGTTTGTCATTTTTATAAATGACCTGGATGAGGGTGTAGAAGGATGGGTTAGTAAATTTGCAGATGACACTAAGGTCGGTGGAGTTGTGGATAGTGATGAAGGATGCTGTAGGTTGCAGAAACATAGATAAGCTGCAGAGTTGGGCTGAGAGGTGGCAAATGGAGTTTAATGCAGACAAGTGTGAGGTAATGCACTTTGGTAGGAGTAACCGGAACACAAAGTACTGGGCTAATGGTAAGATTCTTAGTAGTGTAGATGAGCAGAGAGATCTCGGTGTCCATGTACACAGATCCTTGAAAGTTGCCACCCAGGTTGACAGGGCTGTTAAGAAGGCATACTGTGTTTTAGCTTTTATTAATAGAGGGATCGAATTCCGGAACCAAGAGGTTATGCTACAGCTGTACAATACTCTGGTGCGGCTGCACTTGGATTATTGCGTACAGTTCGGGTCACCGCATTATAAGAAGGATGTGGAAGCTTTGGAAAGGGTGCAGAGGAGATTTATTAGGATGTTGCCTGGTATGGAGGGAAGGTCTTACGAGGAAAGGCTGAGGGACTTGAGGCTGTTTTCATTAGAGAGAAGGTGGTTGAGAGGTGACTTAATTGAAACATATAAAATAATCAGAGGGTTAGATAGGGTGGATTGGGAGAGCCTTTTTCCTAGGATGGTGATGGCAAGCACGAGGGGGCATAGCTTTAAATTGAGGGGTGAAAGATATAGGACAGATGTCAGAGGTAGTTTCTTTACTCAGAGTGGTAAGGAAATGGAACGCTTTGCCTGCAACGGTAGTAGATTCGCCAACTTTAGGTACATTTAAGTTGTCATTGGATAAGCATATGGACGTACATGGAATCGTATAGGTTAGATGGGCTTCAGATCGGTATGACAGGTCGGCACAACATCGAGGGCCGAAGGGCCAGTACTGTGCTGTAATGTTCTATGTTCTAATTCATAAAAGATTAAAGCAAAATAAGAAAATTGATATTAAAGCTTCAACATTAAAAAATCTTGCAATAGTTTTCTACCATCCATTTAAAATTGGTATGTCAAGTAGTTTTTTCTACACTACCTGTTTCTATATAAAACAATCTTAGTGTCATTTGGCCTGAATATTATTCATCAAAATCGCCTCAGCAAAAGCGTATATCAGCACATTCTTCAAAATAGGCAGAACTAGTGAATATTAAAGCCTTAGAAGAAATCACTACCAGAAATAGTTCGGCTGGCTGGTTAGCATGGTATCAGTGAATTGCCGGGGTAGGCCATGGAAGCAGATAGGAGTGGAAGAAAACAATATCAACTGAGTTTGTAGTGGGAAATGCTTCAGAAGCACCAAGCAACAGTGACAGGTCACATATTTAATCCTGTCTAGAGTTCGAAATTAAAATTGACTATTAAAAAAAAGTACCATTTTTCATGGCACTTTACTTCAGGAACACTGTTTTACATGTACACTTGGTATCAGGATAATTTCATTTCAGGTGTAAATCCTAAAACAAGCAATTGGCCACTTATCAGCACATTCAAGAAGCTTGACATAGGAATAGTAGTAAGCCACTTGCCTTTACATCCTCTCCCATTATTAAATGAGATCATGGCCTATTGTCTGTAAATTATCCCAAGTTACCTTAAATTTGGCTACTTAGTACGAAGTCTCTCAGACAATCAAATACTGAAATAATGACAAACTTTATTGCATGTATCAATCAAAATAAGTCAAGTATACAAGTATACAAACTGAGCCTCACGGCCAAACCTAGCTATTATCCTATTAATGGTGAAATTTAACTATGATTCCAAACAACAGTCTGTCTCTGGATATGTCCAGTGTTTGATCATTGTGCAGTGTGCTTCTCCAATGTTCTGCTGCTGCAGAATCTCAAAGGTGAATTCTTAGAGGACTTTTTGTCTTGTGAAGTCTGCGGTGTGAGATTATTAATGATCCTTTAGAGCAGTTCATCCACAACATGGATTAGATTTTTGAAGTCATCAAGTATGTAGCTTCTCTGTTCCTTTTTACATTTGGTGTTAGCTGTTGGTTCAAAACACAGCCTACGTTGCCATTACCTCCTTAAATTCTGGGCAACTTGTATGTGGCATAAGGCAGCCAGTTATCAAGGAGTCATTAAAAATATGTTATATAACTACAACTCCTTCTTTTCCTGGGTATGGTTAATTGGCATATGCTTTTAATTTCTGTCATGTTATCTCAAGAAAATGTTTATTCCAGAAAAGGGATCTGCTGTTCAATCCTTGAACAGACAAAGTTCAGAAGGTTACACAATTGCAGGCTTATCTGCGATCTATCGCCATTAACTCGCCTTTGTTCCACACCCTTAATACTTCTGTTTAACAAGAACCTACTCATTTCAGTTTCAACTTTAATAATTGATTTAGAATCAATTATCATTTGCAAAATGAGAGCTCCAGTGTCTACCATCATTTCTACCTAAAATTTATTTCTTAAACACTGTGCAGAGAACTTATATGTGGAACCCACATCCTAAATCAACCTTTTGCCCTAGCATTTACTCTAGCATTTCTTATTTCTCTCTACTAGTATCATCAATGTCTGTTTCAGGCATTCACTAAGATCACCTTTACAGCATTCAAATTAATAAATGTGCCATTGGAATTGTTTGTGATGCTATGGAGTATTCTTAATAATATTGCTGAATTCAGCATTCAATTTCATAAATTTAGCTCCCTCATTTTTCATGATCTGATACAAAGTGGGACAAACAGTTCTTTGGCTTAGTTCAAAATACATGAATTGTAGTGCTAAGCCTTTGTGACAGGAACTGAATTGTGCCATAAACTAATAATAAATGTCCAGAATTATGTGATGATTTCCTTACTATCAATGCAAAGTTCCTTGGTGTTCCATTTAGAACTTATTATATGCAGCATAGAAACAGGCTATTTAGAGCAACAGGTCCATTCAGTTCTGAAGAAGAGTCACTGGACCTGAAACGTTAACTCTACTTCCTCTGCTCCAATGCTGTCAAACTTGCTGAATTTTTCCAGCAATTTCTGTTCTTGTTGTCTATGCCAGTGTTTGTACACTATATGAGCATCATCAAACCCTATCAACATATCCTTGTATAAAATTGTCCCTCGGGTGCTAATCTATCTTAACCTTGAATGCATCTATGTTTGCCACTTCATTTATCCTTTATTCAAGTGAATATCATCCTAGTCATTCTGAGTAAGGATCCTGAGTTCCCTCTTCAATTTGTTCACGGTAACATACAAAAGTAGCATTTAGCTTTGATACTTCTCCAGCATTTGACAGAATTATAGTTTGGTAATGGGCTCAGCTTCTCTTCCTCTGCAAAAACCTTCCTGGTCTATGAAATATCTAATTCAGCCTTGAATAAATTTAATGATCTAACTTCCATTTCTTTCCAGGAAAAAGAATTCCAGATTGTTTACCTTTTGAGGGAAAAATAATTGTTCTCAACCAGTCTCAAAAAAGGACACCTTCACCCTAGTTCTATTTTCCCTGATAAGAAGAAAGAACTGCCCAAAATCTAACCGATAAAGTCTGTCAGGATCTTGTATGTCTTAATAAGAAACTTCTCTGAGACGGTAGTGAATCTGTGGAATTCTTTATTGTAGAGAGCAGTCAAAGCTGGGTCATCATTCAAATTCATAACAGAGAGACAGATTTTTAATCAGTAAGGAAATCAAGGAGTATGGAAAGAAAAGACAGGAAAGTGCAATTGATTATCAGATCAGCCATGATCTCACTGGATAATGGAGTGGACTCAATGGACCTACTTCTACTCCAACAGCTTATTGTTTGATGGTCTAAGATCATTTATCATTCTTCTAAGCTCAAATAGATATTGGCCCAAACTAATTAACTTATCTTTATCGAATATGCCCTCATCCCAGGAAGGAGTTGGGTGAGCATTCTGTGAACTGCTTCCAATAGTATTATATTCTTTTTCAAATAAGGAGGCTAAATCTGTACAAAGTACTTCAGAGGTGGTCTCATCAGGGCTCTGTACAGCTGCAATAAACTTAACTAAATTTATACTCAATCACCTTGCAATAAACAACAACTTCCATTTGCTGTACCTGCATTAATGTTGAGAGTTTTGTACCAGGATATTCAGATCCTTCTATATTGTAGAGTTGTGTAATCACTCTCCATTTATGAAAGATGAAGGGGTCCAATGGGGAGATAGAGGTTGCATTAGTATAAATTGTAGTAGTGGATTGGAAATTCTGGTGCAATGATACAAGAATTGCTGGGGAGTTGAAATTTCACTAGGGAAATTACCCAGCCTATGGAACCCTCCGATCAAGTCTTGCCTATGAAAGGATTACAACAGACAAGCATAATAGTTGGCTAAGAAAAGTTATAGAATTAACACCTGTTCTAATCCATGGGTAGCAATGAAACAGAACCTGCATCTCAGCAATAATTTATTTGTCCACCTCAACAACAACTCTCCTGACTCAACCCTGCCTGACCTGATATCCACCACACCAACACTGGTGGACCTGACATTCCTGTCTAATCTGACACCTCATCCACAAACCCAATCCAATACCTGTCCCATTGAACAATCCTAACTTACCTCACCTTGCCTGACTCACCTGGTGTTGCACCCCTATATGACAATACATATATGAGCAGAAATTGGGTTACCTAGCCCACCAAATCTGCTCTGCCTTTCAATCATGCTGATAAGTTTCTCAACCCCATTCTCTTGCCTACTGCCCATAATGCTTGATCCTATTAATAATCAAAAACCTCTCTCTGTCTTAAAGACACTCAGTGACTTGGCCTTTAGTAGCAATGACACAGATTCACCATTCTCTGAAGAAATTCTTCCTCATTTCAGTTCTAAAGGGTCATCCCTTTACTCTGAGACCATGCCCTTGTATCTTCTGGTCTCTTCTGGTGTGGAAACATCTTCTCCACATCCACTATATGCTCCTCTCAATATGCTGTAATTTTCAGTGAGAACCCCCTCATCCTCCTGAACTGTGTTAAAGTCTCCATATGACAAGCCCTTCATTCCCAGGGTCATTCTTGTGAGCGTCACTGGACCCCTCTAATGGCAGTACATCCTTCCATAGAAAGGGGGCCCAAAACTGCTCACAATATTCCAAATGCAGTCTGACCAACACATTATGCAGCCTCACAGTACATCCCCGTTCTTATATTCTAGTCCTCTCATATTGAAGCAAACATTGCATTTGCTTTCCTATCTGCCAACTAAACCTGCACGTTAACCTTAAGAGAATGTTAACTAGGACCATATAGATCCATGTCCACTGCTTTACCCTCATCAATCCTCTTTGTTACTTCTTCAAAACTTCCATCACGTTTGTGAGACATGATTTCCCATGCACAAAACCATGTTGACTATCTCTAATATGTCCTTGTCTTTCAAAGTACATGTAAATCCTGTCCCTCAGGATTCCCTCCAACAACTTGCCCACCACTGTTGTCAGGCTCACTAGTCTATAGTTCCCTGGATTTTCCTTGCCACCTTTCTTAAATAGTGGCACCATATTAGCCGGTCTCCAATCTTCCAACACCTCACCTGTGGCTATCAATGCTACAAATATCTCAGCAAGGGGCTCAGCAATCACTTCCCTAGCTTCCCACAGAGTTCTAGGGCATATCTGATTAGGTCCTGGTGATTTATGTGTTTTAAGACATCCAGCACTATATTTGGATTTTTTTTTTGTAATAAACTTCTGTTTTATTGTTAAAACAAACTCTGCAGTCTTGTGTGCTTATGTTTCAGTGACAGATTACTGTGCTATGTTAAATTTTAAAAAGAAATCCATCAAGTCAGATTTCAATCTGGGATCTGACTTGTCTAATAGTATCTGCAGCAGGATTATAACACTGATCATTGGTCTCAATGCCTCCAACTCCATATCCATTGATGTAATTTATCTCCAAAAGCCTATCAATTCATGACTTGAAAATGCTCAAATGTTCAAGAATCTGCCATGGGATCTGTCCAACCGTTCTTCTCTCTCTTTGGGCTCCATCTCCACCTTTCTTTTACTCTTTACACCCTTTCCCCCAACCCTATCCTTTGTATTAAAAAACACAATGTTTTCCTAGCAACCATTAGTCTGAAGAAGAGTCACTCAACCCAAAACATTAACTCTGCTTTCTCTCCACAGATGCTGCTGGACATCCTAAGTTTTTGCAGCAATCTTTGCTTTTTATTGTTGATAAGACCTTTACTGACTCTACAGTTGTTAAAGTCTTTGATTTGATCAAAGTATGACTGAAATAAAGTAACTTCCTGTATTACCTTCTCCGATAAAAAAGCAAAGTATGTGTGAAATCTGATAAAAATACTTCCATTAGGTCATCCACTTGAGTCGTTACGTTGTTTTTCTCTCTTCACAGATGGTGCTTCAGAGGATAAAGATTTTCAGCATTTTCTGCTTTTATTTGTTTTCCAATATACATTTGTCTGTTCTGATAATAGCTTTTTTCATTTACGGTTGACATTAGCATCTATTTCAGTTTTACTAAAATAATAAGTTGATGCATTTCTTTCTCTGATTTGGCTTCTCTTTTACCATCAAGCTGCTTTTTTACATAACTTTAGGAACACTTAGGAACATATATGGCTTCCCTTTGCTCAAGGACATTAAAGATGCACGTGGGGGAGAGGGAATGAGCAAAGAATGCACTCTAATAATTACAAATGAAAATGAAATAGTCTGCAGGAGTTAAGGAAAATTTCACTTTTGTAAAAGATGGTGCTTTGAGAATGAAAAGTATCTAATCAACAAAAAAATTGAGAAGGATGCTCGTAATATATAGGACATTACAAAAATACTATACAACTTTAACAGCTGTACCAGCAAATATGTCTCTTAACTCTCAAGTGTTATTTATTATTTGGATGACATAGTTTTCATGTTGCACTAACTTTCCTTAAAATATCCTCAAACTGCAATGCAGTAAATCAAGAAATAAAACTGAATTCTACGTCAGAAGTAGGAAAATTGGCAATATATTAATTATATTTTTAAACAAGTATTAATATTGAAATAAAACTTTCCATATTGATATTAATATTCTAGCCAAATTAGGAGATAGAAGATGATTGCCACAGACTGTAGTTTCCTAAAATATTTTATAGATGGCAGAGTCAGTAGCCTTTAATAGATTACTGATTGATGTCAGTAATTGTAGATACAGTATAATTTTGCTGGTAGAAGCAAAATAAAAGTGAAAGTATATTTCTTATTCATGCAATTTTATTAAAAAACTAATTCAGTTGAAATGCTGAGCAATATAAATGAACTGTAAAATGAATATTAACAGTTCCAGTAACTGATTACTGCCTGTGCTATACCTGGAAATGTTAAGCTTGATTCTATTAATTTTTGTATTAGACAATGTCTCACAATGCACCCATAAATGATAACCTATTTTTCAACAAAACTAACTTACTTCTCTATTACACTCACATGGAGGAATCTCAAATTGATAGCCAAGAATATTGAATTGTGAAACACAGGTCAGAAGGTTTGATACTGAAACTATACTTGTAATTAGTCCTTTGTAAATGGGGGTCTTCACTGCTGTGAATCCTGCAATGACCATCATGACAACAACAGCCTGCTCCTTATATATATAGGTCATCATACACTACCAATTGAAAATATGTAATTGACTCCTTCCTGTATTTCTAGAGTAATGCACACTTTTGCAATTGCCTTCTCCAATTTCTTCTTGTTTCTATATTCTTGAAAGTTTCACTCCATTCATTACAAATCTTGCATGGCATTCCTTTCTTCACCCCAACTTCGCATATATGCCATGAAGCTAGCTAAGTAACAATATTTTTATGCTTGACATTTATTTTCAAATCAACTCCTCCTAAAGTGTCTTAATGGTCTTAACTCTGAAAGGATGTTTCTCCTTGCAGGATAAACTTTGTCTCTGAGTTCTAGTCTAAGAATAAGAGGTCCACTCTTAAGATGGAGATGAGGGCAAAATGTTTGTCTCAGATGGTTATTAGCCTGAGGTGAAGGTAACCAAATTTATTCAAGGCTGAGTTTGATAGATTTTAGATGTATGATCAAGTTAAGGGCTATGAGGACAGGGGAGCCAGACAGAGAAATAAAGTTGAGCTCACAACTACAGAATTTGCCTAAATATAATGGAACATTGAGATATGTTTCTATGATGTCACTACTGCCAGAAACTCCATTTTCCTACAGATCAAGGATACAGCAACATGGAAGCTCACAGCAGAAATTACTACTGAGCTGGATTAATGGCTTAGGCTGCTGTCTCCCAGATTGGCAGCACTTTTCCACAAAACTTTATACCTCTCATCCCACAATTATTCAGGCAGTTGGGTGTGTTCTTGTTGATCAGCAGTGAGCATCTGACTGTGCATCCTACAATACGACTGGTTAAAATATCTGCATAATAATACCTTGAAGTAACAGCAAACACAGTAATCCAAATAATAGTAGAAATGATTGAAAAGCTTGGAATTTATTCTGGCAGATTCATTTCACAGAGATGGTCCTTAATAAAAACTAATCAAAGTTATAGAGGTGTGAAGAAGAAATCAGGTAGTTGTGTTCACTGGTGAAATGGTTGTAATGAATGAAGTGGTTTTTTACTTGTACAAAGAAGTTACAAAGAATGGAGCACTAAGGAACGGATGCTAATCTCAGTTATTTATGAGTTTCCATGTTAATCCAGGGGGAAAGACCAGAGCTATGTGTGGTCTTGCACCAGTTTGACAGGAATGATATGGACCCTGTGGGCAAGAGCAGGGGAGGGTTGCTGGGAAAGGTGTAACACAGCTTACAAAGCAAAACAATTTGATGGCATTGTAGGACAACTGTTTTGATGATGTTATCCAGAAGAGAGGGTGTACAAACTTAGAAAAAAATACAACAAATAGGGTCAGGAGGAGAAAAAGTTTAAAAGCAAAATTAATGACTCTTTTTACTTATCAAGACAAGAGAACAATAGAGAACAAAGAACAATACTGCACAGGAACAGCCCCTTCAGCTTCCAAGCCTGCGCCAACACAATTTACCCTTCTAAGCTAAAACTGTCTTCACTTACAGGAAAAATATCCCTCTATTCCCTTCCTGTTCATATATTAATTCAGGTGCTTCTTGAATGCTGCTATTGTGTCTGCTTCCACCATCTCCTCTGGCAGTAGGGTCCAGGCACTCACCATACTTGGTGTGAAAATTTGCGTCACACATGCCTTTTAAACTTTCCCCACCTGGACCTGTGGCCTCCAGTAACTGCCCCTTCTACCCTGGGAAAAAGCCTCATACTCTCCACTCTATCCATGCCAGTCACAATCTTATAAACTTCTATCAGGTTTCCCCTCAACCTCCTGCGATTTAGTGCAAACTAACCCAGTGTATCCAACCTTTCTTCATAGCTAAAATCCCCCAATGCAGGCAATATCCTGGTAAATATTTTTGTACTCTCTCCAAAGCATCCACATTCTTCTGGTAGTGTGCTGACCAGAACTGTAGCAATATTCCAAGGTAGGCCTAATTAAAGTTCTATAAAGCTGCAATGTAATATGTTTATCATTATACTCAATGCCCCTTTCAATGAAGGCAAGAATGCCACAGGCCTTTTGTACTACCTTATCTATCTGTGGACCTGCACATGTAGATCACACTGCATATCAATATTCATGAGTGTTCTGCCATTCACTGTATCATTTCCACCTGTACTTGACCTTCCAAAATGCACTACCTCACATTTACCTGGATTAAACTCCATCTGCCATTTTCCTGCCCAGGCCTCCAACAGATCTATATCCAGCTGTATCCTCTGACAATCCTCCTCACTATCCGCAACTGCACCAAACTTTGTATTGTCTGCGAAGTTACGAATTAGACCAACCTCATTTTCCTACAAATTATTTATGTAGACCATGAACAGCAGAGGTCCTAGGGCTGATCCCTGTGGAACACCACTAGTCACAACCCTCCATTCCGAAAAGCATCCTTCCACTGCTACACTCTGTCTTTATGACTAAGCCAGTTCTGTATCCAGAGATTAATGGGAATGATCTTATTTCCTGACTGCACGTCCTAAATTTAACCAGGTTCATTCTGGTAATATTAGCCACCATATTTGTTCTACAATAGCATGCAAGTTTAGCTGTTCCATTGAGATGAAGGAGGGAGAAACCTTTTTAAAAAAAGTGATGGTGTTATCAACAATTTAGTTTATGTATATAGAGTGGCTGCTAAAAATGTTTTAAATAGAACAATAGAATCAAGATTGTGTTTGCTACTGTGGAGGTTTTACAACTATAGTTTCAAATTGCCAGCTGCCTCGCTTTTGGCTATCCATCATCACAATTTTTAAGCAGTTTGACACCCTTGTCCGCAGATCAAATATTATGCTCTCCCACAACTGCCCAAACGGCTTACATCTTTGTTTCCTCAAGTCCAAAAAATGAAGAGTTGACCATATTTAGTATTCAACTGGGATATTTTAGCATGACTAGTTGGATGAGCAAGTATCATAGGCTCATCTTTCTCTCCTATAATCAGCTAATACTCCAGGATCATCCTGGAGAACAAATTCTTTTCTTTATTTTAACATCACCACCACTCTCCTCAAATCTCTCTAGAATGCTTCTTACGACAGTGTCAGGAGCTTATGGATTTCTTTCTTACTTGGATTTAAATGTCACATTCAGTAGCCTCTTCCCTCTCTCCTCATAATGAAATTTCTCAGCTAAAATGCTCAGCATATTCTATTATTTTCCATCTATTCTCATGCACTGAGTTCATATCATCTTGAAGATTCACTCTTCAAAATCTTTCTAAGTGAACTACTGCTTCACTACTTGCTGGTATCAGAAGTGGTTTCTCCTCCTTGAGTCCTGTTGTCCCCATTTCCAGAAGCTCTATGGGTCTCTTTTTGTGAGGAAAAAAATTCTGGAGCCTCTTCTGTACTTGAAAACTATTATCCTGTCTGCTGCTAATATACAAGCATTTGTCATCTTCATACATGTGTTACGACTATTAAAGGAGGAGTGAGCCAATAATCAAGACCCACAAACTGTACCAAAAGTGTAGACAATTTATTTAATGTTTCTAATTGTTACTGTTATCTAGAATAAAACAGACTTTTACCAGGTTTGTTCAGTAAACTCAAAATGACTCTTGTTTAAGATTAAGTTGTTCTGAAGAAATGTGACAAAATGTATTATTATGCTGCTATCCAGACTTAAACCAATATCCCTTTAATTTAAAACACTCATTCCTATACAGTAGCAATGTCACTGGGCTGGTAATCCAGAATCCCAAGCTTGTTTGCAAAGGACATAGGTTTGAATCCAACCAAGGCAGGTGGGGAAATGTGAACCAAAAACAAAACTACAAGCTAGCCTACTGGTGATCATGTAAATACTACCAGTTGTTCTTAAAAAAATCATCTGGTTCACTGATATCCTTTAGGGAAGGCAATCTGCATGTGGTCTGGTCTATAAGGAACTCCAGATTCACCACAATATGTGGTTAATTCTTAACTACTGCCTGGGCAATTAGGGATTGAGATTAAAAGATGGCCTAGCCAGTGTCATCCACACTTCATGAATGAATAAAAATGTGAAAAACCACAGTTCTGTTGAGAGATTATAGGATTGAAAAATAAGCAGAAAATGCACACCACTCCCGTAGTTCAAGTTCAAATGAAGATAGAATAGGTTGTCTTCTCACAGTTCCTTTGATTTTCTGTTGATAAAATCAGATTGCTATCAGTTGCAGAATGACGCAAAACCTTCACACCAGATATCAGATTCAGATGGGAAAGGGGTTGGAAATCCTGATAATTTTATCAAGTATTTCAAACTACTTCACCAAGAAAGTAAGAACATTTTAACCTGGTTTGCTTTAAGACTTATTCTCTGACAGAGGGCGAGACACACAACACTGCCTTTCCTATAAATCCTTCCCAACAGCCACTGCTCTAGTTGCATAGTGAAGAAACAATTTACTTCAGAAGTAGTAGACAAGCAACCTTTAGAACAGATCCAAGGGTTTTCTACACTTGTTTGTTCTGTATTTAAGCAGTCAAATCCATCTGCTATCTTTACTTAAAAGATTTGGAGGATTAACACCTTCTCTTTGACCTTTAACTTTTTGTTAGCAAGAAATCACTTGATAAATCCCTCTTCAAATGTATGATGTCCGAACAGTTTCACATTCCAGTTTCTCAAAGTAGTTGTATATGCATTTCGAACATTTGATTATTCTATTGGTCTTTTGATCGGCATCACATCATCCATCCTGCATAATCTTCCACTCATTTAAAACTATGGTGCATCTACATAATCCAGTAAGTAGTCCAGGTCAAGTTCCCACTTTAACCTATTCCTGAATTCTTCAACCATCTGACTTCAGTATCTTATGAATCCCTCCTCACTTTGTCCCACAGTTTACCCAAGACACTGTGTGCAAGTTATTACTGAAAAAGAAGAAACATTTAGTTCGATATTACACATTAAATACCTTGTTATGTGGGTATGTGACTTTGGGCAGGTTGAAGATTGAGTGCTAGATGTGCTCTGTGGTTTTGGCTTAACCACTGCTTGCACCTAAATAAAATATTTCAGATTAAAAATTGTGATTAAATATAACTATAAAAATGCACAAAAAGCAAAAACTACAAGCTATTAAAATCAAAGTCAAACTGACAATATTTGAGGAAAAGAAACAAAAAACAGCTGGGAAAATAAGACTGTGAAGCAGAATTATTTTGCTTAAAGTAAATTCTATTGAAGATGAAACTGGACAGTTAAATATTACATTACTGTCCCAATGTTTAGCTTCATTCACTCCAATATAGCTGAACATGTCCTATTACAAGAGGCAAAAATATTTTCCTGTTGTGTCCAGTTTCATCCACATTATGTATTTTTGGGTTAGAAATTTGTTCTAACAAACATTTAGCTTGATATTACACAATAAATACCTTGTTACATGGGTATGTGACTTTGGGCAGGTTGCAGATTGAGTTCTAGATGTAGCCTAACAAAGCTATAATTTTAAAATATTAATTCTTACTGTTATGCTTTACATATCTGTGGAGCTCCTCACATTCAGAGAGACTTCAGAAAGGCATTACAAGATGAGAGAAAATATTGAAACTAAGAAGATGGAAAATTATTACAGGCAAAGTAATATCTCCATGGAGGTTTTGGAAGCAAGCAGAGAGATTGAGGGTTTTGGGATGGACCTCCAAGAGGCCAGGGTATAGGATAACTTTTCCCCCTGAATTATGGATTCCTGCACCATTTCTAATTGCTTCCAGTGCTCCACCTTTGCCAGTCAGATAGTCTATCGCTCATTCACTGCTGCTTAGTCTGCAGATATTGAGAAAATACTAACCTAACCCTATGTCACACAGTCTGGCTGGATACACTTAACACTAGGCTGAAATCTACTTGTTGTGAGAAAAAGGTTTCAGTATATCTTCATTATTGCTTAAATATGTCCCAAAATAATTCTGTAGCAAAATGGAAACTAATTATTTTTCACTATTCACATTTTTTGGGTAAGGGGTAGAAGATGGTTCTAAGGATTCATTATCATCTTTCATATCATTATCATCCATTAACAGAACTAACAATTCATTCACAAAGGGGAACAAACAACTAAATTTATACTGCACCTTTAAAATAACAAACCATCTCAAGACTCTTTACAGAAGTGCATTAAAGAAACATTTGACACTTAACCATATATGGAGATATTAAGGCAGTTGTCCAAAAGCTTGGTCAGAGAGAGATTGGTCATAAAAGCAAAAAGTGAAGAAGTTGAGAAGCAGTGAGATTTAAGGAGAGCTCAGGATCTGGGCAGCTGAAGACGTAGCAGCCAATGTTGGAGCAGTTAAGATTGGGGACATTCAAGGAGGACAGATTTAGAAGAATGCACAAGTCTCAAGATTGTGGGGCTGGAGGGGATTGCAGTGAAAGTAAGGGGTGGATGTAAAGTAAGGATGAGAATTTTTAAATCATGCATGGCTTGGGAAGGAGCCAATGGGAATCATTGAGCACAGAGGTAATAGATGATGAACAGGACATGGTTCAAGAAAGGACATCAACAAAATTTTGGATAACATCAAGTCTCCGGAATGTGGCATGTTGGAGCCTAGCCAGGAGTACACTAGAATAGTAAAGTCTGGAGGGACCAAAAGAATGAATGAAGGTTTAGCAGCAGATGAACTGAGGTAGTAGCAGAGACAGGCAATAGTATACAGGTCAAAAATAGGCAGTATTGGTAACTGTGCAGGTATATAGTGTGAATTATGACAGCAAATATGAGATTGAGAGTTGCAAGCAATCTGAATCAGCCTCACAAGAATGGAGTCAGTAGGTAGCGATTGGAGTTCATGTAGGTGCCAAAGACAATAGCTTCAATCTTTGTAATACCTGGATAAGTACAGTTCCAACAAACTCAAGAAACTTGATACCACCCAGGACAAAGCAGCCCGCATGATTGGGACCTCAACCACAAACATCTACATTACCCCCATCACTGATGCTCAGTAGCAGCAGTGCGCACTATCTACTAGATGAACTGCAGAGATTCATCAAAGATCTTAAGACAGCATCCTCTAAACCCACAACCACTAGAATCTAGTAGGACAAGGACAGCAGATAAATGAGAACACCATCACCTGCAAGTTCCATAAGCCACTCACTATCTTGACTTGGTAATGTGTCGATGTTCCTTCAATGTCATTGAGTCAAAATCTATGAACTTCCCCCAAGAGAATACAGCGACTACTTACAACAGATTGTAGCAGTTCAAGAAGGCAGCTAACTACAACCTTCTCAAGGGCAACTAAAGGCACGCAATAAATGCTGGCTAGTGATTCCAATGTCTTGTGAGTGAATAAAAAGAATTATATTAGAGCAAACCTCTGCCCATCAAATGCTAGATGTTGTGTTGCGGCAGGCATACATCTGTTATTGCCCCAATAAAGATATGCAAATGAGACTAAATTATCAACATATTTTCAACACATCACAATTTGGTCATTTAAAGTTAACATAAAAGTGAAGTTACCAGAGATAAAATGCCATCGAACCTACATGCCTGTACCTTGGGCATGGTGACAAGCAGATGTCCTGTGGTTTGGGATCTTTTGGCAGAACTGCTGTCAGGTTTCACTTCTTCTGGAAGCACCAGTTGAAACACCTAAAATTAACATTTGAAAACAATGTAATAGAACGTAGAACGTAGAACGTAGAACAATACAGCACAGAACAGACCTTTCGGCCCTCGATGTTGCGCCGACCTGTGAACTAATCTAAGACCCTCGCCCTACACTATCCCACCATTATCCATATGCTTATCCAAGGACTGTTTAAATGCCCCTAAAGTGGCTGAGTCACCTACACTGGCAGGCAGGGCGTTAAAGTCGGTGGAGTGGTGGACAGTGTGGAAGAATGTTCCAGGTTGCAGGGAGACTTGGATAAACTGCAGAATTGGGCTGGAAGGTGGCAAATGGAGTTTAATATGGATTAAATGTGAGGTATACCACGTCAATTATTTGCTGTCATTGTTTCCATTGAAATAAATTACAAACTAAGTTGCTTCATTAGACAATATGATTTGTTCCCAAACAAAGCTAATTAATAAGTACAGAATTGAATACGGATGCCAATACTTACTTTTTAAACAGTATCAATTATTTTCCTTTGGTGGAAAAGTAGAGATGATTTCCCATCACAGAGACAAACTACAAAGTGATATAATTTGATCTAACAAGAATCTTTGTGCATCAGTGTTACTGGATTACAATACCTGAACTAATACTCCGAGACAGGCATCCAAATCCCACCAAGACAGCCAGAGGAGTTTAAATTTGATTAAAATAAATCAGGAATTTTAAGAAGTGTTTGTCTTAATAATGATAATTATGGAACTACCGGATTGTCATAAAAGCCCATGTAGTCTCATATTCACTAATGTCTTACTTAGTCTAGTTAACATATGACTCCAGACCCACAACAATATGGTTAGTTCATCAATATCATGTGAAGTGGTCTAACAACTCAAAGAACTGCATCAATCTACTGCGAAACGCAGATGAAATTAAACAGATGAACCAGCATTGACATAAGCATCTGATATAATAAAGTTGCATGCTGACCAACTCACCTTCCAAAGTGATAATGGGAACTGCAGATGCTGGAGAATCCAAGATAATGAAATGTGAGGCTGGATGAACACAGCAGGCCCAGCAGCATCTCAGGAGCACAAAAGCTGACGTTTCGGGCCTAGACCCTTCATCAGAGAGGGGGATGGGGTGAGGGTTCTGGAATAAATAGGGAGAGAGGGGGAGGCAGACCGAAGATGGAGAGAAAAGAAGATAGGTGGAGAGGAGAGTATGGGTGGGGAGGTAGGGAGGGGATAGGTCAGTCCAGGGAAGACGGGCAGATCAAGGAGGTGGGATGAGGTTAGTAGGTCGGAGATGGAGGTGCGGCTTGAGGTGGGAGGAAGGGATGGGTGAGAGGAAGAACAGGTTAGGGAGGCAGAGACAGGTTGGACTGGTTTTGGGATGCAGTGGGTGGAGGGGAAGAGCTGGGATGTTGTGTGGTGCAGTGGGGGGAGGGGGCGAACTGGGCTGGTTTTGGGATGCGGTGGGGGAAGGGGAGATTTTGAAGCTGGTGAAGTCCACATTGATACCATTGGGCTGCAGGGTTCCCAAGCGGAATATGAGTTGCTGTTCCTGCAACCTTCGGGTGGCATCATGATGGCACTGCAGGAGGCCCATGATGGACATGTCATCTAAAGAATGGGAGGGGGAGTGGAAATGGTTTGCGACTGGGACGTGCAGTTGCTTACTGTGAACCGAGCGGAGGTGTTCTGCAAAGCGGTCCCCAAGCCTCCGCTCGGTTTCCCCAATGTAGAGGGAGCCACATCGGGTACAGTGGATGCAGTATACCACATTGGCAGATGTGCAGGTGAACCTCTGCTTAATGTGGAAAGTCATCTTGGGGCCGGGGATAGGAGTGAGGGAGGAGGTGTGGGGGCAAGTGTAGCATTTCCTGCGGTTGCAGGGGAAGGTGCCGGGTGTGGTGGGGTTGGAGGGCAGTGTGGAGCGAACAAGGGAGTCACGGAGAGAGAGGTCTCTCTGGAAAGCAGACAAGGGTGGGGATGGAAAAATGTCTTGGGTGGTGGAGTCGGATTGTAGGTGTCGGAGAATGATGCGTTGTATCCGGAGGTTGGTGGGGTGGTGTGTGAGAACGAGGGGGATCCTCTTTGGGCGGTTGTGGCGGGGGCGGGGTGTGAGGGATGTGTTGCGGGAAATGTGGGAGACGAGGTCAAGGGCATTCTCGCCCACTGCGGGGGGAAAAGTTGCAGTCCTTGAAGAACTTGGACATCTGGGATGTGCGGGAGTGGAATGCCTCGTCGTGGGAGCAGATGCGGCGGAGGCGGAGGAATTGGGAATAGGGGATGGAATTTTTGCAGGAGGGTGGGTGGGAGGAGGTGTATTCTAGGTAGCTGTGGGAGTCGGTGGGCTTGAAATGGACATCAGTTACAAGCTAGTTGCCTGAGATGGAGACTGAGAGATCCAGGAAGGTGAGGGATGTGCTGGAGATGGCCCAGGTGAACTGAAGGTTGGGGTGGAAGGTGTTGGTGAAGTGGATGAACTGTTCGAGCTCCTCTGGGGAGCAGGAGGCGGCGCCGATACAGTCATCAATGTGACGGAGGAAGAGGTGGGGTTTGGGGCCTGTGTAGGTGCGGAAGAGGGACTGTTCCACGTAACCTACAAAGAGGCAGGCATAGCTGGGGCCCATGCGGGTGCCCATGGCCACCCACTTAGTCTGTAGGAAGTGGGAGGAATCGAAAGAGAAGTTGTTGAGGGTGAGTCATCACCATTAAAATTTAGGGACTTGTAACAAAAAAAAGGGAGCTGGCCTCAAGATTATTCGAGCAACAGCTTGACAAAGACATACTCATGGAATGATATCTTTTTGATAGATTCATTAGAATATTGTATAATTATTGCACTACTGTCAGGTCAGAATGGTCCTGCGAGTTCTAATTATGGATTCTGGACCCCATACAGTCTCTTGGCATTAGCACAGAAAGAAAACCTCTTGCTGTGAGCACATACCAATCCCTCACCATTTCAACTTATTAATCAACGCTCCTTCATATTGAACACCACCTGAAAGAAGCACTGATAATCACGACTTAGAGCACATAACTTATTTTAGGAGTGGGATTTCCCAGAAGGGAAAAACAGTAAAAAAAGTAATATTTGGAAATGAATTTAACTAGGCATACTGGAAGTCCACTTTGAAGCAAACAAGCTGAGTTGGATCAGTATGTGTCATTTGCAAATTTTACTGGTTTTTACTTTTGGACCATCAATCAAAAGGCAATACCATTACTGGCCTCACAGGTTGATCCTGAAGGATGTGTGTCAAGGGCAATTAGGGATAAATAAAATCTGGTCTTGCCAGCGATACTCACACCTATGAGCACATTTTAAAAATCTGTCAATCTGACCACATGGCAGATGTAAGACAGCTAAAATGGCTTGACCTAATTCTCACCAAGCTACCTACAGCAAATGCATTTATATTATACAGCACAAATAGGGACAAAGCTTCATCTTTACATTGAGGACACTCGCCATTGTGTTGCATGACATTTAGACTGTGCAAAAATAAGATTTATTCATAGTACATTGAGCAGCTCAAAACTGAGCATCCACGACATGCTGTGGATTATTGGTTTTAGCAGACTGTATTCAACCACATTCTATACCCTCATTGGCCAACATATCAAAAATGTGGAATTATGGAAGGGGTGTTGGGTGTCTTGAAAATCACTGAGATGGATAAGTTCCTAGGACCTGATAGCACCTATCTCAGGATACTGAGGGAGGGATGTGAGGAGATTGCTGGAGCCTTGACAGAAATCTTTAATCCTCTTTAATCCAAAGGCAAGGTTGCAGATGAATGGAGAATAGCCAGTGTGGCTCCTTCGTTCAAGAGGGGCAATAGGAATAATCCAGGAAATTATAGGTCAGTGAGTCTTATATCAGTGATAAAGAAATTATTTGCAAACTTTCTTAGGGACAGGATTTACTTGCATTTGGAAAAGAATGGATTTATTAGGGATAGTCAGTACAGCTTTGTGTGGGTAAGGTCTTGTCTTACAAATTTAATTTGAGTTTTTTGAGGAAGTGAAGATGATGATGATGAGCGTGAGCACTGGGTGTTGTCTGTCTAATGCTGCTGAATGCCTACACCATTTGAACTGCAGGATTTCAAGAAGGCAGCTCACCACCTTCAAGAGCAATTAGGGATGGGAATTTCTCACGAATAGATTAAAATAAACTTAAGCTTGTTCATTGTCTATTAAGACACAGAAATTAGTACAAATGTCACCACCTTGAGGATCTCGATGACAAAGTTTGATGACTCATGCAATTGACCAAGGTCAGTATATTCACTGTTCAAACACATATCCTCCCAAATGAATCATTAGCCTCAGACATTGCCCACATATTTAGCACTGCTACAAATCTCACCCACATCTCTTACATTACCAGTTATTTAACCATGCTAACCATATCACTCCAAATGACTGTAACATTTTAATCAACATCCTTTCCCCTCTCTGGCAGGACAGGGTATGATGTAAGCATTGGCAGTACCACTTAATCAACAGGACAGGAATAAAAGTACTGTCTTAGCACTCTATAAATATGTCTAATGCACGTTCTCACATTCCACTTCCTTCTCAGATGGTATAAATTGCACGTCTCATTTACCAGCGTCCTGCGAAGCACAACACATGATTAGAACATAGAACATAGAACAGTACAGCACAGAACAGGCCCTTCAGCCCACAATGTTGTGCCGACCATTGATCCTCATGTATGCACCCTCAAATTTCTGTGACCATATGCATGTCCAGCAGTCTCTTAAATGACCCCAATGACCTTGCTTCCACAACTGCTGCTGGCAACGCATTCCATGCTCTCACAACTCTCTGTGTAAAGAGCCCGCCTCTGACATCCCCTCTATACTTTCCTCCAAACAGCTTAAAACTATGACCCCTCGTGCTAGCCATTTCTGCCCTGGGAAAGAGTCTCTGGCTATCAACTCTATCTATGCCTCTCATTATCTTGTATACCTCAATTAGGTCCCCTCTCCTCCTCCTTTTCTCCAATGAAAAGAGACCGAGCTCAGTCAACCTCTCTTCATAAGATAAGCCCTCCAGTCCAGGCAGCATCCTGGTAAACCTCCTCTGAACCCTCTCCAAAGCATCCACATCTTTCCTATAATAGGGCGACCAGAACTGGACGCAGTATTCCAAGTGCAGTCTAACCAAAGTTTTATAGAGCTGCAACAAGATCTCATGACTCTTAAACTCAATCCCCCTGTTAATGAAAGCTAAAACACCATATGCTTTCTTAACAACCCTCTCCACTTGGGTGGCCATTTTAAGGGATCTATGTATCTGCACACCAAGATCCCTCTGTTCCTCCACACTGCCAAGAATCCTATCCTTAATCCTGTACTCAGCTTTCAAATTCGACCTTCCAAAATGCATCACCTCACATTTATCCAGGTTGAACTCCATCTGCCACCTCTCAGCCCATCTCTGCATCCTGTCAATGTCCCGCTGCAGCCTACAACAGCCCTCTCTCCTGTCAACGACACCTCCGACCTTTGTGTCGTCTGCAGACTTGCTGACCTATCCTTCAATCCCCTCATCCAAGTCATTAATAAAAATTACAAACAGTAGAGGCCCAAGGACAGAGCCCTGTGGAACCCCACTCACCACTGACTTCCAGGCAGAATATTTTCCTTCTACTACCACTCACTGTCTTCTGTTGGGCAGCCAATTCTGTATCCAGGCAGCTAAGTTCCCCTGTATCCCATTCCTCCTGACCTTCTGAATGAGCCTACCATGGGGAACCTTATCAAATGCCTGACTGAAGTCCATATACACCACATCCACAGCTCGACCCTCATCAACTTTTCTAGTCACATCCTCAAAAAACTCAATAAGGTTTTGAGGCATGACCTACCCCTCACAAAGCCGTGTTGACTGTATTTGATCAAGCCATGCTCTTCCAGATGGTCATAAATCCTATCCCTCAGAATCCTTTCGAACACCATGCAGACGACAGACGTGAGACTTACTGGTCTGTAATTGCCGGGGATTTCCCTATTTCCTTTCTTGAAGAGAGGAATTACATTTGCCTCTCTCCAGTCCTCAGGTACAACTCCAGTGGAGAGCGAGGATGCAAAGATCTTCGCAACTGGCGAAGCAATTGCATTTCTCGCTTCCCAAAGCAGCCGAGGACAAATCTGGTCCGGGCCTGGCGACTTGTCAATCTTAATGTTTGACAAAATTTTCAGCACATCACCTTCCTCTATCTCTATCCATTCCAGCATGCAAACCTACTCTTCAAAGGTTTCATTCACTACAAAGTTCATTTCTTTCGTAAAGACAGAAGCAAAAAACTCATTTAGGGCTTCCCCTACCTCCTCAGACTCCACACACAAGTTCCCTATGCTATCCCTGATCAGCCCTACTCTTTCTTTGACCATTCTCTTATTCCTCACATAAGTGTAAAATGCCTTTGTGTTTTCCCTAATTCGTTCTGCCAAGCCTTTCTCGTGCCCCCTCCTGGCTCTCCTCAGACCATTTTTGAGCTCCTTCCATGCCTGCGTGTAATCCTCTCTCGCTGAACTTGACCCTCGCTTCCTCCACCTTATGTAAGCTACCTTCTTCCTTTTCACAAGAAGCTCCACTGCTCTCGTCATCCAAGGTTCCTTTATCTTACCCCTTCTTGCCTGTCTCAGAGGGACATATTTATTCATCACTCGCAACAACTGTTCCTTAAACAGTCTCCACATGTCTATAGTTCCCTTACCATGGAACAATTGCTCCCAGTCCATGCTTCCTAACTCATGTCTAATCGCGTCATAGTTTCCTCTTCCCCAATTAAATATCCTCCCATTTTCCCTAATCCTCTCCTTCTCCATAGCTATGTAGAATGTGAGGCAGTTATGGTCACTATCACCAAAATGCTCTCCCACCACAAGATCTGATACCTGCCCCGGCTCGTTTCCGAGCACCAAGTCTAGAATGGCCTCTCCCCTCGTCGGCCTGTCAACGTACTGCGTTAGGAAACCCTCCTGAACACACCTTACAAAAACAGCTCCATTCAAATCTTCTGCTCGAAGGAGGTTCCAATCAATATTAGGAAAGTTAAAGTCACCCATTACAACAACCCTACTGCGTCCACACTTTTCCAAAATCTGTCGACCTGTGCTTTCTTCAATCTCCCTGCTGCTACTGGGGGGCCTGTAGTAAACTCCTAACGAGGTGACTACTCTCTTGCTGTTCCTAATTTCCACCCATACTGACTCAGTAGACAGATCTTCCTCAACAATGGAAGCTTCTGTAGCTGTGATACCCTCTCCGATTAGTAGTGCTACACCCCCTCCTCTTTTTCCCCCCTCCCTATTCTTTTTAAATGCTCTAAGCCCTGGAACATCCAGCAACCATTCCTTCCCATGAGAAACCCATGTCTCTGTTATGGCCACAACATCATAGCACCAGGTACTGATCATGCTCTAAGTTCATCACTTTTATTCCTGATACTCCTTGCATTAAAGCAAACACACTTTAACCGATCCCTTGGTTCCTTCCCACTAGCTGGTCTACCTCTTGCTACTGCCTCACCTGCATCAACTCTCACCTCCGGTATACAGCTCAGGTTCCCACCCCCCTGCCACACTAGTTTAAACCCTCTCAAACTACTCGAGCAAACATTCCACCCAGGACATTGGTCCCCTTCCAGTTCAGATACAACCCGTCCTTCTTGTACAGGTCCCACCTTCCCCAGAAGGCATCCCAATTATCTACATATCTGAAGCCCTCCCTCCTACACCAGCTGCGTAGCCACGTGTTAAGCTGTGCCCGCTCCCTGTTCCTCGCCTCGCTATCTCGTGGCACCGGTAGTAAACCAGAGAACACTACTCTGTTCGTCCTGCTCTGCAGCTTCCATCCTAACTCCCTGAAATCACTTTTTATATCCTCAATCCTATTTCTGGCTATATCATTAGTGCCAATATGTAACACGATTTCTGGCTGTTCGCCCTCCCCTTTTAGAACCTTATACACCCGATCGGAGACGTCCCGGACCCTGGCACCAGGGAGGCAACATACCTTCCGGGAATCCCGATCCTGACCACAAAATCTCCTGTCAATTCCCCTAACTATCGAGTCCCCTACCACAAGTACTTTTCTATTCTGCCCCCTTCCCTTCTTTGCCACAGTGTCAGGCTCAGTGCCAGAGAACTGACTAGTATGGCTTTCCTCTGGTAGGTCATCACCCCCAGCAGTATCCAAAACGGTATACTTATTGCTGAGGGGAATGCCCACAGGGGATCTCTGCACTGTCTGTCTGTCCCCTTTCCTCCCCCTAACTGTAACCCATCTATCCTTGTCCTGGGCCTTAGGAGTGACCAACTCCCGGTATCTCCTCTCAATTACCCCCTTTGCCTCCTGAATGATCCGTAGTTCATCCAGCTCCAGCTCCATTTCCCTAACACGGTTTTCAAGGAGCTGTAGTTGGGTGCACTTCCCGCAGATGTAGCCAGCGGAGACGTGTGCCACGTCTCCCAACTGCCACATTCTGCAGGAGGAGCAAGCAACTGCCCTAGCATCCATACCCGACTTATCTGAACACCTGCTCAGTACTAAAGTAGAAAGCTTACTTCAAGTAATAATAACAAATTAATAACAAACTTATATTCAACAGAGAAAGTTTAGAATGAACCTTACCTTATTAACTAGGTTAGAGGAGGAGGGCGGGTGGGAGACACTACAGTTGTAGAGTCTCTGGTTTAGCCGCCTTGTTGATATATATGGTCACTGCTTTTCTTCCCGGCTGCCCCTCTGGTCCTCGTCACTTAATTAGATCAGATTAGATTACCTAGAGTGTGGAAACAGGCCGTTCGGCCCAACAAGTCCACATTGCCCTTTTGCAGCATCCCCCCATAACCCACACACCCCTGAACATTATGGGCAATTTAGCATGGCCAATCCACATAGCCTGCACATCTTTGGACTGTGGGGAGGAAACCAGAACACCTGGAGGAAACCCACAGACATGGGGAGAATGTGCAAACTCCGCACAGACAGTCACCCAAGGCTGGAACTGAACCCGGGTCCCAGGCACTGTGAGGCTGCAGTGCTAACCCCTGAGCCACCGTGCCACCCCAAATCATGCTGTATTATGTTGCAAGGCTGCAGGACCCGATGATGGTACCAGAATTTCCACACAGGCTTCCAGTGGCTGCACGACCAAGATCATATAGAGGACAACCAAGTAACTTAGAAATGGTGAAAGGCTAATCCAAATAACCATTAGAAGCTGGAAATGAGATACTAATGGCAGCACCAAATGACTGCATGGTAGGTGTTGACACAGCATATTTAAATTGCTGCCAGCTTGGAATTCCTGGCTGCCTAGTTTGAAAGACTGCTGTGCTGACTAATCTGATGACTGCTCTTATGCTTAACTGTCTCAGTGACCCCTTAATATCTGAGAGTAGCCTACATGCAAGCAACTGATCAGGGATTGCAGCAACCATGGCAGAAGGAAGACCCCAGTAGCCCCACAGTGATACTTCCCTGTAGGTAGTCTTATAGGCTACAAGACAAAGTGAGTCACTTACAAAGGTACTGGAAGAAACTGGCCCACCTGACAAAGTAAGCCTGGATGGAAACTAAAGAGGAGATCACTAACTGTGGACTCAATCTCCAAACCTAGATGCAGTTTTGTAAATGCATCAAAACTCTGCCAAGTGAGATCTTCATATCACAGTGATGGTGGCATGGTGGCACAGTGGCTAGCACTGCTGTTTTACAGCTCCAGGGACCCAAGTTCTATTCCAGCCGTGAGTGACAGTCTGTGTGGCAGCCTGCATTCTCCATATGTCTGTATAGGTTTCCTCCTGACGTCCAAAGATGTGCAAATTAGGTGGATTGGCCATGCTAAATTGCCCTTCAGTGTCCAGGGATGTGCAGGCTGGGTTGATTAGCCATGATAAAGTTCGGGTTACAGGGGTGGGGTGGGTCTGAATGGGATGCTCTTTGGAGGGTCGGTGTAGACTCGATGGGCTGAATTGCCTCTTTTTGCACTGTAGGGCCTCTGTGATTCACTTTCTTCTCTAAAGCTTACATGTGGCATTGAATGAAGATGCCTGACAAGGTGTGACCACTAATCTGTACACATTAGGAACCACTATATCTCATTGGAAGCATAACTGAATTTCAATGCAAGGCAACCTGCACAAGTGACAAGAGAGTTGCATTACGGAGAAGGCATTTCATTATAGACCAATCAGCTGCGACTAGTATTGGTGTTCATCGAAGATGATTGCAATTTTTTTTAAGCACGTTTTGCACGTCTCCAGGCGCTGAAGCTTTCCATAGGTAGCAAGACCAGGACAACATCCGGGGCTGAGCTGATAAATGGCAACTAACATTCACATCACATAAATGCTAAGTAATGGTCTAAGAAGAGAGAACCTGACCATGTCACCTTGATTCAATAACATTACCATTGCTGAATTCCCCACTATCAACATCCTGGGAGTTAGCATTGACCAGAAACTGAACTGGACCAGCCACAGAAATACTGTAGCCATAATAGCAAGTCAGAGTTTAACATTTCTACGGTGAATAACCCACCACCTGGCTCTACAAAGATGATCCACATTCTGAAAAAAGCTCAAGTAGGAATGGTATAGAATACTACACACTGGCCTGGATGAGTACAGCTCCTACAGCACTTGAAAAGCTTGATACTATCCAGGACAAACAGTCTGCATGATTGACACCTCGACTAACCCCTTAACTTCACACCCTGCTACTACTGTTACAGCAGTGTGTGCCACTTACAAGATGCAGTGCAACAATTACCCAGGCTCCTTAGACAGCACCTTCAAACCTTCAACCTTTATCACCTAGTAGAATAAGAGTGCTAGATACGTGGGTACATCACAGCTTGCAAATTTCCTTGCAAGACACATCCTGACTTTGAAGTATATTAGCATTCCTTTACTGTCATTGGGTCAAAATTCTGGAAGTCCCTAACTCCCTCTCCAGCAGGGCACATGGATCATAGTGGTTCAAGGCAGAGCACCACCATCTTGCCAAGGGCAATTAGAGATGGGCAATAAATAGAGATGGCAGAATTCCAGCTCAACAAAATACTAACATTAAAAAAAGCACATCAGACTGTAATATTAGAAATTCCACACATCTGTGAGAAGAACATTCTGTGTGTATTATTTGAAGCATGCATATTGTGGTTGGTTCGCTCGCCAAGCTGGTTTGTTGTTCCTCAGGCGTTTCATTACCCTGCTGGATAACATCATCAGTGCAGCCTCTGATGAAGTGCTGTTGTATTTTCCCATCTAGTTTTTAAACTCTGGTGACTGTTGAGCTGGGTTACCTCACTTCTGGTTGTCCTTCACAGTGAAGTGTATATAGGGTCTAGCTCTATGTGTTTGTTGATGGCCTTCTTAGTGGAGAACCAGGCGTCTAGGAATTCCTGTGCTTGTCTCTGCTTGGCCTGTCCCAGGATCCTGGCGTTGTCCCAAACAAACTGGTGGTATTCTTTATTCATGTGGATGGAGATGAGTGAGTATCGGTCGTGTCTTTTTGTTGCTAGTTGATGTTTGTGTACTCTGGTGACTCATTTTCTTCCTGTCTGTTCAATGTACTGTTTGTTTCAGTTATTGCAGGGAATCTTGTATATGATGTTGGAAATGAAGAAAATGAGTCACCAGAGTACACGAACATCAACTAGCAACAAAAAGGCATAGCCAATACTCACTCATGTCCACCTACATGAATAAGGAAAACCACCAGTTTGATTGGGACAACACCAGGATCCTGGGACAGGCCAAGCAGAGACAAGCACGGGAATTCCTAGTTCTCCACTAAGAAGGCCATCAACAACACATAGAGCTAGACTCTATATATACATTACAGTGAAGGAAAACCAGAAGTGAGGTAACCCAGCACAAAGGACACCAGAGTTTAGATACCTGGTGAGAAAACACAACAGCACTTCATCAGACGCTACGCTGATGATGTTACACAACGAACCTGCTCGGCCAGCCAACCAACCACAACCCGAGCTACAAATCTACTGAAAAGCCTTAAAGCATGCATATTTTTATTTCAGCTTTACTGATTATGTAACGGTGCAAAGTGGGGAAATGTAACCAGAACTATCCACTTAAACAAGAAGATGAAACAGACTGATTTATGGAGTCTTTGGATCTCAAGGCTTTTATATTTCAGATGTATAATTGTAGTATTGATTCCATTTTGTCTGTATGTGAGAAATGTACATATTGCATACTGACCTTTCCTTTCACCATTACACAGACATATGTAGGTTGAACATCGATATCAAGTAGAGATGTGTCCATATGTCTGCAAGTTAATTTTTTAAAAATTGATCAATACTAGCAATTCAATAAAGTGTGAATCCCACTTTTGCAAATAGTTCACGTAAGAGGATTACCTTGGCGATCAGCTAATTGAATGATATGCATTATACTGGTTTTGGAAAGAAAAAGGTAAATATTTCTAATACACAAGTAAAACAAAGCATTTCTTTTGAAGAGAGTACTAACCTCTAGCTTTGTATTACTGTATGTTTTGAAGTTTGCTGAGAACCTGTTTTATGACACTTGTGAGCAGATAATAGAACAATGTTGTCAATGCCACCTGTTGACATTAACCTTGCTGTTTTCATATATTCTAAAATATTTTCCCAATATTGTGTAACAGAGGAGAAAAAACATAGGGCATTAAAAAACTATTTTCTTTTGTCATTGTCTCTTCACCAGACTTCAAAATATTGCAAATGGGAAAAAAACGCTATCTGACTGAAGGTCAAATATCATCCAATTGGTTAATGATTATACAAGTTTTCCAATTGGTGTAGGAAAGCAGGGCATCACAAGTAGGGACACGTTTGCCAATAAATGGCTGATTGTGATGGCAAGTCATGTAATGAAGCCTTCATGAATATATTTAAATCACAGTTGACAACTCTACTCAGTACACTGAATAGAGAAGGCACTGAGGTGAACGGGGAGCAAAATTGTCAAGAACGTGCATTGATATGCTTTTAGTTGTGATACCTTACTTGCATCCACAACTAAGCAAAATAGTGAAAATAAAACTGATAATTCCCCCCAATTAACCTGTGACCCATTTTAAGCATTTATGAATTGTTGTTTGACTACTGATAGAGTGGCACTTGTGGAAACCGATAACAACCTTAAAGTATGGATGTTAAAAGAAAGTGGCAGGCTAGTGCCTGTGGTGCATTTAGGTGGTAGCTTATGCTTTCAGGATGTGAAACAAATCAGTGATGACTTTCTTTTTCCTTCCTCAATTCCATGCGGATATCTCTCTGTTCCTATATATATTTTGGAGTGGCTAAATACCAGTGCAGCCTCACCAGGCTGGCAATCATGTGTTACCCCTCCTCTTCTTTCTCCAAAAGCAAAATTATTTGACAGTGAGAGCCACCCTGCCCTGTCTGAAAATATGAGAATGTGGGATGGTTCAAATGAACAAATAGTGTTTTATTACGATGACAAATATTGTTTTTTGGCACTTGAAATTTTCCCATCTCTTCACCACAGCACCTAGCAGTTTCGAATGTTAGCTTTCTATTGTCATGAATTTGACATGATTCACTACAAACAAGACAGAAGGAATTAGGCGGAGGCAGATGACCTCATGTCAGTACCACCTTTTGGCAGTGTAAAGGGAACAGGCATCAAATAGTTAGAGATCCAAGTAATAGATACCCATTCCTTTCTGTACTTCCAACACTTCATTAACACCCCAATACCAGGCATTTACAATCAGGAAATATCAGCCACTACCACAAAACAATGTAAAATTAGCATTCTAAAAATGGCCCCACAAAATTCAACTTTAGATGGTTAGGTTCTGACATTGTGAGTTAGATGTATAGTTGTATGTTGCAAGGATAACCTGTATACAGCAAGATCCAAGATGAGCTGATTATTTTCTTCATCATCGGTCAATTTGAAATCAATCCTGTAAAGAAAAAGAAAAATTTCAACCTTTAATTTCTTAGCATACCACTTCTTTCAACTCTTGAGAAAGATTTAATGGTTGAGGCAGGCCATGGTTCACTGAGCCAAACTTATACTTCTGATTATAGTAATACTCCAGACTTGCAGTTAAAAGATGCTATCCGCATCACTGATGAAGCGAAAATTAGAAAGTAACTTCCAGTGACCACACGTGTAGTTAAGTGCAGAATCAAGTAATTACTATTTAAGTTGACCTGCTCTTCTGAAGCTTCAGTAACTCATTCAGACAGCTGATATTTAAATACATGGGCTGGAAGGTCAGTCTTTTTCCCCGTTGATGGTAAGAAAAGGCCACCCTACCAGATCCAGGTAGTTTAGGGAGAGATAACAGTATGGGTCAGCGCTGTCTTGACTATGAAAAGGAAAAGCTAGCAGTACTGCAAGAAGGTTAATGATTTGCTGCATGCCACAATGCAGAGTGGGACTACTTATCTCTTCTGTGTCACACTCGCAAAATCATCACTCCATCAGACTCTGCCACTACACTTGCTTCTCACCAAGGATGATGGATTACAATCTTCAACATTCCAAGCACTTTGTCAACTCAAGAGCTCACACCCAACTCATCCTCTATAAGCTGTCTGACCCCAGCTGTACAAGGCGGAGTAGGAAGAGAGGGAAAACAACAGTGGTAGAAGATTCAATTGTGAGCAGTTCAGGTGTTTCGATGATCACAGACATGACTCCAGGATGGTGTGTTCCTCCTTGAGGCCAGGGATCAGGAAACATTACTGAACAGCTGCAGGGTATTCTGAAGCAGGAGAGCAAATAATCAGAGACCGTGGCTCATTTTGGACCCAATGACACAGGTAGAAAGAGAGACAAGATGCTATAACACAAATTTAGGGAGATAGATAGCAGATTAAAAAGCAGGACCTCAAAGATTGTAATCCCTGGATTACTCCCAGTGCCACAAACTAGTGCATATCGGAATTGGCAGGTAGAACAGTTGATTGTGTGGAGTTGGAGCAGGAGGGAGGACTTTGGATTCCTGGATTGCTGGTCCTTTTCTGAGGAAGGTTAGACTTGGGGACACAATCTGGTGAGCCTATGACTGACAAATCTCTATAGCTGGTGGATGAAATGCTTAAATTCTCTAGCATTCAAGAACTCCAGGCAACTCCAGCTACTCAGCCTCATGCAAAGAATGCAAATATTCTCTATTCTCACCATAAGTGATACTCTAAACCTGCAAAGACAGGCATGGCAGTGTCAGATAAAAATGCGAGGCACTCACTAGGGCAGATTCAAAAATGGAAACAGCATTTTCACTACTGAAGTGGCTCTGGATTGTGAGTGCTTCTCTGTATTCAAGGAAGAAGTGGTGGATGCCTTGGGGGCTTAAGTCCAGTAGTGGCTGTAGGATGCACACTCAGAATTGCACCCTTTCACTTTTGCCATAGGTACACAGCATTTGTGGCAAGGTGACAGAGGGTCAAGGAACTTTCCACCAGGAGCCCCTTCCTTTCAGGGAGACAGAGTGGTACCAAAATGCATTTACAGGGAGGAGAAGTGATATACAGACACCTTAGAAACTTCTTCCCAGGCTAGTTCAAAGATGCTCTGCCCTTCTACTTCTTCCACTTCCCGTGACCTCAGAACTGCAGCAGGGGGAAAATTAAGCCTGGATCAGGCCCGGAGACTGAGCAGCATGGGCACTACAAACACCTGAAAACACACTGTAAACACCAGTACAACTGCCTAAGTCTTCCAAGCCAACAGGATTAGCCACACAGAAGATTCCCACACATCAGCTACAGAAGGCAGGCATGTACCTGGAAGTACCTGGATGGACTGGATAAGGAAAACCTACTGAGCTACATAGGTGGCAGTGGTGCTACTTCAGTATAAATAGGTCACCACCTTTGTCACTATATTTTCACTTGCATTGTTATAATATCTGCTGTAATATTACTGTCATCATACAACCCTGTGTAAGTCACACCCATCTCAGAGATGAGGAGCCTCCTCATATATCTCAAGATTGAAAGAAGTTGTATTTGCTAAGCACTGCTCATTTCTCAGAAGAAATCAAGTCTTTGACTGCTGATAGTTTGATTTGCCAGGTATCCCTGAACACTAATTTAGAGAAGGCATTTCACCTTAATTTGCAAAACACTGAGCTGAAAGGCAACATACAGAGAAAATGGGAAGACCACAGCTGTACATACACATCCCTCTTCAGCACTTACATTCATTTCATGAAAGACCGATGATTTCATATATCTCAGTAGGGAAATGTTGTTCTTATATCTGAGCTTCTCAAGGCGGCCCACTGACGGTTGTGAGAAGTGAAATCTACAATTTAAATTGTGCAGTTCCCAGCCAATTGCCAGCAGGGTTTTATCAAGGCTTCCGATGAAAGTTCATCTTAATTAAGAATCAGCTGAAACTGGATTATCATTATGTGAATCAGACAGGGTTCTGTCTTGGGAGCATAGGCAACTAACCAGCTTAACAGAGAAGAATATTAGACACAACAAAAACAGTTGAAAAGTGACTAAAAGTTAATAAAAGAAGAAAAGCTAAATGAGAGGAAGCTAGTTAAAAAAAAAATCACTGATTGTAAGGGTTTCTATACTTAGTTAGTTAACAAAGTGGTTTTTCGTTCCTTTGAAGGTGAGATTAGAGGATTAATAACGAAATACACAGAAGTGGCAGATGAATTGAACAGGTATTTTCCATCAGTCTTTACTATAGAGGGTACAAGTAATAATACAGCAATAAACCAGAAATAGGAAATGGAAGGGAAAACTCAGGAAAATCATCATTAAGAAGTGGCACTGATTAAACTGTTGGGTCTGTGGGCTAACAGGAATCCAGACCCTGATGAAATTCTACGGTCTTAAAAGAAGTGGCCACACCACAACACTATGGGTGACTTACTTGTATGCGGTTGGTGAGGAGCAGTAGGAATGTTAGAACAGCAATGGTGGTGGGAAATTCAATAGCTATGAGAATGCACAAGCATTTCTGCAGATTCAATTGCATGATGGCCTATTACCTTCCTGATGCCAGTCAAGAATATCACTGAGAGTCTGCAGAACTATCTGAGGGGAGGGGATGACTAACAAGACATTGTAATCCATGTCATTGCCAGTGACATAACTGAAAGTGAGGTTAAGTTCTTAAGGTAAATTTGAGAAAATTAGAGAAGACATTAGTATACAATAGGTAGTAGTCTCTGGGACATTCTGAGTGCAATGCATTATTGGGTACAGGTAAATTAGTGGATGGTATGGATGAATGTGGAGCTGAAGAAATGGTGCAAGATAGAGGCTGTTAGACTTGTTAGGCATTGGGACCTACTTTGGGGAGAGATGGGACCTATCCTGTTCAACATGGCCAGGACAAATATTGTTACAAGGAACTTCACTGTTTTGTTGGTAGGATTTAAAATAACTTGGTAGAGGAACTACAACATACAGTCAGAAGAAAAAGAAGCAAGGCTCAAAGCAGATGGCAGCAGATTAACGAGTTAGTGTGGAAGCCAGAAGAAACAAAGATCATAAATAAACAACAAAGGAAATTCATAGACCTGAAAAGGTATAGATTTCAGAGACAGGAGCCTAATGAATAAACTGTGTGGGCTGATGGTACAGAAAGGTTCCTAGGAGTATGTTAACGAAGCTATTACTAAAACATAGGTTAAAGGGGAGAAATAGCCACTTTGTATTCCTTATTACTGAGGTTTTTGATGAGTAGAGAAGGGGATAAAAAGTATGTGGGTAGTATAGTATTATATAGCTGCAAATCCAGTTGTGGCCACTGCTCCCAATGGCTCTGCTCAAACTGAATATCTGCCAGTTCTCCCATCAGCCAGCAGCTCTTGGGAATAGGCTCTCACTTTTCTTCCACACAGAAGCTCTTCATGCCCATGCTGAAAAATGTGGCCAGAGTTGTGCAAACAGATAAACCAAGATTGCCTTGACTGGCTTAATGTCAGGCCCTCAGTGTGCCATGTCTTAATTTAGCCATGCATTAAAATTGGAATGTTAAGCAAATAAAGGAGTAGGAAAACAGATGGAATTAGTAGAGGTAGTAGGAACTGCAGATGCTGGAAAATCTGAGATAACAAGCTGTAGAGCTGGATGAACACAGCAGGCTAAGCAGCATCATAGGAGCAGGATTTCTGAAGAAGGGTCTAGGCCCGAAACATCATTTTCCTGCTCCTGTGATGCTGCTTGGCCTGCTTTGTTCATTCAGCTCTACACTTTGTTATCTCAGGTGGAATTAGTAAATGAATATGTGGCAACTTTTGTAATTGACAAATTAAATCAATGGGTTAAATCAAACTCTGTAGGCATTGCCATTTTCAGAGACTGTAAGCAAAAATGTCCAAAGCAACAATAGTGTGGAAATAATCAGACAAGCGAAACTCTCACTGAAGCCCTGACTAGTGAGGTGCCACACAATATGCGTTGGGGTATGACCATTACTTGTAGTCACTTGGAGATCACACTTCAAATACTTCCATTGCCTTATCGTTCTCTGCTCTAAGAAGAGCAACGCTGGCTTTTTCTGTTAATCCACATAACTGTAACCCCTCATTCCTGGAACAACACTAGTAAATCTCCTTTTTAAAGCTTTCACATCTTTCCTAAAGCATACTATCCAGAACTGCCATTCTATTCCGACCGAGGCCAAACTTGTATTTTACAAGTTTAACTGCCTGGATTTTATATTCATACCTCAATTTATAAAGCACATAAATCTCATTTGCTTAATGAATTGCTGTGTTAACTTGATCCAGCAACTTCAGAAATTCATGGACACTACCTGGTCTGTCTTGCATTGCGTTTAATATTGTGCCATATTCTGTATACTGTTTCTCTTCATTTTCCCACTTAAAAAAAAATTCTTGAGGTCTATTAACACTATTGTGTTGACTGTATTTCCAAATACTGTCACTGGCAAATTTCAAAATAGTGCCTTAAATTGTGCCCACAATTCTAAATGATTAACATATACCAAAACAGCAAGCTTAATTATGGTGCCTTGAAGAGCTTCACTGTAAAACTCCCTCCAATCCAAAAACAGCCTTTCATCACAAGTGTTTTCTATCTCTCTTCTGCACCTATGTTGCTACGGTTCCTTTTATTCCATGAGCTTTAATTCTGAGAACCAGTTGTTTATCTCTCATACATCACTATATTGTGAAGAATTGCTAAAAACTCTTGAACCAACAAAGATAAGACAATTATTAGATATTAAAAAAAACTTTGGCTTTTAAAATCTGAAACTTTCCTAGCACAAAGTAAGAGGAGAATGTTTCCATTCACAATGCTATCTACCATGGGAGATCAATGCATGTCTGCCTAAGAGTGCAAACAAACCGATACGTGGTCAATTCCTGGAATGGCGGGACTATCATATGTTGAAAGATTGGAGCGACTGGGCTTGTATACACTTGAGTTTAGGAGAATGAGAGGGGATCTGATTGAGACGTATAAGATTATTAAGGGATTGGACAATCTGGAGGCAGGAAGTATGTTCCCGTTGATGGGGGGAGTCCAGAACCAGAGGACACAGTTTAAAAATAAGGGGTAGGCCATTTAGAACAGAGTTGAGGAGAAACTTCTTCACCCAGAGAGTGGTGGATATATGGAATGCTCTGCCCCAGAAGACAGTGGAGGCCAACTCTCTGGATACTTTCAAGAAAGAGATAGATAGAGCTCTTAAAGATAGTGGTATCAAGGGTTATGGGGATAAGGCAGGAACAGGATACTGATTGTGGATGATTAGCCATGATCATAATGAATGGTGGTGCTGGCTCGAAGGGCTGAATGGCCTACTCCTGCACCTACTGTCTATTGATTACCCTCTTGAGGCTCCAAGGTATTTTCCCAGCAGGTTAAAACGTAAGTTGAATTACAACAAAAGATTTGTAGAATGATTTTCTGATGTATACATGATTTTAAAATTGCTTTTAATTATGCCAGATATAAACTCTGTATTGTGACAGGAAAATAATCAAATTACATACTTAGGTTCATTAACATTCAGGACTCGTCCCTCAGAGGTGATGAGTATTCGCTGTGGCTTTGGTTTACCTTGATTTCTGCAATGAAAATTATAAATTCAAAGGAAGTATTTACATATCAAGCAGAAGTTCAAAATTTATTTTTAAAATCCCAGAACGTAGGTTTTAGTCACTGATTTCTTTTCCTCTTTTTGGCAAATGTGCACTATTACACAGGAACCGATAGTCTGTACCTCTTGAAAATATTAATTCCTTTCCAGGAAAAATACACAACAAGTGTTGGTAAACAATTTAGTAAATTTTATCAATACTCAAATGATTATACAAATGCACTTCCAAAAAAGATATTTCGGCAGGAATTAACAACATTAAGCCTGAGGTTTGTGACTTGCTCGCCAAACTGGCTTGTTCTCATTCAGACATTTCGTCACCATGAGTCTCTGATGAAGCGGTGTTATTCTATTCCGCTTGCATTTTATACTGTCTGTTCCATTACTGTAAGTAGTGTCATTTCTGGTTTTGATCTGTATGGGTTTGTACATGGGGTCCAATTTGTTGTGTTTGGTGATTGCATTGTGGGTGGAGAGCCATGCCTCTAGGAATTCCCATGTGTGTCTGTATTTGGCTTGGGCTACTGTGGTTACCTTGTCCCAGTTAAACTGATGGCCTTCATTGTCTGAATGTACCAATATTAAGGAGAATTTGTCGTGCCATTTTGCTAGTTGATGTTCATATACTCTGATGGCTAGATTCCTTTCTGTCTGTCTGATATAATGTTTATGGCAGTCGTTGCATGGTATTTTGTAAACCATGTTGGTTCAGCAGGTTGTGGGAATGGGATCTTTAATCCTTGTAAGTGTTTGTCGTAGAGTGACTGCGGACTTGTGGGCCACTGTGATTCCTAGTGGTCTTATGAGTCTTGTTATCAGTTCCAATATGTTCTTGATGTATGGCAGTGTAGCCAGTGTGTTAGGGCATACAGTGTCCTCCTGTTGTTGTCTGTTTAGCAGGCATCTGCGGATGAAGTGGCAGAGATATCTGGTCATAGCAAAGATTTTGTATAGGTGCACTTCCTCTTTCCTTCGTAGTTCCGGGGTGTTGCACTGCGTTCTGGCCAAGAATAAGAACATCATGATCCTACCAGCAGACAAAGGGCGCATGACTGCCATGAACAAACAAGACCATGTTAAGAAAGTGCAGGCATTGCCTGCAGATACAACCACTTACCAACAGGTAGCGATAGGTCTTGAGTTTATCTCCTGCTTTTCTCTCTGATGTATTCAGGTTGTCCCCTTTGTTCTTTCTGTGTAGTGTGGGGATTATAGTTTGTCGGATGGCTTGTTGTGATTAGTCCGTGAGTCTGTTGTCTTTTAATGTAGCCTCCAGAGTGGCCATGAAGTCTGTTCTGTTCGCACCTTTCTGGTTAGTTCTGTCCACATAATGGGACAGCTTTCTCAGTTTCTAAGAGTTGTCTGCTGGATAGATTTCTTAGCCACGTGTCTGGTTTGTTTCTGACCTTGTCTTTACTTGTTGTCTTTATGAACAGGTGGCAATAGACCCAACACTGCAGCTAGGTAATACGATTACCCAGACACTGAAGATCCTAAAGGAAGCAGGGCATATAACCAAGATGGGCTACATGAGAATGAAAACAGAAGGTACAAACACCCCTCACTTCTTTGGACTTCCTAAAGTACATTAACCAGACAACCCCGTCAGACTCAGTGCTTCCCTACAAGGCACACCTTCACACAAAATAGCCAAGGACCACCACAGAGATTGAAACACCTAGTTGTTGGATCACCCCATTCCATCCACTCAACCCAAGATATCCTCAATACCCTCAACAACACAAAAAAATCAGCGACAACGGGATTATGATATCCTTTAATGTCGCAGCTTTATTAACATCAATTGACATCCCACTAGCCAAAGAAACAGTGGCCACATTACTAGATGAAGCAGCAACACCTGCAGGTCAATCAGCAATGACAACATATTTAAACTACTAGACCTCTGTCTCACCACACACTTCGTCTTCAATGGTCAAGTATACAAACAGATCAACGATACACCAATAGGGTCACACATCTCGGGACTCATTGCAGAAGCAGTCATGAAAAGACAAGAACACACCACCCTGCCCTACATGCAATCTAAATTGTGGATCCAGTATGTAGACAACACATTTGTCATTATTAAACCAACAAATTAGAAGAGACCCACCACTTCATCAACAGCGTATTTGCAGGGATTAAATTCACAAGGGAAGAAGAACACTACAATCAACTTTCGTTTCTGGATGTTAAAGTTGAGTGTATGAACAACGGGGAGTTACAAATTTCAGTTTACAGAAAAGCAACCCATACTGATCAAATCCTCAACTTCCAGAGCAGCCACCCCAACGTCCACGAACAAAGCTGCATTAGGTCACTATTTAAAAAGGCCAGGACACACTGCAACTCTCCGAAACTACGCAGGAAAGAGGAAGAGCGCCCATACAAAATCTTTGCTATAAATGGATATCCCTGCAACTTCATCCGCTGATGCCTACAAAATGGACAACAACAGGACGACACAGTACAGTCTAACACACTGGCCACACTGCCATATATCAAGACCATATTGGAACTGACAACAAGACTCATAAGGCCACTATGAATCACAGTGGCCCACAAGTCCAAAGCCACTCTACAACAGACACTTACAAGGATTAATGACCCCATTCCCACAACATGCAGAACCATTGTGGTTTACAAAATACCATGCAACGACTGCCACAAACATTACATCGGACAGACAGGAAGGAATCTAGCCATCAGAGTACACAAACATTAACTAGCAGCAAAACGACATGATGAAAAGTCCTTAATATTGGTACATGCAGACAATGAAAGCCACCAGTTTAACTGGGATAAAGTAACAATAGTAGCTCACGCCAAACAAAGTCATGCATGAGCATTCCTGGAGGCATGGTTCTCCACCCATAATGTAATCAACAAAAACATAGAATTGGACACCATATACAAACCCATACAGACCAAAACAAGAAATGACAATACTCACCATAATGGACCGGACAGTATAAATTCCAAGCAGAGAAGAATAACAGCACTTCATCGGAGCTCCACTCATGTTGTCACCTAGCATAGTGACGAAATGCCTGAACGAAAGCAAGCCAGCTTGGCAAGCAAGACAACAACCTCACCCACAACCCAAGCTACAGGTCTTTGCCAAAACTTTAAACATAAGGCTTGGCTGATTGTTTTTCTTAAACATCCAAGAATGAGACCAATAATAATTTCTACATTATCAACTAATGTTACATTGATCACATGTCACAACATGGGAAATAACTGACTTGGAGGTTCACTACTCTATCGTCCCCAAGCGGAGGCTTGGGGACCGCTTTGCAGAACACCTCCGCTCAGTCCGCAACAAACAACTGCACCTCCCAGTCGCAAACCATTTCCACTCCCCCTCCCATTCTTTAGATGACATGTCCATCATGGGCCTCCTGCAGTGCCACAATGATGCCACCCGAAGGTTGCAGGAACAGCAACTCACATTCCGCCTGGGAACCCTGCAGCCTAATGGTATCAATGTGGACTTCACCAGTTTCAAAATCTCCCCTTCCCCCACCGCATCCCTAAGCGAGCCCAGTTCGTCCCCTCCCCCCACTGCACCACACAACCAGCCCAGATCTTCCCCTCCACCCACTGCATCCCAAAACCAATCCAACCTGTCACTGCCTCCCTAACCTGTTCTTCCTCTCACCCATCCCTTCCTCCCACCCCAAGCCGCACCCCCATCTACCTACTAACCTCATCCCACCTCCTTGACCTGTCCGTCTTCCCTGGACTGACCTATCCCCTCCCTACCTCCCCACCCATACTCTCTCCACCTATCTTCTTTTCTCTCCATCTTCGGTCCGCCTCCCCCTCTCTCCCTATTTATGCCAGAACCCTCACCCCATCCCCTCTCTGATGAAGGGTCTAGGCCCGAAACGTCAGCTTTTGTGCTCCTGAGATGCTGCTTGGCCTGCTGTGTTCATCCAGCCTCACATTTTATTATCTTACATTTTCATCCAAGTTGTTTATTTGATTTGATTTGATTTGATTGTCACGTGTGCCAAAATACAATGAAAAGCTTTGTTTATGAGCAGTACAGGCAGATCACAGCAAGCAAAGGATTACAGGTCACAAAAGACTTAGAAGCATTCAGGTTACATTGCTCCGTTCAACAATCTGAAAACGGCTGGAAAGAAGCTGTTCCTGATCCTGTTTATGGGTGTGCTCAGGCTTCTGTATCTTCTGCCTGACGGAAGAGGTTGTAGGGGGTTATTACCAGGGTGCAATGAGTCTTTGATGATGTTGACTGCCTTTCTGTAGCAGCAAGCTATGTAAATAGAGTCTACGGATGGAAGGTTGGCTTCCCTGATGGTCTGGGCTGTGTACACCACCTTCTATAGTTTCTTACAGTCCAGGGCAGAGCAGTTGCCTTACCAAGCCGTTATGCACCCGGTCAGTATGCTATCAGTGCTGCATCTGTAAAAGTTGGTGAAATACATCAATGCAGATGAAGTAGACAGGATCACGAGCATCAGGTTTCTGGGAGTGACGATTTCAAACTGTCCCGATTCTCCCACAAACATACGACGGTCATGAAGGCAAAACAATATCTCTTCTTCCTCAGAAGGCTAAGAAAATTCAGCATATCCATTGGAATCCTCAACAATGTTTAGAGTGCTTTCAATGGTGCATCTGCCTGGATGTATCACGGTTTGGTGCAACAACTGCTCTGACCAAGACAGTAAGAAAGTACGGAAAGTTGTGATCACAGCCCACACCATCACAGAAGCAAATTTCCTATCCATGGATTCTACTTACACTTCTCATTGCCTCAGAAAGGCAGCCATCATCGAAGACCCTTTCCACCCCAGTTACTCTCTTCCAACCTCTTCTGTCAGGCAGAAGATACAGAAGCTTAAACTCATGTAACAACAGGTTCAAGAGCAGCTTCATCCCCGCAGTTATTAATCTGCTGAAGGAACTTCTCTAATTTCAAATCTAATGTGTTTTTGTGCACCTTCTGCACAGAAATAACCTTGTATGCCTTGCTCTGTCTAAACCCCCTATGATTCATTTGACCTTATTCATTATGATCTGTCTATATTACACGCAAAATAAAACTTTTCACTGTACTTAGGCACATATGCTAACAATAAATCAAATTAACCTCCAAATCCTTCTCCTGGGTGAATACCGATGCAAAGTACTCATTTGAACCTTACCCACATCCTCTGTCTCCAAGCACAAGTTTTCTCCTTTATCTTTGAGTAGTCCTGCCTTCACCCTAATTATCATCTTGTTTTTAATGCATGCGTAGAACGCCTTGAAATTCTCTTTAACCCTACTTGCAAAGGTCATTTCATAGCCCCTTCTTGCTCTCCTAATTCCCTGCTTGGGTTCTTTCCTGCTTTCTTTATATTCCTCAAGGGCCCTGTCTGATTTTAGCTTCCTAAACCTTACATGTGCTTCTTTTCTCTTTTTGACTAAATTCACAAGCTCCCTCATTTTCCAAAGGTCCCTTACCCTGCTATTCTTGTCCTTCTTTCTTTCTGGAACATGCTGGTCCCGAACTTTGATCAGTAGATCTTCAAACAATTCCACATGTGAAATGTGGACTTGCCCAATAGCAGATCCTCCAAATTAAGTCTAGGTCCTGCCTAATGGTGATGTAATTTGCCCTCTCCTAATTTAGTACTTTCCCACAAGGTTATAACTTATCCTTATTCATAGTGAGCTATGATCAAATTGTGATCACTCTTTCTAAAATACTCTCCCACTGAAAGGTCAGTCACCTGGCCAGGCTCATTAACCAATACAAGGTCCACTATGGCCCAACATCTCATTTGACTATCCACATACCATTTCAAGATAATTGTAACACTTAACAGAAAATTAAAAATTGGCTTCACAATCTAATTTTCTGACCTTTACATCGTCCCTGTTCCCTAGTGAGCTGACTTTATTCCAGTTAATGAAAGACAATTGCGCTCTAACCTTTCAGATCAGGTAGACATATGGAAATTATAAAATACATTTTAGTTATTTTTGAGATAGCAGACTTCACAAAAAAAAATTATCTAACCTATTTCTAGAATCTTGGACAAAGCACCATAAATCAGAGAATTAAATATCCATTTGAAATACAAATATGTTTATTAATTATATAGTTACCCATCCTTGTCTTTCAATTTCCGCATCTTCTCAATGTGTCTGTGGACCTCCAATCTAGATTCTGGAGTGTACTCTGTACGTTCCTCCCAAAATTTCTTGTTCATTTCAGCTTCATCTTCTGTATTCTTTTTTCCTTTATTCCCTTCCTCAGTAGTGTTATTTTTCTTATTCTCCGTTTTCTGCCCAGGGTCAGGTCTAACCAAAAGGAAAATGGGAGACAATGAAACAACACGAAAAGTGACTTCAAAAATAAGAAGAGTTGAAACCATCAATTTATATATTGTCTTGTTGATAAAATATAGACACTTGACAATAGTCTAATAATCTGGCATTTGAACAGAAAACATACTGGTGATAAAGGTCAACCAGAAATTTAAAGCACTGTTGATTGGCAGGAGTCATGGATTGGTTTTGAAAATCATTTTCTTATTTGGAGGAAAAGAATCTCATGTGGATGGGTATTACAGAGATGGGAAGAGGGAGGGAGTGGATTGCTTGCTCATCCCGCACCCTGACTCCCCCATCATTCTGGGGATTGCTATTAACCTGAAACTTACCGTGCCTCACTGTGACAACAAGAGCTGGTCAGAGGCTGCAAATTTTGCCGGAAGTAACTCATGTAATTACTTCTCCATGGCTGTCAACAGTAAGTAGGCACACATCCAAAACAAAATAGTCCTCTTAACACCCCATCCACTATATTAAAGAGTCATTCCATCCACCAGCAGCACATTGTTGTCAGCACTGTGCACCATCTACAAGATGCACTGCAGCAACTCACTAACACTGCTACCAAAGTACCTTCTAAACTCAGGACATCCATCACTTAGAAACAAAGGACAAAACCTTATAGGGGTATGAACAAAGTGGGCTATGACAATAAATCTGGGAGAATCATACGAAAAGTTGGACAAGACCTTTCTTGATGACAGGAGTAATGGATTTACAGGATTCGAGGCAAAAGTCTTGCTTGGCTATGTATTAATGAGGGTTATCGCTTGTTGTCAGCCTCATTAACTGCAAATCTTTCTTAATTAATATCAATTTCCAATCCTACCACTCACCATATGGAAAACAGATGTCAGCAATTCCTGATATGAAATTCAGAGCAGGGATCTGGCAACTTCATTTCTCTGCCTGCTCATTTGCACTGTAATCTTGGAAACCTGGCAACAACACTACAAGGCACGCTCCAAGACACTATATCCAAGGATGCTAGCATACACTATCAGCAGTCTCTCATGATCCTCATGGCACTTTTCTGCTCAACAGGATGCCTCTCACTTTAAAGCTGCATTTCAGGGTGTACCCAGCAACAAGCATCGCAATGTTGCTAAAGTGGTAAATGTATGGCTCAAAGTTTAGTGTGGGAGAAACAGGTTCAAATTCGTGGGACACTGGCATCAATACTGGGGAAGGAGGGAGCTGTTCTGATGGGAAAGACTCTACCCTGAATCATGCTAAGGCCAGAGTCCTGGTGAATTACATAACTAGGGCTATGGATAAGGCTTTAAACTAAATAGTGAGGGGGGTAGGTTCAGTTGCATGAAAAAATATGGAAAAAGTTAAACAGGAGGGCTCAGCTGAACTTGAAGTTTCCAGAAGAAGTAATTGGACAGAGTGCATGGAAAAGATCAGGAATCTAAGTTCAAACAAAGACAACAGGATAAAGCAGTCAGGGAGGGTCCCAGATGACCGGAAAATAGCAAATATGACATATTGTTTAAGGAGGAAAGAAGGCAGAGACAGGAAACTATAGGTTGGTTAGCCTGACCTCAGTTTTAAGTAATATTTTAAAGTCTAACGTTCAGGAAGAAATTGCAGCGCACTTAGAAGTGCGCAGTAAAATAGGGTGGAGTCAGCACAGCTTTGTCAATTGGCAGAGATGGTCATGCCTGACATATCTTTTAGAATTCTTTGAAGAGATAACAAGCAAGTTCAACAAAGGATTGGCAGTGAACATGATCTACTTGGATTTCAAATTTGCCTTTGGCAAGATGCTGCACAGGAAGCTGCTAATAAGAGCGCGTGGTGTTAAGGACAAAATACTGGCATGGATAGAGGGTTGACTGACTGGCAGAAAGCAGAAATTAGAGATAAAGGGGTGGGGTTAGTGTTGGGACAAAACTGTTCACATTGTACAATAACAATCTGGACAAAGGAATTGAGGACATTGTGTTATCTACAAACTTAACAGCAAAGATAGGTGGAGGGATAGGTGGTATTAAGAATGTGGGGAGGCTGCAGAAGGACTTGGGACATGCTAGGCAAGTGAGCAACAAAGCGGCCGATGGAAGTACAATGTGAGAAACTGTGGTTACCACTTTGGTAGGAAGAATAGAGGTGTATATTATTTTCTAAATGGGGAAAGGCACAAAGGGACCTGGATTAACATGTGAGCTCAGTTGACAGCAGTTATGAAGGCAAATGCAACTGGACTTCATTTCAAGAGGGCAGGAATACCAGAGCAGGGATGTACTGGTCCAACCACATTTAGAATATTGTAAGCAGTTTTGTGCCCCGAAAGAAGAATACAGTGGCATTGAAGGGGGTCCAGAAGAGTTTACAAGAATAATTCCAGAGATAAAGGGCTTGACATATGGGCACGCTGGGTCTGTACGCAATGGAGTTTAGAAGGATGAGGTGGGAACCTGATTGGAACTTACAGAATACTGAGAGGCCTGGATGTATACAAGATGTTTAGACTTGTAAGAGAGATTAGGAGCTGAAGACATAGCCCCAGAATGAAGGGATGACCCTTCAGAACTGTAATTAACAGGAATTTCTTCAGCCAGAGGGTGGTTAATCTGTGGAACTCATTGCCCCAAAGACACGAGGCCAAGTCATTGAGTGTATTTAAAGAGATAGATAGGTCCTTGTTTAGTTGAGGGGATCAAGAGTTATGGGGAAAAAGCACGAGAATGGGATTGAGAAACGTATCAGCCACAATTGAGTGTCGGAACAGATTTGATGGGTCGAATGGCTTAATTTTGCTCCTATATCTTTCGGTCTGCTGCAAGCACACTTTGTGCACGGGAACAGGCAACCATCTCAGAAATCAGAATACGCTGCATTTCAAAACTGTTCCAACTTGCTCTATTTGTGCTTATTCACCTCGAGCTTATCTGGATGCTCAAATATCCCTGCCTTTTCCATACATTGCTTTTTAACACTTGGCTACCTAGCTCAAGCTCACATTATTTCAATCTTGCTCTGTTCCTGTATTTGAGTACTCGTGGCAATAAAATGTAAATCTATTTTATTGCCTCTTTGCTAGATGATTCTATGATACCGTATTAGTATTATACTTTCGATTAAACAAAAACAAAACACACCTCTTTCATAAAATTGCTGTCACAGTAGTGTTTCATACATATGATCCTATTGTTATCAGTACAGGACCAAAGTAAGAACTTTTCTTTCCCCAACTTACTTGTTATTCTCTTTATCTTCTAGGTTCTTCTGCACTGTTTCTTTCTTCTTGGTACGTTTCAGGATATAAACCTCCTGTTGCTCCACAACTCGTTGTCGTACTATCGGATAATCCTGCAGTGCCTGAATCTGTTCGGAACGAATGATTTCTTTTCCATCTAACCACTATAGGCCAAGTAGAAACAAGAGCAAAATGATCATAGACCACAATTTGAATTAAGATTCATGCTTCTATAATATATTAGATCAACAGGATTCAAATTATGTCAAATAAAAATAACACTATTTTCTATATGGTAAAGTAGCTCTCTCTATTTGCTAAAAAACCTGAAAGAAACAGCAGATGCTATAAGCCAGACACAAAAACAGAAGTTTCTAGAAAAGCTCAGCAGGTCTGGCAGCATCTGTGAACAGGAATCAGAAACGTTTTGGGTCTGGTGACCCTTCCTCAGAAGTGCCTCTGACTCAGAATCACCTAACATGGATTCCAGTTGAAGTTTCAGCCTTCCATGTCTGGCAGTTCTGAGGAAATGTCACCAGACACAAAATGTTAACTCTGATTTCTCATCACAGATGCAGCCAAACCTGCTGAGCTTTTCCAGACCCTTCTGGTTTTTTTGTCTTTCTTTGATGCTTGATATCCACAGACAAAAGGATATTTGAAACAAAAACAGAATTGCTGGAGAAACTCAGCTGGTCTGGCAGCATCTGTGGAGAGAGAAGTTGAGTTAACATTTGATTTACTGTGACAGCAATTTTATGAAAGAGGTGTGTTTTGTTTTTGTTTAATCGAAAGTATAATACTAATACGGTATCATAAAGGCCCTTATTCAGAAATGATATCATCGAGGAAAGAGTGGTATTTATCGTGACGTTAGGGGGTGGGGAGTATAACCCAGGAAGGAAGACAAGAAATGAAGAAAAGCTGGCTATCGGATAATGGAGAGTATGAGGGGTGAAAATGGTTTAGTTTGGTTGACAAAAAATCAGACCTGGGCTTTAGGGGTGGGTAAAAGACACGGAAGGATGAAACTTCAACTGGAATCCATGTGCGGTGATTCTGCATCAGAGGAATTCACTAGTGAATGAGATATGGCTGAGGAAATACGAGTTTTGGCAGATGCCTTGTCAAACACCAGGAGCAAAAATGAAAGTAAGTTTGGATGGTGAAGCAAAAGAAAGATAGGAATGAAAATCTTGTCTGAGGCAAGAGGAGAACTTCAAGGTGGTCATACCTGGAAAAGATGTAAAGTTAAATGCAAAAATATAATAAAGAAACGTGGATGCTGGAGATCTGAAACAAAAACAGTTTATTGGTTACATGGCGGGGTGAGGAGTATCACTTTGGACACTAACTCTATCACATAACAATGCCTGATCTCCATTATATGCCAAGCAATAGTCTGATACACATTCAGTTCTTTGTTCAGAGCAAGCAGATAGAAGCTTGAGGCGAGGGGTGTACTGACATAATTAAAAATAAAATCACCAGTTTTTTAAAAAAAGGAGTTACATATGCTCTCTAATGGGATCTTCCTCTCAGATCAACCATTTTGCTAAACAGATCTTTCAAGGGCCTAGGATGAAATCCAGGCAGTTGTCAACATATAACTCCAACAAATGACCAAGCAGCATCTCAGGAGCACAAAAGCTGACATTTCGGGCCTAGACCCTTCATCAGAGAGGGGGCTGGGGTGAGGGTTCTGAAATAAATAGGGAGAGAGGGGGAGGTGGACCGAAGATGGATAGAGGAGAAGATAGGTGGAGAGCAGAGTATAGGTGGGGAGGGGATATGTCAGTCCGGGGAGAACGGACAGGTCAAGGAGACAGGATGAGGTTGGCAGGTGGGAAATGGAGATGCGGCTTGAGGTGGGAGGAGGGGATAGGTGAGAGGAAGAACAGGTTAGGGAGGATGGTCGAGTTGGGCTGGTTTTGTGATGCAGTGGTGGGGGGGGACGAGCTGGGCTGGTTTTGGGATGCAGTGGGGGAGGGGGAGATTTTGAAGCTTGTGAAGTCCACATGGGAACCCTGCAGCCCAATGGTATCAATGTGGACTTCACAAGCTTCAAAATCTCCCCCTCCCCCACTGCATCCCAAAACCAGCCCAGCTCGTCCCCGCAGGAGAGTTCTTTTTTTAAAACTTGAAGATCTAGTGGGATTGTCTGATATACACTTCAGCCAGACAAGACTAGATGTAGCATTGTCCCAGGCCCTAAACGATGTGGGCTAAGGCATGAAATTTGCAAAAATCAAATGAGATGCCCAGTGAGACCCTTTGCAATGTTAAGACTAAAAGGCTGCATTTTCCAACCGAGTGCATGATTTGAAGATGAGTTTCTCATTGGCAATTGGCAAGAGATGTGTTATCATTCATTACCACCCTCATTATTACTGAATTTCACCTCATTAATATGCAGTTTCCATTCTCTCACCCGGTGGATAGAAAACAGACACTAAGGATCCCTTTCATGGAAGTCGGAATAGGTACAAAGCCAGTTCACCATTTGTTCCAACATCTCAGGGCCCAGTCTGCTGATAGTGATCACACGAGCCCAAATCCACAGATGTTGGCATCTGACATGCACCACTCTCTCTGCATCATCATGAACATCTCTAATCCATTTACAGTACACTTCTGTACTTTAAAACTGCACTGTGGAGCACACTGGAACCTCTTCTTGTAAATGCTGCTGCAATGACACTTTGAAAGCATGGACTAGCACCCAGAACTGTATGGATCAGGCTGCATCTCAGAGCTTCCTTAACTTCCTGTCCCTCTGGCATCCTTTACCTGCTACTCTAGTTCCATTTTAACAGGCACAATTTACCACTCACTGAATATCCACCAAAAGGGAAATTGTGAGCTTAGTCAAAAAAAGGAATGTATGCGAGGTTCAGGAAACAGACGATAGGTAGAGCTCTTAAGAAAGCAAGAAAAAACATAAGCAAGGAGTTAGGAGACCAAAAAGGGGGCATGGAATGTCCTTGGCAAACAGGATTAAGGAAAATCTTAAGGTGTTTTATACGTACATATAGAGTAAGATGGTAGCTAGGGAAAGGGTAGGTCCACTCAAGGACAAAGGAAAGGATTTATGCATGGAGTTGGAGGAAGTGGCTGAGGTCTTTAATGAATACTTTGCATCAAGTTTGGTAAGTCTAGAGAGGGGTAGGTTGACATCTTAGGACATGTCAATATAAAAAAGCTGTTGGGAGTTTTGAAAAGCATTTAGGTCGATAAATTTCCAGGACCTGATGTGATCTATCACAGAATACTGAGGGAAATAAGCGACCTTGTATGCAATCTTGGTATCCTCTATGGTCACGGGAGAGGACCCAGCAAACTGGAGAATAGCCAATGTTGCTCCTTTGCTCAAGAAGGGCAACTGGTATAGTCCAGAAAATTACAGGCTGGTGAACCTTACATCGGCATGGAATTTATCAAAGACACTTAGGGCCTGGATTTACTCACATTTGGAAAAATATGGATTTATTAGTGATAGGTAGCATGGCTTTGTGCAGGGCAGTTTGTGTCTCACAAACTTGATTGAGACTTCTTTTGAGAAATTGACAAAGATGATTGATGAAGGTGGGCAGTGGATGTCATCTACACAGGCTTTAGCAAGGCCTTTGACAAGGTCCCTCGTGGCAAAGTGACACAGAAAGCAAAGTCACATGGGATCCATGGTGAACAGGTAAGATGGATCCAGAGCTGGCTTAGTCACAGAAGACAGTGCAAGGAAGTTTTTCTGACTGGAGATCCATGACCAGTGGAGTTCCATAGGGATCAGTGCCGGGACTCCGGCTGTTTGTCACATGTATAAATGATTCGGAGGAGAATGTAGGTGGTCTGATTAATAATGCGGATGATACAAAGATCAGGGGAGTGTGGATAGTGAAGAGAATTGCCAGAGGATATAGCAGGATATAGATAGGTTGGACACTTTGGTGAAGAAATTATGGATGAAATTTAATCTAGACAAATGTGAATTGACGTATTTTGTAAGATTTAATACAGGTTGCAAGCATACAGTAAAAGGCAGAACTCCTTAGTAACATTAACATACAGAGGGATCTTGGTGTACAAGTCCATAGTTCTCTGAAAATGAAGAAGTGGTCAGGAAGATATATGGCATACTTGCCTTCATTGATTGGGGCACAGAGTATAAAAATTGGCAAACCATGTTGCAGGTCTGTAGAACTTTAACTAGGCCACACTTGGAATATTGCAAATAATTCGAGTCACCTCACCACCAGAAGGATATGGAGGTTTTGATGAGAGTTCAGAAAACCTTTACCAGGATGTTGCCAGGTTTGTCGGGTATTAGCAATGAGGAGAGATTGAGCAAACTTGGTTTGTTTTCCATTTAATGTCTGATGTTGAGGGGTGACGACTGAAGTTGACAAAAATATGAAAGGCATGGAAAGAATGGATTGTTCGAGTCTTTTTCCCAGGGTTAAAATGTCAGTTATATGGGACAAAGGTTTAAGGTTAAAAGGGAGAAGTATAAAGAAGATTTGAGAGGCAGGGCTTTTTTTTCTATACATAGTTTGTTAAGTACCTGGAATGCACTGCAGGAGGTGATGGTGGAGGCAGAGCTAGATACAACAGCAATGTTTAAGAGGTAGCTTGATAGATATGGTTTGGCAGGAAAGAGTCAGCAAAAAAATTTTAAGTTTGGAAAGGGATCACGTAACCAACAGTGTTCCACAGGGATCAGCGCTGGGGCCTCTTTTGTTTGTCATCTACATAAATGATTTTGATGAGAATATTGCAGACATGGTTAATAGGTTTGTGGGCAATACCCTAAATTGGTGGCATACTAGATAGTGAACAAAGTTCTTAAGATTAGAAGGGGATCTTGATCAAATGGGTCAATGGGCTGAAAAATGGTAGATGGAGTTCAATCTGGATAAATATGAGGTATTGCATTTTGATACAACAAACAAGAGTAAGGCCTATACAATTAATGGTAGGTCCTTAGATAGTATGGTGGAACAGAGGAACACAAGGGTGTCAGTATATAATTTTTTGAAGTTTACATCACATATAGACAGAGTGGTTAAAAAGAGAGGTGGCATGCTTGCCTTCATTGTTCAGTCTTTTGGGTATAGCTGTTGGGAAGTCATGTTGAGGTTGTACAGGAGATTGGTGAGGCCTCTTCTGAAATACTGTGTCCAGTTCTGGTCACCCAGTTATAGGAAGGATGTTATTAAGCTGGAGACGGTTCAGAAGAGATTTACCAGGATGTTGTCTGGTATGGAAGGTTTGAGTTATAAAGAAAGACTGGATAGGTTGGGACTTTTCCACTCGAGCTTAGGAGGTTGACAGGTGGCCTGATAGAATTTTATGAAATAATGAGAGGTATATTAGTTGTCTTTTCCCTAGGATGGGGGATTTCAAGACTAGGGGACACATTTTTAAGATGAGAGGAGAAAGATTTAAAAAAAGACATGAGGCAATTTTTTTTACACAGAGGGTGGCTTGCATGTGAAATGGCCCTTCAGCCCACTAAGCTTGTGCTGACACATAGAGTCATAGGGTCATACAGCAAAGAAAAAGACCCTTCGGTCCAGCCAGTTCATGCCAAACATAATTCCAAACTAAAGTAGTCCCACCTGCCTGTTCCTGGCCCATATCCCTCCAAACCTTTCCTATTCAGGTACTTCTCCAAATGTCTTTTAAACACTGTAATTGTACTGGCATCCACCATTTCCTCAGGAAATTCATTTCATATCCCATCCTAGGGAAAAGACAACTACCATTAACCCTATCTATACCTCAACAGCATGATCCTCTCAGCAAGGATATCGGATCAATTCTAATTCAGATACACCCTATTCAGCTTGTACTGGACAACTACTCCAGAAGGTGTCTCATTGATCCAGAAATCTGAAGATCTCCCTCCCACACTATCCCATTAGCCACGTGTTCATCTGACCTCTTTTCCTATTCCTATATGCATCCTACTCAGTAGCACAAGGCACTGGAAGTAATCCAGATTGTAACCTTAGTTGTCTTGCTCTTTTAATCTCCTACCTAATTTTCTAAATTCCTGTTGCAGAACCCTCATTTTCACCCATGTTGTGGTATTGACATGTACCACAACCACTGCTGTTCAATCTCCCACGTCAGAATGCCCTGCAACTGCTGAGACATCCCTGACCCTGGCATCAGGGAGGCAACATACATTCAAGAGTGTTATTTTCTGCACAGAAATATCTCTCAATTCCCCTTATAATCAAGTCTCTTATCACTAAAGCTCTTCCAGTCTTTTTTCTCCCCTGCGTTTGCAGCAGAGCCAACTATCGTGCCTCAAACTTGGTTGTTGCCACTTTACCCCTGCGAAGCCATATCTCCAACAGTATCAACACTGTATTTGAGACTGGATGGCCAAAGGGGTCTCCTGTGCCTTATGCCCATATTTACTAATCTTCCTCATGGTCATCCAACATTTTTCTCTCTGTGTAGCCCTTACTTGTAGTGTGACCAGTTACTAAACATGCTATCCACAATGTCTTCAGCATTGTGGATTATCCAGTGAGTTCATCTGCAGCTGCATGCAGTCAATTAGAAGTTGCAGCTGATCACACCCCCTGCAGACGTGGTTCACATGGACATTGGAAGTGTCCCTGATTTCCCATATATTGCAAGAGGAGAATTCCACATGACTGAGCTTCCCTCCCATCATGATCCTTACCAACTCAGTAAGCTAGGAACAAATTACTCAATCTTATTCACTTCTCACTAAATTAGATTTCTCGCTCTCTCTCTCTCTCTCTCTCAAGAAACCACACATAAAGGACTTCACACTCTGTCCTAAAGCCAGTTCCTAAGCAGCCAATACCTTTGCCCTTCATCACTCTTTGAACCCTGATGTCACCTCAGGAGCTCTGCCTCTGGCTTCAGTAAAAGTTCACTCCATTATGCTCTCCTCATGCTGCTGGTCAACTAGGCTTGACCTGGGCCTTGACCCTCAGGCTTTCACCCGGAAGTTCTACTGGTACCATTTGTCCCAGGTTCACTTCGCTCCTCTCCTGCTGCTGGTTCAAATTTTGTCATGCAGTTATAGACAGCATGTCCACCACCACTGCAGAGAAATGGTCAGCTTCCCTAGAAGTCAGGTTCTTGACCTTCTAGGACTGGTGAACTGATGCCTCACTCTCACTAGTTCTGATGCTGACACCTCAGTGGGAATGTTAGCATCAGAAAGTGTGGGGGAACCTTCTGGTGAGCACCTTAACTGCAGTAACTCCGCAGCCCACCAAGGAAGAAAATCGCCAGGCAATCAGGGGCTTTATCTGAATTCAAAGGGAGGAATAGGACTGGCAGTCAGGCATGTGGAACACAATGGCCCGCACCTGAGCTGTGCAGTGACTCATGCTAGCATCTAGCCACCTCCATGGAGACTTTGGCTGCAGCCAAAGAAGGCCAAATCTAGCACTCTCAGAGTTTGCTGGAGACACACATACACCCACATTCCATCACCCAACCACAGGCCCTCAGCGCCAAAATGACAGTAACAAGGCAACTGGGATCCTGGTGCACAATCTAGGCACCACTTCCTCATGAGGAGATAGGGTAGTGAGGCAGGCAGCTGGAGGAGCTATAACAGTATTTCATTTTCTACTTGGGAACCCTGCAACCTTCTGGACTCAATATGAAATTCAATAATTTTAGGGCCTGAGCACCTTCTCCTTTGCCCTATCCCAATCACAACACAATAGGCCTTGTCATCACATGTTATGGCAAATGACCCATTGTCAGCTACCAACAGCCTCCATTAGCAGCTTTTCATTCTCAGGTTAATCTTTACACACCACTTTGACTGCCCAACTGTGTTTTTCTCTTTCTGGGCTCCATCTCCACTATTGTTTACTCCTCAACCCTCCCCCCACCCCTTCTCAGGCAGATACATCTACCTTTTCCTAGCTATAATCAGTTCTGAACATGGGTCACTGGACCCAAAACACTAACTCTGATTTCTCTCCATAGATGCTGGCAGACCTGCTGAGTTTTCTCAGCAATTTCTGAATTTATTAGCTCAATGATGAGAGTTTATTTGACTTGCAGTGTATTCCTTTGACAGGTTCAAAGTTGTTCTCTCTCCTTTCAAGCCTCTTCCTTTTCCCTTAGGCACATTTGCAGCCTTTCTTTCCTCCTGATCCTCTCTTGCATGTTCCGACTCCCCTAAACCCCTCCTATGGCCTCCTTCTCCCCCACAAACGCTCTTAGACCATAAGAAACACAAAAATGAGTAGGTCATGCAGCTACTTGAGCTTGCTCATGGCTGATCCAACAGTCTTCACATCCACTTTCCTGCCCTTTCCCCCTATCCCTTGATTGCTCCACTGATCATGAATTTATCTCAGCCTTAAATATACACAAGGTTTCTGACCTCATAGCTTTGTGGAAAAGAGGCCCAAAGTCTCTCAACCCTCTGAGAGAAGAAATTCCTCCTAATCTCAGTCTTAAATTAATACCTCTTTATTGAGGCCACGCCCACTGATCCTAGACTCTCCCATCAAGGAAACATTCTCTCAGCATTTCGGATTCTAAAGGGGCTTGACAGGGTATGTTTCAATGAGACCACCTCTCATTCTTTTAAACTCCCATCAGTATGCAAAATTTTTCTCTGCTCCAACCACTTCCAACACTCTTGCAGTCTCCTTCTTTGACCAACTTCAGTGGAGATTCTTGCTCCACCAGCTCCCTCCTCCTCTAAACATGCATCCAACCACCGCCAGTCCAATCAAAAGTCACTACTTCAGTCCAAAGACGCTGTTTCAGCAAATGGCATGGCCTCAGCCTAAAACATATCAAAAGACTTGGCCAGGGGTGAGGCTCAGCAAAAATTACAGCTACTGCAAAATGATAATGCTGTAAACTGGTTCACCACCATCTCTGTTCCAACTTCTCACTAACTTGATTGAGTCATTCTGAAGAAATGACAAAGAAGATTGAAGAAGGCAGAGCAGTAGACATTGTCTACATGACTTCTGCGAAGAGTTAACAAGGTTCCACATGGTAGACTGATTAGCATGGTTAGAACACGTGGAATCGAGGGAGAGCTAGCCTTCAGGATACAAAATTGACTGGAAGGCAGGAGACAGAGGGTAATGGTGGAGGTTATTTTTTGGATTGGAGACCCGTAACCAGTCGAGGGCCAAAAGGATCACTGCCAGGTTCACTGCTTTTTGTCATTTATATAAATGATTTGGTTATGAAAATAGGAGGATTAGAAAGTTTGTAGATGACACCAAAATTGGTGGGGTAGTGGACAGTGAAGAAAGTTATCTCAGAGTAAAACAGAGCCTTGGTTAGATGGGTTGACGGGCCTAGGATAATTTAGATTAATTAATTTAGATAAATGTGAGGTGTTGGATTTTGGTAAGGCAAATCAGGGCAAGATACTTAATACTTGACAGTAGGGTCCTGGGGAGTGTCACCTAACAAAAAGACCAGGGGTACAGGTTCATAGTTCCTTGAAGGGAGAGTCACAGGTAGACAAGGTAGTGAAGAAAGAGTTTGGTATGCTTGCCTGTTTTGATCAGTGCATTGAGTAACGGTGTTGGGATGTCATGTTGCAGCTTTATAGGATATTGGTTTGGCCACTTTTGGAATACTGCATTCAGTTCTGGTCTCCCAACTATCAGAAAGATGCTGTTGAACTTGAAAGGATTCAGAAAAGATTTACAAGATGTTGCCGGGGTTGGAGAGTTTGAGGTATGGAGTGAAGCTGAATAGGCTGGGGCTATTCTTCCTGAGTGAGGCTGGGGAGGTGACCTTATAGAGATTTATAAAATCAAGGATATGGATAGGGTCAATAGCAAAGGTCTTTTTCCCAGGGGTAGGTTAGTCCAAAACTAAAGGGCATAGGTTTAATGTAAGAAGGAAAACATATACAAGGGACATAATGGGCAACTAGTTTCACACAAAGAGTGGAGTGTGTATGGATTGAGCTGCCAGAGAAAGTGATGGAGACTGGTACAATTACAACATTTAAAAGGCATCTGAATGGGTACATAAATATGAAGGGTTTAGAGGGATATGGGCCAAATGCTGGCATGGGGACAATACTGATTGATGACATCTGATTGGCATGGACAAGGAGATCTGTTCCCTACTGTACAGATCTATGACTATAACTGCTTGCTGCTCCACTAATCCCAGGCTGCTTCTTTTCAGTATTTGTTGATGATAGGCTCAGTGAACCTATCAGCAGCATATCAAGCAAGAAAACCAGCCTGTGATTGAAGGAACAACTCCACACTGATTCTGAGATAACAAGGTGTAGAGCTGGATGAACACAGCACGCCAAGCAGCATCAGAAGAGCAGGAAGGCTGATGTTTCGGGCCTAGACCCTTCTTCAGAAAAGGGGAGGGGAAGGGGGTTCTGAAATAAATAGGGAGGGGGAGGCGGATACAAGATGGATAGAGGAGAAAATGGGTGGAGTCTGTCTCCCCTCCACCCATCTTCTCCTCTATCCATCTTCTATCCGCCTCCCCCTCTCGCCCTATTTATTTCAGAACCCCCTTCCCCTCCTCCTTTTCTGAAGAAGGGTCTAGGCCCAAAACGTCAGCCTTCCTGCTCTTCTGATGCTACTTGGCCTGCTGTGTTCATCCAGCTCTACACTTTGTTATCTCAGATTCTCCAGCATCTGCAGTTCTTATTATCTCTCCACACTGATTCTGTCATTTTTATTTTCAGCGGTGACTTTCCTCTACTTTATCACTCCAGTGACAACTTTCCCAGATGTTTTGGGGCTTTTGAGAGGGAAAAAGCCCTGCCACGCCCTCTGTATTTTGAGTGCTGACCTCCAGCCACTTTCAGTCCTGAAACACACAAAATAATCTTGATCCTTTGCACAGATCATAAGTAGCAATCAAATTGTTACACACAAAAACTTAAAACACAAAAATGTCTTGTCAGAAAGACAATGACCTTCTAACCTTCAGCTGTGGTAGAGTAGCAATCACAAACTTCCTGTAACCAGCAAAATCACAGCAGGGGTTTCCAACCAGATAAAGCTCCTGTAGATGAACATTATGTTTGAGTGACTCCACACTAGTTAGTTCCCCAACAAAGTTAACTGTTAGGTCAAGTTTCTGCAGAAACTCACAACCTGTCAAGGAAAATGAAATAATATCACATTTGCAGAATATAACAGGTTTTCAGTTTTATAAAATTGAAGCTTGATATAAATATTAAAAGAATATATATTTGAAGTATTGACAAAGATCTGTAGCTCATGTTATGGATGAGGTTGTTGACTTGCTTGCCGAGCTGACTTGTTTTTGACTTCATCCATGGATGCCTACATAACAGACAACAACAGGACACATTATGAGCCAACACACTTACCACACTTCCCTACATTAGGAACATATTGAAACTGACAAGACGCCGATGACCTCTGGGAATCATGGTGGCTCACATGCCCACAGCCACTCTACGACAAACACTTACAAGGATTAAAGACACCATTCCCACAACATGCAGAACCAACATGGTTTACAAAATACCATGCAATGACTGTCACAAATATTACATCAGACAGACAGGAAGGAAACTAGCCATTGGAATACACGAACATCAGCTAGCAGCAAAAATGGCACGATGCACTTTCTTTAATAACTGTACGTTTAGACAATGAAGGCCATCAATTTAACTGGAACAAAGTTACCATAGTAACCCAAGCCAAACACTGACACACATGGGAATTCCTAGAGGCATGGTTCTCCACCCATACTTCAAACAACAAACGTTTAGAATTGGACCCCAAACAGATCAAAACCGGAAATGACAGTGCTCACCACAACAGGCCGGATAGTATACATTCCAAGTGAAGTAGAATAACATCGCTTCATCGGAGGCTCCACTGATGATGTCACCCAGCACGGTGACGAACTGTCTGAACAAAAACGAGCCAGCTCGGCAAGCAAGTAACACACACACTGAAAGTAAAATGCACTATGGGATCAAAATCCAAGAACTACCTCCCGAACAGCACTTTATGTACACCTGCCCTGTATAAATGTAAGCAGTTCAATAAAGTGGCTCCTCAAAACTTCAAGGACAATCAAGGAAATCCCATTAACGAATAAAAAACATTGATTCTTTTTATATACATTCATGATCTGAACCACAATATGCAGGGAGTTGTTCCAAATTTTGAAAATTACATGTAATTTGAAAACACAATGGTGAGGATAGTGAAAGACTTCACATGAGGACAAAGATTAATGGAGTAGGCAGACCCATGACAGATGGAAATTAAAACAGAAAAACAAGAGGTGATTCAACTAAGTAGAACAACAAGAAGGAAAATTTTAATACTAAATTGTACAACTTTAAAGGGGATTCACTAGAATGTGGGAACACCATCATCTGCAAGACCCCCTCCAACCCATTCATCCTGACTTGGAAATATATCACCATTCCTTCACTACTGCTGAGTCAAAATCTTGGAATTCCCTCCCTAATGGCGGTATGGGTTTACCCATAGCACATGGAGTGCAGTGACTCAAGAAAGCAGCTCACCAGCACCTTCTCAACTGCAAGTGAGAATGTACAATAAATACTGGCTGGCCAAAGTCCACATCCTATGCATGAATTTAAAAAATTGAAATTGCATTGATACTGATATTCAATTATACATGCACACACAGTTGTTGCTTTAATCAGCACTTCTTATGTGTTTTCTGGCCAGTTCCTCCTATTTTAAAATTTGTTTAGACATATGCCAAAGTTCACGGACAGCTGAATTTCTGTAGATCTGATATCATTTCTCACAGTCGTGCACAAAACATCCCTTTTCTCCTTCACAAGCTTTTCTTTCATCATCTAATTTTATTTCTCCTACTACATTTGTTTTTCTCCCACTGATTTTATCACTTCCTCTTATCTTGTATATTTTGTCTTTATCTTATTTGTTGCTACATTAGGATTCCAAGCATGAAAATAGATGAATGTCTGAAAATCTCCAGTAAGGAAGAGGAAAGATTGCTGTACATCAGAAAATGTGGGAAGAAATAGAATTTGGGACCACCACTTTGAAGTATAGATCGGCTAGATCCCAGTATTGGAACAGACGAGGGAGGATTTTTTTAAAGTGAGATTGCTAGAACGTTAGACTTCAGCTGTGTAGAGATATTAGAGAAACTCAGATTGTCGTCTTAGAACGGAAAAAGGAGAAAATGGCTACTGACATTCTTAATCTTAAAATGTTTTGATAAGAATAGATAAGCTGTTCGCACTGACAGTTAGGGACAGGAGACAAAGGACACAAATTTAATGTGACTGGTATTAAAAACTTAAAGCTAGAATTTTTAAGTTTTTGGGTATGAAATTTCTACATGAGTACAAGAATTTATGATCAATTTACCTTCTAAATTTTCAATGCATTCAATGTTGTTCAAAGCTAGATTAAGGTATTCCAGTTTTTTCAGTCTTCCGACATTTTCTGTAAAAAAATTAAAATCTTATCAAACAAAAAATGCAGTCAATTCGGCCAAAAATCAAACTTCAAATTGTAACATATTTTAAAAGACTCAGCAAATGATAGTCATTATGGTCTTGATTTTGAAGAGCAGTGAAACTGATCAGTGCTCACTGTTATTAAGGAGTAAATCAAACAGCAACTTCTGGCATCTGTGCATATCAGTTTAATATGGAAATCAGAACATGTAGCTCTGCTCAAGATATTTTACTCTAATAATTTTACACTAATAATATTTTACTCAGCTAAGGCTGGGGGAAGAAGTGGAGAAGCAGGTTCCACAACACCTCCCCACCTCTATCCAGACACAGGAGAAGAAAGTTAAGCCCTTTGAGAGATTCATTAAAGTATTCACCTAATACTGTAGGGATTTCCAACCAATGTATAGTACATTGATTGGGCCAGGGAGTCCAGCAATAGGCCAGGTAGCTACTGAAGCTGGATGCTTCATTCAGTAGGCAAGATGTTATGTTAATAAATAACTGTAACTCCATCTCTGTTGAGTGCTTTTACCCTCGTGGCCTTTCTTATATTCCCCATTTGTAGCCAACCGCCTGGAATATGGAAAGGTAAAGAATGCTCCAATTAAGGTTTTTAGACTATAGAACGATTTTGAAAGGGTTGAGAGAGATGATTTCTTCATTGGTAGGGGTAGTAGATCCAAAATCCAAAGAACTTTACCAGAGTCAGGCATTCAGGAGAGAAATTAGGAAACTGTTCTTCACACAAAGGTTGGGAGAAGTGTGAAACCACAAAAAATTCTGGATGCTATTTTAGCAGTTTTAAACTTAAGATTAACAAATTTATGCTAACAATGGGTATTAAAGTATATGGAGCTAAGGCAGATGAAAGAAGTTAAGATACAGATCAACCATTATCTAATGGAATGATGAATAAGACCCAAGTGGCTGATGGTGAACCATTGTTTATACACCACGAGAATTTATTCTTTTAAATACTGCTCAGCTTTTTGACATTGAACAATGCAATTTTTTGGAAGCTTACAATTTCTGCTTTTAAACATCAATTTTTAGAAAGTCATTTCAATATGCATTCAAATAATTTTAAAGTGCCTGGGAGTGATAGGTAGTTATTTTCTCTCCAGAAAAATTACTACTCTTAACTTTGGAGTTTTAACATTGGTAAAGATCAATAAAACAAACATTTCAGCAAACAATTGTCACCTAATGTGGGGCTTGAAACCATGATTAGGTGATTAAGCTTCCCATTATCTACCAATTGAGCTGACCAGGCTGTAACGGAACTCCCTGAACATGTCTTTTACTTGAGTAATTGTTGAAATATAGGTGGATTAGCCACGCTAAGTTGCCCGTGGTGTTCAGGGGTGTGTAAATTAGGTGGGTTGTTGGGGGATGGGTCTGGGTGGGATGCTTTGACGGGTGGTGTGGACTTGTTGGGTTGAAGGGCTGTTTCCACACTGTAGGGATTCTATTGATTTATAAAACTTATAATGTTTAAACATATTATGTTTATGTTTTGCAGTGATAAGCAGGCCTGAGAGCAGGAAGACATGAATCTGAGTGAGATGCCACAACAGCTCGCGGTATTGAGCACAATGTACTAATATAGAGTGAGGATTGCTTAACACATGGAATATAGGCAGTCAGAATGATAGATCTTTTCAGGTGGGAAAGATGCAACTAGTGGCATGCCAGAAGGGCTTAGGGCCTCAATTACTTAATTTTATTATTAACTTAGCAAAGGGCTTGCAGAGTGTAATGTCCCTAGGTTTTCTAATAATTACCTGTACACTGCTACGTAGATGTAAGAATTCTGTAAGGGGATACAAAAAGGTGGACAGAGTGGGCAAAAACTTGGCAAATGGAGTTTAATGTCCGGAAATGTGAGGTCATGGACTTTGGTAGCAGCGATCAAAAGCCAGACGTTAAATTGGAAAGATGCTCCAAAGAAGTGCAGCACAGAAGGATCTGCACACACCAAGCATAAAATATTAGCATGTGGATGCAGCACATAATTAAGAAGGCAAATGAATTGGGATCTTTATTGCCAGGAGTTGGAATTTAAAAATAAGGAAGACTTGTTACATCTGGACAGGCTGTTAATAAGGCCACATCTGGAGTACTGTGTACAGTTTTGGTCCCCGTACTTAAGGAAGAACATGCTGACATTCGTGGCTGTTCAACAGAGATTCACTAGGCTGATTTCTGAGATGAAAGGGTTGCCTTATCATGAACAGCTACATAAGTTAGGCCATTATTTATTTAAGAGGTTATCTTAATGAAACATACAAGATTCTGAGGAGACTTAACAGGGTAGATGTGAGATGATGTTTCCACTAGTAGTGGAACCTCAAACTTGGGACACAGTTAAAGTGTCAACAAGGTTGTTTTTGCCTTGTCTTTTCCTGTGATTAGGTCGATGCCAGGTAGTCTTTCCAGGTTCATTTAGAGTCATAGGGATGTACAGCACGGAAACAGAACCTACAGTGCAACTAGTCTCACTGCCAGCATTTGGCCCATAGCTTTATAAAACCTTCCTATTCATTTATCCATCCCGATTTTAACTGTTGTAATTGTACCAGCATCCATCACTTCCTCTGGTACTCATTCCAGTCACACATCACCCTCTGCGTGAAAAGTTGCCCCTTAGGTCCCTTTTAAATCTTTTCCCTTAAACCTATGCCCTCTAGTTTTGAACTCCCCAACCCCAGGGAAAAGACCTTGGCTATTTACCCTATCCATGCTCCTCATGATTTTATAAATCTCTAGAAATCACCCGTCAGCTTCCAATGCTGCAGGGAAAATAGCCCCAGCCTATTCAGACTCTCCATATAGGTCGAACCCTCCAAATGCATCAAAACCTTGTAATTCTTTTCTGAACCCTTTCAAGTTTCATGGCATCCTTCCTACAGCAGGAAGGCTGGAATTAAACACAGTATTTCAAAAGTGGCAAACCAAAGCTGCAAATGACCTCCCAACTCCTATACTCAAAGCACTGATCAATAAAGTCAAGCATACCAAATGTTTTCTTCTCTACATGATCTACCTACGACTTCACTTTCTTTGAACTATGAACCTGCACTCCAAGGTCTCTATGTTCAGCATCACTGCCCAGGACCTAACTATGGGTCTGGGTGGGATGCTTCAACAGGCGGTGCGGGCTTGTTGGGCCGAAGGGCCTGTTTCCACACTGTAGGGAATCTAATCTAATCTAAACCCTGAGGTGGACACTTTCAGAAATTAACAACCCTCAATGAAAAAAAAATCCTCCTCCTCAGTCCAAAATGATTGGTTTCTTGTCCTGAGATTGTTGCTCTGTACTTGAGTCCCCCCAACCAGGGAAACAACCTATCAGTTTGCAATACAGGCCAGCATGCCACTTGCTTTCATAATTGCTTGCTGTAACTGTATGCCAACTTTCTGTGTGCCCTATACAAGTACATCAAGTCCATCTGAACATCAATAATCAGAAGGTATACTCATTTTAAAAACAATCTGCTTTTTCAATTTAACAATCCAAGAAGATAATCTTCCACTTATCAATTTTGTTGCTCACTCACTTAATCTCCAAAACCATTCTCTTTGTATCCTCCTTACAGCTTAAACCTGGTTGCATTGCCATCAAATTTACAGTCTGTTTCTTCATCTAAGCCTTTAAAAGATTATAAATAGTTGAGGTCCCAGTACTGATTCTTAGGGCACACCACCAGTCACAGACTGCCAACTTAAAATGGACTGTTTATCCCTACTTGTTCCTTCATAACTGTTTTCCAAATCTCTTGCCATGCCCCACTGCAGGAACTCTTATTTTGTGTATTAGCCTTCGTGTAATACATTTTTAAATCCTTTTTGCTGGTAAATGACGGTAAATGATGTTCAATGATAAGGAAGTGCTGAACCTACTATTTTGCTGTGAACAAATACAACAGGTCAACTTTTTCTTTGCATTGCACGAGCCAGGTAACTGATTACTTTTTAAGTGGTCACCAGTTCAAGTATTGAAAAAAATCCATTCAACAGTTCATGCTTTAGTCTGTAATTTTTACGAAGGGAAGAGTGATCGTAAAGATATGGACACAACAACTACCAGATAATTGGTGCATCAATGTAACATTAGCAATGATAGTCTACACCAAGTTTAAAAGTAGGCATTGCTAATCAAGACATTGATTTGGAACACAGATTCAAGCAGTTTGATGTAAATATATAGCTCAGGTGGGAGAGTGTTAGACTAAAAATTTAAAGGTCCATGGTTTAATCCCAGATTTCAGTGGTTTCAATGACAGAGACTTCATGTGCCAAGCAATTTCTTTTTGTACTGTAAATTTGAGCTTCTAGTCAGTTGACTGGAAAACTAGTTTGCAATGCCGTGTTGCCAGTAACAAGGGTTCAAATCTTCCACCAGCTGAGTCGCTCTTGTTCTCAACTTCTCCCCTCACCTGAGATACGGTGATCCTCAGGTTAAACCACCACCAGTCATCGCTCTCTAATTAGAGGGCAGCCTTTTGGGTTGGGACTCTTGAGGCACATGATAGTGTTCCTAACTCTGAGCTATGTTTCTGGGTTCAACGTCCAAGTGCTCCAGAAATGTTTAATGATTGAAGGTCGTGGTAGAGGGATACTTTTCAGACCAGAAGCCTATGACCAGTGGTGTGCCACAGGGATCAGTGATGGGTCACACTTTTTGTCATTTGTATAACTGATTTAGATGTGAATATAGGAGGCATGTTTATTAGGTTTGCACATGACACTAAAATAGGTGGCGTAGTGGACAGAGAAGAAGATTATCTCGAGGACAAGGCGACCTTGATCAGATGGGCCAATGGGTCGAGGAGTGGCAGATGGAGTTTAATTTAGGAAAACGTAAGGTGATGCATTTTGGTTTGGCAAACCACAGTAGGACTTAAATGCTTAGTGGCAGAGCCCTGGGCAGTGTTGCTGAACAAAATGATTTTGGAGTGCAGGTTCGTAGTTCCTTGAAAGTGGAATCGCAGGTAGACAGAGTGGTGAAGAACATGATTGGCATGCTTGCCTTCATCGGTCAGAACATTAAGTACACGTTGGGATGTCGGCTGTGGCCATATAGGACATTAAGCGAAGCCATTTTTAGAATACTGCATACAATTTTGGTTGGCCTTCTACAAGAAGGATAATGTTAAAATTAGACAGCGTACAAAAAATATTTACAAGAATGTTGTCGGGATTGGAGGATCTGAGTTATAGCGAGAGGCTGAATAGACTTTTTCCCTGCAGAGTCGGACATTGAGGGACGATCTTATAGATGTTTAAGAAATTATGAAGGCCGTGGATAGGATAAATCAGTAAGGTCTTTCACTTAGGGTAGGGGAATCAAAAATTAGAGGGCGTAATTTTAAGGTGAGAGGGGAAACTTTTAAAAAGCACCTGAGGCATTACTTCTTTCACCGCAGAAGTTGGTGCAAGTATGGTACAAGCTGACAGAGGAAATGGTGTAGACTGGTACAATTACAACACTTAAAAGGCATCTGGATGGGTATATGAATAGAAAGGGTTTAGAGAGGGATATGTGCCAAATGCTGGCAAATGAGGCCATGTCAGATTGGGATGTCTGGTCTGCACGGACAAGTCAGATTGAAGGGTCTGTTTCCGTGCCGTATGATTCTATTACATCCCTGGACAGGTCGACTGTAAAAATATCTACAATAGAAATTGGCAGAGAGTTGAACAAAAAAACATGATCACCCTCTAGTGGCAAAAATGGCAAATATTAGAATAAATTAACAAAAAATTCGACGGAGCGATTAAACAATTATGTAATACTTCAGCCTATCTCCTTTAAGGAGAAACATACATATATTTCAGAATTCAAATTGAATACTTTTTTGTGAAATAGGCATAAAAAACCGCATTTAGCCATGAGCAAAATCCTGAACCTAAGACAGTCACGGTAGACACATATAAAATAACACCAAACATAACTAATACAAACCAGAATAAATCATGGAGAAACCAACACAGTCAGCAAATTTTCTTCAAATTCCTTCAAATCAATTCCAAAAAGACTCTCACTAAATTGTCAATTTGCATATAACTGATTATTCTATGATGACAAATAAAAAAACTTTCATCGGTCTCTGTTCATAGAATCCCTACAGTGTGGAAACAGGCCATTCAGCCCAAAAAGCCCACCCAGACCCATTCCGCTAGTCTAACCCACCTAACCTAAACATTCCTGGGCACTATGGGCAATTTAGCACAGTCAATTCACCTACCCTGCACATCTTTGGGCTGTGGGAGGAAACCTGAGCATCTGGAGGAAACCCACGCAGACAGGGGGAGAATGCGCAAACTCCACACAGACAGTCGCCCAAGGCTGGAATCAAACCCGGGTCCCTGGCACTGTGAGACAGCAGTGCTAACCACTGAGCCACCGTGCCGCCATGCTATGTTGCCATGAGGAATTGCAGCCAAGTATGAACCAGGCCTGACTTTGTTATTGTCTAGGGTCAGACACATTCAGGATAGTGATAATACAGTAGCAACAACTATTATTTAGCATAACATAAGTCTCAAGGTGCTTCTCTGGAGTGTTATAAAATTCAGGGTTTGAAAAGGTCTAGCTGGTGAATTCAATAAATCTGGAATTTAAAAAAAAGTCCAATGATGAGCATGAACCCATTGTTGTAAACAGTAATCTAGACCATGTTCGTTCTTTAGGTCTAAAGTGTATCTCCAGACTTGCAACAATGGGATGAACCCTAAATGCTGTCTGAAATGACCTAGTAAGTCAATTAATTGTCTCTAAACACTACAAAGCATAAGAAAAGGAATGAATCTTGTTGGCACTAGGGACTGAAAACAAGAATAACAAATGTAGCTCTTCAACCTTTCCTTGTTAACACTTGGGGGTTTGTTCCAAAAGTGCATGCATTGTCCAATGGACTAGTCAAATAACAACCCAAACAGTCATATTCGTAGAATATCTTACAGATACTGCCTTAAACATCACCATCATCACTTGTGTATGTGCTGTTCTATCAGTAGGACAGACCCACTGGAGTTGGCAATGAAGTGGCATACAGACATAAAGACACTGCCCCCGAGAATCCTTTCATCATTGTCTCTGGACTCTGGAGGTCTAACTGACCAAACATGAGCCCAAAACTTCTTAGTGATTATCACCCACAGCCTCTTCCCAACTGATAAATTTGTACTACTCCATGTTTGACACCATTTGGGAGAAGAACTGAGGGCAGCAAGGATACAAAATGTATTTTGAGTGGTGGATTTCAATATCTATTAGCAAGAGTGCCTTGATGGCACAATTAAGGACCTTCCCCATCAAAACTATAGGTAAATCAAACATACGTTTTCCACAGATAATCTTCCCACTTCCTACAGACAAAGGGGGTGGCCATGGGCACACGCATGGGCCCCAGCTATGCTTGCCTCTTTGTAGGTTACGTGGAACAGTCCCTCTTCCGCACCTACACAGGCCCCAAACCCCACCTCTTCCTCCGTTACATTGATGACTGTATCAGCGCCGCCTCTTGCTCCCCAGAGGAGCTCGAACAGTTCATCCACTTCACCAACACGTTCCACCCCAACCTCAAGTTCACCTGGGCCATCTCCAACACATCCCTCAACTTCCTGGACCTCTCAGTCTCCATCTCAGGCATCCAGCTAGAAACTGATGTCCATTACAAACCCACCGACTCCCATGGCTACCTAGAATACACCTCCTCCCACCCACCCTCCTGCAAAAATTCCATCCCCTATTCCCAATTCCTCTGCCGCATCTGCTCCCAGGATGAGGCATTCCACTCCCGCACATCCCAGATGTCCACATTCTTCAAGGACTGCAACTTTCGCCCCGCAGTGGTTGAGAACGCCCTTGACCGTGTCTCCCGCAACACATCCCTCACACCCTGCCCCCGCAATAACCGCCCAAAGAGAATCCCCCTCATTCTCACATACCACATCACCAACCTCCGGATACAACACATCATCCTCTGACACTTCTGCCATCTACAATCTGACCCCACCACCCAAGACATTTTTCCATCCCCACCCTTGTCTGCTTTCCGGAGAGGCCATTCTCTCTGTGACTCCCTTGTCCACTCCACACTCCCCTCCAACCCCACCACACCCGACATCTTCCCCTGCAACCGCAGGAAGTGCTACACTTGTCCCCACACCTCCTCCCTCACCCCTATCCCGGGCCCCAAGATGACTTTCCATATTAAGCAGATGTTCACCAGCACATCTGCCAATGTGGTATACTGTATCCACTGTACCCGGTGCGGCTTCCTCTACATTGGGGAAAACAAGCGGAGGCTTGGGGACCGCTTTGCAGAACACCTTCGCTCCGTTCGCAATAAACAATTGCACCTCCCAGTCGCGAACCATTTTAACTCCCCCTCCCATTCCTTAGTAGACTTGTCCATCATGGACCTCCTGCAGTGCCACAACGATGCCACCCGAAGGTTGCAGGAACAGCAACTCATATTCCGCTTGGGAACCCTGCAGCCCAATGGTATCAATGTGGACTTCACAAGCTTCAAAATCTCCCCTTCTCCCACTGCATCCCAAAACCAGCCCAGCTTGTCTCCACCTCCCTAACCTGTTCTTCCTCTCACCTATCCCCTCCTCCCACCTCAAGCTGCACCTCCATTTCCTACCTATTAACCTCATCCCGCCTCCTTCACCAGTCCGTCTTCCCTGGACTGACCTATCCCCTCCCTACCTCCCCACCTATACTCTCCTCTCCACCTATCTTCTTTTCTCTCCATCTTCGGTCCGCCTCCCCCTCTCTCCCTATTTATTCCAGAACCCTCTCTCCAGTCCCCACTCTGATGAAGGGTCTAGGCCCAAAACGTCAGCTTTTGTGCTCCTGAGATGCTGCTTGGCCTGCTGTGTTCATCCAGCTTCATATTTTGTTATACTTTTTCCAGATCCTGTCCTTTTCAATACCATTTCTATGCTACACAAACAATAATAACATATTGATATTAAATATACAATGAGTTTCATAGCAATCATCTTTCACAAGTTCATTTGTATCACAGCACACAGTTTTCCTACTGTGTGCTCCTGATAAAACATTCACTGTATCATTTTCTTTTTCAGCAACATGAGTAATTTTTAAAATTGTATGGCTGGAGATTTAAGCTCAACCGAAACAACCATCTGTTCTTGTCCCAAACATTTCCAAAAAAATTCAGAGAATTATGATCCATATAAATTTTTTTCTTCCATATTGTTGGTGATATGTGTTTCAAAGTGATACAGAGACAAAACAAAACTCAATACCTCCATCTCAACCACCAAATATCTGTTGACATGCAACTTTACTGAAAAATAACTGTCTGGCCATTTGATTTCTATCCTCTCATCTTGCAATAAAATGGTAACCAAACCAATGTCACTGGCATCAAAAGCTAGTTAAAATAACTTTTCATAATTTGGCGTTGCTAAAATGGATGTGGTTGTCAACACAGCTTTCAAGTTGTATCCATTCTACACAATCACAAGATGCCTGGACTAACTGCCCAAAGAACAAATTCAAATCCCACCATGCTGTTTGAAATTTTGAATTTATTTTCTGTTATTTAAGACTGAAATGTTGGTTTTAGTAATGGTAACTACAGCACAATGGCTTGTTCAATCTCTGGTTCACTAAAATCATTTACAGAAGTTAACCTGATGTCCTCCAATCTGGTTTATATCTGACAATTACACTCCTATGTTGCAGACCTGTAACTGTCTTCTGACAAGATCAACATGGCAGAATTAGTATAAAATTAGCAATCAACTTAAGGGAAGGGAGGTCAAGGGAAACAATTACTCACACTCTTTCCACCTAAAGACTAATAGTCAGACTTAGCATGAACTGCTGATGCTGCAATCAGAGTCAACACAGTGTGGAGCTGGAGGAACACAGCAGGTCAGGCAGCATCAGCGAAGCAGCAAAGTCAACATTTTGGGTCGGGACCCTTCATCAGAACTGGTTGATGAAGGGTCTTGACCTGAAACATCAACTTTCCTGCTCCTCTGATGCTGCCTGACCTGCTGTGTTCCTCCAGCTCTGCACTGTGTTGACCCTGACTTCAGCATTTGTAGTTCTTGCTATCTCTGAGTGACTTAAAACTCTACTGTGAAGCCTCTTCCAAGGATGCCCACCTTGAAGAAGTCATCCTCTGCCCTCCAGAAAGACCTCAGTGAATATCTCTCCCACTGCAACTCACTGGTGATCTCCTCCGCCCTAGCACTCTTTGACCACATACTAAGACAAACAGTCCACTCTGACTGTCCTATTGTCATTTAAAATATCACGATGAGCTAGGTCCCTGGATTTCTTCATCAAGGCCATTTTCCTCACTCTTTGGACATGTTCCTTCCTTACTGAGAAATGATATTCTGGCTAAGGAGGAACAGCAATCAAAGTTTACTAGACTGATTCTTGGGAATAGCAGGACCAACACAAGAACAGAGAATGGATTGGTTAGTGCTATATTCACTGGAGTTAGAAGAATGGGGATGGGGGGGAAATCTCATAGAAACGCATAAAATCCTAACAGGGCTAGGGTAAACGCAGAAAGGATGTTCCCAATAACCCGGAAGTCCAGAACCAGAGATTACAGACTAAGGATATCGGTAGGCTGTTTTGGACTGAGTTGAGGAGAAATTTCTTCACTCAGAGAGTGGTGAGACTGTGGAATTCTCTGCCACAGAAAACAATTGAAGCCAAAATATTGTATGTTTTCAAGGAGTTAGTTGAAGTTACTCGGGCTAAAAGGATCGAAGGGTATGGGAGAAGCAAGATACTGAATTGAATGATCAGACATGAGCATATTGAATGGTGGAGCAGGCTTGAGGGCTGAATGAAGTACTCCTGCTCCTATTTTCTAAACCTCTTATCATTAACCCTTGTCATCCCAACTACTCCAGCCAGGAAGCCTCATTGTAAGGTTTTGGAGTAGATTTGTAGCTCGGGATGTGGATGTTGAGATTGGTTGGCTTGCTTGCTGAGCTGGTTTGTCGTTGTTCTGCAGACATTTCAATACCTTGCTGGGTAACATCATCAGTGCAGTCTCTGATGAAGCGCCACTGTGTTTTCCCGTCTGGTTTTTAAACTCTGGAGTCCGTTGAGCTGCTTTACCTCACTTCCAGTTTTCCTTCACAATGGAGTGCGCATATGCGTTCAAGTTCTGTGTGTTTGTTGATGGTTTTCTTTGTGGAGTACCAGGCTTCCAAGAACTCCCGCGCCAGTCTCTGCTTTGTGTGTTGCAGGATGTTGGTGTTGTCCCAGTTTGATTGGGGCAACACCAAGATCCTGAGATAAGCAAAGCAGAGACAGGGATGGGAGTTCCTAGAACCCTGGTACTCCACAAATAAAGCCATCAACAAACACATTGATCTCAAACCCAAATACACTAAGGAATTGCTAAGGAATGTTAAGGTAGTGAGCAAGTGAGGTAATCCAGCCCAACAGACTCCAGAGTTTAATAACCAGGTGGGAAAACACAACTGTGCTTCATTGGAGGCTGCACTGAAGATGTTACCCAGCAAGGTATTGAAATATCTGCAGAAGAACAACGAACCAGCTCGGCAAGCCAACCAACCTCAAACAGCCTCAGTGTATTGAGGTGTCTCCCCACATCGCTCTACCTCCACTAACTGTACGTCTTCTGTCAGGTGTCTTGCGCACCTTTCTACTGCACCCACCCACTTAACTATCTTCTTGTTCCATCTGCTCTTTGACAAAGTCACAATTTGGTCATGCATTTAACCTTTGCAAAACTGTTATGACAATCTATTCTGGAAATAGAAAAATACTCAACTTACATTTCTTCATTCTTTTCTAGGGAAGCAGGCACTACTGGCAACAATCCCCAATTGCTCTTGGACTGAATGCCTTGCCTGCCAATTTCAGAGGACAGTTAAGAGCCAGCCGCATCACTGTAGGTCTGGAGATACACAGGGTTCAGACTATGTAAAGATGGCAGAGTTTCTGCTATAAAGGCCATTAGTGAACTGCTAAGATAACTAACGACCTTTTCGTGGTCACTATTAATAATTTCAATTTCTGATTTCCTAACTGCTCTGAGGTCTGAAAATGGGCTTTGACTGGGCCTCTGCATTATTTACTCAGTGGCATTACAATTAAGCCATCCTCTTCCATCCATCCAATTACCAAAACTAAACAAAAATGATTTGAAAGTCTGTGTATCTCAACCTGTCATTTTACACTACAGAATTTTAAGATTTGAAGTACAAGAATTAAAGTCAAATAAAATAGAGAATTAAAAACAGAAACCAACTGCATAGTCAAAACACCTTGTCTGAAAATAGGTGTTCTTAATAAAATAGATGTTACAGCCATTACTTATTAGCTTTAGAATCTGTATGCTTTAGAAAGCTGTTCTTCCAAAGGAACTTTGTCCACTCCAGTCCAACACCAGCACCTCCAAATCATGGCTTCCAAAGGAAGACCAGGTGAATTCATCATCTTAATTTAAAATGGTAATTAAAATACCTTACATCTGACAAGTTTACTTCAAAAGAATAAAAATAAGGTTGTGACTAACTCCATTCTACATTCTCAGCAAATCTCACTACTTACCTATCTTAGGAATCAAATTATTTTGCAAGTAGACTATTCTCAAATCCCTGCACCATTTATCAATGTATTCGATTCTCTCTATTTCTTGCTGATGTAAGGAAATTTCTTCCAGTGAAAATATTTCGCCGTTATTATGTTCTGCTCGTTGCCGTATCAAATTTTCAGTAACTGTAAAATGGCAAATAGGCAAACAGTTAAGAGCGGACTGTTTACAAAAAAAACGTATTTTTAAAAAACCTACCAGTTGACTGTTTCAGCAAAGAAAAATACGTGTATTAGATAACACACCGAATTGAGAAAGTTCAGCACCACCTAACCATCATCTTGCTATCATTTAAGAATATAACACTTGGAGATTTTTTTCTTTTCCCAACAGGGCATTCTAATACCGAGTTCGTGGCAAAGGTGATTGTACATTTGGCAATGACTTTTCTGCGCTCAGAGGGAGTATTGGTCGGTTATAATCCTGATTCAAACGCCCTTTGCTAGGTTCAACAGCCAGAGCTACATCCTGCCACTTCCCGACATCGAGCACTATCACCGACAGGAGAGCTCACTCAGCCAGCCCCAGGGAGCGGAGCTGTAACTCGGCACTGAAGTGGCGGATAAACAAGGCAGGCAGCCTCGGAAATTTAATTACTGAGTAGTGAGTCTCTGCTCGTTTTACTCTCACTCACTTCGCACCATGGCGGCCTATCCTTGTAACCTAACAAAACCAAAGCTGCATGCGTAACCACGGAGACCAGAAGCCCCGCCTAGTACTTTCGACGTCATCATCGGCCTCACCCTGTGCTGTAACCGGGGAAACCGCCAGCTCATCCCCTGCTGTAACCAGAGAAACTCCTAGCCACTATAACCAGATTGCATTTCTGAAGGAGGGTCCCGACCCAAGATGTCTGCTTTCCTGTTCCTCTGATGCTGCCTGGCCAGCTCTGCACCTTGTTATCTCTGCATTTTTGTTTATCTGGTTCAGGTTGCAGGGAACAATATCAGAAATTACAGGAAAAGCGCAGCAGATCTAGCAGCATTTGTGAAGAGAAGTCAGAGTTAACGTTTCGGGGATAGTTGGTACTGTCGATGCTGGCGAATCTGAGATAACATGGTGTGAAGCAAGGTCTCGACCCGAAACGTCAAACTTTCCGGCTCCTCTGATGCTGCTGGGCCTGCTGTGTTCATCCAGCTTCACACCGTGTTATCGCTTAACGTTTCGGGTCCGGTTATTATTTAACTTTCTTCACAGCTGCTGTCAGACCTGCTGAGCTTTTCCGGCAATTTCTGTTTTAGTTTCTGATTTACAGCATCCGCAGTTCTTTAGGTTTTTATTTAGTGCAGTTCTAAGGAAGGATCCGAAACGTTAACTCTAATTTTTCTTCATAGGTGCTGCTAGACTCGCTGAGCTTTTCCAGCAACGTATTTTTGCTACGGTTTTGTCATGTTCAGATTGAAATCCACTTGTTCTTCTGCTGGGGTTAATTCTTCGAATACACTTTGTTATCTGCAAAGTTCAAGGACAGTGGGACTTGACCACACTTGCCAGAATATCAGAACTTCAGATGCTGGAACATTCTATACTTTTTCTTTCAAGAATAGACCAAAATGTTTCACCTTTCAGAAGGCCCATTTCGAAAGAAAAATCCATTCATTTCCTTTTCCTGAAGAGTGCATGGATGATTGTGAGAATTTTGGGGCTATTTGGACAGGTAAGCATTAATGTTTCTATATTACTGACTGGTTAATATTTAATAAAGATACAATAATTTTGTTTAAATTATGCTTGAGATAATAAATTGTTGAGTTTACTCAAAAAACCTGTTTGAAGTCTGATTGGGATAAAATGTTTTGTTTGTCATCTTGATAGCCAGGAAAACAAAACGGCATTCTGTACTTGGACTAGGGCAATGTGCACACTTCCAGTCCCTGTTGTAGCTTTGTTAAAATAATTGTCTGTTAAGATTGTAATTGATTGACTTATTGTTGTTACATACACAAAGATACAGTGAAAATATTTTGTGTACTATGCAGGCAGATCATACTACACAAAGGGCATCAGGGTAGCTGAAGAGAGTGCAGAATACAACGGTACAGCAGCAGAGAAGGTACAGAGAGAGAGAGAGAGAGAGAGAGAGAGAGAGAGAGAGAGAGAGAGAGAGAGATCGAGAGAGAGATCAACATTAACATTCCAGCCCCCACCCACAACTCTTTCTCCAATACATCAATTATATTGTCGGTGCTGCTTCCCTCTCTCATCTGGAATTGGAAAACTTCATCAATTAAACATCTACATTCTACTCGCAAAAAAGACCCTGAACGACCTGTTGCCTGCCACTTCAATGCACCACCCTACTCCCTGGCCAACATCTGTCTCCGGCTTGCTGCAGTGTTCCAGTGAAGCCCAACGCAAGCTGGAGAAAAAGCACCTCGTTTTCCGCTTATGGACCCTACAGCCCTCTGGACTCAATATTGAGTTCAATAATAGTTCAATAAACTCTTCCACGTCCCAGCCCCCCACACACCATGCTTTGTTACCACATAGCCTGCCATTACACACCCCCTGTTGTTAGTCACTAACAGTTCCTATTAACAACTATTCACCCTCCCAGCCTGATCCTTAGCAACTCCTTTGTCTGTCTAACTGTCTCTCTCTCTCTCTCTCTCTCTCTCTCTCTTTGGGCTCTATCCTATTGTTTACTCCCTACCCCACCTACCTCCCTATTTTCTGCATATAAACTGACATTTTCCCAGCCACCATCAGTTATGAGGATGGGTCACCGAACCTGAAACGTTAACTCTGTTTTCTCCTTCACAGATGCTGCAAGACCTGCTGAGCTTTTCAAGCAACTTTGTATTTGTTCCTGTGTTAACACTTGAGAGATCCATTCAAAAGTATGATAACAGCAGGAGAGAAGCTGTTCTTGAATCTATTTATACACTTAGTCAAGCTTTTATATCTTCTGTCTCATGGAAGAGTATAGAAAGACTGCGTATCAGGTTTTGGCTTGAAACATTGATTTCCCTGTTCCCTGGATGCTGTCAGACCTGCTGTGCTTTTCCAGCCTCACACCTAAAACACAGGTCTTCGATTATGTTAGTTGCTTTCCCAAGGCAACAGGAAGTATAGATGGAGTTAACAGTGAAAGGCTGATTTTGCATGATGGACTGGGCTTTGCTCACAACTCTGTAGTTGCCTGCAATCTTGTGGGTATGCCAAATCTTCTTAGCCTCCTAAGGAACTCAAGACAGCTTTGAACTTTGTTGACAGTCATGAGTGGTCCAGAACAGATTTTTGGTGATCATCACTGCCAAGAACTTGATGCTCTCCACCATCTCCACTATTGACGGACACAGCATTTCCTCCATTCTACTTCCTGAAGTCAATAACCAGTTCTTTTGTTTCACAGTCATCATTAAGACTCTTAATTCCAGATATTTATTGAATTTGCAATCTGCCATGGTGGGATTTGAATCTGGCTCCCAGAACATTACCTGGGTTTCTGAAGTAACAGTTCAGCAATAACAACACTAGGCCATCACCTCCCCCTCAGAGGAGGAGGCATGGAATCCTACAGCACTGAGGATACCCTTCAGCCCATCAAGTCTGTACTGCCAAAGCGACACTAAATCGACATTAGTTCCATCGCCTTGAATGTTATGGTATTTCAAATGCTAATCCAAGTACTTTTTAAAAAGGTTGTGAAGTTACCAGCCACAACCTAGACAGGCATTCCAGATCCTCACCACTTTCTGGCTGAAAACATTTTTCCTCGAATCCACTCTAAACCTCTTGCCTTTCAACTTGAAATTATGCCCCCTTGTTATTGACCCTTCAATTAAGTGGAACAGCTGCTTTGTATTCACCCTTTACATGCCCATCATAATCTTTTATACCTCTATCAGGTTCCCCTCAACCTTCTCTGCTCCAAAAGAAACAATCCAAGCTTATTTAGCCTCTCTTCACACCTGAAGTTCTCAACTCGGGCAACATCTGGGTGAATGAGCTCTTCATCGCCTTTAATACAATCTCGTCTTTCCTGTAGTATGGAGACCAGAACTGCACAGACTACTTCAGATGTGGCTTAACCAAAGTTCCATTAACCTAACATCTATTGTTGGAAAAGCACTGGAATCAATTATTTTTAAAAAGTATTAGCACAACCTTTGGAAAAACACATTCTAATCAAGCAGAGTCAGCATGTTCTTATGAAAGGTAAAAACAAGTATGACTAATTACAGTTTTCTTAGGAATTCTTTACCAGGATGGAAAGGGAGAGGGGGGGGGGGGGAAAAACCAGTAGATTTATTATATTTCCCTTTATTCATTAACAGGATGAAGGCATTGCTGGCTAGGCGGCATTTATTGCACGTCCCTAATTGCCCAGAGGACAGTTTAACGTGACTCCAGACCCACAGCAATAAGTAGGCCAGGCCAGGTGAGAATGACAGTTTATATCCCTAAAGGATATTAGTGAACCAGATGGTTTTATTCTGACAATTGACAATGGATTCATGGTCATCATTAGGTTCTTAATTCCCGGATATTATTGTTACTGAATCCAAATGCAACCATCTGACTTAGCGGGATTCAAACCCTCGTCCCCAGAACATTATCTGGGTCTCTGAACTAACAGTCCAGTGATAATACAACTAGGCCATTGCCTCCCCTATTGCATTTCCAGAAGGCTTGTTCAACAAGGTATCTCACAAAAGGTTAAGTCATAAGATAAGAGCCCATGGTGTTGGGTGTAGTTTTATTGGTGTGGATAGAGAATGCACTAATAGGCAGGAAACAATGAGTGGGGATACTTTTCAGGATAATAAAACGTGAGGCTGGATGAACACAGCAGGCCAAGCAGCATCTCAGGAGCACAAAAGCTGACGTTTCGGGCCTAGACCCTTCATCAGAGAGGGGGATGGGCTGGCAGCCTGTAGAGTGAAGTTCCAACAAGGATTAGTGCTGAGACTGCAACTAGTTACAGTAATTATTAATGACTCAGAGGAGGCAGGTATATATACTGTAGCTAAACTTGCAGAAGAGACAAACCTACGTGAAAAGGCAGGTTTCAAACAATTTACCAAGAGTTAAAGATAGGCTAAGTAAATGGACACACATTGTACTCTCATTATATGCCAATGTGGGAAAGTGCAAAGTTGTTTAATGTTAAGTGACAACAAAAGAAACACTACTGAAAAGGAGGAAAAACTGCAGAAGGTTGAAACACAAAGGTCTTGTGCACAAAACAAAAAGTTAACACAATGCAGCAGGTAAATCAGGAAGGCTAATAGTGTTGGCCCTTATTTCAAGGGGGTTTGAGCATACCAGTAGTATTACTGTATCTACAAGCTGCTGGTGAAGCCACATATTTGATCGCTTTAGTAAATAAAATATATTATTTCAGTGGAGGCAATTAAAAGATCATTCACTGGGATGATCCCAGAGGTGATGAGGTCATGGATAGTGTTGGAGATGATGGTTTGGTGCTTGGGGGTGGGGTCATGAGCAAGGGGGCAGTAGGAGGTGGTGTCGGAGAGTTGGCGTTTGGCCTCGGCAATGTAGAGGTCAGTGCGCCATACTACCACTGCGCCTCCCTTGTCTGCGGTTTTGATGGTGAGGTTGTCTTATGAGCAAAGGCTAACAGGTTGCAACTCTACTCAATGGAATGTAGAAAAATGAGAGGTGATTTCATTTTACCATACAGGATTCTTAAGGAGTTTGAGAAGGTAAAGGCTGGAGATTATATCCCCTAATGGGAGGGTTTAGAACCAGAGGGCATAGTCTCTGAACTAAAATGGTTCCAATTTAAGATTGAGATGAGGAGTTGTTTCTTCTCTCAGAAGGTTGAGTGTCTTTAGAACTCATTATCATAGTGAGTTGTGGGTGAAGAATCCTTGTGTATATTTAAGGCTGAGATAGATTCTTGATCAGTGAGGGAATTAAGGGTTACAGGGAAACATCAAGAAAATGGAATTGAGGAATGTTGGATCAGCCATAAACTTATTAAATGGTAAAGTCGGCTTGAACAGCCTAATTCTGTTCTTCTTTATGTTCCTAAGGTCTATACAGTTCTGACTTAAACTTAACCTCCCTGCTGTTATAATCAATGCTCACTGATAAGACAAGTGTTCCATAGGCCTCCTTAACCATCCTATTAACCTGCCCTGTATTCTATAAGTTCCCTCTGTTCCTGAGCCTCCTAATTTCCTTCCATTCATTGAGGACACTGTCTTATTACTTATTCTGAAGTGCATCATCTCGCGCTTAGTGTCAAATTCTGTCACTGATCTGCCCACCTGACCAATTTGACTGCATTATCCTGAATGCCAAGATCTTCTTCCTCACTGTAAACTCTGACCAATCTTTGTGTTGTCTCAAACTTACTTATTATCTACCCCAAGCTCTCTTCTACATAGTTTATATATTCCTCCACACTAACCCCTGTGATGTACCACTGGACACCAACTTCCAATCACACAGACAATCTTCTGTCACCACTGTCTCCTGTCACTAAGCCAATTTGGATCCAACCCCGCCCACAGTCGATGCCGACGGAACCCCGCCCACAGCTGAGGACCACATCGCTCCGCCCACAGCCTCCACAGCCAGCAACCTCAGAGAAGACAGCCACACTGACACCTGCCGAATCTTCGCCATCCCCGCAGACCTCCCACTGACTGAGGACGAGCGGTCAGTCCTAAGCAAGGGGCTCACCTTTGTCCCCCTCCACCCACAGATCAACGAATACCAGTTACGTTTGGACATCGAGCAGTTTTTCCACCACCTTCGCCTCCACGCTTACTTCTTTAACCGGGAGCCTAACCCTCCCTCCACTGACCCCTTCACCCGCCTCCAACACAAGGCCTCTTCCTGGACACCACTCCCTTGACCTCTTTATTTCCAACTGCTGTCGAGACATGAACCGCCTCAACCTCTCCACCCCTCTCACCCACTCCAACCTCTCCCCCACAGAATGGGCAGCCCTCCGCTCCCACCCAACCTCACCATCAAACCCGCAGTCAAGGGTGGCGCAGTGGTAGTATGGCGCACTGACCTCTACATTGCCGAGGCCAAATGCCAACTCTCTGACACCACCTCCTACCGCCCCCCTTGCTCATGACCCCACCCCCAAGCACCAAACCATCATCTCCAACACTATCCATTACTTCATCACCTCAGGGGACCTCCCACCCACAGCCTCCAACCTCATTGTTCCCCAACCTTGCATGGCCCGTTTCTATCTCCTTCCCAAAATCCACAAACCTGCCTGCCCTGGTCGACCCACTGTCTCAGCCTGTTCCTGCCCCACCGAACTCATCTCCACCTATCTGGACTCCATTTTCTCCCCTTTGGTCCAGGAACTCCCTACCTACGTCCGTGACACCACCCACGCCCTCCACCTCCTCCAGGACTTCCTCATTTTCACCATGGACGTCCAGTCCCTATGCACCTGTATTCCTCATGCAGATGGCCTCAAGGCCCTCCGCTTTTTCCTGTCCTGCAGGCCCGACCAATCCCCCTCCACCGACACCCTCATCCGCCTAGCCGAACTCGTCCTCGCCCTCAACATCTTCTCTTTAGATTCCTCCCACTTCCTACACAGGGGGTGGCCATGGGTACCCACATGGGCCCAACCTAGGCCTGTGTCTTTGTAGGTTACTTGGAACAGTCCCTCTTCCGCACCTACACAAGCCCCAAACCCCACCTCTTCCTCCGTTACATTGACGACTGTATCAGCGCCACCTCTTGCTCCCCAGAGGAGCTTGAACAGTTCATCCACTTCAACACCTTCCACCCCAACCTCAAGTTCACCTGGGCCATCTCCAACACATCCCTCAACTTCCTGGACTTCTCAGTCTCCATCTCAGGTAACCAGCTAGAAAGTGATGTCCATTTCAAGCCCACTGACTCCCACAGCTACCTAGAATACACCTCCTCCCACCCTCCTGCAAAAATTCCATCCCCTATTCCCAATTCCTCCGCCTCCGTCGAATCTGCCCCCAGGATGAGGCATTCCACTCCCGCACATCCCAGATGTCCACGTTCTTCCAGGACCGCAACTTTCCCACCCACAGTGGTTGAGAACGCCCTTGACCGCGTCGCCGACAACACATCCCTCACATCCCGCCCCCGCCACAACCACCCCCAGAGGATCACCCTCATTCTCACACACCACCCCACCAACCTCCGGATACAACGCATCATCCTCCGACACTTCCACCATCTACAATCCGACCCCACCACCCAAGCCATTTTTCCATCCCCATCCTTGTCTGCCTTCCGGAGAGACCACTCTCTCCATGACTCCCTTGTCCGCTCCACACTCCCCTCCAACCCCATCACATCCGGCACCTTCCACTGCAACCGCAGGAAGTGCTACACTTACCCCCACACCTCCTCCCTCAACGCTATCCCAGGCCCCAAGATGATTTTCCATATCAAGGAGATGTTCACCTGCACATCTGCCAATGTGGTATATTGTATCCATTGTACCCGGTGTGGCATCCTCTACATTGGGGAAACCAAGTGGAGGCTTGGGGACTGCTTTGCAGAACACCTCCGCTTGGTTCGCAATAAACAACTGCACCTCCCAGTCGCGAACCATTTTAACACCCCCTCCCATTCCTCAGACTACATGTCCATTATGGACCTCCTGCAGTGCCACAATGATGCCACCCGAAGGTTGCAAGAACAGCAACTCATATTCCGCTTGGGAACCCTGCAGCCCAATGGTATCAATGTGGACTTCACAAGCTTCAAAATCTCCCCTTCCCCCACTGCATCCCAAAACCACCCCAGTTCTTCCCCTCCCCCCACTGCATCACAAAACCAGCCCAGCCTGTCTCTGCTTCCCTAACCTGTTCCTCCTCTCATCCATCCCTTCCTCCCACCTCAAGCCGCACCTCCATTTCCTACCTTCCACCTCATCCTGCCTCCTTGACCTGTCCGTCTTCCCTGGACTGACCTATCCCCTCCCTACCTCCTCACCTATACTGTCCTCTCTACCTATCTTCTTTTCTCTCCATCTTTGGTCCGCCTCCCCCTCGCTCCCTATTTATTCCAGTTCCCGCTCCCCATCCCCCTCTCTGATGAAGGGTCTAGGCCCGAAACATCAGCTTTTGTGCTCCTGAGATGTTGCTTGGCCTGCTGTGTTCATCCAGCACCACACTTTGTTATCTTGGATCCAGCCTGCCAAGTTTCCCTGGATCCCATGCGCTTTTAACTCCTTTATCAGTCTCCAATGCTGAAATCCGTATAAAACTATATCAACTGCATTACCCCTCATCTACACAACTGGTCCTGAATATTTCTAGATATCCAGCATTCCCTGGGCCTGTTACTTCTCCATTTCAGCTTAAAGTAACTTGGAGAAAAATGTCGCTGCTGGCCTGGAGTAGATGGGCCTGTTCCTTTTTGAGCACCTCCTACTGTCCTGCGGCAGATTTACCCTACTTTTGCCAGATTCTGCCTTATTTAAAATTCTGCCTTCCTCCAATTCAAATCACTTCTTTGCAGACCTGCTTTTTACATTTCCATAGCAAACTTAAAATAAATGGTGTTGTGGTCACTGTCACTAAAATACTCACCCCCACTGCCACCTCCAACATCTGTCTGGTTTTATTCCCCACCATTAAATCCAGGACTGCGCTCTCCCTTCTATTAATATAAAAAGTTCTTCTACAGATAACAAATCTGTGCCTTCATACTAAGATTATACCATTTATTGTTGGGGAAGTTGAAACCTAATTACTCTACTGTTATGTTTGCACACCTCAATGACTACATATCTGTTCAACTGCTCACTGACTGTTTGGGGCAGCCTATAATCATTAACAGTGTGACTGCCCACTTTTTAACTCCTAAACTCCATCCACAAAGCTTCCTTTTTCATTTGCTTCCAAACCTCCCTCCTTACTGCAATTACTAACCTCTTCATTAATAATACATCATCTCTTCTTTACTCTGTCCATTCCTGCTTGAAGATCCTGCACCCTGGAATGTTAAGTTGCCAGTTTCACCCCTTCTTCAACCGTGCCTTGGTTATCATATCATAATTCCACATGTCAAACCATGACCTTAACTTATTTGTCTCACCCGTTCCTAGCATTAGAGGTCACCCAGCCTCGCCTTATTCCCTCAAGGTCCAACATGTTCAAACTCCCTTGGCCTAGATTCCTTTTCTAAGGTTTTTTTTTAAAATTCATTTTTTGTGGAATGTTTTGTTGCCTGCCCCTAGTTGCCCTCAGGAAGGTGGTAGTAGGCTGCCTTCTTGAACTGCTGCAGCTTACTTGCTGTGGGTTGAATGGCTCATTGCCTTGGAGGGGAACTTGAAGGCAGTGGTGTTCCTATGAAGCTGCTATCCTTGTCCTTCAGATGGAAGTGGTCGTGGTTGTGGAGGATACTGTCTGAGGATCTTTGGTGAATTTCTGGAGTCCATCTTGTAGATAGCACACACAACTACTGTGCCACTATTGTCCTTTCACACTGTGTCCCCTGCCCCTGCTGAACTAGTTTAAATTCCTCCCAACAGCACTAAAACTTTCCCACAAGTAGGTTGGTCTCATTCTGGTTCAGGTGCAGACCAACTGCTTCGAGGTCCCACCTTCCTCAGAAATGGTCCCAATGGTCCAAGAATCTAAAACCCTCTCTGCTGCACCAATTCTTGAGCCACACATATGGATGTCACAAGATGGTGCCAAAGTCAGAAGTCACACAACACTAGGTTACAGTCCAACTGGTTTATTTGAAATCGCAAGCCTCTTTGTCAGGTGAAGTGCCAAGATGGTGCCTGTAGTAGAAACAAAGAATACAGAAGCATTGTCTGCCACTAGCTTAAAAATAAGCTATTTTAGCCATTATCCAAGATAGCATTGGCACAGTAGCTAGTCGGAGCCCATCTACTCTAGGCTGGCAGCCATCATTTTCTCCAAGTTACTTTTAGTCTTTTTTTTTTCTCCTTTCTTCATCATCTTTGGGGCCAGAACGGTGTCGACAGGATGGTGCTTGCAGCGTCAGTGACGTGGACCAGAACTCCTGGCAGCGGCAGTGGTAGTGGTGTCTGTAACCTGGAATGTCAGCAACAGTAGGCCTAAAGCCTAGACATCATCAGTACTGCCCAGAGGAGGGATTCCTGCAGGCGGTATGCCCAGAGCACGGTTGCTTGGCGGCTGCGGTTCCTGGGGTGGGGACTCCTGGCAGCACTAAGCCTGGAGCCTGGCCTCTTGATGGGCCAGTGCCTGGGGCAAAGACTCCTGATGGGGTTAGGCTTGGAGCCTGGACTCTTGGCAGTGACAGCAAGGCAGCTACAGCAGCAGAGCCAGGGTCTCCTGGAGCATCGTGTCGTCATGACTGTTTCCAGAAGAGGACTCACTGAGGACCAGAACGTCATGCAAAAGCCCTGAAGCCGTGCTTGAGACCCCAATTTGAACTGAAGATGAACTCTCATTGAAGTAATTTCTTTTTACCCTCATTGTACCTCAAAAAACTGCCAGATCATGGTGACAAAACACTTCTCGCTGTATTTTCAAGATACATGTGACAATAAATAAATAAACCATTCAAAAGGGACCAGCAGCAGCCAGAGTTCAAAACTAAAGGGGTAAGCCAGACTAAGAAACCTCAGAATGGGTTGACCACAGTAGCATGCAAAAATGGCAATGCTCTAGACACTGAACTGTGGAGAAAGACCTTCAGTCATCCACATTAACGATCCTCCATTAGCAGCGGAAGGTACCCAATAGCAATCTGAACACTGGACTGAACAACATGCTCCAGGTGAGCCACATAATGTGTTTTAATCCACCTACAATTTTTACAGATACTCAAGGTTCCAAGTTGAGCTTGCCATTGGTGGAGCTGCCTTATCGGGTACAGAAATTAAAGGACAACAGCAGAAACCAGTTCACCACATTAAAAAGTGCCAGCCAACACTTTACAAGTTCACTCAATTTGACAGGATATGGAGATGCTGGTGTTGGGCTGGGGTGGACAAATTCAGAAGTCACATAACACAAAGTTATAGTCCAACAGATTTATTTAAAATCACAAGCTTTCAGAGCCCTGGTCCTTTCTAGGTGAAGTGGCAAAGCAGCAGATCACCTGACAGAGTAGCAGAACTCCAAAACCTTGTGATTTTAAATAAACCCTTTAGACTATAATCTGATGCTGAGAGACTTCTCGATTTGACAGGAAGGCGGCTCTACCCTGGAAAGTTACACCTACAATTATGGTGCTCCTTGTTCATGTGAATACTAGGAAATAAACAAGATACACTGTTTAAAAGGCATATCTTCGTACAGAAATCTGACTTATCGGTGAAATTAACAACTAGGATCACCAACGCTGGAATACAGAAATTGCCACCGCATCCAGCACACATCCTAAGTTATACACAGGGGCTGCTGCCACTGTTTTGTCAGATAGCCTTACATGGCTAAGAGAGGCTACCCTTCCAGGTAATTATCCAGCCAAGTAAAAGGCCAGTTTTAGGAAATGTAATCACAACTAGGTATATTCGCCACTTAACAGGATATTCCGGACAACTTCCAAACTCATCTTTAAGGCATTTGTAGTTTTCAGCCAGCCAGCTTGAGTGAATTTGGACAACACTTCCCCTGTCTATTTAGAGGCATAGGAAAACCCAGTATTGTGTATCATATCACGCTCAAAGCAGATGCCAAATTCATCTGTTTCTTCATGCCCGGAAAGTCCCACATTCACGTAGGATCAAGTTAATAGCAGTAACAGCACATTTTTCATTGAACGTAACATCTGTTTGCTGCAAACTCCAAATTGTTGACAATGCTCATAACAAGGGAGATGATGGCCTAGTGGCATTGCCACTGGACTAGTAATCCGGGAATCTGTCCGTGACATGATAGAAGTTGGATTCAATAAAAACCTGGAACCAGAAGTCTAATGATGACCATGAAATTGCAGTTGATAACTATGAAAACTGATCTGGTTCACTAACGCCCTTTAGAGAAGGAAAATCAGCCTATATGTACAGTTCATTCTTAACTTTCCCCTGAAATGTCCTACCAAACTACTCTGTTGCAGCAACTGCTAGAAAGGAAATTATTAACAGAACCAAGAAATTCTCCCCACACCTATCTACCTTCTGTAGGGACCACTCTCTCCACAACTCCCTTGTCTGCTCCACACCAGCCCTACCACCCCCAACACCTTTCTCTGCAACCACAGGAAGTGCTACACCTGTGCCTAAACACCCCCCCCCCCCCCCCCCCCCCACCTCCATCCAAGGCACCAAACAAACCTGTCATATAAAGCAAGAGGGTCACCTGCATAACCGTCAATGTGGCCTATTGTATCTGCTACTCCCGATGTGGCCCCGGTGAGACCAAGCGGAGGCTCGGAGATCGCTTTGTAGAGCGCATGCGCTCTGTTTGTGACAAACGATTACACCTTCCAGTCACAAACCATTTCAACTCCTCCTCCCACTCCCTGGGCCTCCTCCAGTATTACAATGAAGCCACGCGAAACTGGAGGAGCAGCACCTAATATTCCACCTTGGGAGCCTACAGCCCAATGGCCTAAACTTAGATTCCACCAGTTTCAAAATCTCCCCACCCCCCAGCCTCATCCCACAACCAACCCTTCCTTTCAACCCCGCCTCCTTGATCTGACATGACCTGTCCATCTTGTCTCCCACCTATCTGCACCTCCCACCTCACTGACCAATCCCCACCACAGCCTACCTGCATTCATCTATCACCATCCCACCTATTTTCCCCAGCCCCAACCCCTCCCCCTATTTTGGAGCTCCCTTCCCCTATTTCTGAACTAGGGTCCCGACCCGAAATGTCAACTTTCCTACTGCTCTGATGCTGCCTGGCCTGCTGTGTACCTCCAGCTCCACACTATGTTTGCTCTGACTCCACCTTCGGCAGTTTTTACTATTTCTAAGTGAACCATAACTGGTAGGTGAGCTTAAGCAGAGGTGGCAGCACAATGGCACTTATTCAAGTAGAAGCTGCACAAAGAGTCCTCGCGCTTTACTCCAGATTCACAAATTCTCATGGGTCCAGGTCAAATACGAACAAGGAAATCTCTTGCTCAATACCATGTAACACCCCCATGAGCAGCCCCACCTATACCTAAAAATGAGGTATCAACCTGCTGAAGCTATAATGTGCCAAATAACACAAGCAAACAGAGCTAAGCAATTCCATAATGAATGGATCAGAGCTAAGCTCTGAAGTCTTGCTGCATTTGGTTGTGAATGGTGGTGACACTCCACAAATATCCTCATCGTCTCAAATGGAGGAGCCCAGCACATCAATGCAATGTAACTATTGATTGAAAACAGCAAATGGAAAGTACCAAATTACTTCTACCATTGTCTGTTAAAAGAAATAGGTAAATTGCTGACGCCCTTACTATAATCTTTCAATTATGAACAAAATCAGGAATTGTAGCTTTGTAATGCAAAAAATGCAAATAAAAGCAAGAACAGGCTATTCAGCCTATTGCACTAGATCAGATAGAAGGGAGGAAGTATGTGACCTACAGATCTGTAGTTTCAACAGTTATGGGAAATTACTGGAATACATTATGAGATATAGAAGGTAAGACACGAGGTAAACATATGGTAGGAACTTCCAATGCTGGAGAATCTGAGATAACACGGTGTGAAGCTAGATGAACATAGCAGGTCAAGCAGCAGAGGAGCAGGAAAACTTGATGTTTCGGGTCGGGACCCTTCTTCTGACTCCACCTTCGGCAGTTTTTACTATCTCTAAGTGAACCATCACTGATAAGTGAGTTTAAGCAGAGGTGGCAGCACAATGGCACTTATTCAAGTAGAAGCTGCACAAAGAGTCCTCATGCTTGACTCCAAATTCACGAACTCTCATGGGTCAAGGTCAAATAGGAACAAGGACCCTTCTGAAGAAGAGTCCCGACGCAAAACGTAAAGCTTTCCTGCTTCTCTGATGCTGCTTGGCCTGCTTTGTTCATCCAGCTTCATACAGTGTTATCTCAGGTAAATATATGGGTTTGGTTGGGATAAGAAGTAAAAATATAAATCTAAAACACAAACACAATCTGCCTTAAACTCTCCCGTTTCCATTATTAATGGAGGTGGAATAACATCATGACCAACCTGTATTCATGCTAGCTTGATCAGTGAGATCTTTTACAAAGATAGTGTGTCCATTTTTACATGTTTACATTTATTGGATACTCCATGGATTGGGAAAAGGGGGAATGATGGGACTGTGTGCATAAGGAATGCAGCACAAGGGTTTACTCCAGGTCCAAAAAGCTTAGAATGGAGCCAAAACGCACACAACCCCAACCACAAACAATTTCTTATATTATCCTCATCTCATTTCAGAATCAACCTCCCTCAACCCCAGCCTGTCAGCTGTGCAACCGAAAAACCTACCAGAAAAGCTGTAGCATCTTCTGTGGCCTTGCTCATCGTACAGGCAGACAACCATAGCAATCAGGCTGGCTTCCAGACAGGAATTCTACTGAAAATATCTTCATGTCCATTCTAGGAACAGTCCGCAAATGAATATATTCTATGACCAATGACTCCCATAGCCTTGGATACACCACTTCCCATCCTGCTACATGAAACAACTCTCTTCCATTTGACATAACTCTTCTTCAACCAATGATTTGCTGTACGTCCATCACATTTTCTGTTACTTGTTAGCATTTTAGTTGAACATGAAACAAATATCAATATTTCATTCTCACAATTTAATAAGCAGAAATCAAATAAATGCTTACTTATGGTGATACCACTGAACAACTTTTACAATGTTATTCATTTCATTAAATGTCTCTCAATTATGCTATTCAAACCACTGGATAACCTGTCTACGACTATTTATTAACAGGATACTCAATATTTAAATTACTAAATCATTAAGTTAGTATGCAGGTACAGCAAGTGACTGAGAAAGCAAGGAACGGGGGCATATTTTGCAACTGTTCTACTTGTAGAAGGCAAGGTAGCTGTACAAGGTTATGGGATACAGTATCGGTATCCTTATTTAGGAAAGAGCATATCGCACTAGCAACAATGCATAAAAGCTTCATTCAACTGATTCTGGGATGGGGACATTATGAGGAAAGATTACACAGTGGCTTGGTTTGTTACAATGCTTTGTATCCACTGGCATTTAGTAGGAATAGGGAGTGATACCCCTGAAACATAAAGGTATGAGGGAATTTGACTGTGTTGATGTAGAAAGGATACTCCCAATGTGCGACAGAATGGAAAAACAAGAGACACAATTTCAAAATAAGTCGTCTCCCATATGGTGGAAATGAGGAGACATTCCCCTCCCCCCCCCACCCCGAGTGTCATGTCTCTGGAATTCACGTAGTCAGAGAATAGTGAAGGTACAAGCACTGAATATTTTTAAGGCAGAGATAGACTTTTGACTAGCAAGGGAAATCGAAGGGATATCAAAGGGATATGAGGCCACAATTGGATTAACCACAATCTTACTGAAAGGTGCTGCAGACTCATGGAGCTGAAAGGCTAACTCCTGCTCCTAAATTTATATCTCTGAAAATGGTTGGTCATTCTGGAATTGCAGTCATACTCACTGATTTGGCAAATTAATTTGTTCAGTAGCTTATGTACAACTGAGAGTTAGAAATGGGACTTCATAATCAATCCAATCTGAAGAATGTTGAGTTCGAAGAGCTAAGGACTCTTTTGCTTTCTATGAGGAGATTTAACTGTACACATCTGAAAGAAACCATACCAGTTTACTCAAAGAGCTTTCAGCTCAAATATAACCAAGAAAAACAAGGGTGGTCAACTTGACATAAAAAGAAGTACATGTATTACATAATCAACTACAAAAACAGAAATTGCTAGGGAAACTTGGCAGGTCTGGCAGCATCTGCTGAGAGAAAGCAGGCTTTTTTTGTTTTGCTTTTAACTTTTAAAATGCCTTGCCATGTCTCACAAACCACTTGACAACCACTTATAGAGGCAGTTTTGGACAAAGATCAAGTTCCAGTGAAATCCTTGATTGGGCAAATATCATGCAGGAAGTCAAATGGGTGAAACTTAGTCTTTGTGTATCCATTTTGTCTGTAAAATAAAGCTCCTGTCAGCTATGGCTCATTTGGTAACACATTGTTCTAATCAGGTGATGTGGATTCTAGACCTACTCTCCCGACCTTAGCACACAAAAAAATCTAAGCTGACATCAGTGTGATACTGAGGGAGTGGTGAACCTTCAAGTAAGATGTTAAACCAAGACCCTATGTAGATGTCAAAAATCCCACACCATTATTTTAAGAAACAGCGGAGTTCTCCCAATACCCTATCCTAGATTTACACCATGGCCAAAATCATTTAAAAAATTGCTTGTTAATTACTGGAAATGCTGAAATACACAAGAGGTTTAGCAGCATGTGAAGAGGACAGAACAATATTAACTCTGCTTCTCTCTTCACCTGCTGTCAGTTTTGCTAGTATTCCCATCATTTTCCGTCTTTTTTAAAAAAAACAGTTTTCTAGCGTCATTATTTTGCTTTTAAACCATTTGTTCATTATCTGGTTGCTGTTTGTAGGCTGTAAGATCAGAAGAAATAAGATTGGCAGGCACTTCGGCCCTTTAAGGTACTTGCGAAGATTTATAGCTTGGGTTGGGGGTGAGGTTAATGACTTGCCTGCTGGGCTAGCTGGTTACAGTTTAGATATTTTGTCACCATGCTAGGTAACATCATCAGTGAGGCCTCTGATGAAGCTATATTGTTATACTCCTCTTAGTATTTATATGATTTGGTCTGTTGGGATGTTTTGTGTCACTTCTGGTTCTTTTTTGCAAGGGTAGCGAGATCTAATTCCCATGTTTATTAATTGCATTACAGGTAGAGAACCAGGCCTCTAGGAATTCCTGTGTGTGTCTCTGGTTGGCTTGAGCCAGGATGGTCATGTTATCCCAGTTAAGTTGATGGCCTTCACTGTCCAAGTCTAATGAAATGAGGGAAATTTAACGTGTCATTTCGCGGAGAGCTAGTGGTCGTGTATTCTAATGGTTACTTTCCTTCCTGTCTGGCAGTTGTAATGTTTTTGGCAGTCATTGCACGGTATTTTGTACATTACGTTGCTCCTGCATGTTATGGGTTCTTTGGTCGTTGTAAGTGTTGTTGTAGTGTGGCTGTGGATTTGTGTGCTATCCCAATTCCTAATGGTGGTAAAAGTCTCGTTGTCAGTTCCAGTATGTTCTTGAAATATGGTAGTGTGGCCAGCATATTAGGTCCTTTTGGCGTTGTCTATCTAGTAGGCATGAAATTGGTGGGGTATCCATTGATCGCAAAGACCTTGTACAGGCGCTGTTCCTCCTTCTTGCGAAGTTCAGGTGTGTTGCAGTGGGTTGTGGCCCATTAAAATTTGTGGACGTTGGGGTTACTGCTTTGGAAATGGAGGATTTAGTCACTGTCGGTTGCCTTCCTATGTACTGTGGCTTGGAATTCCCCATTCATCATTCATTCTACCCCTGATGTCTAGGAATGGAAGTTGATTGTTGTTTTCCTCTTCTCTTTTGAATTTGATCCCGGTGAATATGTTATTGACGGAGTGGTGTGTTGAATTTCTAGAGGCCTGGTTCTCCACCATAATACAGTCAATAAACATGTGGAATTAGACCCCATACACAAACCCTTGCAAAAGAGATCCAGAAATGACACAAAGCACCTTACAGACCAGATCATTATAAATACTAAGCAAAGTTGAATAACATCATTTCATTCGAGGCTGCACTGATGATGTTACCTAGCATGGTGACAAAACATGTAAACTATAACCAGCCAGCTCGGTACACAAGTCAACAACCTCAGGCATTCAGCGTCTTTGGCTTCTATCGTTCAATATGTCTGTTGCCGTGTTTCCTTTGGGATATCCTCAGCTATACGTAATTGAAAGTCTTTATTTTCTTAATGTTAGTTATTATCGTGCTAATTTTAGTTTTGAAAATTGCTGGCAAGAGCACAATTAAACATGACAACATCTGAAGGAAGAAATTAATTTCTTCAGCAATATCATGAACTGAACTTAACAGCCTTGCTCGGAATCTTGTGAAGCTATGATACATTCATACAGATATACTTTATTCCTGGAGAACACAATTTTCAGCCACTTGAATAGTATTACTTTGGAAGATAAGGCAGAACATTTCTCAACTACTTTGGACTAGCAAATTTAGGACATAGTTGAACGAGGATTCAGTTAACATGGACTGATGCACTGAATGATTGGTAACACAAGTCTTTTTGCTGGGAAAATATATTTAGCAAGTCTTTTTCATCAACTCTATCTGAAGATATCTACACTCGCTAGTCAGGTATGAAACAGAAAAAAGTTTTAACAGAGACTCGAGCATTTCTGACAAAAGCAGTAAATCTCATGACACCTTTCAGGCCTTTTAGTTCAGTCTGAAATGGGTTTATTATATTAAATGTTGTTTCTGTTATAATTCAGTTTGTTCAGCTTACTTGTTTCAAGATCAACTCAAAAACCTAGGTATTTTTATTAATCTACATACATATGTGCCCAGCAAGAACCTATAACCAGTAGTAAAAACAAGTGCCACCATCATTTTATATATCAATTAAGAAAATGCAACATTAATACAGTAGCTAAGCAGTAGGCTAGACCCATAACAGTACAGTTAAATAGCAATTCTGTATGTCAAAAATCTGAACCAGAAGACTTTTTGATCAGGAATCTAGCACTTAGTACAGTATTATCTTCTACATTAGGTACAATTTTATGAACTTGAGAAACAACCAATTTACTTCCATTTTTTAATAATTCAAACAGTTAATGATGGGTGATTAGCACACAAGGCACACTTCCAGCAAGGTTTCTTTTGTCATAGGATGTCAGTTTAATCAACATAGAAAAACTAGATTTCGTACCTTTACAAGCAAACTATTCAGAGACACAGCACTGATTTGACACAGTCCAAAAGTGATGGCTACTTAGTGCAAAACAATAAATGTTGAGGTCAGATCCTCTACATTTATGCTTTTTGAATCACAGCACTACATCTTGGGTCGCCAGCCACTGATGAACTGCAAAAGCTTCTTAATTTGGAGTTTGCTAAGCTTAAAGTCTTCAGACAAGATTTCCTCTGTCAGCTGTACAAGTAAATTTCCATCAATTTTTTCCATCACAAAGAGTGACACAATCTCTTCAGGGAGACCAATAAATTGCAGGCACTTTGACACCTCTTCAATAGACAGTCCACTAAGGTCAGATGGCGGCTGCCAGGGGGATCCATCACCACATGAACGTGCTAATTGCAGATAAGGAGAAGGAGGAGGAGGAGGAATAGAAAATAAACCCAGTGTACCTTTGTTACCAAAATTTACATCAGGTAGATCTGTTGAGCAAATCCATGGCTTGTCCTCAGCCCCATCTATAGTTGATGGCAGAAACCGTGATTCTAGGCCAACTAATTCCTCAGTGAGCTTTAATGGACGTGGTGGTAAGGTGGGGCATGACTGACTTTGTTGGACGATATCTGCTAAAGGTTTTTCTCCATAGCCATCTGAGGAATAGCTTGTAGATCTTGGGCAGCCAGTCAGAGTAAAATGGAATTTTCCATTCTTGGATTGTTGCTGCTTATTAATTGGAAACTCTTCACAGCCCCCAGCACACTCAATGCTACCATACTGAAACAGTACTGGGACTATGTTCTTTGGAGTACTTGGCATTTTGTGACGTGGATAACTGTAGTAACTTCTGTGTTCACATAAAAAATCACAACCATCTTGGTCAACATCCCCGTAACGTTGGTTTGGCCACGATGAACGATTTGAAGGGCAGTCCAACAAGGGGCTTCTGAGGGGGAGTTTAGCTCCACTCTCCAAAGCATTAGAGTCGATCCAGTTACAAGGGTAACAGGAAACTGAGGAATGCTTCTCATTAGGCGGAGGTGCATCATTTTCTGTGGCACCACTGTAAACAAAGTAAATCATTTTAAGAACTTCAAAATCCAGTATTACCCTCCTGTAGCAGACTCTTTCCTCTAAACTGAAGTTATCCAGGTGACAGCCAAACTCAAATTAACACATTCAAGCAATGTAAGAACTGTAAAAGGTGAACATTAAGCTTCAAGTGCAATGTTGAAACAATTTATCACATTTAATGACAGATGACAGAAGACTACAGTTAGAATGAAATATTAGAAGAAACAATAAAACATGATTTTAGAAACATAAAAATCAGTAGAAGCCCCTAAGCATAAAACACAATTTGTGACTAACTAACACACATTTCAATTACAGCGAAACAACGTTGAACAATTCAGCTCTGTTTCACTAATGAAGTTGTTATCTAGTCTAATCAGGTTGTTCACTTACATACAGGCTTTGGGAAAATTGGGAAATGTCGGGATGGATCAGAAAGACAGTGCAAAATATTTGGACTTAGGCACAGTGAGTAAGATATCAAAATTGCATGATAATACATAATTGTCAAAAAACTCTGTAGTAGACTGAAGAATAAACAGATTAGCTGAATAAATGAACTGGTAACAGAGCGACGTATTGCAGAAAATTACAATGGTGCATTTGGTTTAAGAGAAAAATAAACTCAGTGGAAAGATTTTGAAAAAATGTAATAAATGATGAACTGGTGTTTCAAATATTTCCTTGAAATCATGCACAAGGTAAAATCATTAAAATGTACATTTGATCATTTTTAAGTAGGAAAATGAAGAGGCGGTAATAAATTTGCTTAAAGCGCCAATATTCATGACAGTTAGAATGTTGTGTGTGGTTTAGCGTGTCTGTTTACAGTGCATACAAGTTAAACTCATGAAAAAGTTGAGAGAATAACAAAGTTAGAGCCTGGAAACATTGCTGAGATGGACTAACTGAGGCAGAGGATATTGTTCTGTTTTTGGAGATAAAAAAGAGAAAGGTAGATAAACATTTGAAACTTATTATTAATATTCACTTCAGTTATTTTTGGGGAAGTACTTCTGCACCTGTCTATTCTAAATTGGAGTCTTCAAAAATAGTCTAACTCAGATTTCACAGATAGTGAGAAGAATAGTAAAAATACTGTAACAATACAAATTGCTGGAGAAAGTCAGCAGGTCTGGCATCCGTACAGAGAAAACAAACAGCTAACTTTTTGGGTCTGGTGACGCTTCATTTTTCCACAGATGCTGTCAGACCTGCTGAGTGTCTCCAGCAACTTCTATTTTTGTTTCAGATCTCATGCATCTTTGGTTCATGAAATCATAGCATGCGTACAGTGTGAAATCAGGCCATTTGGCCTATCGTATCCACAACAACCCTCTGAAAAGCATCCTACCCAGACTCACCTCTCACCATATCCCCGGATACTACGGGCGATTTTGCATGGCCAATCCACCTAGCGCGCACATCCTTGTAAAGTGGGAAGAAACCAGAGCACCCAGAAAAAACCCAAGCAAGACACGGGGAGAATGTGCAAACTTCACCCAGACAGTTACCCAAAGGTGGAATTGAACCTGTGTCCCTGGTGCTGAGAGACAGCAGTGCTAACCACTGGGTCACTATGCCTTTGCTCTAGTTTTGTTTTATTTTAGGAAGTAAAATACTGTTATGGTCTAGTGTAGCACAGCAAATGTGCTATTCTCTACTTTTATAAAATAATTCATTGGATATGGGCAGTGCTGGACAGACCAACTTACATTGCCCACTCATAGCTGCCTTCAAAATGTGGTGGTGAGCTGCCTTCTTGAACTGCTGTCAGTTTTGTATTGGTTCACCTATAATGCAATTAGGGAGGGAGTTCCAGGATTTGGAAGCAGCATTGTTAAAAGGCCAGCGACATATTTCCAAGTCAGGATGGCAAGCAAATAGCTTTTGCTTTGCCCTGGATGGTGTCAGACTTTGAGTGTTGTTGGAGCTGCACACATCCAGGACATGGGCCTTGTACACGATGGACAGGCTTTGCAGAGTCAGGTGGGGATTCACTTACTGCAGGATTCTGACCTGTTCTTGCAGTCAAAGCATTTATATGGCCAGTCCAGTTCTGATTCTTACTAGTGACAATGTAGCGTAAATGCTACGATAAAATCTAGCATGTCAACTACTCACTTGAGCTTTATCTACCAAACAAATGTATTAAGCAATAAAATAAGTCACAGTCTAGTACAGCATTATTTCTTTGCCTTCCAATGAGAAAGCTAAAGTGAGAGCACCAGACGAACCTGGCACTTGAAACAAAGTGGATAAGTTATCTGCCTGGGTACATTATAAACTAAGATACATATTGAAATAAGGCAGAGGAATCTCTGGGGCACTGAAATGGGGACTCACTTGAGGACAGTCTAACAAGTTGGAAACCACCAAGGTATTCAAAATAAGCCTCAAAAATGTAATAGGCATATTATTTGTAGATAATTGTATAAAAATATTTTATTTCTACTAGAATTGCAATTGATTTTTTTTAAGGGACATACCTTTAATGGCATGTTTACAAATATAAACTGAAAAACAGTATTAACAATTTGTAACTTCATTACTTCCACATGGGCCCTCAGGTACTAACATTTGGTTGGCTCACAGTTTAGCAGTGCTGATTCTCAACAGATGTGGCATTGGGGAAATAATTTCCCAAACTTTAAATTCTTAACAGGGAGACATTCACTAAGATAAAAAGCAAACTGACCCGGGGACGGTTCTCACACAACCACTGAAAGCGTGTAAAGATTCCCCAGGGAAGAGAAAAAAATTACATTAAAATGTCAACTTTGAACAGCACAGTGTTATATTAACTCCTGCCTCGATAAAAAAGGAAAATGCCTTGGTAGAGTAGTCAGAGAATTTGAAACCAGTAATTTTAAACCTGTTTCGTTTAAGATGTTTCATTGTGTTTCATAAGGGCCACCACGTGCAACATGATGATACATCAGAATTAAGAATAACTGAATCAAAAGGAGGATGTGCACCCTCCTTGTTGAAACAAATGTGCAAAGATTTCACAGTTGCATGTTATGCTGAACAGTACCTATTTTCCCTAACAAAATACAGCCAGAAAAGGGTCAATTTTGCACAACCATTATATAGGGGTCCAAATTTATTTTACAGATCTTTAGTTTAAAGCCTTCAAACAGGACAATCCCCAACAGGGAGCATGCCATAACTCATTTCATGATCCATAATTTAAATTATTTGTACATTTTTCCAGTCTTTCTTAATCCAAAGCTCAAAGCTGAAGTCAGATCAAGCTGCCACTTTATATAAAGCACTTCGTAATAATTTCTTACATGTTGTGCAATCCAGAAGAATAGTAAGATAGTGTAGGGCTCGGAGATCGTGCCTGTTGGCGTATTTGTCGAGGAGGAATTGATGGACTCTGAGAGGATGGCTTGGAATTCCGTGGTGGGATTGGTGGAGCATTCAGAAGTCTGCATTCTTCTTTTACCTGACAATGGAAACAATACAAGTAACTGCCAAAAATTTGCAAAATAGAAGCTTTAAGAATTTAATATATTAGAAGCAGAGTTACTTTGTATTGGATGTGAGTTTGCAAACTCACATCCAGAACCTCAACCTGAGCTACAAATCTTCTCAAAACTCACTAGTTACTTTGTATAGTTGAAAATTATATAGAATCCTAATTCCAATGCTAGCATTGAAGAGGTAACAGATGCAATTTATATTGAATTTAGGATATTCATAAATCAATTTGTAAGTTGTACTGGCACATCAGTTTAACACGGTTAATGCTCAAATTTCTGCTTACTTTATTGTTTGTGCAGCTGACTAAACCAAAAATCATTACAGTTGTTTAATAAAATGGAACATGAAATGTTGAATTTAATGCTGAATTAGGTTTATTGTCACATGTACTCATGAATACAGTGAGAAGTTTACAAGTTGCCACTCACAAATGTCATCTTAGGTACAAAGGTACCTCGGTACAAGGTAGAAAAATAAAAAGAAGTTATAAAGTTAGACAGTTAAACATTACAGTTCTTCTTACAAAAAAGTAGACAAGCAAAAAAACACAGTTCAACACCACAGTCCATAATTGCTTGGCTCTCACTCTTTATGAGGGTTCAACCTTGCCACTGCCTTGGGCTGCCTGCTCTTGCTGTCACCGCCAGCCACCCCGGGCTACCTGCTGTCGTTGCCAGTCACCCCGGGCTAACTCTCCCGCTCTCTCTGCCGGCTGCCCCGGGCTGTACGTTCCTGCCCTCGCCACCACTTGGGATGACTGCCAATGGCAGTAACCTCTACTGCAGCCACGATAGGCTCGCCCTCCCACTGCTGCACAAGCTCATACCTCACGTAAAATTAGAGATTAAACTAAGAAGAAAAAAGTGAAAGAAGAAAAAAAATGAAAGAAAAATAAAGTAAAAGTGACAAAAATAAAAAAAAATGACAAAAAAAAAGCAGTAAAAATCCTGAAAAGGGACCCGCATGCTGCACTGCTACTCCACTGGCCATCTTGAAGAGTGGAATTGATGAGATAGTTTTTGCATCCACAGTTTTCTGCACTAAGTACCCAACCTTAGCCACAAGTCAGAATAAATAAAGCAGTGTCTTACTCCTTTTCACACCGCAGCAAGAGGAAAATCAACTGGCTCATTTTCATTTCAGTGGCGTGAACAGGAATGAAGTGATTCACCTGGTAGTAAAAATGCATGTGCAGACTTAGCAGGGAAAGAAAATAACTTTGAACTAATAAATGCAATTACTCTCCATGAATTAAATCATGGGTACAAACAGAATAGTCATCAGGGGAGTGAACGTAATAGCTCAAGGTCTTGCAAATTATTCAGTTTAGTTGAAATGTGATGTCTTTAATTCCTAGATTTGAGGTAAAATCTCTGCTTAGTTCATTGAATTGAGTCAAGATAATAGACATGGAATCAAAATTACAAAACACGGAATGCCGTTGGCCCATTACAGGAAAAGAGTACAGACTCTTTTCTCATTAAATATATATTCCCTTGAACTTAAATAGAGTCTCCACAGGAAAAGTATCATGCCAAGAGTAGCAAACTGGAGGATTTGAGGAGTTTTAGAATCAAAAGATGACATATCACATTAAAAAAGCAGGAAAAAAATCATATGGCCCATCAAGCCTACTCTGCCACTTAACAAGCTCTTGGTTGATCTTGGTTTCAACTCTATTTTCTAATCAATTTTGATAGCCAGGATTTTTAGAGGACAACAATGGTTTCTCATATCAATGAAGAAATGTTCACAAACGCAGGAGGTACAGAATTTCAAACACCCAATCCTTTGAATGAAGAAATTCTCAGTCTAAAGCAAATGGGTGGATTAATGGAAGGACTCAAGTGATCTACTCTAAATTTTGTCCATTAACAAACTTGAGTGATTTGGTTTCTAAAGATGCAGCAGTGATGGGGAGGAGAGGCAGATTTCCTTACAGGGAAAAAATTGCAAGTTGTGTATTTATTACAAAATGCCATGGGTATTTTGCTAGTCTTCAAGTCACAGAGTTGTTAGAAATGTCAGGTTTTATAATTTGTTTATTTTAAACTGTTTTCATCGTTTCACGGATGTGGACATCATTGACTAGACCAGTATTTATTCCCATTCTAACTGCCCAGAGGCCAGTTAAGAATCAACTGTATTGCTGCAGGCCTGGGGTCACACCTATGTCAGGCCAAATAAGGATGATACCTGCCTGCTTGAAAGGACATTAATGAACAAGATAAGTTTTACTACAATTGACAGTGAGTACTTTTTATCATTAGACTAGATTTTTACTGAATTCAAATTTCACCATCTTCCACAGTGGCATTGGAAATCATGTCCACAGAACATTAGACTGGGGTTCTAGTTTACTAGTCCAATGAAATTACCACTTCACCACCACCCCAGCCCTGATTCAAAGACAGAACGAAGCTGTGGTCTACAGGACTGCTTATCAGCATTTCTAACTGGGTAGAAGGCCAAAGTGATTCACACTGACAAGGAATCTGGCTTTGAGAGAGGAAGAGTCCATAGACTCCACTGTAGGATCAAGTTGCAGGTTTTCTGAAAACATAAAATGACTCAGGATCAGTCTACAAGAATCCAAGAGGGCGAGTGTCAGGTGAGGGGATGAAATGGGAAGCGACCTGGGTGGGGGTTGCAAAGCTCACAACAGTATCACAGTACTGAGTTCTTGTGACACACTGGAAGTGTCCCCACCTTTAATCTGAGAGAGCTAGGTTCAAATCCCATCTGCTCCGCATTAATATCCTGTACAACCTCAACATAACAGCCCAACTCCTACATTCAAAGGTCTGAGCAATGAAAGTGATGCCTAATACCTTCTTATCCACAGTAACTATACGTGATGGAAACTTCAAACAATTATGTACCTGAACTCTAGGTCTTTGATTTGCAACACCACACAAGGCCCACACTTTTGATTACACTAGGGTGGCACAGTGGTTCAGTGGGTAGTACTGCTGCCTCACATCACCAGGGACCCGGGTTCGATTCAATTTTCAGGCGACTGCCTGTGTGGAGTTTGCATGTTCTCCTTGTGTCTGCGTGGATTTCCTCCAGGTGCTCTGGTTTCTTCCCATAGTCCGAAAGACATGCAGACTAGGTGGATTGGCCAGGCTAAATTGCCTGTAGTGTTCAGGGACGTGTAGATTAGGTGGTTTATAGGTGGTGACGGGTCTGAGTGGGATGCTCTGAGGGTCGGTGTGGACTTGTTGGGCCTAAGGACCTGAGTCCATACATAGATTCTGTGAATCTATGAAAGTCTTGCCTTTGCATTACTGAAATGCAGTGCATCATATATATATTCAAATTAAACTCCTTCTGCCACTGTTTAGCCCATTGACCCAACTGATCAAGATCTCTCTGTAATCTTAGATAACATTTTTCACTGTCCACTATACCACCAATATTGGTGTCCTCCGCAAGCTTACTAACGATGCTTCTATACTCTCATTGAAATATTTATATAAACGACAAACAAAAGTCGACACAGCACTGACTCCTGTGGAACACTGCTGGTTACAGGGCTCCCGTCTGAAAAACCCCTCCCCCATCACTCACTCTCTCTTGTTGTTAAGCCAATTTTGTATCCAATCGGCAAGCTCACACGTGTCACGTGATCTAACTTTAATAGTTAGACTACCTTGTCAAAGGCTTTACTAAAAGTCCAAGTAAACAACATTTATTGCTCTGTCCTCAATCTTCTTGGTTGGCTTTTTTTGAAGAAATAAAGTTTGAGAGATGATTTCCCTCACACGAAAGCATGCTGACTATCCCTAAATCAGCCCTTGCCTCTCAAAATGCATATAAATCCTATCTTTCAGAATCACTTGCAATGACTTTCCCACCACTGAAATCAGACTCTCAGGTCTATAATTCACAGGCTGCTTCTTACATTCCTCTTAAAGGCACAACATTAACCACTCTCCAATAATTCGGCACATCACCCATATTTATAGATGTTACAAATATGTCAAAGTGCCCTGCAATTTCCTCCCCAAGTTTGTACAAAGTCCTGGGATACACTTGATCAAGTCCCAGAGTTTTATCCACCTTTGTATTTTCTAAGGCCTTAAGCACTTCTTCCTCTGTAATGTGAACTGTATTCAAAACATCAATATTTGCATCTGAGTTTTCTAGCCTCTATTTCTTTTTCCATAGTAAAAACTGATGCAAAATATTAAACTAACATCTCTCCCATCTGCTGAGGTTCAACACAAAGATGACTTTGTAAGGTAGATTTGTAAAGTGTCTGATAACATGATTAGAAAATATTTCCAACATTAGATGTAATTTCACAAAGGGACAGCTTTTGTTAGACATTCCTGAATGTGTGAAAAATTACACTAATGATCAATTTAGGACTATGAGTTGCTCTCAGCATGATAACTTTGTCATTGCAGGGTTTTCCACAGCACAGAAAGAGGCCCTCCGGGCCTGCTGAATCTGTGCCAGTTAAAAACATTATAACCCCATTTTCCAGCATTTGGCCCATAGTCTTGAATGCCTTAACATTGCAAGTGCACATCTGAAGTACTTAAAACGTTAAGGGTTTCTGCCTGTACAAACCTTACAGCCAGTTTGGTCTAGATTCTCAACACTCTAGGTGAAAAATATATTTCTCACAATCCCTCTAAACCTCCTTAACCTTATATCTATGCCCCCAGTTAATTATCCCTCCACCAAGGGAAAGAGTTCCTTCCTGTCCATACCCCTCAGTTTTGACCATGTCCTCTCGCAGTCTACTCTGTTCAAAGAAAACAATCGTCAGGTGACTGTTTGGAGTTTGCACATTCTCCCCATGTCTGCGTGGGTTCTCTTGAGGGACTTTGGTTTCCTCCCACAGTCCAAAGATGTGCAAGATAAGTGGAGTGGCCAAGGTAAACTGCCCAGGGGCGTATGGGTTACAGAGGTAGGGAGGCGGGTGGGTCTGGGTGGCATGCTCTTTGGAGGGGTGGTGTGGAGTCAACGGGCCAAATGGCCTACTTCAACACTGTGAGGATTCTATGATTCACACCCTTCCTGTCACTAGTAAACATCAACCCAAAATAATCATTTAAACCTCTACCTGCATCCTCCAGCTCCAAGCACAAATTACTACTGTGGTTCTTAATGGGCCCTACTCATTCCCAAGTTTTTTTTAAAATCTATTTGTAAAATAACTTAAGATTTTCCTTCATCTTAGCTGCTATTATTTTTTCATGGCCCCCCTTTCTGCTTCCTGATTTCCTTTTTAAGTTTTCTTTAGCATATTCTGTACAAGGGCTTCCGTTGTTTTGAACCCTTGGCCTCCCTTTTCCTCTTTATTCAATCCTGTGTATCCTATACGATATCTAGGGTTCACTGGATTTGTTGGTCCCATCTTTTATCTATTGGAACATACTGGCCTTGTACTCTCCCTCTTACCTTCTTCAATGCATCTCACTGCTCTGATACAGATTCACCTTAAATTATCTACTCCCATTCCACTTTGGCAAATCATACCCGATCTTATTAAAATTGATCTTCCCCCAACTTTTTGATTTCAGCCCCCTCTATGACCTTTTCCATAACAATCTTGGATCTAAAAAAAAAGAGTAATGACTGCTTTCTCCCCTCACTGATATTCCAATCGCTTGTCCAACTTCTTATCTAAAATTACATTCAGGCTACCTCCTTTCTTGCATGGCCCTCTATGTATTGGTTTAAAAACATATTCACCTGGATGCATTTTAAGAACTCTGTTCCCTCTGAACCTTTCACATTGTGACCCCAGTTAATGTTGGGCAGGTTGAAATCCTTTATCATTATGCTATTACTGTTGCAAAATCTGAAATTGGTTACATGTCTGCTCTGCTATTTCTCACAGACTGTCATGGGTCTGATAGTACATGCCCAAAATTTGATTGCTCCCTTTTGGTTCTTGAGTTCTATCCATATGGCTTCATTTGAGAAGCCTTCTAAAATATCATGCCTCCTTACTGCTGAAATTAATTCCCTTATCAATAACCATTTCTTATCAATACAACACCCATTATTCTTTTTTTAAAAAAACTTCATTCCTGTTTGCCCAAAGACCCTGCATTCTGGAATACTGAGCTGCCAATCCTGCCCCCCCTCTGTCTCAGTCACTGCAATGACATCTATCTTACTCTGTGCCCCTAATTCAAGGGCCTTGTTAGGTTCTTGCCCTTTCCCTAACCATGCCAAACTCCCTACAATGTCTCATACAATTGACTTGTAGAATCCTTACAATGTGGAAGCAAGTCATTCGACCCATCAATTCCACACCAACCCTCTAAAGAGCATTTCACCCAGACCCACCCCATTTACCCTATCTCTGTAACCCTGCAATCCCCAGGGACAATCTACTTAACCTACACATTTTTGGGCTGTGGGAGGAAACCACAGCACCTACAGGAAATCCATGAGACACCTGGAGAATGTGCAAACTCCACAGACAGTCGACTGAGGATGGAATTGAACCCAGGTTCCTGGCACCGAGAGGCAGCAGTGCTAACTACTGAGCCACTGTGCCTCCTTAATGTCTATGCCTTCTTGACTCCTTTCTGTCTCTGCTAATTTTGGCAAATACTGTTTAACATTTTCTCTGGATCATAGCCCTTAGCACGTTGGTTTAAACTTGCTCAATAGCACTAACAAATCTGTCCACAAAGATGCTGGTCCCATTTCTGGCTCAGATGCAACCCACCTATTTTTAATGAGTATCATCATTCCCAAAAATGGTCCCAGTGCCCCAGAAACCTGAAGCCCTCTCTCCTGCACCATCTCTCCATTTACTTGGGCTAACCTCCTTGATCAATACTTATTGGCACTTGTGTGTATATTAGCTGCATATAATCAATATCCAGGGTGTGATTCTTTGCTGTCAGTAAGGACGTGTACACACCTTTTACCTGTTTCTACTTAACACAACAGATTGACAGCTATTCTGATTCATTTCTCAGGGCAATCTGTTGACTAATCAGAATCAATCTGTTTGGTTTAAACCTTTGAAACAAAGTTTAGCAGTTACTGTCAACTTGCATATTCTGTGTCAACACCTCTACAATCAAGGTCCACTTACTATCCAATCAGCACACTCCTCTTTTACAGTGTAAATACTGTTTTTCCTTGACACAAGTAGCTGTTGCAAAACATCCTGCTGTTTGCAAGATGAAACACCTTGACAAAACTCATCTTTCAGTTATACCACCAAATGAATATCCCAATAGGGCAGATAAATGAAGGGCAAATTTTTTTTATGCTCTCTTCATAAAACTTGTTGACCAGCTGTATAATTACAATGCTGTATTTGTTTTTTTTTGTAGAGATCATCTAAAGATACAAACAAAGTAGTGTGAGCTGTGAAATGCATAAATTTGACACCTTTGCTATTTTATTTCAGGAAACACCTCATCCTTCTGACAAAAGTTTTGTGTGCCCATTATTCAATTTTTTTGAGCATCTACTCATTGATGATTGGAAGTACTTCTAAATTAGTTAACAGTGTATAGAAACTTTTAATAAGTCTTAAGTTTAGACCAATTTAGTTAGAGTTTAAAATAATAATGCCTAATGAGTGCAAACCAAAACCCATGAAACTCATTATATCAGTGATAATGGGAACTGCAGATGCTGGAGAATCCAAGATAATAAAGTGTGAGGCTGGATGAACACAGCAGGCCCAGCAGCATCTCAGGAGCACAAAAGCTGACGTTTCGGGCCTAGACCCCTTCATCACAGAGGGGGATGGAGTGAGGGTTCTGAAATAAATAGGGAGAGAGGGGGAGATGGACCGAAGATGGAGAGAAAAGATGATAGGTGGAGAGGACAGTATAGGTGCGGAGGTAGGGAGGGGACAGGTCAGTCCAGGGAAGACGGACAGGTCAAGGAGGTGGGATGAGGTTAGTAGGTAGGAAATGGAGGTGTGGCTTGGGGTGGGAGGAAGGGATGGGTGAGAGGAAGAACAGGTTAGGGAGGCAGAGACAGGTTGGACTGGGATGCAGTGGGGGAAGGGGATGAACTGGGCTGGTTTTGGATTGAGTGTTTACTGTTTAAAAAGAGAAGAATGCTGAAGTATCTCACAGAGGTATAATCAAAACATGAACCCCAGCTGACTGCACAGCCATCAACAATTAGGTGAATTGGGTATAAAACACGCCACAGTTCGGAAATAAATTATATGTCTATACAGCATCTTCCATGATCACCATGTTTTTATAGGCAATTGGCACTTTTTGAAGTATAACTACCAATTTTATTAATCACTTTGCAGAATGTGGGCATCACTGGGACTGCATTTATTGCCAGCTCCTAGTTGCCCTTGTGAAGGTGGTGGGTAGTTGCCTTCTTGAACTATTGCAGTCCGTGTGCTGTAGGTAGGCACACAATGCCATTATGGAGGATTTCCAGGATGTGACATAATAACAATGAAGGAACAGTAATAAATTTCCAAGTCAGGATGGTGAATGACTTGAAGGGGAACTTGTAGGTAATGGTGTTCCCACACATCTGCTACCTTTGTCCTTCTAGACAGAAGTGGCCAAGGGTTTAGAAGGTGCTCCTTAAGGATCTTTGGCAAACTTCTGCAGTACATCTTATAGATGCTGTTACTGAACATTGGTGGTAGAGGGATTGGATGCTTTGACCTAGGTGGTATCAAACTTTGAGTGTTGTTGGAGCTGCAGTCATCCAGTCAAGTGGGTGGTATTCCATCACACTCCTGACTTGTGCCTTGTATGTAGTAGATAAACTTTAGTGAGTTAGGATTAAGATGCATAGCAGCCATTTCATGCATAGAAAACTCCCATGAATAGCAGTGATAATTACCAGATAATGTATCAATTTGTGTGATGTGGGCTACAGGGGGAACTCATAGCAAGGATGTCAGCAGTAGATCCTCCGCTCCTTAAATTAATTCCATACATGTTTTACATCCATCTGAGCACAGATGGGAACACAGCTTAACATTTTATCCAAAAGTAGTATCGATACAATGCAATACTCCTTCAAGATTGCAATGGAACGGTCAGCAGAGATTCCCACCTTAAAATTTGAACCCAGAACCATTGTGATTCAGAGGTGATTGTGTTTCACATGACACAGCTAACACAGTGAAGCCATTCCCCACCTTCCTAACCTGTTCTTCTCACCTATCCCCTTCTCCCACCTCAAGCCGCACCTCCATTTCCTACCTAACCTCATCCCGCCCCCTTGACCTGTTCATCCTCCCCAGGCTGACCTATCCCCTCCCTACCTCTCCACCCATCTTCTCCTCTATCCATCTTTGATCCGCTTCCCCCCCTCCCTATTTATTTCAAAACCTTCTCCCCAACCCCCTTTTCTGATGAAGGGTGTAGGACCAAAATGTCAGCTTTTGTGCTCCCAAGATGCTGCTTGGCCTGCTATGTTCATCCAGCTCCACACTTTGTTATAACAGTGAAGCCATTGCAAGGATGTGGAAGGTTGTACATTTATAGATAAAGCACTCACATCAACATCAGAATACAGGCATTGTAGAAGGTTGCAGAAAAGGAGGGATAATGCATCACAGTCACATAACATCTCAGATCAGTTTGGTTGTGGCAGAGTAGAAATTCAGAAAGGAAAAACATGAATTTGGTTTCCAGTACCATTTAATAAGAGGAGCTTGGACATGGACTGCAAGGACTGAAGGGTTAAATATGGATTTTGACCGGAACGCCGACTGTAGGAAAGGGGCACTATGGTAGTAACTGAAAAACAACAAAACATTTACAAAATCAGCAGTTCAGGGATGACAATCAGCAGTTTTGCGAGAATAGATAATCCCAGCAATCAACTCAGAAGACACAACAGTAAGAGGAAGAGTAATGAAAAAATGGCTGAAGATACAGATCCTGAATGAAGGTTTTTCTTCATGATCAGGCAGGAGGGTAGAGGAGGGCAGAAAGAAGTGGCAGTTTAAACAGATGACCCACCATTCTGGTAGGAGAAAAGTAGTCCATGGATTCCTTCCATTATCAGAGGCAAAGGTGGAAGGAACAGGTGACAGACCCTTGAGAAGTTGAGATAGTAGAGAAAGAAAATCAGTCTTTGTAAACTACATGACTCTGGGTTTATTTCACTTAACTGCCACTTTCAAGTAACACTATGCTATCTGTAGACCAGGTGACAGCAGGAAATACAGCTCCTGTTGGACACCAACTCTGGACAGTGTCTGGTTACCAAGATACCCCCCACAAAGCCTCCATATCCCTTTTACTTCATACTATCCTGTCAGACCAATTCTGCCCCACCCTTCTTTGGAAACCAACCACATTGAACTTCAACTCCAATTGTTCTCCCTGTCCCCAAAATTCTTGGGTTATATTCTAGTGATACCTGGTGTACTCTCCTCGGTGCTCCCATTGTTAAGGTCACAGGGGTGGTTACTGCCACTAATTCACCGCCCGCCAACCGTCACATGGCCCACCATGACCTCTAGTGCAGTTCCAAACGGTCCCATACATCTGGAGATCAAGTCCTCAAATTTTGAATATTTTCTCAACAACATTTGAGTGTGTATTTTGGAATAGATTTACGGCATACAAATTACAACATCAATTAAATATTGTCACAAAATCATTCAGCCAAAGCAACATATTTAGAAATGCTGTGAAAATTACAGCAATCGGGTCTATTTACAAGTGTAAGGAGATTATACAGATAAACATAGTTTAAACACATTACAAGATTGGATAAAACAATTTAACCCTCTTTTCGGTACCAACAATAAACAAAGTTGCGATATCAAGTTGCTTGTCAAGAAAACAGACATTTCAAGATGCCTACTGATATTTGATTTCAAGCGTTCGACTTTTAAGCTGACATCTTCCTCATTCTCAGGAAAGTGGGGGCTCATCTGAAATGCCTGCTGCCCTTGAATTGCTAACAAGTACCTAATCACCATGCGATTTGGGACAGTGAAATTGGCAAGATATTTAAACATTGTGGTAGAGAGAAATAACAACAGCCATACAATAAAATCAAGCAGGAAACACATCAATGCTCAGAGTGTTTGATGGATAAGGAACTTTGTTAACATTTCCTCCCAAGCAGGAACATTATCATCCTGATGCTTTTCAATTAGAAGACTTAGTAAAGCTAAAGTTGCCATAGTCTTGGGAAACTATGGGGTTGGTCTCCATTGAGAGAAAAAGATGGGGGCGGGGGGGGGGAAACAAATGGTGGTGGTTTAACCTGAGGGTCAGTACACCTCAGGCGAGGGGAGACGGGAGAGGTTGAGAAGCAAAGTCCTTCATGGTAACCTCAGCCACTTGAGGAATTGAACACACGCTGTTGGTATCTCACTGCATTGCAAATGCCAGCTGTCCAGCCAATTGAACTAACATACCCCTTGAAGAATCAATATACTCAATACTGATCAGTGATTATTCCACTTTGATTTGATTCTGAAGCAGTGCTGTCATGTAAATGTGAATGAAAAATAACATAACACTAAATCTTATTTTCCAAGCTTCCAATAATGATTTAGCAAACGTTTCATATTTATTAAAACCAGAGATCTGTTATCTGCTATATTTTAGAAACACTGCATTCACCAGCCAAATTCGAAGAAGCATTTTGTATAAAATCAATCACTGGCAAAGGAAAAATCAGGTCTAGGTAGCACTGCAGGAAAATTAATATTTTGCAACTCATGGTAGTAAAATAATGAGTCACAATTAATTATTTCTTAGTTTTGAATTCATACACTCTTACCACTTTCTAAAACTGGTTCAGCATTAAGTTTGCTAAATATTGTGCAGTCGGTCTCTAAGATCAGGACTTACAGCTTCAGACTTTGGAGGCACTGGAGGTGGAGGTAGACAAACATCAGATGATGGTTTAATTGAAGACAAAGGACCTGAAGAAGAAAGGGTGGCAGCAGCTGGACATTTAGAGTGGCCAGAGCCCCTCTGATCAGATTTCAATCTCTCACCCAAACAGCAAAGATCTTGTCCACCCTGTCTCCCAGTCCTTTGGTTTAACCAGAGCTCTTCATAGGGAAGGTCTGACCACGACTGGATTCCAGCAGATTCTTCAGTCACTTCAGGTAACAGATAATCACTCCCACTGTCTCCAGAATCTTGAGATGGGATGGTTTCATGAGAGAAGAGAGTCCACTCATTATTTGGATCTTTGCAACCATGCAGATTAACTTCACTATTTCCATGCAAATTATTTCCGTAAACACATACTGAAAGTCGATGAAAAGACTGTGTCAATTCTTCACGGGCATAGCTGAGAGAGTTAGGCATGTGACTGTGCCCAGTACACTGCGTCTTCTTCGGACTTTTGCAATCTTCATTCCAGTCAATCTTTACATCCCGAACAGCTCGCGAATATTCTTCAATATCAAACTGCTCCTGACAAACATTGAACGAATGTTGAACTGTACTCTCATACCACATAGCTCCCTTAAGAAGACCTTCAGCTAAGGTAAACTTTGGCACAACTAAATGAAGTGGAAAGTGCATGGGAATCATTTTGTTGTTGCGAAGTACACAGCACACCACAACAGTTTTAGTTTGAATATTAACCAACTTATAGCGATGACCCTCTCGAATGAGGTGCAGATCGTAAGGATTTCGTGGAGGAGCAGATGGCACAGTAACATTGACTGGTAGCCTGGTCTTTTCAACAATGGTGCGAATAGTGTGTTCACCATCTTGCATTTGTATCTCAAGGGGACTACGTGTGCTGAATCGGCCTTTACACTGGAAAGGAAGGCTAATGCTTTCATTTGTCCGGTGATTCATGCAAATAAGGCAAGGCATCTTTCCTCGTCCAAATTTGCCAATAGAGTTCAATTTTCCAATTTTCTTAAAGATATTATTAAGTCTGGACTTTTCTTTTGATGTTTTGGCATAAAGGATTTCAGCTTGTCCCATTAGAGTAAGTTCATCGCCCGTGCTCAAAGTAATGTTGTATACTTCAGTATCTTCATTGCATTCCCCTGCGGCTACCTAAAAAGGACGAACAAATAATTAATCATATTTACAAAGTAATTTCTTTTTTGCAGCTTCAATGATTTAAACTTTTGGCTGATTATTTTTAGAAACACTAATCAAAAATCGAAAAAAAGCAGATTAGCATTCCACTTCATATCATATCATACAACAGGACCTTAATTCCAGATAATAAAGTGTAGAGCTGGACGAACACAGCAGGCCAAACAGCATCTTAGGAGTGGAAAAGCTCACGTTTCAGGCCTAGGACCTTAATTCCATCCATTTTGACATTTCATTGAAAAATAGGCATTAATAATAGCAGTTGCTGGAGATAAGAAATCAAACAAATTGCTGGAGAAACTTAAAAAGGTCTGCAGTATCTGTGGAGAAATCAAGAGACTTACTATTGAGCCCAATGTGACTCTTCAGAAACTGTTCTAAAGATCCTATTAGACATGAAATGTTAACTGTTTCTCTAGTAATTTGTTTTCATATCAGCTATATTGTAAACATAGTTACTCAGCAATTTTTTTATGCCACCATAAATTTACCAAAGCTACAGCATTTAGACAGCTGAAGTTTTACACCAAGAGGCAATTAATATTTTGATTGGTCAAGTGGAGTTTGGTGAGAATAGAGCTAGGTAAATCAACTCATCAGACTGAACTGCAGAGTGAAGAATTCAAAAACAATTTGGTGAGAGCAGTACGCATTGCCAAAGAACATTACCAAACCAAATTTTAACCAGTTTACAGACTTAAAAACTGCAGGGAACACACAAATAATATCCCTGGCTACAGTGTACCACAAAGCATCACAGAAGAAATGTGGGAATGTTACACCAATCGAGAAAGAAAATGATTTACTTGAGTATTCAGAGACAGATTGATACAACAGAAACATAGAAATTAAGTCATTTAGAACTTAGGGTCTGTCATGTCTTTCAACTGATTTGCCACCTAACTCCACAAACCCTTTCAAGTTTCACACTGTCCTTCCTTTAGCGGGGAGACCAGAACTGAATACAGTATTCTAAAAGTGGCCTAACCAATATCCTATACCGCTGCAAAACAACCATTCAAGCCGTATACTCTCTGCACTGACCAATAACCACAAGTATACTAAATGCCCTTTTCACTACCCGGTCTACCTGGGATTCCACTTTGATGAGGCCGCTTCTGGAATACTGTGTCTAGTTCTGGGCGCCCAGCTACAAGAAGGATATTATTAAGCTGGAGAGAGTTCAGAAGAGATTTACCTGGATACTGCCAGGTATGGAAGGGTTGAGTTATAAAGAAAGGCTGGATAGTCTGGAGCTTGAGACATGACCTGACAGAAATTTATAAAATAATGACAGGGATAGATGGCGTTAATGGTAGTTGTTTTTTTCCCTAGGATGGGGCATTTCAAGACGAGGGGGCACATTTTTAAGGCGAGAGGAGAAAGAGTTAGAAAAGACATGAGGCAAATTTTGCACACAGAAGGTGGTTTGCATGTGGAATGAACTTCGAGGAAATGGTGGATGTGGGTACAATTATAATATTTAAAAGACATTTGGATAGATACATGGATAGGAAAGAGTTGAAGGGATATGGGCCAGGAGCAGGCAGGAGAGACTAGTTTAGTTTGGAATTATGGTCAGCACGGACTGGTTCAACTAGAGGGTTTGTTTCCATGCTGTATGAGTCTATAACTATGAACCTGCACTCTAAGGTCTCTTTGTTCAGCAACACTCCTTAGGACCTTACCACTAAATGTATAAGTCCTGCCTTTCCAAAATGCAGCACCTCACATTTATCTAAATTAAACCCCATCTGCCACTTCTCAGCCCACTGACCCATCTGATTAAAGTCCCGTCACATTGAGAAACCTTCTTCACTGTCCACTACACCTACAATTCTGGTGTCATCTGCAAATTTACTAACCATACCTCGTATGTTCACATCCAAATTATTTGTATAAATGACGAGATCCTGTGCCAATCCCTCTGGCACATCACTGATCAAAAGCCTCCAGTCTGTAAAACAACCATCTTCTACCTTTGAGCCAGTTCTCTATCCAAATGGCTAGTTCTCCCTGTATTCCACGTGATCTAACCTTGCGAACCAGTCTATCATGAGGAACCTTTTAAAACTCCTTAATGAGGTCCACATAGATAACATCCACTTCTCTGCCCTCATCAATCCTCTCCGTTACTTCAAAATCTCAATCAAGTTAGTGAGACATGATTTCCAATGCTCAAAGCCATTCTGACAATCCCCAACCAGTCTTTGCCTTTCCAAACACATGTAAATCCTGTCCTTTAGGATTCCCTCCTACAACTTGTCCACCGCTGACGTCAGACTCACTGGTCTATAGTTGCCTGGCTTTTCCTTATCAGCTTTCGTAAATAGTGGCACCATGTTAGTGAACCTCCACCCTTCTTGTACCACACCTGTGGCTATTGGCGATACAAGCATCTTAGCAAGCGGCTCAGCAATCACTTCCCTGGCTTCTCACGGAGTTTTGGGTACACCTTATCAGGTCCCAGGGATTTATCCACCTTTATGCATTTTTAAGACGTCCAGCACCACCTCCTCTGTAACATGAGCATTTTTCAAGATGTCACTATTTATTTTCCCCACATTCTCTCTCTTCCATATCCTTCTCCACAGTAAACACTGATGCAAAATACTCGTTTAGTATCTCCCCGATCTCCTGCAGTCCCACACGTAGGCAGTCTTGCTGATCTTTATTCTCTTCCGTTGCCACTCTTATCCTTAATGTATCTGTAGAGTCTCTTTGGATTCTCCTTAAGCCTATTTGCCAAAGCGCTCTCACGTCCCATTTTTGCTCTCCTGATTTCCCTCTTTTGTACACTCCTACTGCCTTTATTCCTTTCTGGCGACTCACTCAATCCCTGCTGTCTATAACTGACATGTGCTTCCTTCTTTTTCTTGACCAAAACCTCACTTTCTCTAGTCATCCAATACTCTGTGCACCTACCACCTTGCCCTCCACCCTAACAGAAATATACTGTCTCTGGATTCTCATTATCTAATTTTTGAATGCTTCCCATTTTCTAGCCATCCCCTTACTGCGAACATCTTCCCCCAGTCAACTTTTCAAAGCCCTTGCCTAATACTGTCAAAATTGGCTTTCCTGCAATTTAAAACTTTAACTCTTAGATCTGGTCTACCCTTTTCCATCACTATTTTAAAACTAATACAATTACAATCACGGGCCCCAAAGTGCTCCCCCACTGACACCTCAGTCACCTGCCCTGCCGTATTTCCTCAAGAGGTGGTCAAGTTTTGCACCTTCTCTAGTAGGTGCATCCACATATTGAATCAGAAACTTTTCTTGTAAATACAAGTTCTTCTCCATCCAAGCCCTAAACACTATGACAGTCCCAGTCTATGTTTGAACAGTTAAAATTCTGTACAATAACCACCCTCGTATTCTTATAGATAACTGAGATCTCCTTACAAATTTATTTTTCAATTTCCCACTGACTACTGACAGGAATCTTTAGTACAATCCCAGTAAGGTGATCATCCCTTTCTTATTTCCCAGGTCCACTCAAATAACTTGCCTGGAAATATTCTCAGCACTTCCTTAAGCACAGTCTTAGGGTTACCCGGAATCAAAAACACCACTCGCCTTCCTCTCTTGACCTCCTTTCTATCCTTCCCATAACATCTATATCTAGGCCCAGAACGTCAGCCTTCCTGCTCCTCTGATGCTACTTGGCCTGCTGTGTTCATCCAACTCTACTCCTTGTTACCTCAGATTCTCCAGCATCTGCAGTTCCAACTATCTCTATCCATGTGATCCGATAGGATTTGCAACCAAACACACTTCCTGCATACATTATTAAATTATTTTCATTGAATGAGAATTGAAAGTGTAAATGGTGAAAGTCTAATCGTAATTGTAATTTTGAATGAAGATTCAGGCTAAAATCACTCCTGTTCATTTTTCTTCCCTCTCAGCAATTGTTTCGTCTTATAATACCTTCTTGAACAAGGCAACCAAATGGCATACTGTACTTGTGTTTTTGAATGAAATAAAATTTACAACATTACATCAGTCATCCACGTCGAAGCAATTGCTAACCACGTGTTGTGAATTGGCATTGCAGGAGGCAGCATTTATTTCAAAAACAAAAGTTCAAGTGTTAATTTTGAACATCTGGAATGATATTTTACTAGCTGCAATGACAATGGTTTTCAGTGTAACTGAAATAGAAAAATAGATTCACTGCAAATAATGCCTTTCAATTACCATTCCAGTGCTGGCTTGGTGGTGGTGCTCTCACCTGAATCAAAATGTATAAGCTCTATACGTACAAGCATACAAATTATGAGTAGATGCGGGCCCTTCAATACGGCTCGGTCATTCATCAAGGTCATGGTTACTTTGTGCTCTGAACTCTACGTTCCCTTTACTCCTAAACCTTTGATTCCCTTGCCCAGCAAGAATCTGTCTACCTCTATCTTACAAATTTCAGTGAGCCTGTCTCCACAGCCTTGTGGCAGTGTGTTCAAAATCACACAACACTCAGAAAAATATTTCTCATTTGTCCTAAGAGGGTGACTCCCAATTTTGCCAGTTCTAGACTCTCAAGAGAGTGAGCATCTCTTTCATACCCACTTTGTCATGACTATTCAGGATCTTATAAACTTCAACCAAATCATTCCTTGCTGTTCACAACTCCAGTCAAAACAAGCATAGCTTGTTCAATCTTTCCTCATAGTACAACCCAATGATTCCAGAAATCAATCCAGGATACAATTCAGAGGGGGTTTCCAACACATGAATATCCTTCCTTCATTAAAATGACTAAAACTGCACATAACTCTTGAGAGATAATAGGAACTGCAGATGCTGGAGAATCCAAGATAACAAAATGAGAGGCTGGATGAACACAGCAGGCCAAGCAGCATCTCGGGAGCACAAAAGCTGACGTTTCAGGCCTGATGAAGGGTCTAGGCCCGAAACGTCAGCTTTTGTGCTCCTGAGATGCTGCTTGGCCTGCTGTGTTCATCCAGCCTCACATTTTATTACCATAACTCTTAAGATGTGGGCTTACTAATGCTCTGTAAACCTGAAACATAACATCCTTATTATCCTACCACTGAAACAGATACTCCACTTGGAAAACAGTCCAGTACTGGGGTGGGTACTATATTGTTGAAGGTGATCTTTTCGGGAATATAGGAATGTGTCATTCAATTCAGTTTCACAAATGTATGCTACCATTCTGCTGGAATAAAGGAAGTGTTCTTGAGAATCCGGACTATGCTGACAGCTTTTCATCAGATGTTAATAGAGGAATACGTGGCATTTGTACTTCTTTATTCACCTTTACTCTTCAGTGCTTTGTATCTTTAACTATTTGTAAATGTATAGCCACCTCTGATAACTAAATGAGTGCCACATCCAAACTTTATATATAATCTATTCCTTCATTAACATCTCTGGTGAAAAGGTGTCAGTACAGTCTAGATTCCAAGGCACAGAACTTGCAACATCCCTTTAATCAGAGAACATTTCATTTATTCCAACTCTAACTTTGAGCTCCCAATTACCGATCAGTCACAAATTACTTCCAGTTCCATACTTTTTTCTCTTTCAGGGAATCTTTCGCAGCAAAGTTTCATAATTTCCAGTCATACTGATTTCCAACAAGCTTGAGACCAATCAAAAATTAACTAGGTTAATCAAGTATGACGCATCATTCATAGAATATTTAAAATGTTGTAATGCAGATCTATGTTATCATATACACACCAAATTATTTTAATATAAAAATAATTCTACATTTTAAAATGGTCTTACATTTTGTACCTGAAGACAGCAACCCCTGTTTTAAATTCTAGTTGATGAAACTATACAAAATTGAATACAGAAGCTACTTCAAGTCTATAACCATCGAGTCCTTGTTTCCTCAATTAATAGTGTGCCTTCAAATGTGTCAGATGCTGACTTGTACCTTCATTGAAAATCAAATTTTTTCAGCATTTTGCAAACTGTCACTGGAAGATTTCAGGTTCAGATCCGAAGCAGTAGCTGACACACTAAAATTTGCACGACAGCTTGCCTTAAACATGCAGGTATGTTCAAATATTTGCTCCAAACTCTGACCTTAACATTGAATGTTATTTCCTCCATTACATACACTCGCTCTGGGAATGCTTTTGCCACCTCCTCCACACTGCTGAAGTATTGTACGGGTTCCTTGATATCTCGGTCCTGTTCCAATAGCTTAAACTGTCCTGCAAGGAGCACAAACATAATTACAATTCAACAAATAGTTCACCAAACGCTGTTCTTTAATAAAATTTAGTTTTTTTTTAAAACCTTGCCTGAACACACACTGAACCATCAGGCCAGAATGAAAATGAAGACAGCTTGTTTTTTTAAGCAGTAGCAAGGGCTGCCACAGGTAGGAACATTTATAATCAGAACTGGTAATTCAAGCTTCTGAATCAGTAAATTAGACACCATAAAAAGAATCATTTGATTTAACCCATTTTAAAATGACTGAGAAAAATGTAATGTAAGTATAAATCATTCTTGGGCTTCAAATGACCACAATGTAAGTTGAAATATTTTATTCAAAAACACCACTGACCAGATGCTAGACATTCAAATTCATAAAGGACTAATTTCAAAGGAAATGAATGAACATAGGTCTATCCCTTTATTTGAGAAACATGAGAAATACCTTGCGCATAATGCACCCTCAGTCAGGAAGCTCAGACTAAAGAAGGATAACCATAAATCATTAACAAAGTACACAGTAGAGAAGCAGAAAGGCAGCATTGAAACACAGCACCGCAGAGTTGAAACACTACAGAATCTACACAATTCTTAAGCACACTGAAAATCAATTGCAATGAAAAAAGAGAGAATTTTGTAATTCAAACAACGGATGATTTCTATAAAGGGCAGAGAAGGTGCAATCTAAGTCTGAAGCCAAGATATAGAATTAAAAATCTACAACATATCCTTACAGAATTAGTTGCAGTACAAGTTTTACTAAGGCGAATATTAACACGCAGAAACATGTTAAAAATGTTGTCCTGTAGGGTAAAGAGTTCAAGTTTTAAAAAAAAGCAGTGAGAATTAGGTTTCACAGGGTCAAGGAGGAGATATCATATCTGAGTGAGACACAGACTACCCGAGTTCAGGGATTTTGGCACCGTGGAAATAAAACTGGTTAATCTTTCCTTCCCCATTTTGGAAGAGTAAAATTCAGAAGTCTAATTTAAATATTAATAATGTAATTGAAACAAGTTCATTGGATTGTAATAGCTGATAATTTAACCAAAGGTTACTTTCAGATCGAGGTAAATAGGAAGGATGAGCAGACTAACCATGGCACAGGGAGCCAATCAAGAGGTCGAGTCTGGGGTGGGGGTGGTGGTGGTGGGGGTGGGGGAGGCAGGCATTTGAAGGGGAAGAAACAGTTATAATCAGGGTTAGTAGAGTCAGACAATAGAAACTGTTCTTTGTGGCTAGGATCAAGAGTTACAGAGGCTGTGTTGCCTGGATTCAGGATATCTCGTCAGAACTTCAGGGGAAGTTGTTATGAGAGGGCTAAATTCCAGTTGTCATGGTTCATACAATAGAAGTAGGAGGAGGGAAGTGGTTCTGCTGAGGTAATATGAGCAGCTCGGGGCTAAACTAAAATGCAGAACCAAAAAAGGTAAATATCGCCAAATTATCACCCAAGACTCAAGCTAATTGGCACAGGGTCAACAAGATTAAAGAGGAAAATGTGTGGCTCAAAGATTAGTGTGAGAGAAATGAATTTGAATTCATGGGACATTAGCAGGAGTACTGGGGAAGTGCTCCATCTGAATAATGCTGGAACCAGAATTCTGGAATAACTACGGATAGGTGCAGTTGCATGGAAAATTTAAAAAAATTAAAAGGAGACGGTAGGATTGCTGATTTGTGATGCAGTTGATTGTTACTAGAAAATAAAAGGAAGGGATAGGACGTGCAAATGTCATATTGTAACAAGGAACCATAAAAACAGAGGGATAGTTGATAATTGAACAAACTTAAAGGCTTTGTATCTTAATCCACAAAGTATTTGGAATAAGGTAAACAAACTGATGATGCAAACTGAGGTCACAAGGACCTGAAACTAGTTGACAGGCTAAGCAGAAGCTATTAAAGTTTCCAGAACAAGTTAACAGGGGAGAGTACGGAAAAGGTCAGGAATCTAACTTTAGGCATATCAGATAGGCAGGCAACTATGAGAAAGGGGCCGAGTCAACACAGGACTTCGGGTGTTGTACTTAAATGCATGCAGTATACAAAACAAGGTAAACAAGCTTTTGTCACACAAACTGAAATTGATGGGTACAATGTTGTGGACATCACAGAGACATGACTGCAAGGGGATCAGATGTGGGAACTAAATATCCAAGGATATGCCTCCTATTGAAAGAACAAGCTGATGGGCAAAGGGATGGGGTTGCGTTGAAAAAAGAAATGAAAGGAAATCACTACCAAAAAGCGATAAAGGGTTGGAAACAGAGTCTGAGAGGGTAGAGTGAGGAACCGCAAAAGAAAGAAAATTCTGATGGGAGTACTGGCCTCTTAACAATAGTATGGATGTGGTCAGAAATTACAATATTACTACAATAATCGTGGGGAGCCTCAATGCGCAGGTGGACTGAGGAAAATCAGACTGGTAACAAATCATCAGAAAGACAGAGTTCATAGAATGTCTACGACATAGTTTTTGGAGCTGCTTTAAGTGGACCCCACTAGGGAACAGGCAATTTTGGATTTAGTGATGTAAAGTGAAGCAGCCTTGATTAAGGAGTTTAAGATGACAGGACCCCTAAGGGACACTGACCATAATGTGAAATAATTCAGGTATAATGGTATTACAGTTGAGTAAAGCTAACTATAAAGACACGAGGGAAGTTAGCTAGAGTTGATTGTGAGGGGGGCCTAACAGGGAAGATGGTGGAACAGCAACGGTGGGAGTTACAGCAGAGATTCACCTGAAAGAAGAAACAACATACTAAGTGGAGCATGAGGCAACCATGACTGACAAGGGATTCAAGGACAGCATTAAAGCAAACAAAAAACCAAAAATGTGAAGATCAGTGGGATGCCAGAGAATTGGTAAGCCTTTAAAAAACACCAGAGGACAGCTAAAGAAACAATAAGGGAGGAGAAAATAAAATTTTAGGATAAGTGAGTTAGCAAAACAAAAAAAGACTGCAAGAGATTTTTAGACATATAAAAAGGTGCAAGAGAGATGATAATAATGGACATCCAACCGCCGAAAAATGAGAAGCAGTAATGGGGGACAAAGAAATGGCGAAAGGAGCTGAATAGGTAGGTACTTAACATCAGTCTTCTTGGTGGAAGACACTTGTGGAAAATTAGAACTTTATCAGTATAAACAGTCCAGTTAGGCAAAGGCAATGGCCTGGTATCATCGCTGGACTGTTAATCCAGAGAACCAGATAATGTTCTGGGGACCTGGGTTTGAATCCCACCATGGCAAATGGTGGAATTTGAATAATGAAGAAAAATCTGGAATTGAAAATCTAATGATGACCATGAATACACTGTCAATTGTCAGAAAAACCCATCTGGTACACTAATGTCCTTTAGGGAAGGAAACAGCCATCCTTATCTGTTCATGGCCTCGAGATCCACAAGACTCTGAACAGTCTTGAGGGCAGTTAGGGATAGGCAATGAATGTTGCCTAGCCAGTGACACCCTCATTGCGTGAACGAATAATGCAAAGAAATTAAAGGTAGCATAAAGGACTCAAATGAGATAATGTGAACTGCAGATGCTGGAGAATCCAAGATAACAAAGGGTGAAGCTGGATGAACACAGCAGGCCAAGCAGCATCTCAGGAGCACAAAAGCTGACGTTTCAGGCCTAGAAGGGGGATGGGGAGAGGGTTCTAAAATAAATAGGGAGAGGGGGGGAGGCGGACCAAAGATGGATAGAGGAGAAGACAGGTGGAGAGGAGAGGGTAGGTGTGGAGGGGATAGGTCAGTCAGGGGAGGACGGAAAGGTCAAGGAGGCGGGATGAGGTTGGTAGGTGGGAGATGGAGGTGCGGCTTGAGGTGGGGGGAGGGGATAGGTGAGAGGAGGAACAGGTTAGGGAGGCGGGGACGAGCTGGGCTGGTTTTTGAATGCAGTGGGGGGAGGGGACGAGCTGGGCTGGTTTTGGGATGCAGTGGGGGAGGGGGAGATTTTGAAGCTTGTGAAGTCCACATTGATACCATTGGGCTGCAGGGTTCCCAAGCGGAATATGAGTTGCTGTTCCTGCAACCTTTGGGTGGCATCATTGTGGCACTGCAGGAGGTTCATGATGGACATGCCGTCTAAGGAATGGGAGGGGGAGTTAAAATGGTTCGCGACTAGGAGATGCAGTTGTTTATTGTAAACCTAGCAGAGGTGTTCTGCAAAGTGGTCCCCAAGCCTCTGCTTGGTTTCCCCAACATAGAGGATGCCACACTGTGTACAGTGGAAACAGTACACTACATTGACAGATGTGCAGGTGAACATCTGCTTAATATGGAAAGTCATCTTGGGGCCTGGGATGAGGGTGAGGGAGGTGCTGTGGGGGCAAGTGTAGCACTTCCTGCGGTTGTAGGGGAAGGTGCCAGGTGTGGTGGGGTTGGAGGGGAGTGTGGAGTGGACAAGGGAGTCATGGAGAGAGTGGTCTCTCCGGAAGGCAGGCAAGGGTGGGGATAGAAAAATGTCTTGGGTGGTGGGGTCGGACTGTAGATGGCGGAGGTGTCAGAGGATGATGTGTTGTATCCGGAGGTTGATGGGGTGGTATGTGAGGACGAGGCGGATTCTCTTAGGGTGGTTATGGCAGGGCGGGGTGTGAGGGATGTGTTGCGGGAAATGCGGGAGACACGGTCAAGGGCATTCTCGACCACTGCGGGGGGGGGGGGGATCCTTGAAGAACGCGGCCATCTGGGATGTGCGGGAGTGGAATGCCTCATCCTGGGAGCAGATGCGGCGGAGGCGAACGAATTGGGAATAGGGGATGGAATTTTTATAAAAGGACTCAAATATAGTGTGCTTCCAGCCAGCACTGGGCAAAAGAAAATATCAAACCCAGTGTGTTAAATGGGTGCTAATGCTTTCACAGTTCTCATCATCTGGCAAGGAAATTGTGAAATGCCTATTCTGTCATATGACTGAAGACTGATGATTTGCTTTTACATAACATTCTGGGATTTTAAATCCTTTGCTGCCAGACATCTGAATAGAAAGCAGGACTCCAGGCTGAGTATGCAGCCTACCTCAGTTCCTCCACCTCTGTCTCCAAATTGCTGCCTGCAAGGAGGAAAATTAATTAGTGGGTCCGAATCAACCATTCTGAAGGAGGGTCACCGGATCCAAAACATTAACTGTTTTTTTCCTAACAGATGCTGCCAGATCTGCTGAGCTTTTCCAGCAACTTTGTTTTTGAACATGAAAACTGCAGCTAGATTAAAAGCAAAATACTGCAGATATTAGATATCTGAGATTAAAATGCCAAGTGTTGGAGAAACTCAGCAGATCTGGCAGCTTCAATGGAGGGAGAAATACAGTTAACATTTCAAGTTCAATGGCTGTTCTTCAGAACTGATCTAGGTGTTTGAGACAGACTTCATGGAAATGAAGAATTGTGAACGGTTTTTTTTAATATCTCTGGATAACCAAAATTTGTAATTTATAACTTTCTCCACTCCTGGTCAATGCTCATTAATTTCCTGCGTCCTTGTACGTATGAAATAGCGAAAATGAAACAATCTGCCTAGGTTTTCAATGTTTTGTTAACAAACCCTATATTTGATAGGTGTTTGCTGTAGGTTTAGTCCAAAAAATTCGGAATCGAAAAACCAAGACATGGAAAACACCCTATAGCCTATATCAATAAGGAATAGGAGCAAATCTGAGAAAATATTGCTGTCTCTGACCTATGGGGGGCACAAAGCAATCAATTCAAATGCTCCCCCAATCCCCATTTAGCCCAGGACTTTGAATGATTACTCCCGAAAAGAGTACCTGGATGGCATTAATCATACAGAATTTAGTCTAACTAGAAAGAGAGGAACATCATGGATGACGAGGGCACCACTTGGCGGCGGGGGGGGGGGGGGGGGGGGGGTGTTATTAGCAGTCAATCATCTCAACCACAGGACATCACTACAGGAAGATCAGAGGTAGATTTAATTGCCGATGACTGCATTATGTTTAGCACCAACTCTTCAGATAATAAAACAGATCATGTCCAATTTCAGCAAGACAAGTGGCAAGTAACGTTTACTCCATACAAGAATCCCTCACTATTAACATTCCGGGGATTCCTACTGACCATCTACTCAATGGAAACAGCCATATCAAAACCTATACAGCAAGTCACAGGTTGGCAATTCTGCAGTCAGTAACTCACTTCCCGACTCTGCAAAACCTGCCCATCATTTATAAGATGGCACCCTTTAGGGGGTACCAAATAACAGAAACAGCATCAATTGTAGATTTTATTCTAAATCACAGCATCCTGACACTGATTTTTTAAACATTGTTTCTGGTTCAAAATCCTGAATCTCTTCCCCTAGTAGGGTGTGTACCCACACTTGACAAACTGTAGCTCAAGGTGGCAGCTCATCACTGCCTTTCCATGGACAATTGCGTACGAGCAACAATTGAGAGCTTGCAACAATGCTTACATTCAATTAATGAATAGCAAATATATAGATGAGTTTTTGTTTATTAAGGGAAAGGGTATTAAAGGACACAGGAATGGCAGAAAAATGTGGAGCAGAGGCCAACAATCAGGCCTGGTCTTTGTGAAGGACAGAACAGACTAGGGGGTGAAGGAGATACAGTTAATTCCTGCTCCTATTTCATACATTCTTATGAAGCAAATATAAGTTCAAGGAAGAACATTTAATGTTTTGTTTTAACTTGGCATTAATCAGGCTCCCAGACACCACAGCATGCAAAACTTTCAGGTCATAACTTCTGCTGCTCAGACAGGTGATGACCCTCTCATATAGAGTTACAAGTTGCTTAGCCAGCCTATAAATTCTCTACTTTTTCTGAAGGAGGGTCTAGGCCCGAAACATCAGCTTTCCTGCTGCTCCGATGCTGCTTAGCCTGCTGTGTTCATCCAGCTCTACACCTTGTTATCTTAGGTTCTCCAGCATCTGCATTTCCTACTATCTCTGTACAATCTTACCTTTGTTCTTTTCCCTTTCTCCTGATTTTGTGCTTTTAAACTTAGTAGTCTCTAACATTTTTGAGTTATGTTGAAAAATTCTGAGATGTTAACTTACATTCTCTTTCCAACCCAAGTAATGACATATTGTCAGGATGTTCCGTAGTATTATTCTGTTACTCTACTGGCAAGCATCTTACCTTCAACTCTAAAAATTAGAGTTCAACTCACCTAGAAGTAGTACAGCTTTCTTAGTACAACTTTCCAAAAAAACAAATACAGAATTCTGTTTATTAAACCTGATAGTGGATAATGATAATATTTATATATTGTTACACAAAAATATTTACTTCAGCAATGCCATTCTTGGCATTCCTTCACTGAAAAGTTTGCAGATTAAAGTAATAAATCATACAAAAACATGAGTCAGAATAAAATTTGAAATGTTTAAAGTTAAGTGAGATAAACTGAGGAAGTAAATTAAACTATTTAAAGCATATGATGATACACTAGAGTACATAAAAATCTGGATGCGAGTTTGCTCGCTGAGCTGGAAGGTTAGTTTTCAGACATTTCATCACCATTCTAGGTAACATCATCAGTGAGCCTCCGATGAAGCGCTGGTGTTATGTCCCACTTTCTGTTTATCTGTTTAGGTTTCCTTGGGTTGGTGATGTCATTTCCTGCATTAGTGACGACATTTCCTGTTCTTTTTCTCTGTTCTTGTTCTACATAAAAATGCTTTGGCTTTGAATTCAAACATGAATGAAATATGATCTCGATTTTATTACTTTTCATCTTTATCAATAGCAAGAGGCAGAGAAAGCACAAGCTTATGTCTGTTGTCATGGCTAGCTTTTCACAGAACAAGTTGCCAGATTGTCATAGAAGGCTATAGCTCGAGGGGTATTGCTCTGCATCAAGCATGTCCAATTAGGAGACTTTCCCACTCTTAGTGTCTGCCACAGCAAACTGGAAAGATTTACAGGCAAATAATCAACTATTCTGGTCACTTTATGAAGGCATTTTCTGTGGCCAACTAGTTCTGAATTGGACTTGAACCCAGAGGCTTTCACTGAGGAAGGGAGATTACCCAATGTTACAATAATATATAAATGAAATACTGAATTTGAGCATGAATTCTGTTTATTAAACCTGAACCACTGCATGGATCGATTTTCTTTTAAATTACTTACCTAATATGGTTACACTCTTAGTCTGGATTGAGGTGAGTCCATGACACTCATGGAACAAGACAAACAGTCTGCACTAAAATTACTATTTCTGGTCGTCCTCCTGTGGCACAGTGGCAGTATCCCCATCCTTGGGCCAGAAGGCCCAGGTTCAAGTCCGAGCTGTCCAGAGGTGCATAATAACATCTCTGAACTGGTTGATTAGAAAATAATAGGTTAATAAAAAAAAACTTAAATTACCATTTTGTCTGAAGACCCGACAACTTAGCATCAGGAAATTTGCATCTTCTGTTTTAATTTTTTTAAAAATTCATACACAGGCTGCAGGCATGGCCAGCTAGGCCAGCATTTATTGCCCAACTTTAACTGCCCAGACAACATTAAGTGTCAGCCACATCACTGTAGATCTGGGATTATAGGCCAGACCAGGTAAAGATGGCAGTTTCCTTCCCTAAAGGACATGAGTGAACCAGTTGGCTTTTTCTGATAATTAGCATTGGTTTCACAGTCAACAGACACTGAATTCCAGAATTTCTATAGAATACAAATTCCACTACCTGCCATGGCAGGATTCAAACTCGCATCCCCAGAACATTATCTGGTCTCTGGATTAATAGTTCGGCGATAATACCACTAGGTTGTCACCTCCCAATTCATAATTGTGTAATAATTTCACATATTTGGAGATGAAAGGCTTGCCAGCTAGTTAGACTGCTTGGAAAGACAACGAAGCCAGACTCAGTAATCACATCTATAATTCAACAGCTGAATTTATTTGTGCAGCTCAAAAGGGCACAGACTGGTGATAACAGGCTCTTTCTCTTCCCCGCTTCTCATCATCTCAGAAGCCAGTACATGGTGTAGAAATAAACTGGGAAAACAACCACTCCCAAGTTCTCAGAAGTATCAATAAACTTCACCACCTGGAGGATACCAGTCAACAATTAAACAAATGTGGTTTGAGGTTTCAAAAAAAATCACTTCAAGGGTTTGTAACTGCGCAACCTTTATTCGCACACTGTACCACACACTTACACTAATAAACATTACTTGTATTGTGCGCACTGGATATTGCATTTTGATTTTTCTCACAAAATTTTCTTTAATCATAAAAGAATTGATAATTAGGTCATTCATTTTGATCTAGTTAATTATATAATTAAAGTGCGATAGCTGCATGCTTTGACTGAGAAACAAAATTACAAAAAGAGAGAACCAACCTTCAAAACCTGGCTGTGGCAACTGCTCCGCAGGACCTCTCTACTTCTGATGGCAGTAATACTAAAACTATAAAGTGAATTTAAAACCTCACCCCATCCCCCTCTCTGAAGAAGGGTCTAGGCCCGAAACATCAGCTTTTGTGCTCCTGAGATGCTGCTGGGCCTGCTGTGTTCATCCAGCCTCACATTTTATTATCTTGGATTCTCCAGCATCTGCAGTTCCCATTATCACTTAGAAATTCCACAAAGTGCAAATATGTCTTTCTCAATACTATAATAAAGTCATAATTAGTAGAAAAAAAATCAGATTAATCAAGCTATCTGCTTCTGTTCATGAGTTATGCCATGGACAGAAACTGATTTGCTCATTTCAATCAGTTTTTTCTCACTGTGACTCATCTCTTGGACTTTCAACAAGCTCTACCACACGTTCTTGTATGGATTGTGAAACAACAGAGCATCAGATTATCTGTCGACAGCACAGCTTTTGACAAGCAACTTGCAAGGGTTCTATATTTGAATTCAGAAATTAAACCACTTCAGTACAGAAATTAAGACTTGACACAGCTACCACATTCAAGTAAATTACTATAATCTTGGTAAATTGTTCTAAGCTTTGTTAGCAAGGCCAACATTTAATAGCCATCTTCAAATGACCTCAAGAGGGTAGTAGTGAACAACTTTCCTGAGCAACAGCAGCTGTGTATCGCAGTGCCACACACTATGCTGTTCAGAAAGCAATTCTGAATTATGCAGTGATGATTGAGGAATACTGATACAATTCTAAATCAGCAAGGGGGTGACTATGAACTTAGTTTTCCAGGGAACAATTTCATAATATGATATGAACCTTCTAAGAATTATAAACTGCAAATACATTGCAAAATTTCAAAAGGACAAAGACAAGTAGGTGAAACGGACAGACAGGTGGCAGATGGAAGCTCAATGTGGAAAACCGTGATGACTCATTTCAGTAGAGAGATTGTGGAGACACAGTATCAAAGTTGCAACTCTGATGAGGATGCAGGACAGTAGGACTCAGACATATGTGCACAAGTCATTTAAAAGGTTGTAGAATAGGTTGATATAGGCTTCATTGTTAGCCACAGGTAAGGTGCCAGAAGACTAGAGGTTGGCTAACGTGGTGCCACTGTTTAAGATGACAGGGACAGGCCAGGGAACTATAGACTGGTGAACCTGACATCAGTGATGGGCAAGTTGTTGGGGAGAATCCTGAGGGACAAGATTTAACATGTATTTGGAAAGGCAAGGACTGATTAGGGATAGGCAACATAACTTTGAATGTTTGCAATTGTGCCTCACTAACTTGATTGAGTATTTTGAACAAGTAAGAGATTAATGAGGGCAGAGCAGTGGACATGATCTATACGGACTTCAGTAAGGTGTTGAAGAAGGTTCCACATGATAGACTGGTTAGCAAGGTTAGATCACATGGAATATAAGGAAAACCAGCCATTTGGATACAGAACTGGCTCCAAGGTAGAACACAGAGGGTAGTGGGGGAAGGGGATTCCATCCCCTATTCCCAATTCCTCCGCCTCCGCCGCATCTGCTCCCACGATGAGGCATTCCACTCCCGCACATCCCAAATGTCCAAGTTCTTCAAGGACCGCAACTTTTCCCCCCACAGTGGTCGAGAACGCCCTTGACTGCGTCTCCCGCATATCCCGCAACACATCCCTCACACCCCGCCCCCGCCACAACCGCCCAAAGAGGATCTCCCTCGTTCTCTCACACCACCCCACCAACCTCCGGATACAACGCATCATCCTCCAACACTTCTGCCATCTACAATCCGACCCCACCACCCATGACATGTTTCCATCCCCACCCTTGTCTGCTTTCCAGAGAGACCACTCTCTCCGTGACTCCCTTGTTCGCTCCACACTGCCCTCCAACCCCACCACACCCGGCACCTTCCCCTGCAACCGCAGGAAATGCTACACTTGCCCCACACCTCCTCCCTCACCCCTATCCCAGGCCCCAAGATGACTTTCCATATTTAGCAGAGGTTCACCTGCACATCAGCCAATGTGGTATACTGCATCCATTGTACCCGGTGTGGCTTCCTCTACATTGGGGAAACCAAGCGGAGGCTTGGGGACCGCTCTGCAGAACACCTCCGCTCAGTTCGCAATAAACAACTGCACCTCCCAGTAGCAAACCATTTCCACTCCCCCTCCCATTCTTTAGATGGCATGTCCATCATGGGCCTCCTGCAGTGCCACAATGATGCCACCCGAAGGTTGCAGGAACAGTAACTCATATTCCGCTTGGGAACCCTGCAGCCCAATGGTATCAATGTGGACTTCACCAGCTTCAAAATCTCCCCTTCCCCCACCGCATCCCAAAACCAGCCCAGTTCATCCCCTCCCCCCACTGCACCACACAACCAGCCAAGCTCTTCCCCTGCACCCACTGCATCCCAAAACCAGTCCAACCTGTCTCTGCCTCCCTAACCTGTTCTTCCTCTCACCCATCCCTTCCTCCCACCCCAAGCCGCACCTCCATCTCCTACCTATTAACCTCATCCCACCTCCTTGACCTGTCCATCTTCCCTGGAATGACCTATTCCCTCCCTACCTCCCCACCTATCTTCTTTTCTCTCCATCTTCGGTCCGCCTCCCCCTCTCTCCCTATTTATTCCAGAACCCTCACCCCATCCCCCTCTCTGAAGAAGGGTCTAGGCCTGAAACGTCAGCTTTTGTGCTCCTGAGATGCTGCTGGGCCTGCTGTGTTCATCCAGCCTCACATTTTATTATCTTGGGTAGTGGTGGAGGGTTGCTTTTCAGACTGGAGTCCTGTGACCTGTGGTGTGCCACAAGGATTGGTGCTGGGTCCACTGCTTTTCATCATTTAGATAAATGATATGGATGTCAGCATAGGAGGTATGGTTAGTAACTCTGCAGATGATACCAAAATTGGAGGTGCAATGGACAAAAAGAAGGTTACTTCAGAGTACAGTGGGATCTTGACCAGATGGGCCAAGGAGTGGCAGATAGTGTTTAATTTGGATAAATGTGAGGTGCTGCATTTTGGAAAGGCAAATTAGTGCAGGACTTAATGCTAAGCTCCTAGAGAGTATTGCTGAACAGATACATTGAGTGCAGATTCACATGTCCTTGAAAATGGAGTTACAGGTAGACAGGATAGCGAAGGTAGCATTTGTATGCTTGACTTTATTGGTCAGAACATTGAGTAAAGGAGTTGGGAGGTTATGTTGTGGCTGAACATTACATTGGTTAGGCCATTTTTGAACACTATGTGCGATTCTGATCTCCCTTCTATAGGAAGAATGTTGTGAAAATTGAAAGGGTTTGGAAAAGATTTAGAAGAATGTTGCCAGGGTTGGAGATTTTGAGCTATAGGGAGAGACTGAATAGGCTGGGGCTATTTTCCCTGGAGTGTTGGAGGCTGAGGGGTGATCTTAGGTTTAAAGTTAGAGGGGAACTATTTAAAAAGGGATCTAATAGGCAACTTTTTCACACAGAGGGTAGGGCATACATGGAATGAGCTGCCAGAGGAACTTGTGGAGGGTGGTACAATTAGAACATTTAAAAGTCTCTGAATGGCTGTTATGAATAGCAAGGATTTAGAGGGATATGGGCCAAATGCTGGCAAATGGGACTAGGTTTATTAAGGGTATCTGGTCAGCATGGGCAAGTTAGAATGAACGGTGTTTCCATGCTGACAGCTCTACGACTGTATTTCTGAAAGAATCGAGAATAAAATGCACCAAATTTAAAGTAATTGGCAAAAGAAACAAAAGCAATAGGGGAAAAAACCTTTATACTTAAATGGTTAAGGTGTGGAATACACTGCCTGCCAGTTTGGTGGAGGTAGTTAAATAAGGCCTTCAAAAAGGAATTAGAGAGTGTGTTATTTGAAAATGAAAAATATACAGGATTCTGAAAAGGAGGCAGGAGAATGGCACCAAATGAAGTCTCATTCAGAAATCCAATACCGACATGATGAATCAAATAGCCTTCTCCAATGCTGCAAAAATTTTGCTACTCTGAATTGGTGAAAAAAACCTGTGTGTGGTGATGCTCTACATATGATCCTTGCTCATTTGAGCAAAATTAGTTATGGGTTAGTAAGGTTTTGAGATTGGAGTGCATCCTGCAGATTGGATGCACTGCTGCCAGTAAACTGCAGTGGTAGAAAAAGTGAATGCTTAAGTTGATGATCAAACAAGTTGCTTTGCCCTGGAAGACATCAAGCTCCTCAAATATTGTTAGAACTGCACACAGTAAAGCAAATGGAGGTATTCCATCACACTTGTGACTTGTACGTTGTACGATGGAAAAGATCTGGGAAGTTAGGAGCCAAAACTGTTCACCTCAGAATGTACGCCTTCTATGTGCCTCTCCAAATACACTTTTGTGAACCCATGAAGCTATGAGATTTGGAATGGAACTATTCTGGCAGAGCCCAAAAACATTGTCAAGCAGTTACTGGTGAGCACATGTCACTTGATAGGCACTGTTGATGACATCAACCATTAGTTTACTCATGTTTGACGGTGCAGTAATTGGCTGAATGGAGATATTCCTTCATTCTGTAAATAGGATATAATTAGGCAATAACAATACAGCTTAGCTAGAAATAAAGCTAGCCCCGGTGCACAAGCCTTCAATACTACAGTTGTGATCTTGTTGTGGCCTATTGTTTTTTGCTTTATCAAGTACGCTCAGCCATTATTTGTTGAAATTAAATGAAGTGGAATCTAGTTGGCAGAAGCCTGGCACCATTTTGTTGGGGACCTCATGGCCATGACACATCATCCACTCAATACTTCTATAGGGTGTTACAAATGATTCAGTGTGTTTAATCTGTAATTTATTGCTGGACTCTATCACCACAGAGAGTGGGAAGATTCATCAAGCCTCTTTTCTTCTGCTCATTGTTTAATTGTCAATCACCATTAATGATTGACAGGACTGCACAGCTTTCATTTAATCAATTGGTTGTGGGATCATTTAGCTCTACCTAGCTAAGCAGCATTCACTAAGTATGTTTAACTTCACTGGGTTGGCAGCTTTTACTAAAACAAAGCCTGGTCTTGCTCCTGACATTTCTTCCTCTGTTCTACAATACACCAGGTTTATACCCAGTTGATGATTATGGTAAAATGATGTGACATGCCATATTGTTAAAGATTGTATTGGTACATCTTTCTACTTGTGCAGAAAGCCCAGACTGCATCAGATATCTGGTTTCGAGCAAATGAATCCATCTCCTTTAGCATGCTGGTAGTGGAGCATATAATGTCAGAAGCTCTCAGTTAGAAATGGGACTTTATGTTTGCAAAGACCAAGTGGCCACTTCGACAAAAAAAAACTGTCAGATGCATCATGAATAGGAAAGTGTATGTGATGAAGCCCGATAGATGTGTGTGTGTGTTGGTTCGCACTCCAGCAAGTGTATCAGCCAGGAATTAAGTGACTTGGTCAGTGCTGATGCTACCAGCCACTCTTGCTGCCCTTGCTAATCTTAGTGCTTCTTCCAAGTAGTGTTCAACATGGAGGAGTAATTATTCTGGATGTGAGTTTGCTCGCTGAGCTGGAAGGTTAGTTTTCAGACGTTTCGTCACCATTCTAGGTAACATCATCAGTGAGCCTCCGACGAAGCGCTGGTGTTATGTCCCGCTTTCTATTTATCTGGTTAGGTTTCCTTGGGTTGGTGATGTCATTTCCTGTTCTTTTTCTCAGGGGATGGCAGATTGGCTCCAAATCAATGTGTTTGTTGATAGAGTTCTGGTTGGAATGCCATGCTTCTAGGAATTCTCGTGCATGTCTCTGTTTGGCTTGTCCTAGGATGGATGTGTTGTCCCAATCAAAGTGGTGTCCTTCCTTATCTGTACGTAAGGATACGAGTGATAGTGGGTCATGTCGTTTTGTGGCTAGTTGATGTTCATGTATCCTGGTGGTTAGCTTCCTGACAGTTTGTCCAATGTAGATGAGGGCGTAGAAGGATGGGTTAGTAAATTTGCAGACGACACGAAGGTCGGTGGAATTGTGGATAGCGACGAAGGATGCTGTAGGTTACAGAGAGACATTGATAAGCTGCAGAGCTGGGCTGAGACGTGGCAAATAGAGTTTAATGCAGGCAAGTGAGGTGATGCACTTTGGTAGGAGTAACTGGAAGGCAAAATACTGGGCTAATGGTAAGATTCTTAGTAGTGTAGATGAGCAGAGAGATCTCGGTGTCCACGTACACAGATCCTTGAAAGTTGCCACCCAGGTTGACAGGGCTGTTAAGAAGGCATACTGTGTTTTAGCTTTTATTAATAGAGGGATTGAGTTCCGGAACCAAGAGGTTATGGTGAAGCTGTACGAAACTCTGGTGCGGCCGCACTTGGAATATTGCGTACAGTTCTGGTCACCGCATTATAAGGAGGATGTGGAAGCTTTGGAAAGGGTGCAGAGGAGGATGTTGCCTGGTATGGAGGGAAGGTCTTACGAGAAAAGGCTGAGGGACTTGAGGCTGTTTTCATTAGAGAGAAGAAGGTTGAGAGGTGACTTAATTGAAACATAAAATAATCAGAGGTTTAGATAGGGTGGATAGGGAGAGCCTTTTTCCTAGGATGGTGACGGCCAGCACGAGGGGACATAGCTTTAAATTGAGGGGTGAAAGATATAGGACAGATGTCAGAGGTAGTTTCTTTACTCAGAGAGTAGTAAGGAAATGGAACGCTTTGCCTGCAACAGTAGTAGATTCGCCAACTTTAGGTACATTTAAGTCGTCATTGGATAAGCATATGGACGTACATGGAATAGTGTAGGTTAGATGGGCTTCAGATCGGTATGACAGGTCAGCACAACATCGAGGGCCGAAGGGCCTGTACTGTGCTGTAACGTTCTATGATGTTCTAAAACCAAATTGCAAATTTATTATTTCACTTCAGAACACTGGTAATCTTTAATTTAAAACTGCTCAATACCTAGAATGAATCCAAAATGTAATTAACTCATTTAGTCTTGCATACTAGCCCTTTACCTCTGCTCATTCATCCCTATACTGAGCTGTACCCCCAACATCCATTCATACCCACCAACCCAAATACCTCATTTATCAACTCTCAATCTCCATCCACCTAAATCTTCCCACTGTTCAATTCATCCATATAAACCCACATTCATAAAAGCACACCACAATTTATTTGGATATACATATACACACACCCGCACAATGTGCGCTGCATTTGTACAAAATACATACATTTGGGAGTATATGTATATGAACATGCTTATAAACACGCCCACACAATACAAATTCTATCATAGAAATGCACTAAAAGTTAAGACAACTTTTAAGGGTTATGAGCAGAATGCCCACCCACATTTTAGGATTGTGAAATGTTCTCTACACCAGAACAGCTGCAATCTGCTTCCCCACCTTTAGACCACAAAGTTGCACCTTTGTAAAATTAGGTCAACAGCATTTTTTAACAGTTAACTGTGTACGACGAGAAAGAATATTGGTGGTAGCTACATGTAATGATGGAGGTACGTCCATAAGATATAAGAGCAAAACTGGCCATTCAACGCATTAGACGAGACCATGGCCAATCTGATAATCATCTACTTCACCTTCCTGTCTTTTCCTCACAACCATTGATTCCCTTACTGATTAAAAATCTGTCAATAGAACACAAATAGAAAAAAGAACTTTTGTGCACAGAAGCAAAACTTTCAAAGTTAGTTGACCAACCATCATGTTTTCATATCATAGATTAGTTTGACAAAGAAATTATTTAACACCCAGTTCAAGCTTTGAACAATACACTGATTAGGGGGATGGAAGAGGGGAGCTCTACTATTGAAGAGTAAAGCCTTTAAACAAATAAAACTCCTAGTTTCTATACTAAGTACCTAAAAGCTGATGGAAAATATTGGCTAAATATAGTCAAACCTTTTGACAAATGTAAAGCTGCTCAATTTGATACAAGACTAAGATAAAGAATAAAGCTGTGTCTCAAGGTCATTAATGGCAGGTACAAAAGTTAGCTTTTAGACATTGACAGGTCCTCACCTGGAGAAAATCTAGCAGACAAGACAATGCTTCAGTGTGATTTGGACAAAGTGAGTGATGGGCAAATGAAGCAGATAAACAAGATATGCAGGTGAGAGAGATAGTAGGACCTGCCGATATTGGAGAATCTGAGATAACACGGTGTGAAGCTGGATGAACACAGCAAGCCAAGCAGCAGTGGAGCAGGAAAGTTGAAGTTTGGGTCAAGACCTTCTTCAGAAAGAAGGGTCTCAACCCGAAACGTCAAGATATGCACGTGATCTACTTTGGTAGAAAAAAAACAGGAAGAGATTATCTGAATGGCAACAGACTGGGAAAGATGAAAGACGCAATGAGACCTGGTTGGCCTTGTAAACCAATCACAGAAAGTAAGCATACAGGTGCAATAGGCAAAGAAGGAAAGTCGTATCTTGGCTTCACAGCAAGAGGTTTAAAGTACAGAAGTAGATATGTCTAACTGTGATTACACATGACCTTGGCAAGACCACACCCAAAGTAATGTGTGCAGTTTTTATCACCGTATCTGAAGGAGGATGTTCTGGTTATGGTGGGAGTGTAACAAAGGCTTATTAAATCAATTCCTAGTATGGCATGATGACAGACTGTATCAGTAAGGACTATATTCACTGGAGTTAAGGAGAACAAGGTGGGGGATTCTCACAGAAACCTATAAAATTCTAACAACTGGACAGGGTAAATGCAGGAATAATGTTTCCAACGACCAGACCAAGGCTCTGAGACTAAGGATATGGGCTAGGCCATTTAGGATTGAGATAAGAGATTTCTTCACCCAGGGAGTGGTGAACCTCTGGATTTTTCTGTCAGTGAAAGTGGTTGAGGTCAAAACATTGAATGCCTTTGAGGAGGAGTTCCATAAAGGTCTTGGGGCTAAAGGGATCAAAGGGTCTGGTGGAGAAAACAGGAACAGTGTACTGAATGGGTCTTGTGGCACAGTGGTTGAGTCCTTACCACTGGGCCAAAAGACTTGAATACAAGTCCCATCTGCTCCAGATGTATGTTGCAGTATATTTGAAGAAGTTGATGGTTTTGAGGGTTCTTTGTGACAGTGTTGGTGTCCCAACCTCTGAGCTAAGCGGCCCAGTTATAAGACTCACCTGTTGCAGGGGTGTGCAAGAACATCTCTGAACAGATTAATTAGAAAATGATCATACTGAATAGAGGAGCAGTCTCAAAAGGCTTAATGGCCTACTCCTGCTTCCATCTTAATGTTTCAATGTTCACTTTCTCTGTCCTCATTGTATCCTTTCCTTGCCTCCACAGCATTCTTCTTAATCCATCTCTGCTGATTAATATTGAGCTTATTCCCACTTGTTTCTTAAACTACTCTCCCTGTTCCAGCATTTCCTTCCTCTAATTATCTCCTGTTTCCTTCTCCAGTGACTGTATTTTTGGCATCTGCTCAACACCAGTAAAATGTATAAACTAATTTGGGCTATCCACGCTCAAAGTTCATAAAATAAATTGTTCAAAAATTGCATTGATCATTGTTATAACAGGGAAACAAACTTAGTGAAAAATAAAAAGCTTTCTAATTCACTTGAGGCTGGATGGCTAGTCACTGCTACAAGGAATCTTGCAATCAAGTTTAAGGCTGTGGCTGTGTTGTTGACAAGACAGCAACAAGAGTGAAAGGTGCAACAACAAGGGCAGCACATTGGGTCAGTGGTTAGCACTGCTGCCACAGTGCCAGGCACCCGGGATAGAATCTGGCCTCAGTCAACTGTCTGTGCAGAGTTTGTACATCTGCCTTATATGGGTTTCCACTGTGTGGTCCAGTTTCCTCCCACAGTCCAAAAGGTGTGCAGGTTAGGTGGCCTGGCCATGCTAAATTACCAAGTGTTCAGGGACGTGTAAGTTAGGTGCATTAGTTTTAGGAAATGTAGGTTCAGGGGGATGGATGTGGGTGGAATGCTCTTCAGAGGGTCAGTGTGGACTTGTTGGGCCAAACGGCCTGTTTCCACACTGTGCAGTTCTATGTCATGTTCTGTCATGTCAACAGTACTCGTTGTGAATGAAAACTTATTTGCATGTTTTTTTTCAGCCTCAGACTTCTCCAAACTCTAAGAAAGACCAGAAGAAAGAATAAGCCAGATACCGTCAGCAATTAAATTTCAGTTTATGAATATAAAGCAAATTGTCAATGAATTCACTCATTTCATCGATGCAACTTGTGTTGCAGGAAACAAAACAAAAATCCTATACTTTTGCATGCCAATGGGTGATCTTGTCTAGCAACAAAACTAAAATAACTGCCAACTTTTCAAATCTTTCCCAGCTCACAGCAGATGGATATGGGATTTCTCAAATAATGCACAGAAAAGGTGGTTAGCATATTTGTTTCCTCGTCTACAGAAAAACTTCAAAGTGTTGACATTCCAACCACATGACATTTACTTTTGATATTTTCAAATCAACCTGTTGAGATATATATTTTCATTAATACGCTTTGGTTTAAGACTCAGGATTTAAAAACTATTCTCCCCCGTAAAGTTCACTGTGAGAGTTACCAAATCAAATGTACTTTGCGCTTCCTTTGTCTTGCATTAGTACCACACAATCCAGCGCATTCAATCAAAACAACAGAAAATTTTAAAAATTTTTAATCATGCCCTTTCCTCCTATATATTGCAAAATAGCTGCAACATTTCTTCTACCCAAATATCCTACATTTTCCACAATGATTTTCTTCTCTATGGGTATTTAGTAAGTTTGGCAGCACCTATGCCTTAGTTTTAGTCTGCACTTCGGTTCTACATTTATCTTACTCCTGTACTATGGTAAATATGACAGCTTTTGTGTACAGAATCCTTGAATTTACAGATGTTCGGATTTTTTGAAACTTTCATCTTTGACAACACATACAAGTTTAAAATTAATAGCCCAGTACATGTTTAAACATATTTGAGTGAATATAATAAACTTCAGTACTTTGTTTTGATCTGGTAAGAAATACTCAAATCTGTTTGAAAAGTGTTACATTGGTAGTTTTCTAATTTTGCGGGACTTTCTTAAAATCTAAGGATTCTTGGAAGGTTACTACCAGTGCATCCACCATCTCTATAGCTACTTCCTTTAAAATTCTACTGAAATATTAGTGACGCTTATGGCATCTATTTCTTCTCCAATTTGGACCCTTGATTATTTGGTGTTTTTGGAATGCTATTAGTACCTTGATAGTAAAAAGCTTTTACAACCCCTCTTACTTTTCTTGGTTCCCTTTGTTACTTCCCCAGTCTCAAAGGGACTTCGGCCTTTTTTATCCTCTTTAAAGAAGCTCTGACTGTCTACTTTGCATTACTTGTTACTTTGTCCTTAGTTCCTTTTCTTACTTTTCTTTTGATAATCTATTGCTGAACTTTAAAACTTCCCTAATCCTCTGATTTATTGTTAATATTTGCCACATTGAAAGAAAAATCAGACAATTTGACACTACGGTTAATTTTCTTGGTTAACCATGATGGATTTATCCCCTTCCGAACATTCTCCTCCTTTATTATGACATATTTTTGACAGTGTTGAACAATTTTCTTAGATATCTGCCACTGACAGTCAACCATCTTTTCTACTGAAAGTGTTTCCCACTCCACCTCTGCTAATTCTTCCCTTATTGTTATGTAATTACTTTTATACTAAGGTAACACATAGACTGCCCATCCAAATGTCAAACTAAATGATAAACGCCAGCATATTAGGGTTACTATTCCAAAAGATACCTGTTATTGGAATCATTTATTAACCTGCCTTATTACACATTACCAGATCCAAATTAACCTGCTTGAATCTATAACTAACTGCTCTAAGAAACTGTCCAAAACACACTGAATGCTTTTTTGTGGTTATCTTTGCCAATTTGATTTTCTCAACCTATGAGAAGATTAAAGTATGATTAATGACTAATGTATTACCTTTTTTTTTAAAACATGTCCTTATCTCCCAATTTATTCTCAAAATTTAAGAACAGGACTTAATCCATTAATACGTTTAACTGGCTCCACAGAAAACAGATAATTACAAAAGCAGGATAGATACTGAGACTTTTGATATTTTAAAAGCTCTCCATCAAGGAGCATATTGAAATTCTCACTGCTCACCTGGATAGGTCTAGCTGCTACAAAGCTGCAAGCAGCCAAACATAATCCAGAATTGAACACTTACTTTCTTTAACAAAACCATAAATTGCTGGATAAACACAGCAAGTCTGACAGCATGAAAGCAAACAATTTACATTTCTAGTCCAGTGACCAATCTTCAGAACCAGCCTCCTCTAGGAAAAGTGGCATTTATGTTTACGACAGGAAATGGTGACCATCACAGCAGACATTAGAATGATTTTAATGTAAGTCCACCATCAGTGCCTTCAGAGGACAACAAATATGACATCTAAGAACAAAAAGTACACCACAATGGGATATGCATGCTGCGAATATGTAAATTAATGCGAAACTAGATTATGAAAATGTTGAGAAAGGTGACTATCTTCTTCTCTGGCTATCAACAATCCCGTTGTCTGCCCAGCTTCTTTTTTCCTGTCTCTGGTTTCTACCTATCCACACTCTTTCTACCCCCAACCCATCATCAGTCAAAACTACGACCTTTTCCTGGATGATCTTAGCTTTGATGAAAAGACACCGAATCTATACGTTAGCTGTGCTTTCTTCCCATTGATGTTGACAGGCTTGCCGAGTTTTGCCAGCAACTTGTTTTTATTTCAGACCTCCAGAAACTGTAGTTCTTTGTTTTATCACATGGCTGTTCTAGGAGTATTGGGCACAATAGCAATGAATTATTGAGACAGCTAGGCAAGCTAGCCTGGAAGGGGTCAAAGTATATTAGCTGCTGTCTGGTTTGGTAGTGCATTCCATTGCTATGGTGTTAGACAAAATGTAAGGCTCTTTCATTCTACAGTTTACAATTACATAGTCTTTTAATGTGGGGATATTAAAATAGAAAAGATAGAATAAAAATAGAATAGAATAGTATAGAAAATTAAAAAAAGTGGTCTAGTTTGAAATCATATAAGTCGTACATATTTACCAAGATTCTAGTCTACATAAATGGCACATTCAATAATTATTACATAAATATCATTGAGGAAATCCAGCAATCCCCAAAGAAGCATCCATGTGTGATGACAATTGAGGGTGGATGGTTGGTAGGACTACTTTACTTTTTGAAGCTAAAATGTATATATAATACACACACACACACACACACACACACACACACACACACACAGAGACAACAGATATGTTTGACTAAATGAATATTTGCCAGGATTGACCATTTTAACTATGAAGAATTAACTGCTGTATGAATATCATTCTTTAGCTTCCAATCCAAAGATTGGCAAAAGAAAACAAGAAGCAAGCACATAAAACATAGTACTTAGTTTATACTGGTATAAAACGACTCACTGTTCAAATGCAGGAACGGATGCAAGGAACAAGAGTTCACAGTGCCTTTGCTTTGGTTTAATCTAGAAGCAAACGACTGCCAGAAAACGGCAGAATTTACTGCAAATCTGCCTTTCTAAAAATAAAACTGCAAATTTCTCCATTTGTCATCGATTTCATGAAAATTTGGGAAGAAAACAAAAGTGAAAACTCACAAACAAGAAACATTGCACACACAGTTCTCTTGATTTTGGATTAACCAACCGTTCAGGCAGTCACCTTTCAATTTCCATTGTATTTGGGGTGGTACCGGAGGACTGGAGAATTGCAAACATCACACCCTTCTTTGTTTGAAAAAGCTGTAAAGATCACTTTATCTTTAGAGATGGTGGAAACTGCTAGAAAGAGTTAGTCAGGATAGTATTATTAGTCAGATGTATAAATTCAGATTGGCGTAAAGATTCAACATGGGTTTAAGGGAATGTTGTCTTTAACTAACTTGGGATTTTTTTTCTGAAGAGCTAACAGAAACAGTTGATGAGATGGACATGGACTTCCAAAGGCATTTGACAGTGCTTGACAACAGACTTGAGGGGATAATTATAGGTCATGGAATAAAAAGAACTGGAAGAATTGTAGTTATTGAATTGTCTGATGGTTGGGAACTAGAGTAATGAATAATGGGTACTTTTCAGGCTGTTAGAAGATTGGTGTTGAATTTCCCCCAAGGGAATATTGGGACCTTTGATTTTCCTGATATATATGGGCTGGATTTTGATGTACGGGGGACAATTTCAAAGGTTGCAGATGATAAAACCTGGGAGAACTGTAAACTGTGACAGGGATAATATAGAACTTCAAAAGAATCAACTGGGTGAATAGGCTGGGGAGTGGCAGTTGGAGGTTAATTTGGATAAATGCAAGATATTGCATTTTGGTAAAACAAATAAAGGCAGGACTTACATAGTTAATGATAGTGCCCTGGGTAATTTGTAGAACAGAGACACCCAGGGGTTCAGGCGCATATTTATTTGAAATTTGCGTCACAGGTAGACAGGGTGGTTAAGGAGGAGTGTAGCATTATTGCCTTCATTGCTCAGATCTTTGAATGTGGGAGGTGGGACGTCATGTTGAGATCTCTTCTGGAGTACTGTGTGCAGTTCTGTTTGCCCCGTTAGAGGAAGGATATTATTAAATCGAGACAGTTGAGACAAGATTTTACCAGGATGTTGCTAGGAATGGAGTGTTTGAATTATGAAGATAGGCCGAGACATTTTTTACTGGAGCACAGGTTAATGGGTGACCTTATAGAGGTTTATAACATCACGAGGGACGTGGATAAGGTGACTAGCAAAGGTTTTTTTCTCTCCCCTAAGGTGGGGCAGTTCAAAATTAGGGGACATATTTTTAAGGTGAGCGGAGAAAGATTTAAAACGGACATGAAGGGTAACTTTTTTTTAAAAAAGTGTTTAGTGTGTGGAGCAAACTGCCAGAGGAAGTGGTGGATGCAGGTGCAGTTACGGTGTATAAAAGACATTTGGATAAGTACATGTTTAGGAAAGGTTTAGAGGGATACGGGCCAAACACAGGCAGGTGGGATGAGTTCAGTTTGGGATCATGGTCAACATGGAGTAGTTGGACCTAATAGGCTGTTACCATGTTGTATAACATACTGGTGGGGTGGGCATGTCAATGGTGGATGAAGTTTAATGCAGAGAAGTGTTAGATGGTGAACTTTGATGCAAAGAACATAGAGAGACAATATAAAGGAATAAGAGCCTAAAGTGTGTGCAGGAACAAAGAGGCCTGGGTGTACGTGCACCTAAGTCATTCAAGATGGAGGGAAAGATAGAGAAAGCTGTTCATAAAGCCTGCAGTATTCCTGGCATCATAAGTAGGGGCAGCACAATCCACAACAGCAGGTGGTCATGAATCAACTTATTCGGGGCACTGGTTCAACCTCAACTGAGGTAATATGTATAATTCTGACCATAACATTATAGGGAGGTGGTGAATGCATTGGAGAAAGTGCATAAGGAGTTTATGAGAATGGCGCCAGAGATCAGAGCAAGTGGTTAGGGTGTGCAGTGTACTGCTGAAAAGTGTGGTGGAGGCAGGTTCGTTAAAGGCATTCAAGAGGAAACTGGATGATTATGTAAACAGAAATAAGGGTAACGTGCATAAAGCAGAAGACCGGCACAAAGTCACATTAGGCCAAATGGCCTCCATATGTTCCCTATCAATTCTGCAACAAAGCATTTGCATGCTCTCCAATCACGATTGAAAGTGTGTACTTGATATATATCATACTACCATGTAAGATTTCAATGTTACAAGCACTGAAATGGGCCTGTTGGGTAATCAGTTTGTCTCCAAACAATCAAACTAATCGAATCCTATTTTCCTGATTATTCCCCAAATCCTTTGAAACAGGGCATTGCTGTTTGAAATGACTTATTAATTCCTTGTTAAAATAATTTACGGCCTTTGCTTCAAAAATGGTTTAGAATTCCATGTTCTAATCACGTCCAATATTTAAGACAAGCGACTGAGGTGAGGGAGCATTTTCATTGTTTATGGAGTTAAATTTTTCTGAGAAGTGAACTAGACAGCTGCACTTCCATTAATGAAAGTCATCAGCTACAGTTAGAAGACGGAATGAAGCTCTTTTGCATGAAGTCTCGGAAATCAGAGTATCACTGTTTGCACAAAACGTCTTTGTCCAAGCACAGATAAGGCTTTTGTGCACGTGTTAGGTTATTCAGAGCAAAGATTGTGCCCTCTTATGTTGGAGTCTAAGTTTATAGTCAAGTTCATTCACAGAATCTAGAAAGTTTATGACACAATACTACACTAATTGAGCTCCGAGCCAACTAATCCAATTTTCCAACATCTGGTCCATTGCACTGCAGATTATAGCACTTAAGGTGACATCAGGGTTTCTGCCTCTTTTGGGTACTCTGGCAGGCTCGGGGACCGCTTTGCAGAACACCTATGCTCAGTTCACGCTAAACAACTGCACCTCCCAGTTGCGAACGATTTCTACTCCCCCTCCCACTCCTCAGATGACATGTCCATCTTCAGCCTCCTGCAGTGCCACGACAATGCTACCTGAAGGTTGCAGGAACAGCACTTCATATTCCGCCTCATATGCAGCCCAATGGTATCAATGTGGACTTCACAAGCTTCAAAATTTCCCCTCCCTCTACCGCATTCCAAAAATAGCCCAGTTTGTCCCCGCCTCCGTAACCTGTCCTTCCTCCCATCTATCCCCTCCTCCCTCAGACCCCAGCCCCACCTCTTACCTGCTAATCTCATCCCGCCCCCTTGACCTGTCTGTCCTCGCTAACTCCCTACCTACACTCACATTTACTGGCTCCATCGCCGCCTCTTTGACCTATCTGTCTCCTCTCCACCTATCTTCTCCTCTATCTATCTTCTCTCCGCCTCCCCCTCTCTCCCTTTTTCCCCTCCTGGAACCCCCTTCCCCTCCCCCATTTCTGAAGAAGGGTCTAGGCCCGAAATGTCAGCCTTCCTGCTCCTCTGATGCTTCTTGGCCTGCTGTGTTCATCCAGCTCTACGCGTTCATATTTCTGTTAAGGTAAGTATACCCTTTGCATCTACTCTACACAGCCTGCTCCCTACTATGTCCATCTCAATCAAATTTCCCCTGAGCTGCCTTTGCTCCATGGACAGCAACATCAGTCTATTCAATTTTTCCTTGCAGCTCCATTTTTCCAGCCATGACCTCAATAAATAAAGCAAAAGATTGTAAATGTCTTGTTAACCACCTTATTAACATGTTCTACTATCTTCAGGGATTGTGGACTTTCAATCCAAGGTCCCTCACTTCCACTCCTCCTCTCAATTTTCTCTTACTATATATTTCAATGCCTTGCTTGGCTTTCTCAGATACATCACCTCTAGATTAAATTCCATTTGTTACTTTTGTGCCCACCCAACTAGTCCTTTGTTATCTTCCTACGATCTACTGATATTGTCCTTGCTCACAACCATGTGGTCAAATTTTGCATTGGCTACAAACTTCTCATTCATATACCCTACAATTATGTACAAGTTGTTTAGACCATAAGCAGCCAGGGAACTAGAACTAAGCCCTGCAAAACCCTACTGGGAACAGTGTTCCAATCACAAAAGCACCCAACAATTATCCTGTCACCATGCCAATTCTGTGGCCAGCTTACTACATTCTCCTGGATCTCCTTAGGTGTTTTTTCAGTTAGCTCTGAGTGATCCTGTCAAATGTCTTGCTGCGATCCATGTGGACCACCACACTATAAACCCTCCTTGCTACTTTCTCAAAAAAATCCAAAATCAATTTAGTGAGACACTATCTTCCATTAAAAAAATCCATATTGACTCTTCTTTACTAATTCATGCTCTTGTATTTGACAGTTTATCTAGTCTCTCAGAAATTATTCCATTAATTTGTCACTGCTGACATTAGACTGACAGGCATGGAAACCAAGAAACAATAGCTGTAGGCTCTTTCAGCCAGCTTCATCAATTATAATGACCATGACAGATCATCCAACTTAGCAACAGGTTTTTGAACTCAAGAGGCAACTGGAGTCATGTTGGATATCCATGTGGCAGAGACAGACAGGTATTTCTGTGAATATTTAAGTGACTCCAGGATGGCATTGTGCATTCTGGGTACCATGATCAAGGATGTCATATAACATTCTTCGGAGGTCGTGATCCAAGTTAGTAGTGATGACTTAGATAGGAAGGGGAAAAATAGGTCCTAACAGCAAATTTCAAGGATCTAGCAAGGAGATGAAAAGCAGAATTGTGCTCAGTTTCATGTACTAGCAAGCATAGAGGCAGGGGAATTGAGTAATTGAAAATGCAAATTAAAACAGGTGCAGGATGGAGGGCATCAGATTTGAGGCACCAGAATCTATCCAAAATCTTGTAAATTAACAGGATTAGCACTAACATCCTTGCAGGGCGACTTGCTAGAGCTGGTTGGAGAGGTTTAAAGGTAGATTGGCAGGAAAATAGGAATTTAAGATTAAGAAGTTTGGTGGTGGGGGGGGGGGGGGGCGCGCGGTGCGGGGGAAAGAGTGGTGCTGGAGGCCACAAACTATCAAAAGGACAGTAGTAAGCAACAACAGAAGACAGTGTTGGCAGGCATTAAGTCAGACCAAAAATTAAGAATTTTTAAAAAGGCTGAACTGAAGTGTATCTGCACATAAACATCACAAATGTTTGGCAATTTCAGTTATGAAATCCTAATAAACTGAAGTAAATAGATAGGACTTGATTGCAATTAAACAAGACAAGATTAGGAATGCAACATCCAAGGATGCTTCTTTGGGAATTTATAACAATAAAATTACAGAATTTTACAAGAAGAGTGAGTGCAACATAATTTGTATGGAAACTGGATTCTTAAATCTGAGCAAAGGACATTGGGGCACAAGGAGCAAGTTGGCTTCAGTAGCTTGGGAAAATATACCATAAGATTTGACAGTAGAAATGCATTGGGTTGCATTTTTTAAAAAAATGCAGTGTAAAACAGATATATATTCCTGTGGGACAGGCTTTCCAAAGGGGAAAAATCCCCAACTGTGGATACTGTAAATCAGGAGCAAAGACAGAAGCTGCTGGAAAAGCAAGGCATCTGTGAAGAAAACAAATCACAGTTAACATTTTGGGTCCGCTGACTTTTCCTTACAACTGAAAACATCTGTTCATATGCAGAAGATAAGGAGGGGAATGGGATACGGAGGAAATAGTAGGATAAAGGATACAGCCCAAAAAGAGAGAAGGTAGACAAAGGAGTTGACAATGATCTGGCTAGGAGGGTGAATAGCTGTTAATGGAGACTATTAGTGACTAACGATAGGTAGTGTGTAATAGCAGGCTATGCAATAACAAGGCCTGGTGTGTGGGGCAGGAGGTTAGAACATGGGAGTGTTTAGGCCCTAACACCAAGCAGAAAATGAGATGCTGTTCTTCCAGTTTGCACCGAGCTTCAGTGGAACGCAGCAGCAAACCACAGACGATATTGGCCAGGCAACAGGGTGGCGTGTTGAAGTGGCAGGTAACTGGAAGCTCAGGGCCTTTTTTCGCAAGCAGAATGTAGACGTTCTGCAAAGCAAAACAGTCACCAGGTCTACATTTCGTTTCCACGATTTACAGGAGACCACAATGTGAGCAGCGATAGCAGTAGACTAGATTCTGGGAAGTGCATGTGAAGTGCTGCTTCACCTTAAGGTATGTTTGGGCCCTTGGATACTGCAGAGGGACGAGATAAATGGGAAGGCGTTACACCTTTTCCAGTTACAGGGGAAGGTGTCGTGGGGCTGTGGGGGCAGGGGTTTGGGTGTGGGGGTGAAGGAAAAGTGGACCAAGGTGTCCTGGAGGGAACAGGCCCCACGGAAAGTGGACAAGGAAGGGGAGGGGAATACATGTCTGTTGGTGGCAGAAATAATGTCTGATGGTAGGTAAGGACAAGGGGAACCCTATCGTTGTTGTGGGAAAGAAACATTAACTCTGATGCTGCGAAGAAACAAACTTGGAGGTTTTCAAGGATATTTTTTGTAGCATAGACAAAGGAGAACCAGTGGAAGTGGTGTATGAGATTTTCAGATGATGTTTGATAAGGTACCACACAAGGTTAGTAAATAAAATTGCAGCACATGGGATTGGGGGAAATACACTAATATATGTTAAGAATTGATTAAAAATCAATTTTAAAAATTGATTGAAAATCTTTTTAGGGGGAAGCACAGTGGCTCGGAGGTTAACAGTGCAACCTCACAGCGCCAGGGACCTGGGTTCAATTCCAGCCTCGGGCAACTGTCTGTGCGGAGTGTGCGCATTCTCCCCGTGTCTGCGTGGGTTTCCTCCAAGTGCTCCAATTTCCTCTCTCAGTGCAAAGATGTGCAGGCTAGGTAAATTGGCCATGCTAAACTGCCTGTAGTGTTCAGGGGTGTGTGGGTTATAGGGGGAATGGGTCTGGGTGGGATGCTCCAAAGGGCAGTGTGAACTTGTTGGGCTAAAGGGTCTGTTTCCACACTGTAGGGAATCTAATCTAATCTAATCTAACAAAACTGTATGCAATAAACAGGACATTCTCAGAATGATAGGTCATTATTAGTGGGGTACCATTAGAGTCACAGCTGTTCATAATCTATTTAAATGATTTGAATACAGACACTGGGCCTTCTTGTGGCACAGTGGTGGTGTTCCCACCCCTGGACTGGGAGCCCCAGGTTCAAGTCCCACTTGCTCCAGAAGTGTGTAATAACATCTCTGAACAGGTCAATACAGGGATCAATTGTAATATCTCCAAATTTGCTGAGAACATTAAAATGCCTGTGAATGCAAGTTGCAAGGAAGGGTGCACGGAGGCTTTAAGAGGAATTGAACAAGCTAAATGAATGGACTAGAACATGGCAGATGGAAAATAATCTTCGTGTCATGTTATTCATTTTGGTAATTAAAAAGAAAGAAGGCAGAAAACTTTCTAAAACGGTGAAAGTTAGGAAACATGGATGTTTAAAAGTATCTAGGTGTCCTTATTCACAAGACACTAAAATCTAGCTTGTAGGTGCAGGAAACATTTAGAAAGGTGGTCAATATGTCAGTCATTTCAACAGGGATTTGAGTACACATGATATCTTGTTGCAGCTCCACAGAGACTTGACCTGGGTTATTTTGTACAGTTTGGGTTTCCTTGTCTAAGGAAGGACACACTTACCATATAGGGAGTACAGTCGAGGTTCATCAGATTAATCCCTGGGATAGCAGGCTTGTTTTTAAGGTAAAAGATTGAGGAAACACATTATGATGTTTCAAAGAAGGATATGTGATTTCATTGAAAGTCTCAAAATTATTTCAGGGATTGACAGGGTGGGATGACGTAGGATAGCATGAACCCGGCTAGTGACACTAGACCAGGGAACATCTTCAGAAGGGGGATAGGCCACTTAAGACTAAGATGAGAAGGCCTTCTTCACTCAGGTGAATCTTTGGAATTCTGTATCTCAGAGGGCTGTGGAAGATCAGTCATTGAGCATGCACAAGACAGAAATCAATACATTTCCAGAGGCTAATAATATTACAGAATACGGAAGTAATGCAGGAGAACGACTTTGAGACAAACGACCATGATCTAGATTGGCAAAGCAGGCTCAACAGGTTGAATGGACTACATCTGATCCTGTGTTGCTATCTGCCACATTTTAGACTGACTGTATTTATATGCTGTATTCCACTTTACACTGACTGTATTTATATCCTTTTGTAGCTTCGCATCCTCTTCACAACTTATTTTCCTACCCTTGTGCCCTCATCAAACTTAGCAACTAAACCTTGTCCTTTCATCCAAATAATTTTATATAAATTATAAAAAGGTGAGTCTCTGCACTGATCCCTGTGGCACACCTCTCCTTACATCTTACCAAACAGAAAAAGATCTATTTATGCCTAATCTTTGCTTCATGTTGGCCAACAGGCAGCCCAGTGGCTCAGTGGATAGCACTGCTGCCTCAAAACACCAGAAACCCAGGTTCAATTCCACCCTCGGGCGACTGTCTGTCTGGAGTTTGCACATTCTCCCCATGTCTATGCGGGTTTCCTCCAGGTGATCCAGGTGCAGGCTAGGTGGATTGGCCATGCTAAGCAGTCCATAGTGTTCACGGATGTGTAAATTAGGGGGATGGGTCCAAGTGGGATGTTCTGAGGGTTGGTGTGGATTTGCTTCCACACTGTAGGGATTCTATGAGAAACCAATCTTCTATCCATACCAATACAGTATCCCCTATACCATAAAGGTATTATTTTCCACAATAACCTGTGATGTAGCCTTTCAAAAGGGGACATTGGATGCATCCCCAAACTCCTGATCATGTTTGTTTTAAAAACATCATTTGTGGGGTGCAACTTACCTTGCAGGAATGAAACACCCTTGTTTCCAGAGATCAAAAGCTCAAGTTTACCTAGAAAGGGAGTTAGGATATGAAAGTGTTGGGATGGAGGGTGGAGTGAGGTAATGTGGCTTCAAGGTCTTATTGCTTTTGTGCTTCAGATGAGGATCAAATGCCTAATTACCAATGGTGGTCACACTTGCAATCCAAGGTGAGGCTGTTTCATCTACAAACACTCCAAAACAATCTACAGTCTTGAAGAAAGGACATGACCCAAAATGTTAATAGTATCATTGGAGAAGGAAAATAAGTTAAGCTCTTCCAGAATTTTCTGTGTTAGTTCGAAACTGAAATATGACTTGTAAAGATAAAACTAAGACGTAAACATTCCATTTTAAGAGAAAGCACATTGTACATTTTCAAGGCCTCGGTCTCGTTTTTGTCACAGACACTTAAAATAATTCCTGTTTAGTGTATCATTACTCTATACTAAACCAAGCAAATGTGGATACAACTCTTCGCCTCAACTATTTTGTCTTCCACGTGGAATGCTGGCATTTGTAATTCTGTTATAAGGAATGTTCAGAGCAATACCACAAATTCAATAAACTAGGATTCCCACTTTTAGGGTAAAATTGATAGAGAAGGCCTGCTCAGTGCAGCTCACCATCCAGTTCCATAATTAATGGGATGCCAGGGATTTTTGTTTGTGCTCAAACTAAGATTGTGCTAAGATTGGTGGAGTAGCAGATAGCAAAGGGGGCTGTCGGAGAACGCAGCAGAATATAGACAGATTGGAGAGTTGGGCGGAGAAAAGGCAGATGGTGTTCAATCCAGGCAAACTCGAGGTGATGCATTTTGGAAGATCTAATTTAAGAGCGAAGTATATGGTAAATGAAAAAGCCCTGGGGAAAACTGATGCAGGAGAGATCTGGGTGTTCAGATCCATTGTACCCTGAAGGTGGCAATGCAGATTGATAGAGTGCTCAAGGAGGCATACGGCATGTTTTCATTCATTGAACAAGGCACTGAGTACAAGAGTTGGCAAGTCATGTTACAGTTGTATAGGACTTTGGTTTGACCACATTTGGAATACTGCATACAGTTCTGGTCGACATATTGCCAAAAGGATGCGAATGCTTTGGAAAGGGTGCACAGGAGGTTCACCAGGATGTTGCCTGGTATGAAGGGTGCTAGCTATTAAGAGAGATGGAGTAGATTAGGATTATTTATATTAGAAAGACAGGGGTTGAGGGGGGACCTGATTGAAGTCTACAAAATCATCAGAAACATAGACAGGGTGGATAGCAAGAAGCTTCCCACCTCCCCCCCGCCCCTCCCAGAGTGGGGGACTCAATTACTAGGGGTCACAATTTCAAGGTGAGAAGGGAAAAGCTTAAGGGAGAAATGCGTGGAAAGTTCTTTATGCAGAGGGTGGCGGGTGCCTGGAACACGTTGCCAGCAGAGGTGGTAGAGGCAGGCACATAGTGTCATTTAAGGTGTATCTAGACAGATGCATGAATGGGCAGGGAGCAGAGGGATACAGATCCTTGGAAAATAGGCTTAGGTACAGGATCTGGATTGGCACAGGCTTGGAGGGCCAAAGGGCCAGTTCCTGTGATGTAATTTTCTTTGTTCTTTGCTCATTGTTCAAACTGTGGTTTTAATCACTCTCCTGCAAGTGTGGAAAAATCTCTCTCTGGTTTATAACTGTACACCAAATTTCCAAATGTTTTGTGCAAATGTTCCCACATCTCCACTTTCAACATACCCACAAAACCTTCAATGTTTTCCAACTTTGGTTTTCCGCATATTAACCGCACTCCACCCCCCTTTGCTCCCTCAAGCTGAAGAATGCATACCTGAATCTATTTGGTACAGTGCGGTCTGTGTTATCCGGTCAAATATAACCAAAACAAATAGAAGCCTGTTCCTAAAAGAACCATCCTCTTTCACAATTGCGCACTGTAGTCCCTTAAAGTAACAAAATATCCCCAAGTGCTTCAGAGGGACATTTTAAAATATAAATAGATATAACGGAGTTAAGGCAATATTAGGTCAGATCACCAAAAGGTTGCTTAAAGATGAGGAATTTTAGAAGTGGTGCAAAGAAGGAAAAGGTAGCAGAGAGTTTGAGGGGTTTAGGGAGGAAATTCTTAAGCTCAGGGACCACCGAATAAAGATACAGTCACCAATGATGCAGCAATTAAAACTGAGCATGCAGCCAAAATTGGAGGAACCAGGGATCTTGAAGGGTTGTGCGTGGGAAGGAGATTAATAAAGGGAGGACTGGGACCAGAGAGACTTGGGATAGCAGGAAAATAATTTTAAAATGGAAGCGTTTCTTGACCAGTGTCCATTATAGGCTAGTGAGCAATTAACAGAATATGACGAGAGTCAAGCAGAGATTTGAATGATCTCAAGTCCAGAGATGGTAAAACATAAAAGGCATCATCGAAATAGTCAGATCTGAAACTAAGAGCAACATGGATGAGGACTTCAGCAGATGAAATGAGGCGGAAACAAAGTTGGGCAATATGTTGGAAGTGAAATAGGTCACCTTAGCAAAAATGCATGTCTGTGGTCAATAGTTCAATTCAGAGTTTATACCCACTAACATTCCAAAAACCTGGTTCAGCCTCAGGATCAGTTGCTAGGGAGAAGGCTGGAGTCAGTAGCTGGGGAATAGAAATTTGAGATGGAACCAAAAAAAAAATGGCTCGTCACTTCAAAATATAATTGATGAAACATTCTGATCATATAGCATTGAATATCAAACAAGCTACCTGGTCAGATAGCAACAGTGGAGGAAGATTAAAGGCTGTAATGTAGGGCTAGGCATCACCTGTATACACAGGTGAAGTAATGTTGTGCTTTCAGATGATGGCACTGAATTACAGCATATAGATATAAAATAGGAGGACCCGATATTGATTGTCAAAAAATCAAGGTAACAGCGTGGGAGCAGGAACAGAAAATTTCAAGTGATACTCTGAGTAAAGTCACATGGATAAGAACGGGCAAGAACAGTTATACCCAAAAGACAGTTAAGAGGTGATGAAAGAGGACAGACTGTTTCAAAGGTTGAAGATGGGTAAATGTCTCCTCCTAATTCTTCTCACAACCTTTATCAAAATTAAGAAGAATGCAATTTCAGTAGGGTAAGAGCTGTTTCAGTAATGGCATGACCAGAAGCATGATGGAGGATTCAAGCATCAAGATACCATCCATTCATAAGATAATCAATAAATCACAGGAATACCAAGAAAAGAAACTGGGCAGTTGAGAAAAACTGCTAAAGTCAGCAGGTCTGTCAGCATCTGAGGAGACAGAAGTAACATTTCAATCTGACAGCTCTGGAAAAATTTATTTCCAGCTTGAAATATTGACTCAGTTGCTCTCCCCATTGATGATGCCAGACATGCCAAGTTTCTCTAGCACTTTCCATTTTTCTTCCAGATTCCCAACGTATGCATTGTTTGTTTAATTACGTGGTCAGCTATTTTGTTTCAAGGGAGGTCTTCCAGAAAATCTGAGCTAAAGAATTCAAGATGGAGATAGGAGAAATGTCAATGAAATGAGTGTGTTCAGGGCTACATCAGAGCAGATCTTTAAGAGGACATTTAACTGGACAGGCTAACAGGAGGAGGAGGAAAGTACCAAAGGCAATTGGTTAAATGCCCTGATCTTCAAATAAGCTTGCAACACTTATTGTTTAAAGTAAGGATGAGGAGTGAGGGAAAAATTTTGTATGTTTGCAGTAAAGGAGGAATTATCTTGGCTCTCCTGGCACAATGAGCTGCTTTTACAAATGACTATACAACCAAATTATGCTTTATGTGATCCAGCTAGATCTGGCAGTGTTTGGTTAAGCCTGTAACTATTCAGATGTCCATCCCTTGGACTTGAAGTGGAAGTGAAGGCTGAGGTAGGACAACAGCCAATGAGAGAGACATAATGGCCTCATTGGATACTGGGCCATCAAAACAAACTTCTGTCAGTACAGCGCCTTTCAAAGCACAGAAAGTCCTTAAGTGCTTTATAAAAAAAAAAGTCTCGTAAAATATCAACAGTGTGGAGCTAGAGGAACACAGGTCAGGCAGCATCAGAGGGTAGGAAAGTTGATGTTTTCAGTCTGGACCCTTCATCAGAACTGGCTGACGGATCCTGGCCCAAAACCTTGACTTTCCTGCTCCTCTGATACTGTCTGACCTGCTGTGTTGACTCCGATTCCAGCATCTGCAGTCCTTGCTATTTCTGAATTCTTTTAAAGTATAGTCATGTAAAAAATATTGATAATGACCTGTTTTCATTAACAAGATGTCTGTTGCAGCAAAGTTTTTACTGTTGTACTCTTCAGGACAATTTACAAGATTACCAATTCAAGTGGTAAACCCTTGATTAGTTGGTAACTGGACTTTAATCGACTGATGCATTGAGATGGAAATTGCACCAATTAATGATAACTCACAGTTTACTGTCAGACTAATTTTAAAACAGGTAGGTCAACTGTGATTGGTCTGGGCATTATCCTGAGAAACAAAACAGATGACACCCATTTACTGAGTTCAACCAGGCGCAGTGCATACATATATATATATTCATTCAGTCTGAAAAGTCCAGAACTATGTGTGTTAACATATGTAGCTTTCAATACATGTGAGTGTACCACACTGCAAGTCTAACAATACTAAATTGGTTATCAATGTTTCTTTGCATATTCAGGATTACCCAACAAATATTGTCCAATTGCAGAATCGCATCTGACGTCTGATATTTATGAATTTGAGAGCACAGGGTGGTCGAGTGTGGTCAGTACCTTACTTGCTGTGACAGCCAAAGAGATATGCTCCACTACTCTGAGTTACACGGTCCAAATACCTGACATCTTACCAGCACTGAAATGCATATGCCACGCTACTTATTTGTAAGGCAGGTAGAATCATTGGCTTGATAGCACCGTCCTGTTAGTGATATTGATTGAAGGATAACTATTGGTCAGGGCACCAAGTACAACTCTGTGAAATAGTGATTTCAGATTAGTTACACCTGTCAGAGTGTGCAGATAGGGTTTAACATCTTATCCAAAATAAGAATGAGGGTGCAGTTGAATACAGACATTAGTTCCAGAAATGAACAAGGGGTGAAGGTCAGGCAGTTAGGGTGTTTAAAGTTCAATTGTAATTGAACTGGATGATACTTCATTCCAAAGGTGGACCAGAAAAAAGATGCTTTTGAGATGTAGAAGGGGAAAGTGACAGAAGGAAGTGTGATTTTATCTATCACTGATACAAAAAGTAGCAAGGGCAACAAGGTAGTAAGGTCTATACAGTGGTCATGAATTAAGTTACAGCCTTTGTAGGGAGGTAAGTATTAAGGAAGCTAAAGAACAAGCACTGTTGTGGTACAGCAGTAATGCCCCCACCTCTGGTTTCAAGTCCTACCTGAGCCAGATGTGACATAACCAATTAGGAAAAAATTAAATTTCTACCATTACATTTCCACACTGAAACATTGCAAAGTTTCCACTGCAAGGCAAAATATGCAATCTTAGAAGATTTGGTGATCAGTTTGAAATTGGTGCACTAGCATTTGCAGTTTATCTAATTCGCTTTCTATACAAGTTTCTTATAAAACATCTGGCTAACACTTACTGAAAATTCCAATATTTAACCCTTCAAGTCCAAAGCTATGTGAATGTCACATTAGACAGTATACCACTGTCTGTGTAATTATAGAACAGACACTATTGCTATTAACTCCCTTAGTTCATCCCAGCAGGGCAACGTTCATTTAATAGAATAATATGGCTATTGTCTGACAACTTTATTCATACAGCCATCTACAGAACTCTGAGCCCAATCATTCCAATACACTTTAGGAGAAATTAAATTCCAAATGTATTTCTACCACTTTTTCCTTAAATTTAGGAAGTTGGCACACCACTGTTTTAAGTCCTTGGTGATTTTAAAACAAGTTGTGCTTAATACAGCACTGATACCACGTGCTAAACCATCCCGAGACCTTCTCCAAGGTCTTAACATCGTCAAAAAGTGTGATTCTCTGAATAATACAACACAGTCAAACTAAGGCCTAACAAACTATTTGTAAAGTTTTAGCAAGACATCCTTAGGTTTGTAATCAAGGCTGTCATTTACAAAAGATAAACGTCAATATTTAGCTATCTTATAAATTTGCCCTAGTACCATCAGGGTTTTGAGAATGTAACTGTCAGATTACACTGCACTTGCATTTCACTTCCTTTCAACATCAAATTTATCATCTCTCCATGACATTGGTGTTAAAGTGCACCAGTACACAGTTCTTCATACTAAATTGCTCTTTCACAAAGCTTTCCATTTAACCAACATCGATACAAACCTGATAGCCACTAATAGTGCCTTCATTATTTACCATATTTCCAAGGTCTGAATCATTCATAAACTTCAAAGTTGGATATCCTATATCTGTGCTGAAGTAATTTATATCTATCTGAAGTGCTAATCCTAAAACTAATCCCTGGAAAATACAACTTCTTACTTCTTCCTGGTCCCTATTCTCTCCGTCTCATTCCTTAGTCAATTATGCACCTCTATTTTGCCAATGTCCCAGGAGTATGGCAAGAAGCATGCTCCGTGATATTCTATCAGAAATCTTTTATAAGTACATATTTGCATTACTGCCCTACTTTCACCAACTTGCTCTACTAGTTTATATATCTTCAACTAGCTTCATTTGGCCAGACAACTTAATTGCCCCTGAACAACTCATATTAATTATTTTTTTAATATTGTCCTCAGCAATGCACTATTTAGTATTTTCCTCATCACTGATGGCAAATTTGAGTTTTCTATACTTGGCTGCTGGCCATTTCTTTTTGCACAGGTGTGTAGTATCTGCAATTCTCCAATCTTTTCGCATCACCTCCACATCCAAGGCAGGCTGAAAGACTTTAGGCAGAGATTTGTCTAGTAGCATTCTCGCTTTCCTGAGTGCCTTCAAGACAGTCTTATTGAAGCATACAGACTTCACACAGAACTGAACAGAAAAGATGGAAGAAACATGTTTACCCTGGTCTAGAACTAAATGTCAAAAGATTTTCAGCAACTGAAATGACAACTTGTACAAATTTTGTTAAGCCACCCAAATGTTGGCAACAGAATCAGTAAAGTGAGAGAAATTGATCAAATATTGAAGTGCATCAGCGCTGATCCAATTAATTCAACCTTGTAAAGTTAACTATGTGTTATCCTGGGCAACAGTGAAGACGTTGCAAACCTTTGTGGTTGGCTATTTATTCAGTTCAGAACCTTGTTTCAATTAAGTTTATTTACCAAGTAAAATGTTGCATATTTGCATAATATTGTAGAAAATTAATGTGCTTAAATAAGCAACTGGTAACAAGCTACCCACATAACTAAACCAAAATTGTAAATTGTTTAATCAGCATATCCAGCAGCAGCTGTATCATGTCTTTTGTTTTTATAGTTGGAATTTATAACATGATATACCAGTTCAGCAAAGGAGTTTGCCAAGAACCCATTTAGTTAAATCATGACCGTATTGCACACCTGGTAGTTGAAAGGCACATCCAATATCTCACCATTGGTAGAGGAAGGATTACAAGCTGTTGGAACATCATTCACCAACCATTTGGTAACAAATTAATGAACCAACTCAGCATGAATGAACACATAATCTACACTGAGATAGTAAGAACTACAGATGCTGGAGTCAGAGATAACAGTGCAGAGCGAGGGGATTGCAGCAGACTAGACAGCATCAGATGAGCAGGGAAGTCGACATTTCAGGTCGGGACCCTTCCTCAGAAAGGTGTGTTTTAGAGGCTTAGGATTCTTCAAAAAAAACTTCACAATTTACTCTTCTTCCTCACAAAGAACACTGTTGTCTCATCACATTCCTGAAAGTTAGTAATTCATTGCCATTTTCATCTGAAATAACACTTTCAAATCATCCTATAAAGGGGTTCCTAAAATATAATCAGGAAGATCTTCAGGAATCTCAGACAAAGATGCAAGCCAGGAAAAGGCAGTTTTAGAGGTTTAGAGGAGATGGAGACCAAACTAATAACCAGGCAGATAAAAAATTTAACACAAAAGATCAGGTACACACCAAAACACTCTGAATAATGGGAATGAAATACCTGAAAAATTCCTATTCAATAAGAAAATGGTTCTAAAAATAATACCCAAGGAAAAGTATGTTACTGACTTAAAGTTAGCAAAGCAGAGAAAAATAAAAGGAAAAAAAACTAAACCATAGAAGAGGTGTATCTAGGGTGATTAAATGGCTAAGTATATGGACAAAAAGGGCAGGATAAGGTGGTGATAGTTTAGATTAAATTAGAGTCCCTATGGTGTGGAAACAGGCCCTTCAGCCCAACAAGTCCACACCGCCCCTTGGAGCATCCCACGCAGACCCATCCCCCTAAACACTTCGGGCAATTTAGCATGGTCGATCCACCTACCCTGCACATCTTTGGACTGTGGGAGGAAACCGGAGCACCCAGAGGAAACCCACGCAGATACGGGGAGAACGTGCAAACTCCGCAGACAGTTACCCGAGGCTGGAATCGAACCCGGGTCCCTGGCGCTGAGAGGCTGCGGTGCTAACCACTGAGCCACCGTGCCGCCCAAAAATTAAAAAGTTAAAAGAGCATAAAAAGGAAAAAAAGGTTGATGTAGGAGACAGGCACATAATGTGACCATAGCAAAAAAGCTGTAACAAAAAAGGAGACCATTGGCTTATCATGTCCTTGCCAGGTCTCTAAAAGCTAACTCCACTCCCTATCTTTTCACTGTAGCTCTGCAAATTATCTTAAGGTAACTATCGAGTTCTCCTCTGAAAAGTGCAAATTAATTTGCAACAACCACACTCTTAGTTAGAGCTAAATTCTAATCAAATTTTACATAAAACAGCTTCCCACTGTGCCCTGATTTCTTTTATCTCTTATTCCTGACCCTTCCACCAATGAGAACAATTTTTCATTACCTACTCTGTTCAGGTTCTTCAATTTTGTTCAGCTCTATCTTATATTCCCTGAAGACTGCCCCTTTGTGCAGGTGGGGGGGCCTATGCAGCACATCTCATGATCCTCCACACACCTCTCAGCCACAAAGTCTCTGCCTTCTCAACCATCAATCAGTCCTGAGCACACATGCAGCTGCTTCCACAGCACTGGACGTTTGCTGGGGTAGACGGAAGAAATCAGATTGCACGTCTGAAGTTCGAGGAGAGGGAGTTTGTAGTTTACGTTTATGGTCTGCAGCACAGAAGGATTAGCACAAATTCTTAAAAGCATGTGGCTAGTCCAGAACAACATGACGCAAATAGCAAGTTATATTTTCTCTTTGATATTTTAAACCTTATTTCCTTAAGTTTAAAATATGTCTGAAAGTAAAGCAAAGGATTCCAGCTCCTTAAAAATACTCTGCGCATATTTAAAAAAAGTGACATCTTTGTGAGATCATTGAAACTAAAATGGTAACTTCAACACATGAACAGTAGGTACAAATGCATGAGTTTTTCACTTTCCATAAAACTAACGCATATCTAGCGGCATCTGTGGACAGAAATGTGTGTGTTTCAGGCCATTCCTCGGAACACTTGTTCTGTTCTATAGAAGGGTCAGTCACTGGATTTGAAACATTAACTCTGCTTTCTCTCTGCAGATGCTGCCAGACCTGGTGAGTTTTTCCAGCAATTTCTGATTTTATTTCTAACTTCCAGCATCTGCAGTTCTTTAGGCTTTTTTGTGTTCTATACTATTTGTCCTGAAGCAAATTCAGGAATTGAGTTCAGCACTGGGGACAAAAGGCATATAGCTTTAACAAATAGGACTATTTAAAGCAGAATTCAAATCAAAATATACATATGGATTCTGTTGTTAGGCCACAAAACCACAACAAAGGTGACATTTTACGAATGTTATCTGAAATGACAGGAAATCATGAAACAAGGGTGGAGCACACAGCACAAAGACAAATTCCAATATGGTGAAAGTTCTAATTGATAATAAAGTACTTGCAAGTAGGATAAATGTGCCTATGCTTTATCTGGGCAAGATATTCATGATCATGTGGCAAAATATGCAATTAAGAGACGGCACAGCAAGAATCACATCTTTGAATTTGTGGAGCGCATTAACTTAGTCACACAGAAACAGTTCCTGGATGAATTACAAAAAATCATATTTTCATGTATACATAGTAAACTACTGTACAGTCATTTGGCACAAAGAAATTTTGATTTTGCACATCAAGTTTCAACCAGAATCTGAACTTGTTTACAAGACTGTCTTTACAAGAATTTTAAGACTGATTGCTCATGACAGTGCCTTCATTGTAACAGGAATTGAGCAATTATATGTTAACAGTGACCTTGATTTACAGAGGATGTCTGAGCTTCTGTTATACATAGAAGTAAAAATGGTAGCTAAGGTGCTCTAAGTGTATGTTAACCATTTTACAGGCCAGTGGTGTTTCTCAGAGAAAAGCTATAAATAGATGATGCCGGGAGATCTGAAAATATGCATGCTAATGAGACACTTCTAGGTATTTTCTAATCAACTTGTTCAGAAATATGGACAAGGGACTTGAATCCTGGTCTGCTGGTCCAGAGGGAGGGATACAAACACTCTACCACAAGAACCCTGACTTGAAGCAATTCTATGAACAGTGTACAGTGTTCAGCAGGTCATCTTTGAAGAAAGGGCAAATGTAGTAGCATTTTAACCTCAACGAACTTAGGAGGCTAATGTCTTCATCAATCGATGCATTTATTCTTTTGTTCTGTGCAATGATCTAATAACTAAAAATATGGCCTGGAAATGCCCAACAGCCACAATAATACATGGCAATGACCGACCCAAACAATGTTCCAGGTCAACTTGAATCACTGTGCAAATTCTTTTGGCAAAATTGTTTGATGAAATTGAAAGTATGCAATTTGAAAAGGCCAATAAACCGAAGACTCGGCATCTATGTGAACATGTTAATTGAAACAATGAAGTTGCTCTACACAGCAATATTGACATCGCTGCTATCTTTAATTTATTTCACTGCTTTGTGATCATCTGGACAGCAGACTTTCAGACAAGTAATTATTAGGGTGGCATAAATTTGGACAGCTGAAATCATCAAAACAACTGATTATGAATCTGAAAAAAGACAACATTATGCAACTGACATCAACATATTCAACTGATAACCGACTACAAAGAAAGTGTGATCACAACTAAATGTAAACAATACTCCTATTTCAGATTTATGGTTGTGAAAAAAACTTAATAGCGGTTCCATTCAGATAGTCAATGATTTGGTGGAAAATTCCCTAAAACAAAACACATTTCAAGTAAAGTTCATTCTTCATTCATGTCATTCTTGACATTTGTGCAATATTTCAGGCAGCAAATGCTGACGGAAAAGCATGGATTTATCTTAATGAATGTAGAGTCATAAAGTCAGAGTCGTACAGCACAGAAACAGACACTTTGGTCTGATTGTCCATGCCAACCAGGTGGGACAAGATTAATCTAGTCCTATTTGCCAGCATATCCCTGTAAACCCTTGCTATTCATATACCCATCCAGATGCTTTGAAATGTTGTACCAGCCTCCACCACTTCCTCTGGCTGTTCACTCCATATACGCCCCACCCTCTGTGAAGAAGTTGCCTCTCGGGTCCCTTTTAAATCATTCCCCTCTCATCTTAAACCTCTAATCTCTAGTTTTGGATTCCCCTACCCTGGGAAAAAGACGTGATACAATTCACCCTATCCATGATACTCATGATTTTATAAACCTCTAGATGGTCACCCCTCAACCTCCTACACTCCAGGAAAAATAGCCCCAGCTTATACCGCCTCTCCTTATAGCTCAAACTGTGGCAGCATCCTTCTAAATCCTTTTTGAAGCCTTTTAAGTTTAACATCTTTCCGATGGAAGGGAGACCAGAACACAGTATTCCAAAAATGGCCATAGCAAAGTCCAATACAAATGCAGAATGACATCCCAACTCCTATAGTTAATGCACTGACCAATAAAGGCAAGTATATCAAACACCTTCTTCACCATCCTGTCTACTTGTGACTTAAAGGACTGATGAATATGCATCCCAGGTCTCTTTGTTCAACAACACTCCCAGGGCCTGACCATTAAGTAGGCACGTCCTGTCTCAATTTGCCTTACCAAAGCTCAATGCCTCGCATTTATCTAAATTAAACGTCATCTGCCGCTCATTGGCCATCAGGCCATCTATCAAGGTCCTGTTGTACTTGAAGATAATCATCTTCATCATCCACGACACCAACAATTTTGGTGTCATGTACAAACTAACTGGCTATACCTCCTCTATTCACATCCAAATCATTTATATAAAAATGACAAAAAGCAGTGAACGTAGCACTAATCCTTGCAGCACACCACTGGTTAGAAGCCTTCGGTTCAAAGAATGACCTTCTAACATCACCCTCTGTCTCCTACTTTCAAGCCAATTTTGTATCCAAATGGCTAGCTCTCGGTAGATTCCATGTGGTCCAACCTTACTAATTAGTCCATAATGCGGAACCTTGTCGAATGCCTTACTGAACTCTATACAGACACAGCCCCCACTCTGCCTTCAATCTTCTTTGTCACTTCATAAAAATCATAGAATCCCTAGTATGGAAACAGGCCATTCAGCCCAAAAGGTCCACATCGCCCCTCCGAAGAGATTCCCACACAGACCCATTCCCCCCACCCTTTCCCCGTAATCCTACATTTCCCATGTCTAATCCACCTAACTTACACACAACTGGACACTACAGGCAATCTAGCACGGCCAATCCACCTAACCTGCAAATCTTTCGGACTTCTTCAAAAATAAGAACTCAATCAGGTTAGTGAAACACAATTTCCCCACACACAAAGCCATGTTGACTATCCCCGATCAGTCCGCACCTTGTAAAATACACGTAGATCCTTCCCTCAATCTCTACCAACAACTTACCCACTACTGACATCAGGCTCACCAGTCTATAGTTCCCTGGTTATCCTCACCTCCCTTCTTAAATAACGGCATCACTTTAGCCACCCTACACTCTTCCGGTATCTCATCCATGGCTATCAACGATACAACTTGATTAAATCAAAATCTAGAAGTAGATCACTCGGACAAGATGACGCAAATTGTCGAGACGGAATGTATGACTTAAAGTATCAACTTGATCGCAGCATACAATCAACAGGGAGCAAGTAAAGAAATAGATATACAGGCCAAAAGCTGGCAATAAAGCACTGAAGAAATTACTAATGCATTTTTGGTTGTGAGTTACCCATGGTGCACCGAGCAGCACCACTAAACAAATATCCAAACTTCTAAGATGAACAAACACTTTTTTGTTTTAGCAGATAGAATATATTCTAACTGTAAAACATAAAAGTGTACAGTTTCATATTAACAAAGGTACTGCAAGAAATATGACATGACTTCCATTCAATGATTGCTCTAGTTTATGTATAGCACTCAGACAATTCATTGTTCTGCACAGCCACCATAAAACTTTGAGGGAAAACTGCCTCCATCTCCTTTCAATCATTTCTTCTGTAACATTAATTTTGCCATCCTGATGTAGGGCATTTTAAATCAAGGAATTAAAAGACTATTTTCTCCTCTTACGCACAGAGTGAATGAAACAAAAAGAATTATCAGAGGTAGATGCAGGGAATAAACATTTAAAAATTAAGTGACACTAAAACATTTATTGGAATTAAAGACACAAAGCAAAAAAGAAACACAAGAAAAAACCTTGCAAGCAATAACAAAGCTTTAAATCTAAAAGTCCAATTAGCAGTGGATTAAAGTGAATGATAACACTTGTCTTAAGAGGAGAGGTTGACTGAGCTCGGATATTTCTCTCTGGAGAGGAGGAAGAGAAGTGACCTGATCGAGGTGTACAAGGTAACGAGAGGCATGGATAGAGTCGATAGCCAGAGACTTTTCCCCAGGGCAGGATTGACTGCCATGAGGCGTCATAGTTTTAAGGTGTTAGAAAGAAGGTATAGAGGTGATGTCAGAGGGAGGTTCTTCACCCAGAGTTGTGAGCGCATGGAATGGTTTACCAGTGGTAGTCGTGGAAGCAGAGTCACTAGTGACATTTAAGCGACTGCTGGACATGCACATGGACAGCAGTGAATTGAGGGGAATGTAGGTAAAGTTATTTTATTTTTGGATTAGGATTATTCCACGGCACAACATCGTGGGCCGAAGGGCCTGTACTGTGCTGTACTTTTCTATGTTCTATGTTCTATAACAGTGTTATGATCATAGCTGATAATGTCAGATCCCAGACAGGTACCTGGCTTGATAAAACCAAAACAATTCAAAACATGACACAAACTGGTATATTACTTAAGCATATGCATGCAATGTTGCATATTTTGCTTTGACAACAAAGCAATGTCTTTTAACAGAAGAAATGGGGCGGCACAGTGGTTAGCGCTGCAGCCTCACAGCACCAGGGACCCAGGTTCAATTCCCGCCTCGGGCAACTGTCTGTGTGGTGTTTGCACATTCTCCCTGTGTCAGCGTGGATTTCCTCCGGGTGCTCCGGTTTCCTCCCACAGTCCAAACATGTGCAGGTTAGGTGGATTGGCCATGCTAAATTGCCCGTAGTGTTCAGGGGTGTGTGGGTTGTAGGGGGATGGGTCTGGGTGGAATGCTTCAAGGGGCGGTGTGGACTTGTAGAGCCAAAGGGCCTGTTTCCACACTGTAGGGAATCTAATCTAATCTAAAAAAAATGTTAAAATAGAATAAACTAAAGGCACCAAAAACAAATTCAAAGGTTTTTAAAAATGTAGCAAAAGTATAATCCCATTAATTTCAAAATGCTCTTTCATGAACTGAAAATAAGCAATACAACTCATATATAGCACCCAAAGCATACTCAATACACCACCTGGACAATATTTGCACCAGAGTCCCTGTGACTCACACCTGGGCAGGTTTCAGTCAGTTGCCACTTCATCCAAGTAGAACTGCAGGTGACTCCAGGAAGAAGCTATCAGAGATACCTAAATGCACTCAGTTTTACATAACCACTCCAGAGTTTTAACTCAACCTTTGACTGGGGACAAAATATTAACTCTTCACTCCAAGGTAACCTAGTCGACTATATGTTGTTCTCTTCTCAAGACCATTGGTTAATACAGCCATCCTATTCCAAAGACTTCACAGCCTGACACACAAATGTAACTGAAACCCAATGGATAATTCCATTAAGCTTAAAAAAATCTCCAGAAGTCCCCAGCAAACTTTGAGGCCCCATTATTTATCTTGCTGGGTCACAAGTAATCTGAAGTGAAATGAACAAACTCATTCACTCTGATGCCCCTAAAAGAAATTGGCACGGTACAGAAATACTTGAATTCATTATTTAAATTTAGACACGGCAAACTCACCAGTTAATAATCCACATACCAGAAACCCAAACTGACACCAGATGATGCAAAAAATATGCAAATTCCAGGTTATATCACCAAGGGAAATGTGAAATTGTTAAAAGACAGATGCAGAATATTAAGGAAGGGTCACCAGACCCAAAACATTAACTGTGATGTCTCTTGACTGTTGCATGCCAGACTTGCTGAGCTTTTCTAGGAAATTCTCCTTTTGTTGTGGAATAAACGATAGCTGAACTAAGGAAATGATACAGTACAATAAAGAAAGGAAGACATTTAGGAGCAGCACGAGGCACACCTATAATTTGGCAGGGGGAGAGAGAATTGGTGATGGTGGTAAGTACAGCAGTCCAAAAGACAAGGCTGAAGAATTTCCAACACTCTTCAGCGAGAACTGCACAAAATGGATCCATCACTTGCTTCTCCTGACGTCATCAACATCACAGTTGCCACTCTTTAACTGATTCAGGTTACTCCAAGTGAACAGCTGAAGACAGTGGAACTTGACAACATTCTCACAATGGTACTAAACATCGGCATTCCTACCTAAGCTGTCTCAGTACATTCATAAAACTGGCATGTACCTGACAATGTGGAAAATTCCCCAGGTTCAGATTGTCATGATCATCAAACTCAAATGCAGAATTTTATTGAATGAAATTCCACCACCTGCCATGGTGGGAGTCAAACCCAGGTCCCCAAGTTAACTGCCCAGCGAAAATATCATGAGGCCAGTGCCTCCCCTCTACTCGTATACACGTGCTATACAAATACCAGATAAGAATCATCACCCCTTGACACTCAATGGCACTACCATCATTGACTGAATCCCTAACCACCACCATTCTGCAAGTGAACATTTACCAAAAGCTGATCTGGCCCAGACGGATAAATGTGGCTGGTTGAGCAGGTCAGAGGCTGGGAACTCTAGTGTACAACTTGCTTCTTGTCTCCCCGATATCTGTCCAATATCTATAAAGCACAAATCAAATATACCACCATAAATATTCACTCCCTCCAACACATCTGCAGTGGTAGCAATGTGTACCACATACAAGATGCACTGCAGCAAATACAGAAAATAAAGAGTCAGCCAGTAGCTTCAAGGACTTTGCGACAACTCATCAAGGTTTCTTCCACAGCATCTTCTAAACTCTTGATCTCTATTACCAAGAAGGTCACTAACACCTAGCCATATAATATTCTAATTTTATTGCCATTCTGTCACTACCACTGGGTCAAAACCATGGAATGCTCTTTATAACAGCACAATAGATGTATCTGCACAAGATGGCTTGCAGACTGGTTTGCTGCCTATTCTGATGAAATTTGGATGGGCAACAATCTAGGTTTTGCTCAAGACAGACATGTTCCATGAAGAGTTTTTAACAAAAAATATTTTATTTCACCCTTTAAATTTCAGATACAGTACACCCAGCACAAAACGCTGACCATAAAACCTTATAAAAAGAAAAGAACAACTTGCATTAATATTATACTTGCACAAACCTGGGATATCCCAAAGTACTTTAAACGCTGATAACAGTTCAATTGAACTGTTGTCATTTTTGAAATTTAAGGAAATACAGAAGCTAGTTTGCATGCAGAAAGCACGAACAGACAGACAGCAAACAGACATACATGCCCAGATGATCTGTTTTCTGTAATGCCGCTTAAGGAATGACTATTAACACAGAAACAAGAAATCTCTGTTGTTCATTAGAGTGTGCTGGGGATTCTTTGCACCAGCCAAGGGGATACTTCAATCTCTACTGATGCAGCAAACACTCAATACAGCAAAAGATCATTAGCATGAACTTTGAGCTTCAGTTGCTAGAATGAGACTTAAACCACTAAATTGTTCACATAAGATAAATGTGCTACAAGGAACCAAAACTGACACCTATCTGTCTGCAGTAAAGTGTACTCTGTGTTCAGAATTGAATGCTGCAGAACTACAGTGCACAAAATACCCCAAATGTCTGGAATCGGACATGCTGGCTAAATTAACTTCACTGCTACTGTTATCTCACATAATAAAACTGAAGGCGCTGGAGAAAACATGATTAAGATCCTCCAAAAGCTAATTATATTGGTCAGGAGCACTTCAGGGATGCAGAACAGAACATTAAACCATACTTAGCACAATTAATTGAAATTTACCACAATATATCAAAGCCATCTAAATCACAGCATTCAGAAACAATGTTGCTTTTATTATGTCAAGTCAGTTAGTTATGACTCCCACTTAGAGGTATAAAAATTGTGGAATAGTAGAATGTATCTTATATTGTATAAGCGCACACTACAATATTAGTGATAATGGGAACTTCAGATGCTGGAGAATCCAAGATAATAAAATGTGAGGCTGGACGAACACAGCAGGCCCAGCAGCATCTCAGGAGCACAAAAGCTGACGTTTCGGGCAATTTACATATACTCACAACATTGCCCATCTCAGTTCAACAGCAATAAGTCATCTGATCTTCAGTCATAACAGTGACTGGCCTAGCTTCCTAGCTAAAAGGACCTGCTTGACCGGAAGATGTCAATTAAAAACAAAAGCCCTGTCTTAAAACTGTTGACTTTGCAAAATCATTCCAAGTACCCCACAAAAACAGTGTTAATGAACAGAATTGGCAGGTGCAACTGTCCTTTACATTCACACAGACACAGTTCAGGCAGAGGAAGACATCGCTGGGCTCCTTGCTGAGATATTTCTATCATCGATAGCCGTGGATGAGGTGATGGAAAACTGGAGAATGGCTAATATGGTGCCATTATTTAAGAAAGTGGTGAGGAAAACCAGGGAACTATAGGCCAGTGAGCCTGATGCCAGTAATGGCTAAACTGGTGGAAGGAATGCAAAGGGTCAGGATTTACACGTATTTGGAAAGGCAAGGACTAGTTACAGATAGTCCTCACGGTTCTGTGCGTGGGAAATCGCATTTCACTAACTTGATTGAATTTTCTGAAGAAGGAACAAAGAGGACTGATGAAGGCAGAGTGGTGAACATGATCCACATGGACTTTAGTCAGGTGTTCAACAAGATTCCACATGATAGATTGTCTAGCAAAGCTAGATCATGTAGAATCCAGGGAAAGCTAGCCATTTGGATAAAAATTGGCTTGAAGGTAGGAGACAAAAAGTGGTGGTGGATTGTTGCTTTTTGGACTGAAGGCCTGTGACCAGAGGGGTACTACAATGAGTGGTGCTGGGGCAACCGCCTTTTGACATTCATACAAATGATCTGTATGTGAATATAGGGCATATGGTTAGGAAGTTTGCAGATGACACCAAAATTGGCAAGTCAGCGGACAGTAAAAAAGGTTAGAATTTAAGAAGGAATTTAATTTAGATAGTGTGAGGTGCTGCATTTTGGTAAGGCAATTCAGGGCAGTGTTGCTGAACAAACAGACTTTGGGGTACACATTCATAGTTCTTTGAAAGCGGAGTCGCAGGTAGACAGGATAGTGAAGGAAGTGTTTGGTATTCTTGATTTTATTGGTCAGTGCATTGAATACAGGAGTTGGGATGTCATGTTGAGGATGAACAGGGCATTGGTTAGGCCACTTTAGAATACTGCATTCAATTCTGGTGACCCTGCTAAAGGAAAGATGTCGTTAAACTTAAAAAGGCTCACAAAATATTTACAAGGATGTTGCCAGGGTTGGAGAGTTTGACTCCTAAAGTTTTAGCATGAGAGGGCAAAGATTTCAATGGGACCTAAGGGGGCAAGCTTTTCTTGCAGAATATGGTGCATGTTTGGAACAAGCTGCTAAAAGGAAGTGGAGGAGGCCGGTACAATTACAACATTAAAAGGCATTTGGACGGGTACATGAATAGTAAGGCTTTAGAGAGATAGGGGCCAAATGCTGGCAAATGAGGCTACATTTATTGAAGATATCTGGTCAGCATGAACGAGTCAGATTGAAGGGTCTGTTTCCATGCTGTACAGTTCTATGACTCAGCAGAGATTAGGAATAAATCTGGATATCTCATCCATTCGCTGGAAGTGAAATTCCAATAACAAACAAGAACTTTGACATAATAGACAAAGTAGCTTGCTTGATTGGCAGTCCATCCATTGCCTTAACATTTTTCAACTTCTAATGCAGCAAAGCCCCAGAATGCGTACATGCAATTTTTCTATGTTGAGTAAATGTTTCTTATGGGGAGTGCAGCCAAAGTCCTGCTGCACAAGGCTGGGTGAGGGAAATACAGGTAGACAAGCAGTAGCAGCAGACTTGTCCAAGTTCTTTAAATACCGCAACTTTCCCCCTAGAGTGGTCAAGAACACCCTTGAACGCGTCTCCTGCATTTCCCGCAACACATCCCTCACACCCCGCCCCCGCCACAACCGCCCAAAGAGGATCCCCCTCGTTCTCACATACCACCCCACCAACCTCAGGATACAGCGCATCATCCTCCGACACTTCCGCCATCTACAATCCGACCCCACCACCCAAGACATTTTTCCACCCCCACCCTTGTCTGCTTTCCGGAGAGACCACTCTCTCCGTGACTCCCTTGTTCACTCCACACTGCCCTCCAACCTCACCACACCCAGCACCTTCCCCTGCAACTGCAGGAAATGCTACACTTGCCCCCACTCCTCCTCCCTCACCCCTATCCCAGGCCACAAGATGACTTTCCATATTAAGCAGATGTTCACCTGCACATCTGCCAATGTGGTATACCGTATCCATTGTACCCGGTGTGGCTTCCTCTACATTGGGGAAACCCCTCTCTCCCTATTTATTCCAGAACCCTTACCCCATCCCCCTCTCTGATGAAGGGTCTAGGCCCAAAACGTCAGCTTTTGTGCTCCTGAGATGCTGCTTGGCCTGCTGTGTTCATCCAGCTTCACACTTTATTATCTTGGATTCTCCAGCATCTGCAGTTCCCATTATCACAGTAGCAGCAGACTTAATAGTTGGGAGTACAGAGTTGCTGCAGTCATGTTAAAAATGTCACTGAACAGGTGCAAGATTCCCAGTTCACACTGGCATTAGCAATAGAGGTAGAAAGAGGAATGGGTCCTACAACAAGGGAGCAGGTAGGAGATTGAAAAGCAAAAATCTATAAGTTTGCAATCTTTGGATAACTTCTGGTGCCAAGAGCTAGTGAGAGTTTAGGAATAAGCAGATAGAGCAGATGAATGTGTGGCTGATACAGGATAGGACGCTTTAGATTCTAGTGTATCTGTTTCAGGGAAGGTGAGATGTTTGCAGGGTCTGTCAGATTTCACCAAAGCCAAAAAGGGGCCAAAATCCTAGTGAGCAACTTTGCTGGTGGTGTTGACAGGGTTTAAGCTAATTTGGCAGGCTCGGGATACTGAATGGAAGTACAATAAGCAGATAAATATTAAAGAATAAACAACTCAGTCTGGAAGGCTGAACGTATATGGTCAGCTTAAGGCACAGGGGAGCATGGTAAGGCTGGATGGCATTTATTTCGATGCAAAGAGTACAGCGAATAAGGCTGATGTGTTGAGGGTGCTGATCATGGGGGTATCACTGCTATCACAGAGACATAGTTGAGGGAGGTGGAGGCATTGGCAGATCAATATTCCAGGGTATAAAACTTCAGGCAAGAAGGAAGTTTTATAAAAAGGGCAATGTCACTATGCTGAACAATGAATCAGTTACTGCAATAAAGGATGACATATTAGAATGTTCTCGACTTGAGGCCATTATGGTAGAATTTAAAAGCAAAAAAATGGAGGCAATTGTATTGTTGAAAAGTGTACTATATACTTCCAAAAGGAGAGAGTCAGGGAGAAATAGAAGGGCAGACATATAAGCAAAAGGTAATAAGAATGATTTTTAACTTTCCAAATGTTAACTAGCTTAAACAAAGTGTGAAAGGTTTAGAAGGGGTAGAATTCTTAAAATGTAAACATAGATTTTTAAAGTAGCACACAGAAACTCCTAGACAGGATGGTGCTGTCTAGGGATACCACAGGGGTCAGTGCTGGGTCCCTTGCTGCTTATTGTGCACATTAATGATCTAGACATCAGTGCAGGAAGTCCAATCAGCAAGTTTGCAGAAGATGCAAAAACTGATGGAGTGGTAAATAGCGAGGAGGAAAGCTTCAGGTGACATGATGACATACAGAGACTAGTCAGAAGAGCAAACAGTACTAAACAGAATTTATTCCAGAGGCTAGAGGTGATGCAGTTTCTGCTTTTTTTTGGGGGTGGGGTGGCTTTGCATGGGGAAGAATACATGTAGTCATAGAGCTACACAGCACAAAAATTGACCCATCCACATCATTCATGCCAACCAAATATCCTAAATTAATCTAATCCCATTTGGCAGCATTTAGCCAATATCCTTCTAAATTCTTCCTATTCATACATCCATCCTGATGCCTTTTAAATATTGCAAATGTACCAGTTTCCGCCACTTCCTCTGGCAGCTCATTCTACACATGCATCACCTTCTGCAAGAAAAGTTGCCCCCTTAGGTCGATTTTAAATCTTTCCCCTCTCACCTTAAACCTATGGCTTCAAGTTTTGAACTCCCCATCTTGGGGAAAAGACCTTGATATTCAACCTGTCCATGCCCTGCATGATTTTATAAATTTCTACGAGGTCACTCCCCCCACCATGCTCCAGGAAAATAGTCCCAGCCTATTCAGCCTCTCCCTATAGCTCAAACCCTCCAGCACTACCAACATCCTTCTAAATCTTTTCTGAAGAGGGTAGGCCATTTAGAACAGACAGGGTAGGCCATTTAGAACAGAGTTGAGGAAAGACTTCTTCACGCAGAGAGTGGTAGATATATAGAATGCTTTGCCCCAGAAGGCAGTGGAAGCCAACTCTCTGGATACTTTCAAGAAAGAAAGAGATGGATAAAGCTCTTAAACATAGTGGAATCAAGGGTTACGGGGATAAGGCAGGAACGGGATATTGATTGTGGATGATCAGCCATGATCATAATGAATGGTGGTGCTGGCTCGAAGGGCCGAATGGCCTACTCCTGTATGTATTGTCTATTGAACCCTTTCGAGTTTCACAACACCCTTGCTACAGAAGGGAGGCCAGAACTGAACAGAGTATTTCAAAAGTGGCCTAACCAATGTCCTGTACAGCCTCAACATGACCTCCCAACTCTACACTCAATCTACTGACTAATAAAGGCCAGCATACCATATACCTGCTTCATATCCTGTCCACCTGGGAGTCCACAGAATCTTTGGTTTTTGTGTCATATTTTTTCTGAACTCCATTTACTGTTGTTTCGAAACAAATTCTGCTGCTGTTATCCACAGAATCCCTACAGTGTGGAAACAGGCCATTTGGTCCAACAAGTCCACAACATCTCTCCGAAGGCCATTCAACCCAGACTCTCCCCCCCCCCCCGCCGACCATATAACTCTGCAGTTCCCACGGTTAATCCAATTAACCTATACATCCTTGGGCTGAGGAGGAAACCGGAGCACCTGTCAGAAACCCACACAAACACAGAACAACGTGCAAATTCCTCACAAATAGCCACCAAAGGTTGGAATTGAATCCTGGCACTGTGAGGCAGCAGTGCTAACAAGTGAACCACTTTGCCGCCTTCCACTTTCAAGAAACTACGAACGTGCGCTCCAATGTCTCTTTATTCTGCAATGTTCCCCAGGAACTTTCCATTAAGCATGCAAGTTCTGACCCAATTACCTTTATAAAATGCAGCATCTCATGTTTATCATAAATAAACTCCATGATGAATGGTAGGACCCTAGAAAGTAACAGAGGAAGCTGGTGTGCAAGCCAAAAGATTCTTGGTGGCAAAAAAAAGGACAAACAAGGTGATCAAGGTGGCATATGGGGTACTTGCCTTTATTTGCCGAGTCATTTGATGCTGTTAAAGGTCATTGATTATGATGGAGCTGTACAAGAGGTTAGATCAGCCACAGCTGTGCAGTGTGCGCAGTTCTGGTTGCCACATTATAAAAGGAGGATGTGACTACACTAGAGAAAGAGTGCAGGTGAAGATTCATCAGGGTGTTGCCCGAGCTGGGGATTTTAAACTATAAAAAGGGAGGAGATAGGTTGGAGTTGATTTCCTTCAAGCAGAGAATACTGCAGGGGGGTGGGAGGGGCGGATGACTGAGGCATACAAAATTATGACAGGAAAGGATAGGGCATATAGAAAGAAGTTTTAGCCCTTAGGACAAGGATCAATAATCAGGATACTAGATTTAGGTTAACAAATAGGGAGTTTAAACAGAATTTAAGGAAAACTTTTCAGCCATAAAGTGGTTGGCAGTTGGTAGTACTCTGACTAAAATGTAGTAGAAACAGAAGCTATAAAATTTTTTAAGAAGTATTTAGATGAATATTTGAAATGACATCCTACAAAGCTACAGATCAAGTGCCAGAAAAGTGGACTAGATACGGTGACAACTGAAATCACAATGGGCCAAATGGTACCTTTCCATGCTGCAAAACTCTCTCTGCAATACTGGTGACTGACCATATTTTACTAATGATCAAGAGTTAACTGATGTGGTTGTAAATAGTAAAGTTCAATTTGTCCTGCTTTTTGCAGGAAGAATATCCTGGGGCAATTTTACGCTATCAGATAGATGCCATTCTTGTTGCTCTACTGGAGCATGTTGGCTAAAAGCACAAATAGTTCATCAGTATTTTTAATAGCATCAGGGCCTTTGCAATGTCTCCAATCATTTCTAGATATTACAGGATAAAACCAACTCACTGAAGGCTGGCATCTACAATGTTGGGGACCTACAGACAACGCTGCAACAGATCACCCACTTGACACTTCTGGCTGAAGGTGGTTACAAGCTTTTCAGTATTGTTTTATTGTAGTGATGTGCTGTGATCCCCCATACTTGCAGGGAGGTATATTAACAGAACTTCTTTCTTCTTTCCATTAGTTGCTTAATTTTGCATCATTGTTCACAATGGAATAAGGAAGGGCTGCAGACTTTTAATTTAATCCTTTGATTATGGGCTTGCTTAGCTGCATCCCATGATCCTTTTGCTAGGTGGCATGGAAGTAACCTGTCTTTTAACTAAAAATGAGAGTTCAGTTTGAAGTTATGTCCATTGCTGTTTCTGGCATGTTCTTCTGTTTCACAGACTGGGAATGAATACACCTCTGCTGTAAATGGTCCACAGGCTCAATAATTCCCAGCTCAAACTGCTAGCTCTGTTCAAAATCTCTCATCTTGCTTGGTGGTGCCATATTTTACATTAAGGTGCCATTGTTGTCATGTAACTGGGTTAATAATTCAGAAACACAGGCTAATTCCCTGAGAACATGGATTTAATTCCGACTAGAGAACAAGTGGAATTTGAATTCAGAAATTAAAGCTGAAATTGAAAGCTAAACTCAGTAATGACAGCCATGAAATTATCACAACTGCTGTGAAAACCCAAATTGTTAATGAACATCCTTTGAGGGGAAATCTACCATCTTTACCTGGTCTGGCCTAAATGCGACTACAAACCCACAACAACGTGACTGACTCTTTACTACACTCTGAAATGGATTAGCAACCCATTCTCTTCAAGGGAATTAGGGTAGGCATTGAATGCTGGCCTTCCCAAGTTCCCGGAAGGAATTAAAAAAAAATAAGGTTACCCTCAATGTGACCACAGAATTTGTCTCTAAGGACTGTGCTGTGGTTGCTCCTACAAATACAACATGTATGTAACAAGGCAGATTGTTTGAAATGACGTTAGGTTGGTCTTGCCCTCTTGTTGGGTCTCCTCAACACCTTGTGCAGACACAGTCTTGCAGCTATGTGCTTCAGGCCTGACCACCAGTGGTGGTCCCATCTAATCTTGGTAAAGAACACAGACTTCTGTCACTCTAAGTGCATTCTGCATGCTTGTTGCTCTCCTAATTGGTATTTCAAATAGAGCAGTTCTGATGTATCAGTCAACAGCTGAGAGAGATGGGGATTGATGGTAAATGGTAATTGGAAGGAGGAAGGAGGAAACTTCCTTCCTAGTAGATGTAACAAAGAGGTGGACCACTCCAGCTGCATGATGGTCTGGCCCAGGATTCCAATGGTCCTGCATTCAGCAGCTTTGATGTTGGCTTTCTGTAGCAATGACTAATATGGAAAAGACAGGATCCTCGAAGATGAACTTTGTCTTAAATTTTTTTAAAAAATCTTATACCTGTTATTGATGTAAATATATGCCAATACTTTTCACTGGATTTTTTGTAAAAATACAAGAGACAATTAGGATTCTATTTTAAAATGTTACGGGGGTGGGGGGGGGGGGGAAACTATGCATGATCAGTGAAAGTATGTCATTGGTCAATTCTGGTGCCAAGAACATTGTGATATTTTCCATGCAGTTTCAATCCTTTTAGACTTGGTAGCAATTTGATTCAAATGAGTGCCTTGCTAAACCTTTAAGGGATTGCTGGGGATCTGGAGTCACACGTAGAACAAATCAGATTTCCAACGAACCAGACACATTTCTTACATCAACAATGGTTTTATGATCACCATTGCAGGGAATAGCTTTTAATTCCAGATTTAGGACATGAATTTGGAGTCTACTAGCTGCCATAATAGTACTTGAGTTGATGTCACCTGGGCCTCAAGATTATTGGTTCAGAGATTTTACCACAATGATGCCACCTCTCCTATTCTAAATGGACCAGCCCTCCTACTCCGAATGACAGTGACAAATGGAAAATGATTTTGGCAAAACAGCATGAGATCGTGAGTTTAGAATCAGGACACATAAACAGAGACAGTAATGTATTGAAAAAAGTGCAATTGATTGTTTGAAAATGATATTAAAACAACCATTTCAAATGTTTCTCATTTGCTGCAAATGTTGTCCTACAATACCACCACAGAACTGAACTCTGCCACCCACACATTAAAAAGCCACACCCATGAAGTTAGCTCTTATTCTTGCTGCCAGAAGTTGCAAGTTTGACAGGTACTAGCAGGAGTGCTGCAACTCCACCCTTGTAGCTTGATGCAACACATTACAGAGCATTCAAACAAGTATTTTTCAACAAAGTTCATCTGTTTTTGACTTAAAGTACTTGATAAACAATGCCACCTCTGCACAGCAAGCTTTTAAAAACATTTGCTTCTTCCCAACTTTCCAGCATCAGCACTATTTACTTTTGTACAGTCCTCAATGCCTCTTATTTAAAGTAGGTTTCCACATGTTAGAAACCACACAATTTAGACAAGAATTTAGTCACAATATCCACTTGCAAATTACCCTTGGAAAAGAAACTATCTTGGCTGCTCACAGAACTAAAGTGAAACTCTCAGCTCTTCTTAAAAATCCAAGCGTTGTCTAACAAGATGCAGTTATAGCCACAGAAATGTTCCATTTTGCAAGTTCCATCAATACTTTTTTCAAATTCATGTGATTCAAAACAAAACTATAGAATGAAGGTACTCAGCCGATCACAACTGAAATGGCTCTTCAATCAAACTTTTACTTTATTACTTGCAAAATACTCCCCCACTTCTCTTGTCTCATTTAATTCCTGAAGGACAAACCAAATCTTCCTAGCTAATTGGGGTAGAAATGTGGTAGAAATGGAAATTCTCTGTTACACATCTCAGGAATACCTCATTTTCATCCGCTACCACATTGTCCTTTACGTGTATTATCAAGGCTCATAAACACTGGGGTAGTAGGCAGAGATAACAAGGTATAGAGCTGGATGAACACAGCAGGCCAAGCAGCATCAGAGGAGCAGGAAGGCTGGCGTTTCGGGGCCTAGACCCTTCACAAGCTTCAATATCTCCCCTCCCCCACATTTGGTCCTAAGACCCATCAAATGCCCAAGAAAATTCAAATTCACAAGTGACCATGAAAAATTCTACTTTTGGAGGCGGGGGTGAGGGGTGTGAACCGTGAGAATCAGCAAGGAACTGCTCCAAGTTCATTCTCTGCCATTCTAGCTGCTGATAGGCTTGTTCTGAGTGACCCTGATATTGGAGGAGAAGCTGGGGAAGTGATTGGCTGCCGTTTGCATGTCGCTGAGGTTACAGGTGGTTGAATGCGGGCCTTGAAGGGAGTTGCCTTTGGACAAAGAGGGGGTGCAGGACAAGAAGGGACTACAAAGCATATGAGGCAGTTGAGAGAGACTGCAAGGCCAGGAAGGAAAGGGACGACCCAGGGTTGGGAGAGTGGGGGTTTTAAGTGCAAGACAGAGAGATGGTGATAACAAGGGCAGGGTGCAGGAGGGAAATACTGAATACATAGGAAACAAAATAGCTTTAAAACTGTCAAAGTAATACACAGCTAATCTGAAGCCAGGTAGATTTCATATGCTGAAGAAATGAATTTCTTGAAAATGAATATGGAACTTCCAACTTGTGGCTTACATTCCTTTTCTTGTGACAATTTAAATAGTATGGTTTCTAGCTATAATTTCCATGATCAGGAAGGAATGATCACATCTGGAGGGAGGCACAGACCAAGTGAGTGCGTTTTTCAGGGATTGGAGCAGGGTAGAAATTCAGTGCAGAGATGTAAAGGCATTTTTCTTCTTTTGGCTGAGTTTGTAAGATATTTTTAACAGGATAAATTGAAGTCCAAAATAGGGTGCTGAGCACAAAGAGCGACATCACAGGAAAACCAAGTTCATTGGTTGGTAATAGCTGCTAACCTGGCTATTATAAAGATATTATCTAATATTCAGACAAACCAAGGTGGCTTAAGGCAGATATGTCTTGTGGTCCTGATGGTTGCCTTCTAGAATATGAAAAAACTAGCTACACAGGTACAGCATGCATTAATGGTAATTTTCCAAAAATAATTGGATCCTGGAGAAGTATCAGAGGACTGGAAAACTGTCAAGATGACATGCTATTCAAAAAGGAAGGCATGCAAAAATCAGTAACCTATGTACCAATCAGGCTAATATCTATTGCTGGAAAAATATTTGGAATCAATTATTAGGGAAGTTAAGAACCAAGCATTTGAAAAATCATAATATAATCATGCAGAATTTACATGGTTTCATGAAACGGAAATCATGTCTGATTAATTTATTAACTTTTTTTGAGAATGTCTCAAGCAGAGTGGACAGAGGGGAACCAGTCAGTGTGTTCTATTTGGGCTTTCAGAAGGCATTCAACAAGGCACCTCACAAAAGGTAAACTCAAATTAAGAGCCTATGGTGTTGTTAGTAGCATATTGACAGAGAATTGGCTCATGAGCCAAGGGGGGGATAAGGAGATCTTTTGCAAGTTGATGATCTATGACCAGTGAGATTCCACAAGGATGTACAGGTTAAGTCACCTGGCTGTGCTAAAAAGATTGCCCTGCAGTGTCTAGGAAGGGGATTGTTTCATTGGAGGCAGATCAGAAAAGGTTTATTCAGAGGATACCTGGTATGGAGGGACTGTTGTATGAGCATGCCCAAACAGGTTGGAATCCTATTCATTGGGGTTAAGAAGAATAACTGGTCATCTCATTGATACGTATGGAATTCTTAAGGGGCTTAACAGAGGAAATGCCAAGAGGATGTTTATCCTCAAGAGACAGACTAGGACCAGAGGGCATAGTCACAGGATAAAGAGGCACGAATTTAATACTGAGAGGAGGAAGAATTTCTTCTGAGAGTTGGAACTCTCTGCCACAGAATTGTGGGCAGAGTCCTTGTGCATTTTGAAGGCCAAGATAGACAATCTTGATCGGCAGGAGAATTTAGGGTCATGGTGAAAATTCAGATCAGTCATGCTCTTATTCAATGGTGAAGCAGAATCAAGGATCAAAATAACCTGATTCTGCTGTTATTCTTTATGGTCTTCTGGTATATGACGTTTTCTGATGTTTTTCCCTTTAAGCTTAGTGGAATTTAGAAGAAGTCAACAATATCCTCAATCAGCAAGTTCTCATTCTTCAAGTGTCCATAAACTCTGCACATCAACACAAATTTTGAAAGTATTCATACAGTGATAGAAATCTAGAGTACAGAAGGCGCTACCACCCATCAAACTGCACCAATCAAAAACAAGCATCGTACCAGCCTAAACAAGTAAACACTTGCAGATGCTAGGAATCAGAAACTGCTGAGAAAAACTCAGCAGGTCTGGCAGCATCTGAAGAGTGGAAATAGAGTTAATGTTTCAGGCCCAGTGACCCTTCTTCAGGGAGAGTCATAGGTCCTAAAGAAGGATCACTAGACCTGAAGTGTTACCTCTGCTTTCTCTCCACAGACGCTGCCAGACCTACTGTGTTTTGTTAGCAATTTCTGATTTTGTACCTAACGATTCAAACCCCATTTTCCCCACACTTGGTCGACATCCTTGCATGCCTTGGCATTGCAAGTATCCATCTGAATATTTAAATGTTGAGGGTTTCTGTCTCCATTTTCCTTTCTAACAGTGAATTCCCATTAAGAATTCCTACCACCCTCAGGATGAAAAAGAAATTTCCTCTCATCCCCTCTAAACCTCCTGCTCTTTACTTTAAATCTATGCCCCTGGTCATAGATTCCTCCAAAGGGAAAAGTTCTTTCTTGCCTACGTTAATTTATGTCAACCATGTCCATTTCAGTTTCCACTGCTCTAAGGAAAACCACCCCATTCGTCATTGTGCAAAACTCTCCAGCTCAAGCAACATCCTGATAAATCTCCTCTGCACCCTCTCACGTGGAATCACATCCCTCATACACATGGCTGCCGCCACACCCCCCCGCAATCCCCAAATTGCTTAACTCTATTTGACAACATCATTAACGTCACACCCCAACACCAACTCCCAAAGACAAGTCTGGAAGATAAAGAATACATGGTGCAAAGAGAAAGCCTGAAATAGCCAATATTATTTTGGCCATTATGACTTGTACAGGCCTTTTGAAGTCACCAGGCCTGTCTAAAGACCAAGGTCAAATGGACTCCATGCTATCATAATATTGATCAAAGAAGAAAAAGAACACCACTCTCTAATTTCAGGAATGTGACACTTACACCTAGTTCCAAGAAGGGAGATAATTTTTAGAACTCTTTTTATCTCCGTATTTCACGTCTGTCCAAAGCAGGGAAATAGCAAGCACATACTCCTGAATTATTGACTTTGTGTCTCTCTGGGAAGATCCCCTCTGCCAAAGTGTGGATTTAAGCCTTTTAAAAGGAATCGCTAACATGGTTCTTTGTTGTAAAGAAAATATTAAACTCATTTATCAATGCAAGCAAATCAGAGGACCTTTGTGGATTGAGTTCTTAAGGTTTTGACACCCAAGAAATTTCTTCATAATGGTGCAACAGCGTTATGACAACATGACTGCAACTGTCTTGAATGGGGGGCCTGAAACAGATGCCTTCAAAATTCAGACTATGGTCAAGCATGTCTGTAGGTAGCCTATAACATTTAAAATCTGAGTGACTATTTAATTCAAAGACCAAATGGTTTCTGGCTCCAAATTAAGTGCTAATTGTAAAATCTGATTTCAGTTGTCTCTGTGCCAAACTGGCCACCACAGGTATTCATGATCTAAATCCACAAAGATGGCCTCAACCGTGATCATGTTGTGCTACATGTGACTCTACCACACAATTCTATATCTGTAAAATCTTCCTTAGTCCTTTTTTGATACCACTATCTTGATAAATTGTTAAGATTTCTCTACCTTAATTAGTTTGTACAGTTTTGGACTACTTGTTACTCTGGTTAGATCCTTCGCATGCAACTCTTACACCTATCATGTTATTCCAGTCATTTGGTTTGTCTCCAACACAACATTATTTTAAATTATTTCTCTGCCTCATTTAATCGGATTGTTGTTCATTCCTTCACTTGTTATTCAGCTGTTGACACCTTATTCACACCATGAAACATTCTTGATCACCTGCAGTGACCCATTATTTGGCCTGACCACTCTCACTATTAGTAAGATCTTTTGATCCCTCTGCCTATAAATTCTGTGCCTGCATGCTCCTCTCTTACTTTATCTCATGAAGGCGCAACACTCCGAAAGCTTGGTGATTTCAAATAAAACTGTTGGACAATAACCTGATGCTGTCTGACTTCTGACTTTGTACAGCACTGCAGTGTCATTGACCACTCCGTTGCAGATAAGCGCGCTCTTGGTGATCCCTTCAATTCTGCATGCAAGAACAACTTAGCCTGACCCTGAATTCTGCCAAAAGAAGTCATATCAACTTACATGATCTGTCAAATATTCCACCTCCCATACACGTCAAAGACAACATTCTAGAACATACTGTTCACTTCTCATACGTGAACAGTCAGCTCTCTCAAAAGGCTACTATTGGTGAAGAGATCAAACACCAGATCAAATGTGTCAGTAAGTGTTTTGACAAAGACCTCTATCAGTCATCAAACATCCAATTGTACAGAGCGGTTGCCATCCCAATACTCCTATAGCACAGCAAAAATTGGGCTGTGTCAGCAACACATAAGAGAGGTTGAGAATTTCCAAAGGGATTGCCTCCACTGGGATCAACAGGAAGGTTGTTGAACAAACATTAGTGTACCTCTAAAAGCTGGATCCACAGGTTTGAGGCAAAATTCTTACAAGATCAACTTTGATGGACCAGAGGCTGTCCGAAAGTCCAAAAAAATTCAACACAGCAAAGTCTTGTTTTGTTAACTCTCAGGTGATCAATGTCTCAGGAGGACAAAGAAAATGCTTCAAATTAAACTCCAAAAGAAGTGGTAAAATTGACATTAATGATGGGAGGAGCTTGCTACCAATATTTCAAAGTGGCATCCAACACAGCCCTCAAGCTGTATCACATTTTGAATCACATATCATTATATCTTAACTGTAATGCAAAGCGTGGCCAAGAAAGAAAGGAAGTAAACCCTGTATGCTGGATCTCATACTCTGTGAGACATCCTGTCCTGTGTGCTCAAAAGTGTATGTCAAGAATTAGCCTGTTCAGTCACATGAATGCCCATGGCAGGGACCCACAAGAGTAGAAGCATCCTCAAATCAAAAGAAGGCAGCAAATAGATATCTTAAAACAAAACCATTAGTTAGCAATGTACAGGATTACATTTAAAATATCCACAGTGAGAATAACTCATAAAGACATAGTTCTGAAATATTAATTTGACTCCGAGCAGCATGTTTAGTCCTCCAAACAAATTTGTTATTTACCAATTCTCAGAATAAAGCTGGGGATGATGTCAACAGGTGTTGTAATACAGATCAAGTTTGCAACATTGAAAGATTTTCAGTAAGACAAATCATATTACTCATAGATCAAATAATGTTTTCATCTCATTTTTAAAGCACAATGTTTTTCTTACTAATTTATTCACAGGGTATAAGCAGTGCTGGCATAGTCAGTATTTAATGCCCATCCCTAGAGATACTACCAAGATGGCATGGCAATTCAGTCAATTCATTTGACCGTTAGGAGCTGACCACATTGCTGCGGGCCTGGAGTCACATAGTCCAAGTAAGGATAGGTATATTTCCTTCTCAAAAGGCCATGGGTGAATCAAATTTCTTTATCATGGTCAGTATCAACAACATTAGCTTTATTCAGTGATCTACATTTAAATATCCCAGCTGTTCTGGTGGAAATGTGAGTCTTTGAATCATAAGTCTAAACGCCTGCATTACTTACTAGTCCAGTAAAATAAATTCATCACTGCCATAACCTTGTTAACTGTTGGCAGCTTTTAATTATCCCAGAACAGGATACAAAACAATTTATTATCACAATAGCACAACACTGTACACAACTGTGATATTTTAATTACTGTCACGGCAGTTCCAAATAATCGAGGAAACAAATGCTCCTATAAAATAAGATATTCCAATAAAAGAGTTCATTAAAATTTAATACATATGTAACCACAAGGCAACAGGCCAATCTGTAAGGTGCAACAAACATAATTCAACAAATACAGTATTCACCACTGTCCTAGAACTCAGCAGATAATCTTAGTAGCAAATATCATAACGTTAAAATCAATGCTACAATGCATTAACTCTCAAAATAACTTGCACCCTAATTTGATTGCTGTAGGAAATACAGAAGTTGCATTAATGCATTCAGAACTGCTCACTAGCAGGGGTGGGTAGGTATGTGTGCACCTGCGTGTGAAAGGGAGAGGGGGAAATCTAATGCAGAAAAAAAAATAACAAAGTACTCAACAATACCACGATGGGTGACAGCAATAGAAATGTACAATTTCCAAGAAGTTGTATTTCTCACCTTCAAGAACACAAATTATACTAACTTTCTTTAAAAAGTTTTAAGGAAATGAATAAGGTAACTACAATGCTGGCTCTAGGAACTTAGTTTACAATTCAAAATTTCTTTTTTAGGCAACATCTTGACAGCCCATACACAAGCACAGCAATAAATCTAAGATTTTGATTTTGCTCATTTAAAGAAATAAGCCTGATCTTTTCATCATCAACATTAAAAACACATGCTCCTATTTATGATATTATAGCCAAAAAGATTAGCCTTTCTGGTGAAAGTAATGTATTTATCCAAGTCTTACCACCATAATGAACAGGAATCTCTATTTTTGGTCCTATCACATAGTGACCTTCTTCCAAACTGTGCGCAGTAATAGTTGTCCATTGTCGGCAGGAATGAAGTAAAACCAAATCATTTTCACGAATCCCTTCCACAGTTTCCCCTATAAGAAAAATGTATTATTATAGGTACCAAATAAACTGCATGAGCTTGTTTGTAATGGAAGATTCTTTAAATGACATCATCCATCCTAGTGAATAAACCAACAATTTGAACTAAGAAAAACTGAAAGAATTTACCACAGAAATAGACCAGTCTAAACTATTTATGCCATGTGTATGTTCTACAAGAGCTCCCTGCCACTACTCTCCATCTAGTTCATTTGTATAATCTTTCTGCTCCCTTTAACCCCTCTTGCACTTGTTCAGCTGTTCCATAAATATATCCTTCTAATTTCCTCAAATACACCTTGTTCCACATTCAAGTATTTTTAGAAACTGCTTGACCATATCACCTATTGACTTTTTTTGGTGACTCTTGCATTTAAGTCCGAGTTTATTTGAATTATATGTATTCATACATCATTCATTCTATAATCTCATTTTAACAAGAGGAAACTGAAATTCATAAGTAATGATTTTAAAACTCTCAAGTTGAGATTTGCATCAGAAATTTACAACTAAATCTCCATTTGCCCTGGAGGACTCAGGCAAGAATTGCAAAAGAAAAATCAGCTAAAGGTGTGCCCATTCTAGTCTGAGTAAATATGTGTCAAAATCAGGTCAATATATTTAAATATACAAGTCTCTTATTGTAATTACATTTACACTTGATATTTCCATCCCGGTTACTCAATAAACATGCATTATTCAGACTAACTCCTTCAGATAAAACTATTCATTACGCTGCCACTTTGAACAAATTCTTTGTTTCTAAACAACGTTCCATGACATCTTTGTCATTTCATTTCTCCCACCTTTTACTCTATTCCCGACCTTCCTTTATGTTCTTCAATGCTTCCTATTTCAAACGCCATAAAGCACATTACATAACAAGAAAAGGGTCACTGGACTCAAATGCTTTGCTTTCTCTCCATAGATGCTGCTGACATGCTGAATTTCTCCAGTGATTTATGTTTTTGTTACATCTCTACGTTCCTTCAGTTCTGAACAGTCATTCTGGATGGGAAACATTAATTGTTTTTCACTCCCAGAAGACACTAGATCAGTTGAGTATTTCAACTATTTCTATATTCTAGCTTTCCAGTACCTTCCGTATACTTGTGTAAAAACTTTCCCACAAATTTAGAAGTTTAAGGAGTTATCTAATGCAAGTTTATAAAAATCATACAAAGATTCAACAGTAGATATTGAGAAGCTGGAACAGATTTGGGGAAACGACAATCACAAGCAGACTGCCATACAGTGCAAAAGTACTGCAATATTTCCGACAGGGGATTTTAATCAGGGCTCCTTCAGAAACGCAGAGCCTTGCTTTCATTCTGACAGTTCTTACAGAGTGCAGAACGGCCAGGTGAAGGCAAACCGCAATGCCATTTTAGCGGTCAATAAAACATGGAGATGGAGGACCACAGCAGGTCAGACAGCATTCGAGGACTGCTGTCTAAAATTTGAAATTTCGAGTTTGGATCCACATCAGTCAGTTGCTATAATTTGTAATTTAAAGGTCAGCCATTTTCACAGCTTCTGTGAAAGAGTAAACACTCATTCTAAACGTGGAGGTTAGGATGCCAGGTAAGTAGCGTGTCATGGGTAGGGTACATAGTGCCAGGGCATAAGGCAGCAAAAGGACAATGTAAATGATGGTGTGTTTAGCGTAAATTGGGATGGATTGGAAATATCAGGACTGACAGGAGCTGGTTTGGGGCCTGGAAATGGCCAGGGTGGGGGTGACGTAAAAAAATTGAATGTATGCTCCTATATCTTATCATGTTATTGTATGTCACAAGTTGTGGGGGGAGGGGGTCAGTTAAATAACCACTCAAAAGTTAGACTAGGTATTTAGTAATCTAAACTGAGTAACTTCCTAACTCTAGCTGAACCCTCTGAATTCTCCAATACTAATTCACCTTTTTGAAACGTTCCAGGTGCAGGAAAATTGTCTACTTGAAGATAAATTCCCAGGCAATTCCTTCACAGTCTGTTACTTTGGAGATTCTGTGGGGTTCCCACATGCCCCTCCTATCTATGCTTCAGAAATAATTATCTGGCCATTGAAAAATTTGGGCCGCTGTTGCCTTGATGGAAAATTCTCAAACAAAAAGTGGGGAACACTGGATATTTCAAGGTTAAAAACACGTTCATTAGGAGCAGTGGAAATTTAGAACACTTTGTTTGGAGTTTCTGGACATTTTTTAATCCATTCTTAGGATATGGGCACATCTGACTGAGCCAGGATTTATTAGCCATCACTAGTTGCTCTTGACAAAGTAGCAATGAGCTGCTTTCTTGAACTGCTGTAGTACATTTGCTGCAGGTAAACCCACAATGCAATTGAGAATGAAGTACCAGGATTCTGCCCCAGCAAGATTGGAGGAAAGGCAATATATTTCCAACAGATAGTAGGAACTGCTGATGCTGGAGAATCTGAGATAACAGGGTGTGAAGCTGGATGAACACAGCAGGCCAAGCAGCATTAGGGGAGCAGGAAAGCTTTGACGTTTCGGGTTGGGACCATCCAGCTTCACGCCCTGTTATCTTAATATGTTTCCAAGTCAGGATTGTGGCTCAACTGAAATTTTCATCAGCTAAATAGGTCAAAGATATGCAATCAAAACTAATGCATTCACTTGCCATAATCTAAGTAAATAGCAGAAGAAGTCAACAGACTTAATGGCCTAGCTCCATTCCTACATAACGTTCAATTTGCAAAACTTATTACATATTGTGCAATGCAATATTAAACAGCCAAGATGATGCTCTGACTGAATAGAATTCAAATAGATATGGACACTATTTTTAACAAGTGCTTGCTATCATTCAAGTTATTTGACGAACACAAAATTAAACACTAAATACAATAGCTCATATCAGCACTTCTTAGAAGTATATAACCAACATTGTTACCATTATCTTTATAATCCAGTAACATGTTGAAATGATATGTTTTCTTACATTATAGTGACCAACATAAAAAAATTAATTCATCTTAGCTGTGAATTTTTAAAATTCTTTCACTAGATGTGGGCATCATTGGTTGGGCCAACATTTAGTGTCCATTCCTAATTGCCCTAAAGAAGGATTGCACCACATAGGGATAATGTACAAATATTCCAAATAACTGCAGTTAATTAATTTTATATTGTTTATTAAGGCCCACAGTGATTGCTACTGACTAATCACAAAGGCCTAACACACTTAATATACCTTCTAATCAACTTGCTCCAAGATATTATTTACACACCTCTAGTACAGAAGGGACTTGAATCAAGATCCATCTCAGAGGCAGGGTTACTACCTCTGCCCAATCTACCCCAAAACATGCTTTTAATGCAGTTCACTTCAGGGCTACACTAGTTGTTTTGTCATCATCTAATTCTGTGCAAAAGCAAGCAGAAGTCCTAAATCATTTCAAACATCTTTCATATTACCAAAACAACTAAGTGCCTTCCAAACAAACATTTGAATCATCTTGAATATTAATTGCGCAACCCAAGTCCAAGGCACATGAAGTGAAGTGCTCAAATTTTCTTAATGAATTCCATTTGAAGCTTTTCATGAAAGATTTTGGCAACTTTGAATAATGATATTCTCTGCAAATATTTGATAACTCACAAAATAAAGCATGACCAAACACATTTAAACATGATTAGATCAACCTATGACCAGCTACTGAGTTAACCTCAGACTTAAAACAAGTTCTAACTACTGAACTATGCAAATTGGCTTAGACATATTTAACCAAGAGTATTAAAAAATTTCAAATAAACATACTACTTTGCTCAATGGTTTAGCAAAGAAGAAAGTTACTAACTAACACAGGTATTCTATGAAAGATATGCACAACTACAGGGGCCTTCCCTGTAAATTACTGTAGCACAGTTTATCATGGAAGTTGGAATTTACTCCTAGAAAAAAGATGCTAGCAATTTCAGCGAAGAGGTTAAATCGCATAATCGAACCAATTCAATGCAAGTCATTGATTTGTTTTCTATTTTTCTATTATTTCTATTTAGAGAAATCATCCTCCTTTTGGGTCCTGGCTCAAGCAAAAAAAAACAAGTACTTGAAAACTATTTTTCTTTTGAAAATACACTTTCCTCTATACTTTATCGTATCAATACTCAAGACTCCGTCAAACATCAAACTATATTTAATAATACTACACAATATTGACATCTGTATAATGACAATACTGCAGTCTTGATCATTATTCCAAATCTGCAATCCCCAGATCTTGAGCTCATCACTCCAACAATAATTCTAAATCTCATGTAACTATTACTCCTGTACAGTTACACATTTATCTATTCATTTTTATAGAATTGGAAAAGATGAATGTCCCACAAAATCAAGTCAGTTCATCAACAATACTTTGTATTAGTCTATATAAAACTACAGAGCTGGTGTCAGAAACAACCAAGACAATACTTTTCCAGATCAAAAACTGGACTCGGATGCAAACTATAACATTTAGAGAAACACCCACAAGATTCACAGAAATCACTGATTCGGTTCTAAAAACATTCTGAATGGACTGCCAAAATATAAAAACATCCCCCTATATAAACTATTCAAAATAAGTTTAAATTGATTACAAAACATACGTATACCTAAAATCATTAATTATTCTAGTTTTATGCTGCCCGGCTTATTAATTTTTGGCTTCAAATCAGAGATCAATCTTTTTGCAGATAGTGAGCTGGTTGCTACACTTTTTGAAAATACATTTGTCAAAAAATGTTTTTAAAAATCCATTAGGCCTTAAAAAGGCTGCATAGAAATTCTAGTACAAATGCCCTCATTGTTTTTGCACCAAGAAAAGCTTTCAGCAAGTTGAGCTACTTGAATTACATTTCTCGATTTTTTTTAATAACCTTTGGTTTACAAGAATACTTATACGCTTTTCCAGCTCATCTTGCTGAAACAAGAGTCATCAAAAGCAACTAGTTCACTTCTGGGGTAAATTATCCATAATCCTTTTTGCAATGAAAAGTATTCTAAAAATATGACAAGGAGTTGGGGATTGTGTTTCATATTTAAGGCTGAATTGAGATATCTAGTTAACAAACAAAGTGCTGGAGAAACTCAGCAGACCTGGCAGCATCTGAGAAGAATTTCAAATCCAATAAAACACAAGAGCAGGCATTCAGCCCACTTTGTCCTTCAGAACACGATGCCATTCTAAACTAATCCATTCCACTTACACAGTCACGTATAACTCCAAGCCTGTGAGATTTATTATCTGCATACCTTACTTAGGCCACTAACTAATACAAACCGAATAAGTGAACTTCCATTGCTATTATGCGATTCTAGGAACTTTAACACATTAATACAGTATCGCATATTTAAGATAACTATAATGTCAGAAATAATATTGTCTGTTCAACTCTCTCCACAGATGCTGTTCAACTTAAATTTCTCCAGAACTCTATTTCACATCTATATCATCCACAATACTCTATTGTTTCTACTTGCTAAGAATATCAAATGCAAAACTATCAAAATGTATTTACATCACTGTCATTGTTTCTCAGATTTTAGTCACAAGTTAGGATTGAGTTTTAGTTTTGAGTATTTTTAACCCTTCTTTAGAATTTTAGACTTTTGGCTCAAGTGGAACAGAAAATCATTCACTCTCAGAGTCAAAGATGGAATAAATAAAAATAAATAATAAATTTAACACTAAAACATGTTAATGGCTAATATAATTTTGATGTTCGTTGATTCTAGCACAGTAACAGCACTTGACAAGATAATTGTTTCCTACATAATACACTGATTTTACTCTCAATTAAGAGACATAGAGAAACGCCTTACTACTCCAATCTTCAAATTTCCTGAACTTGGATTGACTCAAGGGATAAAGCCCTATCAACTATCACACTGTTTATTCAAGAGGATTCCTTTATAACCAAATTCACTTTAGAACTGCAGAGTTAGGTGGGACGTGTTATAATATTGTATATCATCCACAAACAATACGGCAGAGAGCAAAAAAAAATCTACAGAATACGGAAACAACGTCTACTTCCGGCACACTGTCTTTCACCTTTGGACTGCAGTACACTGATTTATTAGAAAACTAGTATTTGGTTCAGTTACCAAATATCCTGCGGGTTATATCTTGCTCAGGCCATTCGGCAGACCAACTGCGGCTACAAAATTTACAACTTTTAAAGTATTTGTATATATGACCGTAGTTTGACAACATTCTACAAAACTTTCTCATGACTTCCAGGAACACACAGCTGACCACAAAGCCTACTAAAAGATAAATTATGTCTCTACACAGAATTTTAAAACGAAACACGTAAATACGCTGCCTTCTAAACTAAATCAGCTCAAATCCTCCCTATCGTGTATCAACCTTTACAACTACAGTACGATGTTTCCAGACACAAATTCGAACAAATATAAAAGTTTAGATATCGATCCAACTTTCACGTAAATAGACTTTGAAATTGCTGCTTCTATTTATTATTCTCAATACTGGCCATTTGAAAACTGCGCAACGAGCGCTGAGAAGATCTACACAAATCCCATTCCCGATCTTTTTGCAGATATTTGATATAAGTTTTAATGACTGTGCTTGACGTTTCGAGACCGTGGCCTCAGGGACTGATCCAACCGGCCCCTGACCTCGGCTGGGGACTCAGCCTTCCCCTTTACCCAGACCCCGGCCCGGACGCTGAGCTTCCTCACCGCTCTCCAGCCTGACGAGCTGCGGTAACCGGTAGGTGCTGACCAGCAGGTCCAGCGGCCTCGACACGCCGCTCCACTCAATCTCCTTGGTGCCGCTCAGTGTCTCCATGGCGCCCGGCCCCGGTGCTCGATCCCGGCCGGGGGCGGGGGCGGAGGCGGGTGGCGCTCAGCCGCAGGTTTTCCCGGGGGTTGGGCTGCGGCCGCTTGCACTGCTGTCGAGCTGGGCTTGCCGCCGGGCTCCCGCAGCGCCATTACCAGGAGTCACACGCTTCACTCCGGGAAGCGGCCGACCTGCCACTCGCACCAAACGACAGGACACAGCAGCGACAGCGGCCCATCCCGGCTCCGCTCCCAAGCGGGGCCCCTCCCCCGAGGCTCTCCACCAGCCCCGAACCAGCCCCTCACCACACAAACCGCCCCCTTCGTCTGCAAGTCCCCTTCCTACCGCAACGCTCCAAACTACAGCCCGTCACCCAATACCACCTCCCCATTCCGCCCGGTTCAACCCCACCCCATTCCTTCTCAGCTAAAAGATTTTTAATTGATAATGTTATGTTGAATGCGAGGATTTCTACGTTTGTAATTTGGTAGAGAGGTCATTATTTATCAATTTCTTCTTGTCTTGGTTTTCTGGTCTGTTTTTCCCAAATTCCTTTACGTCGATTTTAATAGTTGTTGCGTCTAATCAAAATCTAGGTTATAAGTAATAGTTTTAATTTGCTGTTTATTCTTGCCGTATGTGCTTTCTGAATAGCCCCAGATGTGCTGTTAAGTGGATGGCTAAATTAATTTCCATAATTGCGGATGTTAGTGATTCTTTTTCAAATGTTCTAATTTCATTCCAGCAGGATTTAAGTCGTCTCTCCACATCAAGGGTGGAGTCAGTGAGTCAGCTTTTATTTGTACGGCAAACAATCAGACTTGTTCTGATTGACCCAGACTTAAGGTGCAATTTGAAAAGAAATAAATAGTTCCACTGTTTAACTAATGATGGTTCAATTCTGCACAGAATTAAGTGAGAGCTCACCTCGCTACTGGTCATTACACTCAACACTGCAACTTTTGGAAATGTGGCTATTTCTTGTTAGCTGTAGATCACTCTATTTATCTATATATAATTATTTTTCCATTTATTGAAATGTTGGGTCAATTTGAAAATGAACGGCCATTTCTCAAATTATTGTGTGGGAAATTTTAGCATATCTATATTTTATATAGCAACATATACATTCTTGCTAAATCAAAATGATCAAATAAGAACAATAAAGAAATGCAAATGAAACAAAAATATAAAGTGTTATAACCATCTGATGTTTTGAATTTTTTAAAATTGAGCTCATGATGCCCGTTGTAAAAGCTTGTGCACACAGGATGAGTCAAATCTCCCCTTCAATGCAGCAACAGTTCTGAGATTTTAATGCGTGTGTTTCACTTTTTTTTGGATAGTTTTTGTATTGCAAATCTAAATAATGTGGGCCAGTGCTAGTTGACTCATTCATAATCTGCATTGATTTTTCCTTTATTTTAAAATTCACCAATATGTACATTATTTGCAGGTTACAGACACTAGATGCAGAGGTGCAAATGGCCAGCTTTTGTTTGTACTCGCTTATGGGAGGAAAGCATCATTGGCTAGGCCAGCATTTATTGTCCAACCTTAGTTGCCCTTGAAAGTCATGATTGGCTGCCTTATTGAACCACTGCAGTCCATGTGCTGTGGGTAAACCCACAAAACCATTGGGGAGAGAATTCCAGAAGTTTAACCCAGTGACAGTGAAGGTACAGCAGTATCTCTCTGACAAGATGGTGAGTTGCAACATATTTGCAGCTGTTGTCCTTCTCGATGGTTGTGTTCATGCCTCTGTAAGGTGCTGTCTAAGGATTTTTGGTGGATTTCTGCAGTGTGCCTTTTAGATAGTATACATTGTTGCTACTGAGTGTTATTGGTGGGGAATATGGATGTTTGTGGTTATGGTGCCAATCAAGTGGACTGCTTTGCCCTGGGTGGTATTAATCTTCTTGTGTGTTGTTGGAGCCACACTCAAGGCAAATGGGGAGTATTGCATCACGCTCTTCACGTATGCCTTATAGAACACCTCCCACTGACACAGTAGCTGCTCCCAATCCACTTCAGTCAAATCATATGTTTGTCTAAAAATAACCTTTTTCCAGTTTAGCACTTTTATTCCTTGCTCAGCCTTCCCCTATTCCTAAATGATCCTAAATCTAATTGAGCTTGGTCACAGTTATGCCTATTCTTTGTTCCCTGTTAGCTAACCAATCCTCAATCTATGCTTGCATGACTTTTAAGATTTTGTAAGTGCCCTGTTATAGCATCCATAATTATAAATTCAAACATGTTCCATACAACAGAAGGCAAATAGCATAGTGGTAATACACTAGTAATCCAGACGCCCAGGCTAATGTGGTGAAATTTGAATTCAGTTCACATATCTGGAATTAAACACTAGTCTCATAGTGATCACAAATACTGTAAAAACTCATACAGTTTACTAAAGCCCTTTAGGGAAGGAAATCTGCCATCCTCACTTACTCTGACCTACATGCAGCCTCATAGAAATGTATTTGATTCTTAAATGTCTTCTAAAGTGGAAGTTATATCAAACCTCTCAAGTTTAAGAAAATAAATGCTATGAGATGAATCATGCAACATTGACTTAGGTACTGGAAATAACACTGCAGATTCCTCCTTACTAATATATTGAGTTAGTGCCAAACTTGGGAGAACTGTCAAAGACTTGTCAAACATAGCCAATATAGTCATACCGTGGAATTAATCATCCCTTGCAGACAATGTCGCAGACTCCATAATCACCATCTTTGGCAATGGCCTAGCCCACTACCAGTGATATGCATTTGGCTGGGAATTACACTGGTATTATCTCTGGACCACAGAAGTCTCATGGCATTGGTCGAACATGGATAAAGAAACCTCGTGCTGATTACCGCCTCCTGTCTTGCTCAGCTTGGGATAAATCAGACTTCTTTCACATTAGAAGTATGGAGGGTGGCAGAAGCACTAAATGTACACCTACTGGCAGGCTTCAGTGTCCATTGGGAAGAGTGACTCAACAGCAAGAACAGTGACGAAGTTGGTCGAGTTAGAAAGGATAGTGCTGCTGACAGGTGGTGAGGAAACTAATGAGAAGAAATCTGCTGTGGATGCATAAGTCTATTGTAGTTGTGTAGGAGTGACCACCGTTGAGTCCTTGTGGAGATGAAGCCATATCTTCACGTTGAGGACGCCCTTTATCGTGTGGCACTACCACTGTGATAAATGGTATGGCATTTTAAATGACCTAATAACTCAAAAATGGCTCAAAGTACCTCATGGATACCCACCAGCAGTAGAAGAAGAATTGTATTCAGCTACAATCTGTCATCTCAGGGCAAATACCCCAGTCCATCATTGTCATAAACTCAGGAATTCAGTGAGAGCATGCCAGGAGCAGCATCAGATATGTGCCATTTTTGAATTATTAGGTCATTTAAAATGCCATACCATTTATCACAGTGGTAGTGCCACACGATAAAGGGCGTCCTCAATGTGAAGATACGGCTTCATCTCCACAAGGACTCAACGGTGGTCACTCCTACACAACTACAATAGACTTATGCATCCGCAGCAGATTTCTTCTCATTAGTTTCCTCACCACCTGTCAGCAGCAGTATCCTTTTTAACTCGGCCAACTTTGTCACTGTTCTTGGTTGTGGTTAATGGAGGTTGTGTTCTCAGGTCTGAGACATCTCTGCTTGAATTCCTGCAGGTAGTATCCAACATTCAGGCATCTTCAGCTGCTTCATCAATGACCTTCCCTCCAGCACAAGGCCAGAAGTGGGTATTTGTGTGTAGATAATTACACAATTTTTTAGCACTTTTCACAACTCCTCAGATATTGAAGTAGAGCATGCCAGTATGATGATATCCTGGCTTGGGCTATTAGTTGCCAAGTAACATTCAAAATATAAATTTGGTTAATGACCATCTCCAAGAAGAGAGAATCTAACTATTGAACCTTGTTGCTTAATGGCATTACTTTTGCTGAATCCCCATGGTTACAATTGACCAAAAACTGAACTGAACCAGCCACATGAATATGGTGGCTACTAGAACAGGTCAGAGACTAGGAATTTTGAGGTCAGTAGCTCATATTCTCTCCACAATGTCATTCTACCATTTATAAATCACAAGCAACAAAATCTCTGCAATTCAAGAAATAGGCAAAATAGAAAAAAAAGTGAACATTTTTTAATGGAAATCCAAGATTAAAAAAGAACAGATATTGTGGTCAGTTACAAAGTAGTAGTGAAATATTTCAAAAGAAAAAATAGATGCTGGCATGGATATTACAATCTTAGCAGACCACTTACAATGGCTCAAAGAAATTGACATCCAATCATCCAGAATTAATCTACAAAGTTCTAAAAGAAGGTTTAGAATGTGCCCAGATCAGGAATGCTGCCTTGAAGTTTTTTTTTCAAAACGTAATCTAAATAATTAGTTCTTACAGAAGCATCATGAACAAAGGGAGAATTTAACAATAATTGCTTTTAATCACAGGCTAATAATACTGAAGGGTATAAAGCAAGATATACTTCATAGAATCCATGGAGTTATTTGAAAATAACCAAGACGAGAATTCACACACAACAGTCTGTATGGTGGCCAGGAATTTCAAAACAAGTTGGTAATTTTATATTGTCCTGCCAATGTCACTTGGCTGCTCTTGGGATCTTTCCGTATACAAATTAGCTGCAGCATTTCCAACATAATAGCAGTGGCAACAGACCAAAGAGGTTTCAATAACTACAGAACACTTCAGCCCATTTTAAGGCTGTGCAAAGCACTAAGAGATACACATGTTCTGGTTTTGATTATCGTAAGAGACAGGTGACAAACTAGTCAGAATTTATATGAACTCCATTCATTATCTATTCTGTTAAATTCAGGTGATGAGAAACCTGATGCGCGGTCAGACTGAAACTACAGTGTGGAGGCATAGTAGAGGTAAACCATGTGAGTGGGAAATGTGATGTAATTGTCCCTCTGAAGGGAAGGCAGACGTGCACATATACACAAGCCTGTGTGCATGTTATGTATCATGCTTAACCTTCGCTCCTGCCACATCCAGTTTGCAATCCCACAAATCAGTTCATCGTAACTTTGTCACTCACCTCACAGAACAGAGCATCGTAAATCATCCACAGATCAAACAGTGACATGTTTGCAAAGGGAGTTCCAGTGTTTTTAGCGAGTGTCTTCAGGAAGTCCTGCATCAGCAACCAGTAAACAGAACACATCACATCAAAACATCCACATTAATGGGCACAAGAGTGGTGTTGATATTGGAGGAAGAGCACGAGCGAGTGAGAGAATCTCTGCGATAATCATCTTATAGTCCCATGGATCATCATTACTGCTCATCAGAGAAGGATCTCTACAATAGTCACTGTTGCAGTTCCAGAAGGACCATCTCCATGATAATCACAATAAACTTTCATTAATAGAGGGATTGAGTTCAAAAGCCATGAAGTTATGCTCCAGCTATACAAAAGCCTGGTTCGGCTACATCTGGAGTATTGTATCCAGTTCTGGTCACCTCATTACAGGAAAGATGTGGAAGTGTTGGAAAAGGTGCAGAGGAGATTTACCAGGATGTTGCCTGGAATGGAGGGAAGGTCTTATGAGGAAAGGTTGAGAGAGCTAGGGCTTTTCTCTTTACAATGACAAAGGATGAGAGGTGACTTGATACAGATGTACAAAATGATGAGAGGTACAGATACAGTAGACAGCCAGAGACATTTTCCTAGCGTGGAGGTAGCTTTTACGAGGGAACATAGTTTTAAAGTGAAAGGAGGTAGATATCAGGGAGACGTCAGAGATAGGTTCTTTACTCAGAAAGTGGTAGGGGCATGGAATGCATTGCTGGAGAGGGTAATGGAGTCGGCCATTTAAGCCGCTAGTAGATGCACGTGAGGATGATAGTATAAGGTAGCGGTAGAGGTTAGATAGACCTTAGGTTTCAGGTCAAAGTTTGGCACAACATGGTGGGCCAAGGGGCCTGTACTGTGCTGTACTGTTCTATGTTCTAACAGTTCCATCAGGAGATCTCTGCAATAACCAATATACAGTCCCAGAGGGAGGGTCTCTGTGATACTCACTGTTCATAGAATCCCTACAGGGTGAAAGCAGGCCATTCGAGCACACTGACCCTGTGAAAAACATCCTACCCAAACCCACCCCTTACTCTATCCCTATCCCCCCACATTCCCCATGGCTAATCCACTTCTGTGGGAGGAAACCAGAGCACCTTGGAGGAAAGCCACGCAGACATGGTAAGAATGTGCAAACTCACACAGACAATCACCCAAAAATCAAACTTGGATCCCAAGCACTGTAAAGCAGCAGCGCCAGCCACTGAATCACCATGCCACCCCACTGTTATGGTCTGTGATGGAGGATCTCTGCAGGAATCACCAATACACAGTCCCAGTGAAGGATCTCTGTGGCATTCTCCTTTACAGTCCTGTCAGAGGGAGGGTCTCTCTGATACTCACTTATAATTCCACAGGCAGGGTCTCCGGAAGTTATTACTCTTACTACCTGCTCAGAGGGTATGTTACATGCATAGAGTGAATGTCTCTGTGGTAATCACCATGGCATTCACATAAGTAGAGTGTCTGCGACAATCACTGTTACAGTGTCCCCTGTTAGCGCTGCAGCCTCACAGGGCCAGGGACCTGGATTCGATTCCACCCTTGGGTGACTGTCTGTGTGGAGTTTGCAGATTCCTCCAGTGTCTAAGTGGGTTTCCTCCAGGTGCTCAGTTTTCATCCCACAGTCCAAAGATGTGTAGGTGAGGTGGATTAGCCATGGGAAATGCAGGGTTACAGGAACAGGGGTGATGGGTCTGGGTAGGATGCTCTCTGGAGGGGTGGTACATCCTTGATAGGCCAAATAGCATCTTTCTACACTAAAGGGATTGTGAGATTCTTTAAACCCAGAGGGGTTGTCACAGAGGGAATGACTCTGCAAAATCTGTTACAATCCCCTCAGAGGGAGAGTTAATGTGATAATCACCACGGCAGCCCCCAGAGGGGGGGGTGCCTCTGATTATCATCAAAGAAGAAAAACAGGAAGTACTGTAAATAATTAACACATTTAAGAGCATCTGCAGAAAGAGATGCAAGAGGTACAAGTCTTGAAAGTGTGAGTTAAGACAGAAGGAGGAATGAAGCACAGAAAAGAGGAGAGATATTCTGGGAGAGAGGGAGCATGTGACCAGGTGGTTGGTATTACAGAGATTAGACAGACACGTCCACTATCTGTGCTTGACACTCACCTGGTTATCCTGCATGGTGTTCTTGTATTCCCAGCAATTCTTCGTCTCATTCTGCAACTGCTCAAAGCGAGGACAGTTTTTCAATGGGTACAGCAACAACTGAAATGATTCACATTGATTCAGTTCCTCCGTCAGGCTCAATATCTGACCTTTCCCTCCTATAGACTCAGTGCCAGGGTCATCAACCTCCCCCTCTTTGATCACAGGCCCAGGGACTCCCAACCCCAGGGTCCAGCTCACCACCCCCTTCTCATCCCCAGCCCTCCCTTGATAGGCTGCGTAGTGAGAGGGCCAACTCTCTATCCCCCCCTTCACCCCAGCCCTCTCCACAGGGACACTGTTGCCCTTCAGCCATGGAATATGGCATACTTGCCCTGTCATCTGTTGTTGGTACTGTATGCACAGGGATTGGCTGCCAATTAAGATTGGTAAGGAAGACCTGTTGTCCATGTGGAGGGTAGAGACCAGCCAAATCTGCCTCAGCACTCATCAGAGTCCGGTCAATATCTGTACTCCGAATGTAAATCTACAGCAGACAGAAAGCATTCTATTTATAGGAACATAAAAGAGCTTCTAAGCCCATCAAGGCTGTTCATTGTTGGTGTACTAACTAACCATTGCAACTCACCTTCTTACCCAATCCAAGTGGGATTTTTGCAGCTGAATGACACCTGATTATTTCCAGGCCTGATTTATTTCTTCCAATTTACTGCCAAACCAAGAAATGTATTCCACAACTTCACTATAGTCAGATAGCAACACTTGACTCAGCCTCTTGTTCCTAAGGTCACAAACTTTTGCAGCATGGAGAGAGGCCATTCAGCCCATTGTGTCAGCATTGGTAATCAAGTACCTATGTACTTAATCCCAGTTTCCAACATTTAGCTCATCCTCTTGGATGCTATGATGCTTTAAGTAATTACCTAAAAAGCTCTTAAGTATTGCGAGGGTGCCTGTCCCTAACGCCCTTTCAGGAGAAGAATTTGTAACGTTTTCCAAAACGCAGAATTAGACTGACTGACACTTTCGTGAGTGGATTGCTCGATATGGATTCTTCGCACAGGAAAAATTACAACTGGTTAGCGTCCTCGCATGGAGATTTGCCAAAGTGACCAATAGACACCATTAAATGACAGTGTAATAACAGATGTTGGAGCCATTAAACACAAATTACCCGTGGAACACAAACAAGAAAAAACTCATCATGTGCCCTCTCTGGCAATCAATGTTGAGTTGTGACCTCAGTTGACAGTGAATCGTTTAGCCCTCACTGAGCTCCTCACTCATTCAGTTGCTCACGTAACGTCGCACACACCCAGCCCCCTCATCACTCATACTTCAAACACACCATCACTCAATCTGTCATCCTTTTTCTCCTCCACAAAACTCCTCACCTCTTGCCGGTCGTACGAGGAGTTGAGGAAATCTTTATAACGTTCTCGCAGGAACTGGCCCAGCTCATACTGCTGCCTCATCCCAACCTACAAAAAAGCAGCAGGAATCCCTGGTCGTTACTGAAGTAGATCAGTCAACACCAGATGTTAGTTTACAATCACAAGGGTGGGATTCACACCTGCAACTTTCTCCATCTCCAGATTCAGTCTAGCACACTGAGGACCTGCTCCCTTCACAAGTCAGTGAAACCCAGAGTTGGGGATAAATACTAGGTCCCAAGGTTCCCTTGTGGGAACTGCAAAACAGAATTAGCCTCGGTGTCCTTGAGACAAAGCAAAGGAGGCCAGTTAGGGTTGTCCAGGCAGTGTTGTCTAGATATCGGGGGTTTGTCTTGTGCTGGGGTAAGGACTCCACCTCAAATGGTATATCGGACTGGTGGCGAAATCGGTTTGGGGGGGGTGCGGCAGAGCACCGTTATCTTTGTGACTATATTCCCTATAAAATGTCAGCACCGTCAGAGGAGAAAGAGACACGGACATGAGCTATTGGGGTTCCCAGCTCAGTGTGGCACGTACCTGTCCACCCTAATATCAAACTGAAGACACTTTTATAGGAGCAAAGACAGAGAGCTCACCGATGTCAACTAATAGCTCAGTTAACTATATTGAGAACAGCAATAAACACATCATGCTGATACAGCATCGGTTAGACGCCCATGTGAGTTCCTCTGTACTGAGCCACCATACCACTACAAGTAGCATCCAGGTTCCCCTGATCAAACACACAGCTTCAGTGATCAGCAACCCTGTCTCAGAGTAGATAGGAGAGACTGCAAGGGGAAGCGTGTGACAGAGACCACTGACCTGTGTAAGCTGTCCAAAGCCTTGCGGCCAATCCTTCGGTTTATACGGATCTGTTTTGAATGTATGGATTGGTGATCGGTCTCCATGGCGATACACCAGGTTGACAAAATGCAGCCTCCTTCCCTCCGCCGCCCACACCAAGCCGAGCACCGCCAGAACGAGCAGCAGGTCCCAGAAACGGACACTCGGCGCCTCGGAGCCAGCAGCCATCATATATTTGGCCTTGATTGCAAGAAGTTTTGAGTTCAGGAGCCAAAAATCACACTGTGGCTATACAGAATCATAGAATCCCGACAGTGTGGAAGGAGTTCATTCGGCCCCTTGAGTTCGCACCAACCCTTTGAAGAGCATCCCACTCAGACCTGCCCTATGTTTGTAACCCCACATTTCGCACGGCTAATCCACCTAGCCTGCATATCTTTAGACTGTGGGAGGAAACCAGAGCACCTGGGGGAAACTCATGCAGAGTCAGGGAGAATGTGCAAACTCCACACAGACAGTCTCTGAGGCTGGAATCAAACCCAGGTCCCTGGTACTGTGAGGCAACAATGCTAATCACTGACCCACCGTGCCACTCTCACAGGGCCTTGGTGAGATCACATCTGCAGTATTGCGCACAATTTTAGTCTCGCTTAACTAAGAAAAGATATTCTTTCCAAAGGTGTGCAGTGAACATCCTGGACTGTTTGCTGGGGTGGCATGTTTATCATATGTGGATAGGCTGATTGTTTGGACCTGTATTCACTTTAATTTCGAAGAATTAATGATGATCTCATTGAAACATTTGAAATTCTGGTAAGGTTGGACAGACTGGATGCAGGGATGATGTTTCCCTGATTGGGGTGTCCAGAACAGAGGGCCGTGGTCTCAGGATATGTTTTGAAATGAAGCGAAGTGAAATTTCTTTACTCAGAGGGTGGTGAACCAGTAGCATCCTCTCCCATAGAATGCTGCACAGTCACTGAATATATTTTAGAAAGAAATTGTTTTCTGCAGGTTAAAGCATCAACAGGTTTGGAGGGTGCAGCTGTATGAAATACAGAATCAGTCATGATCATATGGAATAGCAGAGCAGGCTTGAGGGACTGAATGGCCTATTGCTGTACTTATTTCCTGTGTGTCTATGTCGTGAATAGCTCTCCTCAACTCTAAAGGGAAAGCACGTTTAATCAGAATACTTTTCTGAGTAAATAGAAGTTACCAGACTTCACACAATGACAGTTCAGATCGTGATCAAATCACTGAAGAAAATCTTCCCACACGTTTCCAGACAATTATTTTGGACAACGGGTCACAATTCATGAATGAATACTTTAAACAGATTTATAACAGATCTGGATCATAATCACATCACTAGTTCTCCTCTTCATCCACAAGCCAATGGAGAATTTTAGAGGGTGGTGAAAACCGTTAAGCTGCTAATGGCTATAACTGCTGCTTGTGCTTCAGCATTACTAAATTACAGCCCAACACCTTCAGGTAATGGATATTCACTGGCAGAGTTATTTATGAGCCAAAAGCTGAAAACTGAAAAATTCCATTACAACAGTGAAATCTCAGACCAAATATCTTAATTTAAAACCATGACAGAGTAAGAACAATTGAAAATGACCAAAAGAGAAAACAGAAGAACTGATATGATTCGCTCGAGCAAAGATTTTATCAATTTTATAACAGTACAGAAGGTATAGATCAGAAATCGGAAGTCAGAGGCAAAATCTTCAAACAGACAAAGCAAGTATGTTTTTATATTGTTCAAACGTAAGTAGGAATATGCAGAAGGAATATGAAAGTATTAATACTTCTCAAGGCCCCAAATTAATATGATTAACACAAACTTTGGGATAATGAGTGAAGAACAGCGCCAATTATCTTGCAGAATAATAAGCCTGTTACAGAAATCATCCAAAGGTTCTTGGTGGGAGAACATCTCACACTTCACAGTGTCCAAGGATGTACAACTCATGATTATTTCTAGAATAACAGGCGCATACCTGCATAAATCTCTGACAATTGTCACACACAAGTTGCACACTGATAAAATGGAACACTTTTTTGTTTTACAAATGCCAGTAGCTGTCCCAATAAAGATTTGATGGTCACATTCATGCAATTGATGACATCCTGCGCCTTAGAGAATCCAGAAATGCTGCAATGCCTCTGGCTTGGCCTGACCAGTAATATTTGTGCTGAATGAAATCATGTGCTAGCTTGAAAATTGCATAATAGCACTGACAATACAGTGGTGTACAGAAGCTTGTGAGATGTCACAAAGGTCTCTGACTGATGCCTGGAATGATCCCCATTTGCACAAAATCTCAAAGCTACTGTTAGCCAATACAGTGTGGAGCTGGAGAAACACAGCAGGTCAGGCTGCATCGGAGGAGTAGGAAAGTCGACATTTCGGGTTTACACCCTTGATCAGGACTGGCGCATGGCTGTGAACATGAAGCTGAGGATACACAGAGAAAACTGCTTCTGGAAGCTCAGGACGTACCAGTTGTCATGGTTTGGTCCAAATTGGGATGGTCTGAACATTGTTTGGAGTCCATGGAGTATGATCTGGTTTCAGAGGCAGGCACTGAGAAAGGAGCCGTGGCTGTAGTAATGGCTTTGTTTCAGTACGTGGTTGAAGAGCTTCAGGGCGGAGGTGATCATCAGTGGGTTGCAGTGGGAGAGAGATCCACTGAAGTCTTTTGGGAGAGAGGAGGACAATTTCTTCAAGGTGGGCGTCCTTGGAAGAGGCTTTGTATTAAGATTTCAGTCACTCGGAGATAGCAAGAATTCTAGATGCTGGTGTCAAAGTCAATACAGTGTGGAGCTGGAGGAACACATCAGGTCAGGCAGCATCAGAAGAGCTACATTGACTATATTGACTCTGACTCCAGCATCTGCAGTTCTTGCTCTGTCCTATTATTTGAGAGCAACTCGCATAGGGTGGCCACAAATGCAATTTGAACTAATCTTCATTGAGGGATGTCACTGAAGAACTGCACTTTGTAAAGGTGCTGGCACTCTGCTAGGAGATATATAAACTTTTGCCTTGCAGTCTCTACATGGGATAATATCTCCTCCTCCCTCAGCCTGTCTGCTGATTTTTGGTCTTCTCAACAAACCATTGCACAGCAATCCCTTAACTGCTTGTAACTCAGTGCTCATTTACCTCTGGTCAGCTGATCTTCGTTGTCTTCTGGAATAGTGAAAGTCAAGGCCATTACAATAAAGTGCTATAAGTAAGGAAAGTAGAGTAAAATTAACACAAAGGAAGTAGTTTTAAGACTAAGAATGTAAGTAAGAAAGACTGTAAATTTAAGACAGGGCATAACGGTGGCACAATGGTTAGCATCGCTGCCTCACAGTGCCAGGGACCCAGGCTCGATTCCACCCTCAGGTGACTGTATGAATTTTGCACATTACCCCCATGTCTGCGTGAGTTTCCACCAGGCGCTCCCCCAGACCAAAGGATGTGCAGGTTAGTGGATTGGCCATACAAAATTGTCTCGTAGTGTCCAGGGATGTGCAAATTAAATGGATTATCTATGGTAAATACAGGGTTATGGGGATAGGGTGGGATGTTTTTCAGAAAGTCAATGGAGTCTCAATGGGCTAAATGGTCTCTAACTGTATTGTAAGGATCTATCACTAGGTGGCACAGTTCAGTTGAGTGTTATGTGTGGCCTATGTAATACAGGAAATCACGGACCCATTCCACGTGCAGGAAGAGCTTCCAGTCACAGAAATTTGAGCCCTGGACTTTGGAGCTTGAGTGGCAGTTGGATACACTGTGGCACGTCCGTGAGGCTGAGAATAATGTGAATAAATCATTCAGAAAGATGGTCAACCAAAGCTTAAGGGTCTGAAGGAAGAAAAGTAACAGGTGACCAAGAGAAATTGACAAGTAATGTGGGAATCCACTGCAGTCTTCAAAGTGATTTTTCATTTTGGAAACTGATGACTGCATTGGATCCCCAGAGCCATGTGTGTGGCACCACAGGCAACTTCGCTGTAGAGGAGCGGAGGAAGAAGAAAGGGGAATTGATGATGATAGAGAATTCATTAGTTAGCGGAACAGATAGTTGTTTCTTTGGTCACAGACTTGTCTCAAAGATGGTACGTTGTGTTCCATGTTGATACCAATGACTTAGCTTGGAGGGGGATGTGGTCCTACAATCAGAGTTTAAGAAGATAGGCAGAAAGTTAGCAAGTGGGACCTCAAATGATATATCCCTGATTACTCCAGTGCTACATGTAAGTAAGTAAAGAAATAGGAGGATAAGCTATATGAATGTGTAGCTGGAAAGATGGTGCAAGTGGCACCTGGGAAAGAAAAAGAATGTGATGCAAGAAAAAACTTTTTCACGAAGTGAGTAGTTAGGGTATGGTCTGCTCTACCTGGAAGTATGTTGGAGAGAATTTCAATTGAGGTATTCAACAGGGTATTGGATGATTATTTGGCTGGAAATAATGTGCAAGGACATTGAAAAAAGCAGGAAATTAGCAGTAGGTACAGAAATAATAGGCCAAATGTTCTCATTCTGTGCTTCAACACTTCTGCCTTCTTCCTCCTGCTCCAAAGTACACAATCCATAGAATCACTACAGTGTGAAAACAGGCCCTTCAATCCAACAAGTCCACACCGACCCTCAGAGCATTCCACCCAAACCCATCCCCCTATAACCCAGCTAATCCACAAATCCCAGAACACTATGGGCAATTTAGCATGGCCAATCCACCTAGCCTGCACATCTTTGAATCGTAGGAGGAAGCTGGCGCACCCAGAGAAAACCTACGCAGACACGGGGAGAATGTGCGAACTCCACACAATCGCCGAAGGTTGGAATCAAACCTGGGTTCCAGGCACTGTTCCTAGCCACTGAGCCACTGTGCCGCCCATGGGGCAATCAATGGGGAACAATAAGCTCTGGTTCCCATGCTCAACTCCTCAACCTTCAGAATATCCCTGTCCGTAGGTCTCTTTCATCTGATGCTGTCTTTCTTTGCTTTGCATCTTAAATATAGGGCATAAAGTTCAATTAGATATAAATGTCATCTTTACCAGAAGAGACTGTTGCTAAATGCAGCCACTGTTATTCTGTCAGGCCTTTCATTCATGCTTTCCCCAGCTTTTCATACGGAGATAGAAAATTTTCGACATGACTCACTCACAACAATTTCCAATATACCTAACAAAAAACTGAATGGGCAACATAAGTTTAAAATTGATTGGGTGTTTACCGAGCTCCACTATTCCTTTTTTTAAAAAAAATGCTTGTTCTGGCCCTTGTCCATCTTCAATATTATTGTAGACTGGCACGATGACATTACTTACTGTGTTGAGTTCTATGTAAGTATTGGGGTGGAGGGGGAGAGTGGCATAACAATTTGTAGCCAAATCCAGCCTGGTGTTTTTTTTTATCATGGTCAAACCCACAACTAGGGTGCACAGTTTCAGAATACTAGACCACCATGTATGAACAATTTAAAGGATTGATAATCTGTGGATTTCTCTAGAAATAGATGGGAGTGAAAGTCATAAATATATTCAACGTTAAATTGTGTAGGTTTTGATTTACTAGGGATTCAAACATTTTCGGAACAGGAAGGAAAGTGGAGTTAGGCCACAATCAAGTGCGTCACGATCTTATTAAAATAGCAAAGCTGGCTCAAGGGGCTAAATGGCTTACCTCTGCCCCAATTAATTATTCTGAATATTTGTGTTATGCCTCTGTTACTGAAAGGAGAAGTTAGCAGGCTTCCCGAACTTCGATTAAAATTGATCTGTGCATTGATCAATCAGTTCAGATTCGCCACTTTTTCTGTGATGTACTCTGAAAGGCTTAGAGAAAAATATCTGCATTTCATCCTTAGGACCAATCTGACATTACCAATACAAAACACATGTTGTATCTGATGTGATGTGCATGTCTTATTCAGCAAATGGGATGTGCCCTCATATGCCTTAACTGCCTGTGAAATGCGACTCAAGGACAGTTAGCAGCCAGTCAAGCTCATATACAGAAAAGAACAATGATCAAGTTACAAATCTGGACTACAGCAAGTCATGATGACCTCAGGATTTTAAATAGCATTTTGTTCAGTTCAATTGAATGCCGATAGCCATGTTCACTTACAGAGACATTTTTAGGTCAGGACCTACAATCAGCTGCCACAGCCAACATAGCATTACTTGCTGTAAGCCAAGGTCATTGCAGGTTCATTTTTCTTTGCCTCCATCTCCTTCCAGGCTGTTGCAAGGGATGTCAGAAACATTAACTAGTCTACAGTTTATATTTACATTAAACAGATAACTGCTATTTTCTTTTCTCATTAAGCAATTATAAATTACAGTAACTCATTACATTGTCTATCCAGTGTAGATCAAAAGAAGTTAACATATTCCTGGGCCTCATTGTTTGCACCCATATTGCCCCTTGGGCTCATGTAGATGTCTTCACTGAATTGACCAGCAAATGATCTATGATCAACACCAGTGGCCTGAAGTTTTCTGCTTGTTTTTCTTGCAGCTACAATGGTGCTTTTATATTGTATTTTGAAGGGCGCCTAAACTGATTAATCTTTGCTTCCCTGGATTAACAGTTACACCCAATACTTCCTCCAGCCTTTCAATTCCCAAATGAACTAAATTTGCTCAAAGGCCAACATTGATTTGTGTTAATACTCCAGAGTCATCAGCTATGACATAAAAAAACTTCTTTTCAGCATTAAATAAGTGCTTATTTACAACCACAGTGTGTTTGTTTTAACGGTGTGTTTGTTTTAATTGTTCTCTTACTATGTCTAGTGCTGTTAAGCACTTTGGGAGATGGCAGGCTGCTGTAGTGCAATAAAAGCTGATCAGATGCTGGTACCTCAAGCTTAGATTATGTCTAGCTATAGAATATAACAACTTAGTGTCTACTGGTACAGTCTGGTCCAGTTTATGACACCAGCACAAGTTCAGGGTATGGGGATGGTGCTGGTTTCCTTGTTTCCTTTCCATGTTTCCTTTCCTTAACACTGCCATTCATATTATCAGATTTTGCAACCCCTTAGAAACGCACGATAGAAAACTATACGACATCCAGTCAATCAAATTAATCTTTTATCAATTTTTATCCAGGCAATGTTATACAAATTAACATATCTGTCACAAATAATGTACTGTTGTGTAAAAAATATGTTTTCCAGCCTTGACATAGTAACTTATTATTACAATGGAAATTTGCTGAACACAGTTAGCGATCTGTTAAGTTGGCTAGTATGTTTGCTGTGCTTCTATATATTTTTGCTGGCATGAAAAATTTACTGGAGTCCATTTAACAGGAGAACATTTAGTTTAAATTGTGTTGAATGGATGCTACAGTATTTCTTTTTAGATTTACAGATGACAAACATGACAGAGAAAAACCTGCAATCAGTTAAATTCACAAAACTTCACATAGATGGGGGAAAATCATACTGACAGAGGTATCCACAAGGAAGAGTTCATAAACTCTACTCAGGATAGTTTCCTGGGGCAATACATTATGGATCTAACCAGGAATCAAGCTATCTTGAATCTATTAATGTGCAACCTGACTTCAGACACACAGAAATGTGGTCGAATCTCAACTGCCCTCTGGGCAACTTAAGGATACAGTCATAAAGTCGTACAACACGGAAAGGACCCATCAGTCCAAGTCGTCCATGCCGATCAGACATCCCAATCTGACTTAGTCCCATTTTCCAGCATTTGACCAATTTCCATTCTTCCTATTCATATACCCATCCTGATGCCTTTTAAATGTTTTAGTTGTACCTGCCTCCACCACTTCCGGCAGGTCAGGCAACATCCTCTATGTCAAGAAGTTATCCATCAGGTGCTTTTTAAATCTTTCCCCTTTCACCTTAAACCTTGCTATCGAGTTTTGGACTCACCCATCTTGGAAACAAAACCTTGGTTATTCACACCATCCATGCCCGTCATGATTTTATAGCCCTCTCTAAAGTCACCCCTCAGCCTCTGATGCTCCAGGGAATAAAACCCCAGCCTATTCAGCCTCCCAATAACTCAAACCCTCCAGCCCTGGCAACATCTTTGTAAATCTTTTCTGCACCCTCTCACGTTTAACGTATCCTTCCTGTAGAAAGGCAACACCCAGATTTATTCACAGTATGTTTTAAAAGTGACCTCACTTGTGTCCTGTGCAACTGCAACATGATGTCCTAACTCCTACATTCAATGTTCTGACCAATGAAGGCAAGGGTGCCAAATGCCTTATTCACCAACTTGTTTACCTGCAACTCCATTTTCAAAGAACTATGCACCTGCACCCCGAGATCTCTTAGCTCAGCAACACTCCCCAAGACCCTACCATTAACTGCTTAAGTCCTGTTTTGTTTCAGCAACAACCTCACATTTATCGAAATTAAACTCCATCTCACTCCTCACCCCATTAGCCCATGTGATCATGGTCCCATTTTACTCTGAGATAACCTTATTCATTACACCATCTATTCTGGTGTCACCTGCAGTCTTATTAACTACACCTGCTATATTCACACCGAAATCATTTACATAAATGAAGAAAATCAGTAGACTCTGCGCTGATCCCTATAGCACACAGTTGGTCACAAGCCTGAAATCCAAAGAGCAACACTCTACAGTCACACTTGTCTCCTACCTTCAAGACAAATTTGTATCCAATTGACTAACTCCCCCTGGATCCCATGTGATCTAACCTTACCTGCCAGTCTACCATGCAGATAACGAAGTGTGAAGCTGGATGAACACAGCAGGCCAAGCAGCATCTCAGGAGCACAAAAGCTGACACTTCGGGCCAAGACCCTCTGATGAAGGGTCTAGGCCCGAAACATCAGCTTTTGTGCTCCTGAGATGCTGTTTGGCTTGCTGTGTTCATCCAGCTTCACACTTTGTTGTCTTGGATTCTCCAGCATCTGCAGTTCCCATTATCGCTGATCACAGTCTACGATGCAGAACCTTGTTGAACGCTTTGCTGATGTTCATGTAGACAATATTAATCGCTTTGCCTTTATCAATCTTCTTTGTCACTTCTTCAAAAACTCAATCAAGTTACTGTGACAGAATTTCCCACACACACAGCCATGTTGACTACCTCTAATCAATCGTTGCCTTTCCAAATATATGTAAATCCTGTTCCTCAGAATTCCCCCTAACAACTTACCCACAACTGACATTAGGCTCACCAATCTATAGTTCCTTTGCTTTTCCTCACAGCCTTTCACAAATAATGGCACCACATTAGTCAACCTACAGTCTTCCAGCAATTCACCCTTGGCTGTTGATACAAATGTTTCAGCAAGGTGCCGAGCAATCTCTTCCCTAGATTCCCACAAAGTTCTGAGAGAGGCCTGATTAGGTCCAGGGGTTTATCTACCTTTATGTATGTTTATACCTCAAGCATTTCTTCTTCTGTAATATAAGCTCTTTTCAAGACATCACTATTTCCTCAAATTCTTTAGCTTCCATGTCCTTCTCCACAGTAAATACTGATGTAAAATATTTGATTAATATCTTACTCACCTGTTGTGGTTCCACACATAGACGGTCACAGTGATCTTTAAGGGGCCCAATTCTCTTCCTAGTTACTCTTTTGCCTCTAATGTACTTACAGTTGTTTTGGATTGTCCTTAACTCAACTTGCCAAAGCTATCTCATGTTATCTTTTTGTCCTCCCAATTTCCATCTTAATTGCGCTCCTACTGCTGTAGGCGTTGACTCAATCTAAGCTGTCTATATCTGGCATATACTCCTTTTTTTCCTCACCCCAGCCTCAATTTCTCTCATCATCCAGCATTCCCTCCACCTACAAAACATACTGGCCTAGCCAGTGATGTCCATATCCTGTACTTTAATAATAACAATAATAATAATAACAACAGCAACAACAATGGGGCAAGTTTAATAAATTATCTCAGAATAAAAGATTTCCAGTGAATAACGACATAGTATAGCAGAATTTAGCATTGAGTTTGAGAGTGCGAAACCTGGGTTGGAAACAGTTGTGCTAAACTTAAATAAAGGTAATTACATGGGAATGAGTGCAGAGTTGGCTGCAATGGACTGGAAAAGGAGTTTAGCAGAAAAGGCTGTGGATAAATAATGGCAAACTTTTAAGAAAGTAGTTCATGACATATAGCAAGGATCTATCCCAATGAAGAAAGATGCTAGGAAGGGGATAAATCAATTATGGTTGACCAAGGAAGTTAAGGACAGTATCTAACTGAAAGAAAAAGAACTCTAAGTTGTAAAGGTTAGTGGTATATCGGAGCATTGGGAAAGTTTTAAAAGTGAACAAAAATAATAAAGAGGGAGAAAATAAACTATGAAGACAAACTAGCATATAAAATAGAGATGGACTTTAAGAACTTCTCTAAATGTACAGAAAGAAAGAGAGCAGCAACAGTGAATATAGGCTCCTCAGAGAATGAGGCTAGTGGAATAATAACTGGGACTCAGGGAATGGCAGAAGAGTTGACAAATACATTGTATCAATCTTCAAGGCAGAGGTTAGCAATAATATTCTAAAAATACTAATTAATCAAAGGGCTAAAGCCGGTGAGAAAATAAATACAATAACTATCACTAGAAGAAAAGTATAAAGGAAACCGGTGGGACTTAATCCTGGACCTGTTGGGTTGCATCCTGAAATTTTAATGAAATTAATTGCAGAGAAAATGGATGCACTGGTAATAATCTTCTATGAAATCTTAGATTCCAAAAGTGACCCAGAGGATTTGAAAACTGGCAATGTAATACCCTATTCAAAATCACAGGAGATAAAAACTACAGGCCAGTTAGCTTAATATCCATCATTAGGAAAATATTAGAGTCTGTTACAAAGGATGTAATGGAAAGTTTTTGGTAACATATAATCGAGCAGACTGAGCATGGTGTCATGAAGGGTAAATCATGTCTGACAAATGTATTTCTATTCTTTAAATAGTATATGCAATATATTTAGATTTCCAAAAGATATTTGGTGAGGTACCACGCAAGAGACTACTTAATAAGAGCTGGAAGTAACATATTAGCATGGATAGAGGATTAGCTAATAGAAGACAGAGAATTGGGATAAAGGGCTAAAATTTAGAATGGCAACATGGAACAAGTAAAGTGTCACTAGGATCACTGCTAAAGCCTCAATTATTTACAATATATATGAATGACTTTGATGACAGAAGTGATTGTAATGATTCCAAATTTGCCGATTACATTGAAGAAAGTGGAGATTACTCCAGGGTCTACAGTGGGATGTAGACAGGCTAAGTTAGTGGGGAAAGAAAAATTAGCAGTTGGAATATCAAGCAATGGAAACGTGAAGTGATGACAGAAGAGCTGAATATTATTTAAATGAAATGAGGCTGACAAAAGCTACTGCAGAGAGCGATTAGAAGGGCCTTTGCATAAATCACAAACAGCTAACATCCGAGTTCAGTGGGTAATAGGGAAGACAACTAGACTGTTGGTCTTTATTTCAAAGATACACAAACCCATATATAAGCAAATTCAATATTCCTTCGAACTTGGCCTGCCATTCCAGTCTTCCAATCAGTGCATGATTAAGCATGATGATTCCCCACCAGCTCTCCCGCCTGCTGTTCTGAGGGTTGATTAAGGATTTGGAGATCCAATATTTTGTTCAAAGGTGTAAGGGTCTGATAGGGTTAATGCGGAGAAGTTCCTTAAGTACTGTCCACTATGATAGAGTGAGACCCACCATCTGGTTCTCTGAAATACCAGCTATTGTCTTCACAATCCAATGAAGAGCACAGGAGGATATGCTAAGATTAGCGCTGGGCTAACCTAAAATGAGGTTTCAACCTGATGTGGCTACAACATTGGACTACCTACATGCGAAACAGCAGCAGCAACATGCAACAAAAAGGGCTCAGCATTTCCACAACCTACAGATTGGATGTAAGCTCTGCAGCATTGTCACATTCTATTATCAATGTTGGTGGACAATAACTAACAGGAGGTGGAGACTCCACAAATAACCCCATGTTCAATGGTGGAGGGACCCCAACATATCACTGTAAAAGACAAGGCTAAAGTATTTGCATCCGTCTTTATCCAGAAGACACGAATGGATGATCCATCTCAGCCTCCTCCTGAGTTTCCCAGCATCATATTTGTCAGTCTTCAATCAATTCAATTAATCTCACTCAGCATTAAGAAACAACTGAAGATATTGAATACTACTGTAACAGCATTCCAGCAAAAGTACCAAAGAGAGTGCTCCAGAAAAAAAACTGTGCCTCTAGGCAAGCTATTCCAACACAGTTATGACACTCAATAATGCGGAAAATCGCCCAGGTATGTCCTGTGCTCAAAAGGAAGGAAAAATACGATCCAGCCAATTATTGCCTGATCAGAATACTCTCATATATCATGAAACTGATGAACAAGATTGTTGACAGTGTTCCCAAACTGCAATTGCAAAGGAATATCTTCTCAGAGAAAGTCACTTTGGATTCTGCGAGTATCACTCAGGTTCTCACCTCTTTACGGCTTTGGCACAAACATCAAGAAGACAGCTGGACTCTAGAGTTGAAGTCCGAGTGACTGCTCTTGAGACCAAGGCAGCAAATGACTCATTGCGGCATCAAGGAGCCCTAGTAAACCTGAAATTAATGGAATCGGGGGAATTTGCTCCATTGGTAGGACTACTGGCATAGAGAAAGCTGGTTGAGGCTGTGAGACATATATCTTCTCATCCCCAGGATATTATGAGTTCATTAGCATAGAGTACTGTCCCAACAATTTTCAGTTGTTTCATAAATGATCTTCCCTCCATCATAAGGTCAGAACTGGGAGGATATGGCTCAGTGTATTATTAGAGTATTAATCCAGAAATTCAACTAATGTTCTGGAGACCGAGGCCCAAAGCCCACATGGCAGATGACAGATTTTAAGCTCAAGAGACAAACTGAAATTAAGAGTCTAATGATGACTATGTTGATGGTTGGTAAACAAAACGCCTTGTTTACTAACTGAAAACAAAACTGTTGGATATCACAATGAGTTAGGCAGCATCCATGGAGAGAGAGCAAACTATTGTTTCAAGTCAAGATGACTCTTCACCAGAGAGTAATGTGTGGAGGCGGCAGCATTTATGCAGTGGTGAGGGGGTGTTGTTACAGTGCTGGGGGAGCAAGGATGTTGATAGTTCAGATTAAGTGTTAGGAATGTGAACAAGGCCAAACAATAGTGTGTCTAGCTTCCAGACTTGAAAAAATAGACAGTCTCACTGGGCTGGGAGGAGGGGACAGAGAGTGACAGGTAATATAACAAGCAAAGCTAAAAGACAGGGAAGGAATGGGTTCACAGTATGAAGGTGCTGAACCAATATTGATCCAAGAAGGCTGCAAAGTGCCTAGTTTGAAGATGGGATGTTGCTCCTCCAGGTTTTACTGTGATTTGCTGGAGCATTTTTGCATTCTGGGGACAGACAAGTGGGTATGTGAGCAAGGTCCTGGCTTCACTAATGTCCCTTGGGGAAAGAAACTGCCTGGTCTGGCCTGTATGTGACTCCAGACCCACAACAATGTGGTTAACTCTTAACTGCCCTCTGGGCAAGAGGTGCTGGCCCAGCAAGCAACATCTACATCCCTTAATGAATCAAAAATAAGGTGTGTGATTGTACAACAAAATGTTCAGCACTATTCACCACTCTTCAATATTGAAGTAGTCTGTAACCATATGCAGCTGGACAGTATCCAAGCTTGGGCTGACAAGTGACAAGTAACATTCATGCCACACAAATACCAGACAATTACCATCTCTGATAAAGGAGAATCTAAGCAACACCCTTGATATTCAATAGCATTACCATCACTGAATCCCTTACTGGTGGTTACTGTTGCCCAGCAACTGATTTGGACCAACCGTAAAAATACTATGGCTATGAGGAATCCTACCATCTTCAATGCACAAGTCAGGAGGGCCTATTTGTCTGGATAAGTGGATCTCCAATAATACTCGAGAACCTTGTCATCATCCAAGACAAAGCATCCACATGTTTGGCCCCTATCCTCCATATCCAACTTTCACAATTTTCATCAGTAATGCACAGTGGCAGGAGTTGGTACTAACTACAAGATGCATTACAGTAAGTTGCCAAGTATCTTCTGGCAGCACCTTCAAAACACAAGAACTGTACCACCTTAGAGCAAAAAGGCAGCTGGTGCTTGGGAATGCCATAAGCTGAAAGTTACCGCCCCCCCCCCCCCCCCCCCCCCCCCACCGCCAAGCCACACACCATCCTAACTTGGAACCATATCACTATTACTAGACTGTCACTCAATCAAAATCCTGGAACTTCCTTCCTACAGTGTTATGGGAATCCTTACAGTGATTCAAGAAGGCAACTTACCATCACCTTTACAAAGGCGTATATAAATGGGCAATAAATACTGGCCTATCTAGTGTTGTCCTTGTCGTTGGATGAACAAAAACTGTTTATCGTATCAGTGCAATTTGTACATATTTGCTATCACACAATGAACTTCTTACTGTTTGATACAAGAGCTCCTTCTCATTAGACTATCAATGGATTTTCCTCTACTACATTAGATCAAGCAGGCTGTTTCATACTTTACCTAAAAAAAAGGATTGTGGCAGCAAATCTAGTGAGCAATAACATAATAGCTCATACAACATTATGAACAGTGGTAGGCACTGCTGCCTCACAACACCTGGGACCCGGCTTTGATTCCAGCCTGGGGCGACTGTCTATGTGGAGTTTCCTCCCACAATCCAAAGATGTACAGGCTCGGTGAATTGCCCATGCTAAATTGCCCCTAGTGTTCAGGGATGTGTAGATTGGAGGATGGGTCTAGGTGGGATGCTTTGAGGGTCAGTGTGGACTTGAGGGGCTGAAGGACCTGTTTCCACACTGTAGGGATTCTATGGGTTACTCATACAACACAGCACCATTCACCAGTCTGGAATATCTCTTTTGTTTATTGTGGACCAGCTTCTCCTATTGTGAGAGATACAGAAGATTTAATATGATGGAAAAGAATGCATAAGCATTTACAGTCATAGAGTCATACAGCAAGAAATAGACCATTCAGCCCAACCAGTCCTTGCCAAACATAATCCCAAACTAAACTAGTCCCACCTGCCCACTCCTGGCCCATATCCTTCTAAACCTTTCCTATTCATGTCCTTACCTAAACATTGTAACTGTGCCCACATCCATCACTTCCTCAGGACGTTCATTCTACATGAGAACCACCTTCTGTGTAAAAAAATTGCCCCTGTGTCTCTTTTAAATCTCTCTCCTCTCACCTTAAAAATATACCCTCATTCTTGAAATCACGCATCTGAGGGAAAAGACACCTACCAATATCCCTCATGATTTTATAAACATCTATAGGGTCACCTTTAACTTCCTACACTAGCTAAGCTGGTGAGGTCCTGAGTGAGTGCACTGCCTGCAAAGTTCCTGGAATATAAACAGTATAGGTCAGGTATGACACCTTGGTGTATATAATACATGCAATGCTAAGGCTTACAAGCACTCGCCCTACATGACAGGACTGTGCAATTACAGAGTTAGATTGAGTGATGTGCCTCTAAGCGTGAGCTTGTAATGAGAAGATGGTTCCACTTATCTTTGAAGACTGTGGGAAACTGTTAATTCTTGACCTGTGCTCACCCATATTCTTTGACATCGAACATCATTTCTGATCTTCTCTGTAATCTTTGCACAGGCTGCTTGAGTCAATTGGAAAGACTTTCTGGTGCCATCACTGGGTTCGAACACCTCCCATCTTTTCCAGTCAGTTCTGCAAAATCTTCAGAGAGTGGTGTGCAACCCATCGACTCCTGAGAAGCTCCTGGAATGCACTGTGGTGAAGGATTGCCCAGGTGGCTTTTTAATATGGTGCCTAAATCTTAACTCTAGGAAGCCATTGGCTTCTCCAGTGTGCTTGCATATGAAACTAGCTTAAAAGTCTATAATTATACAAGTAAACTTACTATGGGCCATGGCAGAAGTGACACCCTCTGAGACATCTGATACCATATTTCAACTCCAAAATAGAAAATCCCAGTGAATGTCTTTCAAAATCTCTACGTCTTGTGTGGGGCTTTACACAAAATTAAGTGTTGTAACTGGTGTAATGTCTGAACAAGAAACAGCCAATTTCCAATCAGTGAAGTCCCAAAAATAACAATGAGACAAATAAGCAAATCTATAGCTTCAGCAGTGTTAGTAAAAGAATGGCACTGGCCAGGCCATCAAGAGAATACATCTGTTCTTCTTTAAAAAGTGTAGACATATTTCATGTTCATTTGACAGGACAGATGACATTTAATTTCAGCTTAACTTCTCTGCTAAAAGATAACACCTTTGACCATGCAGCACTCCTTTAATACAGCATGGAAGTGTCAGCACAGATGACATTCTTCAGACCCTGGAGTAGACTCTGAATATACAATCTTCTGACAGACAAGAATATGATAACTGAGCTGATTCTAAACTAAGTTTAATATTGTTATGTACTTGAAATAAAAGGCATATGAATGATTCTGTTTCACCAGTAGTATATACACAATGTAGAAACCTAGTGGCTCAGTGGTTAGCACTGCAAGCCTCACAGCACCAGGGACCCAGGTTCAATTCCAGTTTCTGGCAACTGTGGAGTTTGCACATTCTCCCTGTGTCTGCGTGGGTTTTCTCTGGGTGTTCCGGTTTCCTCCCACAGTCCAAAGATGTGCCGACTAGGTGGACTGGCCATGCTAAATTGCCCATAGTGTTCACGGGTGTGTGGGTTATAGGGGGTTGGGTCTGGGTGGGATGCTTCAAGGGGGTGGTGTGGACTTGTAGGGCCGAAGGGCCTGTTTCCACACTGCAGGGAATCTAATCTAAACCCAAAATCTTAAAAAACATACATAAATTTCCAAGTGACTGCTGCAAAGAAGCTTCAAATTTTAGTACTTTTACTGTATCAAATAAACGAAAGGCAACACTGACTAAACATTTTTGCGTGGGTATCGAATGCCTTAACCTATAGAAAAGGTACTTTCCACAACTGAAATTAATTAAGTTGAAAACCCCACACCACATTTACACTAATGCTATATCCTCAACAACCATGTGGCCCTCTGATTCAGTTCAAAATCCTCACGTCATATAACAAATCTATTCTCCTTGACCATCAAGGTGAATGTTCAAATGTCTTTCTAAAAGTCCTTTCCCTAGATCCGGAGTATAATTAAATTGATTTTCAGCAGCAAGGCAATGCTGACAATTTATATCTTCACAGGTCCTATTTGTTCAAAAAATAAAATCTGTGTCACCAATATTCTACTTGGTGGTTAGCATAAAATTGCCGTCTCCGACAGGACATAACAACAATCAGTTTCAGTCTCCCTTTTCAGATCTCTCTGTCTGACTGAGACTAGAGTTTGTACAGGAGTTCCTTTTGTATTTTGTGCATCTAGCATTTCTGTCTATGCTTCTCAATGTGGGATTCTGTCTCCATGGCAACTAGATGACACAGGCTTGACTCTGAGCAGATTTCAGTATAATTTCACATTACTGTTTGTTCTCATATATTATGTTTTATTTTAAATCAAAACAACATTTCAAAAATAACCAGCCTATAAAGTTTTGCATGTGAAGCAACTGCTAGCATTGTTTATTGCTGCTCTGACCTTGGTTCTAATTTTCCTCCTGTAATTAACACAATTCACACTATGTGGCTATTTCTGATTAATTACGCAATGTAACGTGATGAAAATTCTCGAAAAAGATATCAAATGAATAAATGGAATATACGATTCTTGATTATATGTACAAATCTTCCACAATTGGTAGAAATATACGTTTTGACACATTAGAATTGGATTAATTCTATTTTGATAAAAACATACCTGCAGTAACAAGTAAATGCATGGTGATTATTGCAATAGACTGAATACAGTTTGAGTATTGCTGAAAAAAGATGCAAAGAAACATGACTGATTCAGCACAACATGAACTGGCCAAATCGTGGGTGAATTGTGACAACCAGTTTGATCAAGTTGTTTACTTACACAATCAAGGATTCCTTCACATTTGTGAAGGCCATGCAGGATTTGCATATGAATAGCAAAACTGTGTCCATGTGTTCATTTGACGATGCTAACCTATCTACCAATGTACCCCTCAAAGAAGCCAGAGATACCTGTGTTGTAGTGCTATATAATGACTAATTGGACCAGCTATCATTGTGTATATTATTTCTCATTGAACTTATTAACTCAATAATTCAGGCAGTTGAAATCAGAGATAATGGGAACAGCAGAAGCTGGAGAATCCAAGATAACAAAGTGTGAAGCTGGATGAATGGTCTAGGCCCGAAACGTCAGCTTTTGTGCTCCTGAGATTCTGCCTGGCCTGCTGTGTTCATCCAGCTCCACACTTTGTTATCTTTAATTCAGGCAGTTGAGTTCAGCTTCAAATACCACATATACCCAAACAAACGGTGGTCCCAAGGATTTCAACTGGGACTAGCATTTACAAATTACATTGTTAGATTCAATCTCAAATGTGTCTTTGATGACACCTAAACTCCAACCCATTGCAAATTTCTGATATACAGATATGTATACCATATTTCAAGTCACAGTTGAAGTAAGAATTTCCTAACATGTCCAAATGGGCTCCATTCTGTAATAAAATTCACATTTGAAAAGAAACAAATTTAAACAAAAAGAGCACCTTTTCCTCATTATCCTAGTTGAGAAATCAACAAGGTAGTTCTTCTTTAATGTCTACCACAAACCTACCTTCAATGTTCAATATATATATGCTAGGATGGCTATTGTCAGTGATATTCTGTAAGATTGGCCTTTTAGGCAACCTTACAATTAGCAATTTGTTCAAACCTGGTGATGAAATTGGGTGCACCAATGTCCCCCTGTGGCATAATGGCTACCTGATCAGATCACTTTTTGCTAGGGCTGCAAATTAACAAATAACATTCATGCCACTTAAATGCCATTTTCAATAAAAGTCAATCTAACTGTCACCCCTTGAGAGGTGTTACCATCACTGAATTCTCCCACTATCAACTTTCTGGGGTTGTCATTGACCAGAAACTGAATTGGACTGGCCATTTGAAGTGGCTTTAAGAGCAGGTCTGAGGTGTGGAATCCTGCAAAAATCAACTCACTTCCCGATTTCCCCAAATCCTGTCCACAAGGAATGTGATGGACAATTTGTCTGGACGACTGCAGGTCCAACAACACTTAAGAACCTTGACACCATTTAAGACTTGCTTGTTTGGCACTGCATCTACAAACATCCACTCCTAACATCACTGATGCTGTAGCAGCAGTGTGTAATATCTACAAGATGCACTGCAGAAATTCACTCAACTCCCGAGACAGCATCTACCAAACTCATGATTACTTCTATCGAGAAGGACAAGAGCAGAAGATATATACACTCATGTATATACAGCATGGAAACAGACCCGTCGGTCGAACTATTCCACACCAACAATGCTCCCAAACTAAACCAGTTCCACTTGGGTGCATTTGGCTGATATCCCTCCAAACCTTTCCTATTCATATGAAAATTATATTCATCATATCATCTCTTCATATACCAATCTATTTCATCCCTTCATTCTACAGCAATGTATTTATGGCCACTCCCATGACATTGTCATTGCACACCCATCCACATCACGGTTACTGTTCGTCTTTTCCATGCCATTATCCCCAATCCTTCAAGCCAGGCTAACTTTATTATTAAAAGATTGTTACCTTCTGTTCCTTTTCTCTAGAAATACCACTCCAACCATTAGTCATCACTGATAGCCCTACTTGTGTCACAAACTAATTTCCAGCACACCCAGATGCCCACAATCAAATCATTTCTTTGTCCAGTTTTGGCCTTGCAAGCAAAACTGCCCATGATTATAGATCCTGTTTCTTTGTGGTGGGCTTGGTCTTCATGAACTACATCCCAAGAAGTTCTCCAAGCTATTATTCCTAAAGTTACAATTTCCTCAAAATTCCACAAGTTTCTTTTTGTTTGAACTTTTAGGAAAGTACCAGTGCCTCACCTTCGTGAAGAGTTTGAAAAATATAGGAAGGCTACCACCTGCAAATTCCCCAACGAGGTACTCACCAACCAGAACATTCAGCATTGCTGGATCAAAATCCTGGAATTCTTCCCTAATGGCATTGTGGGTCCAACTTCAGCATAGACTGCAGCAATTCAAGAAGGCAGCTGACTATGACCTTCAAGGGCAAACATGGAGGGGCAATAAATGCTGTCCCAGCTGGCAACATTGAATGCGTGAATTAAAAGTAAAATATTATGCAAAGGTGGTCGGGTGATAAGGCTTTGTCTTGAAAAGTGCCCAGTCTGTTTCAAATTAGTCTAGATGACTAAGATATCTCAAACATTTGAGCAACAGATGAAGCTCGCTGTTGGTCGCTGTATGCAATACCAACATGACTTGCGTTTGCCATTAACAGGATGCTACAATTAAGCCAAAAAGACATTCTGCCTATTCCATAAATGAAGAATGTGGTGTATGCATTAGAGTGTTGGTGGGATGCCTGGGATGTCAGGTACATAGGCCATATGTTCTAAAGACTGACAGATCATATCAAACAGCATGTCATTTTGGATATTTGCTGTGAACAAGAGACTACCGTACCCAACCAGCCTGAGCTTGCAAAATTCACAACAACTACATAACTTTAGACATGATTCTGTAATTTGCCAGATATTCCTGACTATGCGAGGAATTACATTGACAACTAATTTAGGATTGTCAGTGGACTTGCACCATGTGCACATACATTAACAAACAGCGCCCTTTGATTTGCAGATATCTAGAATGTATACACAGACTGCAACTGTTTCAACTCAACAAAACAACTAACAGCCATTTGTTGGTTCATTCCTTACAACAATGTGTAACCAATTAGAGTCATTAAGTCATTAATAGGTGTATTTTCCATGGAATGCCTCTGCTAATCAGAGTCCACTTTTCAACACTAAACATTCTCCTCTCAAACAAAATAAATACACTTAAACTCAAGTGAAATATTGAAGGCACTAGATAAAAAACTTCAACACTAATCGTGTGCTGGGTGTTACCATTGACCAGCAACTGAGCTGAACCAACCACATAATTACTACAGTTACAAAAGCAAGTCAGTTGGAATTCTGCAGTGAGAATCTCACTTCCTGTCTCCCCCAAAGCCCATCTACCAACTATAAAGCCTAATTCAGGAGTGTGATGGAATACTCCCTACTTGCCTGGATGAGTGCAGCTCCAACAATAGTCAATAAGCTTGACACCATCCAGGATAAAGGAGCCCACTTGATTGGCACTCCCTTCACATCTTCAACATTCGCTCACTTCACCACTGAAGCACAGTGCTAGCAGTGTACAGCATTTACAAGATGCACTGCAATAACTCACCTAGGTTCTTCTGACAGTGGCTTCCAAACCCAGGATTTTAGCACCTAGGTATCAGGTATATAGTGATACCACCACCTGCAAATTTCCCTCCAAGGCACTCATTTTCCATACTTGGAAATATATCACTGTTTCTTCAGTTTTGTTGGGTTATAATCTTGCTTAACAGTGTTATGGGTCTATCTACACCAAAACAATTGCAGCAGTTCAAAAAGGCAGCTCACCACCAATAGATGCTGGCCCAGCTAGTGACACCACATTCTATGAACGAAATATCTTTTTTTTTTAGCAATACTCAAGTTCTGTACTAGCAAATGACTAGTTACAGTTTCTTGGCCATTTCTTTAAATGTAAGCTTTTTTTTGCATCATTACAACCAGCCAAAGCCACAGCAAAAATCATTTGGATAGATTGTACACATTGGTGAGATTGGAAACTCTGATAAACTATCCAGTTTACTATGGAGTATATTTTTCAGATGACAATTTTCATTTTTAAACATTTCATATGGAAAAGGAAAAACTGTATTTATATTGCACCATTTATAACATCAAAACAGCCCAGATATGAGAGTCAATATAGTATTTGCAATAATGTTGTTTCTAATGTCTTCTGTGCTAATTTTTAGGTTGGAGATAAGATGAACATTTTAAATACACAATTTAGGGGAAATCAATTTAGTAATTTTTGTCAGAAATATTGAAAGGAGACATGTACTTATTTAGTGAATCCATAGACAATTTAAAAAGAAACCACAGAAATTATGTGATGGCCTCTTACACTGGTTTTTGTTCTAGTTCAATACCCATGTAATGGATACAACATTGTTGAACTGAGGCTGATATATCAGCTGTATGTAATTTTGTTACGTTACTAAGAAATGGACTTGACCAGAAATGCCATATCAACAGATGAGGAGCTTGTGTAGATTGGTGGGATTCAGTTATGGTATAAAGATAAAAAGGATGAGGAGAAAGATGTAACTGCAACAGAAGGACCTCAACATCTAGTGCTGTCCTTGATATGCAGTGCTGTGAGATAATTGGAGGCTCAGATATTGGCGGAGAAAATTGGATCTTTAGGTCAAACCCAGTCAGATGTTCCCAATGTGCATTTATTTAACACTACTGTCATGCGTCACTGGGGGCATGTACTAATATTAACCCCACTATTCCTGGATTTGTCACAAAAGTTACCGATTTTATAAAAGCACACAAAATTCCCTAATTTACTTGTGATAATGGGAACTACAGATGCTGGAGAATCCAAGATAATAAAATGTGAGGCTGGATGAACACAGCAGGCCCAGCAGCATCTCAGGAGCACCTGAGATGCTGCTGGGCCTGCTGTGTTCATCCAGCCTCACATTTTATTATCCCTAATTTACTTGTCTTTTTTGATCCAGGTAAATTGAAAGTATGGATCAGGTGGCTGGACTAATCAAGAGTTACTATTTACTACAAATAAATAGATTCCAGCTGCAGTAACACAGAGAGTCATTGACCTGTACAGCATGGTACAGATCCGTTGGTCCAACTCATCCATGCTGACCAGATATCCTGAATTAACTTAGTCCCATTTGCCAGCATTTGGTCTATATCCCTCTAATCCTTTTCTATTTATATACCCATCCAGATGCCTTTTTAAATGTTGAACTGTCTACATGTATCTCTAATGGTTATAACTCTAACCCATTTATAAAACTTCACCTAAACACCCATATAGAAAACTACTGAAAGACAAAAGAAAACATTGTTATGGTGGAGGCAAGACCTAGGAAGGCAATTCAATAATCTCTGTCTCCAGGGTTCACTAAGATGATCTTTTTGCCTTACCAGGACTTGCTACTCTTAAATCTCCTATCCCAAGGTACTTGCGTTGGCTTGCTAGAAGCCACACACTGACTGTTTCACAGTTATAAATGCTCTTGTATTTGTTAAAAGTAACAGCCACAGCCCTTGTCAGGGAAAATAAACTGACTTACTTTAGACTTTACGTTTTTTTTACTGCAAAGGCAAAGTCACCACCTGCCTTTGTGGAGAGCCAATATACCATTCTAGCCACAAGCTATTCAGCTACCTGAGAGTCAGTTGTTGGTAGCAGAAGATCTTTACCTTCAACAACTGGTCACATCTCCAAAATGAAATCAGCGGCTTGTTGCCAGCTGAATGTCATCTTGAATACACTCCCCGCAGCCAATTCGATTACAACTAAATTTCCCCTACTAGTTGAACAAATAACAGAGCAAGTAAAAAATACAGTAAGTGATGGTAGCTTGCTTTTAAAAGGCCCAACAATCCCTTCCTCAATCTTGGGTGTTAATACAATAATTTTCCCATTTCAGTCACAATCAAAAATACACAAAAATAAAAGATACTATTTTTACATTACAGAGGAAAGAACTGTACTCCTGGTCAGATAATCTACTTGCTGATTAGTGGGAAGCTGGACAGATTTTGGGGAAGACCAGAAACATTTGATGATTTGGTAATTGAAGGCTGGATTGAGGATGCACAGCTGGTCAAGAGACCCAGCAGCCTCAATGTGAGTGAGAAAATGTCATGTGTAATCTATGCAGTAAAGCCGTCGGGAAATACTTGGAAGAAGTATATGTATTGAAGGCAGACCACAGTAGATCTTCAAGGTATTGACAGGGGTTTCAGGAGCCTGACACAGCTGCAGCAGAGGTTTTATGCATAAAAGCAAGATGGAGATGAGAATTGGGTCTCCTTATCCCTACGGTTGAAATTGTTTGATTGAACTGTCCTCCTGGTTCTCTCTCTCAAATCAATCAGGGACAGAAAATTGAAGAATTGTCCAGTGGAAGTAGTTAGGGATGGGAACATGCAGGCAAAGTTGAGAAAGCTTAATAGTGAAAAACGTCTGCTATCATTCTTTGGAACATGAAATTGCATCATCCAGGTTATAGGGAAAGATTAGATTTAACGTCAGGAAAGAGGCTAACATCATAGAAATGACCGTCAGCACGGACAGGGATATACACCTCAGGTTGAAGAGGTAAATGGAACAGATTGCTAAACACCAAGCACAGATCCCAATCCTAACTCTCCAATCTCCCTGGTAACCATCACAGCTGATCCCACACAAGGGATGCCCTCAATGACCATGACCACCATTGCTGACAGGCACAGAAATTTTATTCAGTGCAATGGTCTTTCCTTTTCTTTGGATTTTTAACTAACTGAGCCTCCCACTGAGAGTTAGGTGGGAAGAAAGGTTTCTTTTCAGGAAGATTAAAATAAAACAGAAATTACTGGAGAACTCAGCAGGTCTGGCAGCATCTGTGGAATGAAAGCATGAGCCTACATAATCAGCATCTGCAGTTTTTTTTCCCCTTCAGGAGCAGGTTCAGTCTTTTGTGGAGCAAAATGGAACTTGCCATCGAGTAAGCATGAAATTTGGCAAGTTGGAAGCATCATGTCTAATTAACACAGGAGCAGGGGTGTCAACTGTTACTCACCAGCTTTCTGTGAGCATCTCGCATAGTATTACAAGCTAACTGATGTCTCTTCTGTCATACAAATCAGTACTGTGCAGGGGTCCAACATCCACTATCATGGCTATATCAAGCTCTCCCCACCTGTCCTCATCACATTTTCATAGTCTGGGTTTTCTGGTAGTTTGTGACCCAATTCATGCTCCAGCAGAAGTTGAGAATATCTGTGGTGTTGAGTTTGAACGGTTGAAGAGATAGCTGTGTGTCTTGGGAAATCATGTAATAGTAACAGCTATGAGCAGCACCTTCAGGTAAGCAGATGGGGCACGTGTTGCTCTACACAACAAGATGGATCAGCCTGTACAAGGTTCTAGAACTGTTCAGGAACCAGTGGATAGTGTTCTTTTGCTTATACCATCACAGTTCTTGAAGGTTCAGCTGCCTCTAACTGGTCAACATCAGGCTTTTCTAGAGCTTCATGTGTAACATGTAGCAGAGTTTCTACTTGGTGTAACTCTGGGAGCCACCTTCATCACTTAGGGAGAAAAGGTTAAGGCACCCGTGCAGACTGCCAATTTCAGTAACAAAGGTGTTTACCTGCAACCAAGAACATCCATAGTGATAGGGAGCTAGATTTAACTCATATAATAGGGCAGCACAAGGCAGTTAAAATCAATGATAATTTGATCAAGTGAGCTTATAATGGAATTGGCTAGTGATTGTGCACTTAATACATGTATAGTGTATGTAGGGAACTGTGAAGACAGAACTAGGAATTAGGTATATAGTTCCAATTGAAAATATTCAATCGATTGGGTGGTGTTAGACAAGAACAGGACCTTGTATCACCTGGATGCAGATTGTAGAGGCCAGACCTTTTGGCATTCTGGGATGGGAAAAGAATGGCACTGCCAAGTGTGTGTTAAGACTGTGGACAGTGACTGAACTCACACTACTCAGGGGAAGATGGTGAATTAACACCCATCACCTGGATGAGGAGGGTGAATAACTCATGGCAGATGAAGTATAATGTAGATAAATGTGAGATTATTGACCAAAAACAGCATTGAACAACGGAAGCTGTTGACAAAGCTGAATTCGAGTTTGTAGAAGGAAAGGGAGAACAGGGGATGATGTCCCTTCACTTCACCCAATGGAGTTTAGAAGGATGAGGCAAAATCTCATTCTAATGTACAGAAAACTGACAGGCCTGGATAGAATGATGTGGAGATGTTTCCACCAGTAATGCAACTAGGACCTGAGGGCACAGCCTCAGAATGAAATGACAACCTCACAGAACTGAAATGAAGTGGAATTCTTCAACCAGACAGTGGTAAATCTGTGGAACTCATTACAACAGAAGTGTCTTTAAGACATACAACTTCTTGATTAGAGAAGTGATCAAATGTTACAGGGAGAAGGCAGGAAATGCGGTTGAGAAACACATTAGTCATGATTGAATAGCTGAGCAGACTCAATAGGCTGAATGGCCTAATTCTGCTTGTACATCTCATGGTCTTATGATAACTTCAGATGCAGCAAAACAGTGATGGGCGAATCATTCTTAATCCATTCAAGCCATTCATTAATAAGGTGCTTGATGAGTAAGGAAACTATAAAATTGTTAAACATTAGTTATCAGACATCTTATAACCATGAAACATGGACATAAAAAATTTGAGACAAATTATATTAAGATTCACATGGATTGATGCTGGTAAAATGTAGACTCTGTTAGGGTCCCACATAAGAGATTAGCATGCAAAATTAAAGTGCATGGCATTGGGAATAGTGTACTGACATTTTCAGAGAGCTAAGTGGCAGACAGGAAACAAAGAATAGGAATAAATAGGTATTTTTACAAGTGGCAGACAGTGACCTGGGGGCGTAACACGGTGATCAGTGCTTAGACCCAGCTAATCATAATATGTATCAATGATTTAGATGAAGGAACTAAATATAATATATCCAAGTTTACAAGCAACACAAAGCTGTCTGCGAAGGTGAAACATCTCTACATCCTCCTCACAGTTCAGTGTGATTTGGACAAGTCAAGTAGATAGGCAAATACATAGTGGATCACGTATAATATAGATAAATGTGAAGTTATCCACTTTGATAGCAAGATCAGGAAGGCAAAAGATTGGGAAAGGGGTAAATACAATGACAGCTGAGTATTTTTGTACTTGAGTCACTAGAATTAAGTATGCAGCAATTAGTGAAGACTCCAAATGTTATGTTGGCTGTCATAGCAAGGGTTTGAGTACAGGAGCAGGGATGTCTTGCTGCAATTGTACAGGGCTTTGATGAGACCACACCTGAAGAATTGTGTGAAGTTTTGACCATCTTATCTGAGAAAGGATGTTCTGACTATGGAAGGAGTGCCACAAAGGTTTACAAACTGATTCTTGGGAATGGCAAGAGTGACATATGAAGAGAGAATGGATTGGTTAGGGCTATATTCACTGCAGTGTGAAGAATTAATGTGGGATCTCACAGAAGCCAGCACCAGACAGGTTAAACATGGGTCGGATCTTCCTGATGACAGAGGACTTCAAAACCGGGGGTTATAGTCAATTGATATGGGGCAGGCTATTTAAGACTGAGATGAGGAGAAATTTCTTCACCCAGAGAGAGTGAAGCTGTGGAATTTTCTGCTAAGAAAGCTGTTGACATCAAAATATTAAATGTTTTCAAGGAGCTAGATATAGTTCTTAGGACTAAAGTGATCAAATGGTATGGAGACAAAGTGGGAACAGGGTACTAAGTTGGACAAAGTGGGAACAGGGTACTAAGTTGGACAATCGATCATATTTAATAGCAAAGCAAACTCAGATGCTAAATTGTCTACTCTTGCTCCTACCTTTTATGTTTCTTTATTTCTATGTTTCAATATTTTCTCAAATATTTAAACGGGACAGTTAACTGAATTCTAAAGGATTCTGAGAAACAAATAAAATGCATATAGTCTCAGAGGCTTCATGACACAGAAGAATAGAAAGAGATGAAATGTTAAAGAGAAAAAATGATGACCAACAATGCTGTTTGAATTTGGGAAATTCACTAGCTGACTTTACAATTGCCCCAGAATACCACTTTGGCCCAATGGTATTCTTGCCACCTACATGCTGATAATGGTTAAAGCCTTTAGAACTTGTAAGTACGACCTTAATTTCCAGTCCCTCTTTCTATATTTGGACATATATACCTGTGTATCTGAATGACATACTCATCTTTGGCTCAATATCTGAAGAGACCCTGCAAGATTAGACAATGTCTTGGCCTGCTTGTTGCAATTTAACTTGAACGTCAAACCAGAGAAATGCCAACAAAGTCATTACTCCAGATGATGAAAAATTTCAAGCAGTGTTGCCCCACACTAAGAGACAGATGAGAATGTGTGGTTTCTGTGGTCTAGATGGTTACAATATGAGGTTTGTGCAAGGCCATACATAATTGGCTGACCAAGTCGATGATTATATACTTTCCTGTTCATGAGAATCCATCGCAAAAACCATTAAAAACAAGGAGTTTTATGTTCCTGATGCTGTATCATCTCCTAATGAAAGAAATCTCGAAACACAATGTTCTATTTTAATTTTCTTCTCTTGTTCCCCCAAATAATCTCTTCGACTTTGGCAATTCTCATAGTTGTACTCAACTGGAATACTTCAAAACTGATATCTGACTTTGTTTGAGTGCCCAGCCAATTCAGCAATTCAATGAGACTTTTCAATCCTCCATTGTAGTTTTGGAAACCATTGCATATTTTTGTCTACTTTGACTAATAGCAATGGGGTCAACATGTTCCAAAGAAAATATTTGGCATGGACACAAAGGGCCGAATAGCCTCTTTTTGTGCTGATATAAAATGGCACTCGAGCCATTCTGCCTGATTTCCAGCTTTAAGTCCATACCCTATTACAAATCATCCACATGCATAATAAAGCTGCCCGAAAGCTGCCCTCAGTGCCACACAAACATGGCAGAATCAGCTTTTAACTGAACCTAATCCATTTTTAATAAGACAGATCATACTGAGGAGAACCAACACATTTATTTAACTTCCTGAGCATCTACTATGCATTTGGCAATCTTTTGGAGAATGAAGAAACGCTTCTCACTTAAGATAATCTCTCTGCAGAAATACAGCTTTACTCTCAATTGATCCATGCTCCCAACCATTTGTTTATGTCAAAGCCAAAAAAAATTTCAAAATGACTTTTCCTGCTATTGGTGAATCTACTCTTATATCCTGGTATCCCAGTTTTGCTTCAAAATCTCATACCACTAGCCTTACTTTAATCTGGTAAATCTCATGAGGAGACATCTTTTCTGAATATACAGCTATCTGATAGGGGTCATTGTACCCTTACCACCAAATTTTCTGCAGGTTTGTTATTCTTGCAGTTTGGCATCTTTTACTCACTTTTCTTATTTGTTCATGGCCATTAAGAATTCCAAATCACATGGGTTACCATTGCTCCTGGTGGTGTTCCTGTTTTGTATTATATTTCTTGTCCTTAAAAGCTATGGCCTACTTAATAACAACAGTACTCCATTTGACTCTACAACTTTGTTAATAGGATGCTTAATTCTAGGTATTTTATATGGAATCACTGCTTTTTTTCAAAGATTTTATTGTATTTATTATTTCTAAATCTGAAATTGGTGGAACTCTCAAATTCCTTAACATTTTCCTAATCCTCATTACTCAGAGTCTAGGTAACATTTTAGCCAATCTAATCCACATGCTGTCGACATGCAATTGTTGTTTAATGCTGTGCAACTGAAAGACTGCCTCCAATATATTCATCACTGAGCTAAAACTTCCTACAATGCATCTTCATCTTCTTCCTCAGAATCTTCAATTCGATGCTTAGTTTTGAGTAATTTATCATACCATTTGGGGCAGTTCATAGTATAATGGTACTTTCAGTTGCATCTGAAATGTTAATTGACTACACCTGAGCATTTTTAGATTAGATTAGATTCCCTAGTGTGGAAACAGGCCCTTCGACCCAACAAATCCACACCGCCCCTTGAAGCATCCCACCCAGACCCATCCCCCTATAACCCACACACACCTGAACACTACAGGCAATTTAACATGGCCAATCCACCTAGCCTGCACATCTTTGGATTGTGGGAGGAAACCGGAGCACCCGGAGGAAACCCACGCAGACACGGGGAGAATGTGCAAACTCAACACAGACAGTCACCCGAGGCTGGAATTGAACCCGGGTCCCTGGAGCTATGAGGCTGCAGTTCTAACCACTGAGCCACCGTGCCACATTTCTGGGGTTAAATCCCTTTATTGAAAACCAGAAAGGGTTTCTGTCCTCCTCTCTTAGTTACGGTTTGCCTTTTGTATTGATAGTGACAAGTAGCTAGATGGGCTTGCCAATTTTTTAACATTTGTCCTCCAGATTCTCTCACATTGCCCTCTTTGCACCTTGACCACTGCTGAAAAGGAATGATTCCCTAGTAATTTTTTTTAGTACTTCTGACATTTGTTCCAGCACTGCATGTTTATCTGCAAATTTAACTCCCATTCACATTGGCATAGTTAAATAACTTAAATGCCAATACAGATGGGAATTTTGAAATAAAATTTTTGCTGTCATGCATACAATCTACTGAATTTCATTATGTACTTTTCCATGTCTTCAGCCTTTCTAAATTTTTCAAAATCTGACCATGCCACACTGTTGAGATGAAACACAGTCTGGGTGACTGCTTTGCAAAAAAACCTGTGTTCTGTTCGTAAAAATAACCATGAGCTTCCAGCTGCCTGCCACTTCAACACACCATCATTTACCATGGACAATGCTTCTGTCTCAGGCCTGCTGCGGTGCTCTGGTGCTTCAGTGAAGCTCAACACAAGTTGAAAGAACAACATTTCATCATCTGCTTGAGAACCCTGCAGCCTTCAGGACTTAACATCAAGTTCAATAATTTTAGGGCCAGAACACATCTTCCATGGCCTTTACCCATCTCCACATCCATGCCCTATCATGACATGGGCTGATTTCAGCACAGCCAAACCATTTTCAGCTATCTTTTGTTCCCATTATCAGCTTTTCTCCTTTCTTGGCTTACTATTGCCATACTTTTGTTTGTCCAACAGTCTTTCTTTCTGTCTGGACTCTGTCTCCACCTAACTGCTGTGTTCTTTTTCCCTCACCCTGTCATCAGCATAAATACCACCTTTTCCTTGTTACTATCAAGTTCTGAAGAAGGATCGCAGGACTCAAACCATTAATTCCGCTTTCTCTCCAAAAATGCTGCCAGCCTTGCATAATTACTCCAGCAATTTCTGTTTTTGTCCAAACTTTCATCCTTGTTCAAATCATCAGGCTCCAATTCCAAAATAAATTTAAATTATTTCTGCTTCTATGTGGTAATAAATGTGTTAAGGCCACATTTTTCTCATCTTTGTAAAGAAGTAACCTAGATTCACATTGTAACTTTATTCATCCACTAGTCACAAAGCTCATTTTCAGAAAACAGACATGGAGAATCATTCCCTTTAACTTACATTGGTATCTCTTGGTGGTTGAGAAAAAATACTATACATTTTAAGATAACTTTTTAAATGGAGTCCAAGTCCACACATTGAGTGAAAGCTTTATTTCAGTTAACTACACTCCATAAAAATCATACCAAATTGATTACTAGATTGCCTCACATATATGCAACTGATTTGCACTCAATTGCCCCTTAATTAATATATCCATCATCAATACAGTGTGGAGCTAGAACAGAGAACATGGAACATGACAGCGCAGTACTGGCCCTTCGGCCCTCGGTGTTGCATCGATCTGTGAAAACAATCTGAAGCCCATCTAACCTGTACTATTCCATTATCATTCATATGTTTATCCAATGACCATTTAAATGCCCTTAAAGTTGACGAGTCTACTACTGTTGCAGGCAGGGCATTCCACACCCTTACTACTCTTTGAGTAAAGAACCTACCTCTGTCATCTGTCCTATATCTATCACCCCTTTAAAGTTATGTCTCCTCATGCTAGCCATCACCATTTGAGGAGAAAGGCTCTCACTGTCTACCCTATCTAATCCTCTGATCATCTTGTATGTCTCTATTAAGTCACCTCTTAATCTTCTCTCTAATGAAAACAGGCTCAAGCCCCTCAGACTTTCCTCATAAGACCTTCCCTCTGTAACAGGCAACATCCTGGAAAATCTTCTCTGCATCTTTTCCAGTGCTTCCACATTCTTCCTATAATGTGGCGACCAAAACTGTACACAGTACTTCAAGTGTGGCCGCACCACAGTTTTGTACAACTGCAACATGACCTCATGGCTCCGAAAATCAATCCCACTACCAATAAAACCTAACACACTGTACGACTTCCTAACAACCTTATCAACCTGGGTGGCAACTTTCAGGAATCTATGCACATGGACACCAAGATCTCTCTGCTCATCCACACTACCAAGAATCTTACCATTTGCCCAGTACTCCATATTCCTGTTACTCCTTCCAAAGTGAATCACCTCATACTTTTCCGCATTAAACTCTATTTGCCACATCTCAGCCCAGCTCTGCAGCTTATCTATGTCCCTCTGTAGCCTGCAACATCCTTCCACACTATCCACAACTCCACTGACTTTAGTGTCATCTGCAAATTTACTAACCCAACCTTCTATGCCCTGATCCAGGTCATTTATAAAAATGACAAACAGCAGTGGCCCCAAAATAGATCCTTGCGGTATACCACTAGTAACTGAACTCCAGGATGAACATTTCCCATCAACTATCACCCTCTGTCTTCTTACAGCTAGCCAATTTCTGATCCAAACCGCTAAATCACCCTCAATCCCATGCCTCCGTATTTTCTACAATAGCCTACTGTGGGGAACCTTATCAAATGCTTTACTGAAATTCATATACACCACATCACACTTTACCCTCATCCACCTGTTTGGTCACCTTCTCAAAGAACTCAATAAGGTTTGTGAGGCACGACCTACCCGTCACAAAACCGTGTTGACTATCCCTAATCAAATTATTCCTTTCCAGATGATTATAAATCCTATCTCTTATAATCCTTTCCAACACTTTACCCACAACAGAAGTAAAGCTCACTGGTCTATAATTACCAAGGTTGTATCAACTCCCCTTCTTGAACAAAGGGACAACATTTGCTATCCTCCAGTCTTCTGGCACTATTCCTGTAGACAATGTGACATAAAGATCAAAGCTAAAGGCTCTGCAATCTCATCCTTAGCTTCCCAGAGAATCCTAGGATAAATCCCATCCATCCAGGCGATTTATCTATTTTCACACTTTCCAGAATTGCTAACACCTCCTCCTTATGAACCTCAATCCCATCCAGCCTAATAGCCTGTATCTCAGTATTATCCTTGACAACATTGTCTTTTTCATGTGTGAATACTGATGAAAAATATTCATTTAGCACCTTTCCTGTCTCTTTGGACCCCATGCACAACTTCCCACTACTGTCCTTGCCTGACCCTAATCTTACTCTAGTCATTCTTTTATTCCTGACATATCTATGGAAAGCTTTAGGGTTTTCCTTGTTCCTACCTGCCAAAGACTTCTCATGTCCCTTTTGGCTCTTCTTAGCTCTCTCTTTAGGTCCTTCCTGGCTAACTTGTAACTCTCAAGCACCCTAAATGAGCCTTCACGCCTCATCTTTACATAAGCCTCCTTCTTCCTCTTGACAAGACATTCAACTTCTTTAGTAAACCATGGTTCTGTCGCTCGACCACTTTCTCCCTTCCTGACATGCCCTGCGGTACATACTTATCCCTTTCCATCGCTAAAGTAAACGCAATCAAATTGTGGTCACTATCACTGAAGTGCTCACCTACCTCCAATTCTAACATCTGACCTGGTTCATTCCCAGTACCAAATCCAATGTTGCCTCACTTCTTGTTGGCCTATGTACAAGCTGATCAGGCAGCATCAGAGGAAAGGAAAGTCGACATTTCTAATCAGGCCCTTCTTTAGGACTGGGGAAATAAATCGGGGGTGGGGGGAGTCTTGGCTGGGCAAAAGTAGGTGAGGTGATGATAGCTGGATGCAGGAAGGGGCTTCTGAAGATTGGTCAATGAGGTGAATAGGTGGAAAGGAAGATGGACAGTTGTGTCAGGTTGAGGCGTGGATGAGAGGGACGCCTGGGGATGGTTTGAGGCTGGAGGTGGGGAGATTGTTGGGCCTAGTGAATTCTACGTTGAGGCCATTGGGCCATAGGCTCCCAAGGTGTTGTTCCTCCAATTTTTGTGTGGCCTCACTGTGACATTTGAGGAGGTCCAGGATGCACATGTCACCAAGGGAGTGGGGAGGGGAGTTGAAATGGCTGGCAACTGGAAGGTGGTGTTGGTTGGAGTGTACAGAGCACAGATGCTCCATGAATTGGTCACCAAGTCTGTGCTTGGTCTCTCCGATGTAAAGGAGACCACATTGTGAGCAATGGATGCAGTAGACCAGGTTTGAAAACGTACAAGTGAATCCCTCTTGGATACACAATGATTGTTGGGGGTCTTGGACAGAGGTGATAGAGGAGGTGTAGGGGCAGGTGTAGTACTTCATGCAGTTGCAGGGAAAGGTGCCGGGTGTGGTGGGGTTGGTGGGGAGTATGGAGCAGATGAAGAGGTCACAGAGTGACCAGTCCCTAGAGAAAGCCAAGAGGGGTGGGAAGGGGAAAATCTCTTTGGTATTGGGGTCTGATTACAGGTAGTGAATGTAGCGGAGAATGATGCATTGGATTCGGAAGTTACTACCAGCATTCCTGACACTGTGAGGCAGTAGTGCTAACACTAAGAAATTTCCATTGTGCATTTGTGATTCAGATGAGGTCAGAAGACAGCACAGGTCAGACTTTCCAAACATGTCAAACACTCAGCATCTCTCATGTTTCCTCCTAAGTCTCAGCCTATAGCTTACTTCTGTGAAACATTGTGATTCACTAGCCCCACATCGACACCAGGATGTTGGTTACTGTTGATGCCCACCCCCTGCAGTAACTCTTTATCTCTGATGCAGTACATGCAGCCCTTGTCTTGCAAATGGTTCCATTCTTGAGTCTATTCACAAGTCAATTTGTATGTAAGTATGATGTAGGACAATACAAATTGGGGTTCGTAGTACAGGAAACATCCATATGTCAGATCTTTACAATTACACACCTATAAGGGATTGTGTTCATAAGTACAAGTGTAGGAAAGATTTTGGAAAGGATTATAAGAGATAGGATTTATAATCATCTAGCAAGCAACAATTTGATTGGAGATAGTCAGCATGGATTCGTCAAGGGCAGGTCGTGTCTCACAAACCTCATTGAGTTTTTTGAGAAGGTGACCAAGCATGTGTTTGGGGATAGGGCAGTTGACGTGGTGTACATGGACCTCAGTAAAGCCTTTGATAAGGTTCCACATGGTAGGCTATTGGAGAAAATACAGAGGCACGGGATTGAGGGACATTTAGCAGTTTGGATTAGAAACTGACTTTCTGTAAGAAGGCAATGAGTGGTGGTTGATGGAAAATATTCAGCCTGGAATCCGGTTACTAGTGGTGTGCCTCAAGGATCTGTTTTGGGACCACTGCTGTTTGTCATTTTTATAAATAACTTGGACGCAGGCGTTGGTGGATGGGTTAGTAAGTTTGCAGATGACACTAAAGTCGGTGGAGCGGTGGACAGTTTGGAAGAATGTTGCAGGTTGCAGGGAGACTTGGATAAACTGCAGAATTAGGCCGAAAGGTGGCAAATGGAGTTTAATACGGATAAACGTGAGGTGATTCACTTTGGGAGGAATAATAGGAAGGCAGAATACTGGGCCAATGGAAAGATTCTTGGTAGTGTAGATGTGCAGAGGGATCTTGGTGTCCATGTACATTGATCCCTGAAAGTTGCCACCCAGGTTGATAAGTGCTGTTAAGAAGTCTTACGGTGTTTTAAGTTTTATTGGTAGAGGGATTGAGTTCCGGAGCTGTGATGTCATCATGCAATTATACAAAACGCTAGTGCGGCCTCATTTGGAATATTGTCTGCAGTTCTGGTCACCCTATTACAGGAAGGATGTGGAAGCATTGGAAAAGGTGCAGAGGAGATTTACCAGGATGTTGCCTGGTCTGGAGCGCAGGTCCTGTGAAGAAAGGCTGAAGGACTTGGGTCTGTTCTCATTGGAGAGAAGGAGGCTAAGAGGGGATTTAATAGAGACATACAAGATGATCAGAGGATTAGATAGGGTGGACAGTGAGAGTCTTTTTCCGAGGATGATGACTTCAGCTTGTACGAGGCGGCATGGCTACCAATTGGGGGGTGATACATTTAAGACAGATGTCAGAGGCAGGTTCTTTACTCAGAGTGTGGTAAGGGCATGGAACGCCCTGCCTGCCAAGGTAGTTAACTCAGCCACATTAGGGGCATTTAAACAGTCCTTGGATAAGCATATGGATAATAATGGGATAGTGTTGGGGGAGGGGCTTAGATTAGTTCACAGGTCGGTGCAACATTGAGGGCCGAAGGGCCTGTTCTGTGCTGTACTGTTCTATGTTCTATAGGTGTTTGTAAATCAGGGACTCCTTTATAAATTGACTTGCAAACACATTCTAGAGCCTGTTCACAACCTGAGGATTGCTTGTATTGTCACCAGCCCCTTCAATTGTCCCTTCCACATGTCTCATTCGATCTCTGTTCTTGAATTCCCTACGTTGCCCAACAGGCACTGATAACCTCAACTGATGAATGAACAAACCTCTGATTGATAGTCCAACGTACTAGTGATCTCTAGACTAGTTGCATGGAACCTGAAGGAATGGATGTGGCCTAATTGTCGTACTGTAATGATATAGAACCTCTGAACCTGAACACTCCCAATAGTTGATTGAATATATCCAAACCCTTGGAGGATTCACTTGGCTGACAACAGTCCCTTTTGACTTGGCTGAAGACAGTCATCTTCAGCATTGAAACGTAGCTATTCAGTTGAAGCACATGCAGTGTGTTAGTCATGTAAACTGCTGGCAAATGCTGCAGATGTGACATTGATGTAATATGGTGCCATAAAGCAACATGCCCATCAATCGACTGATTATTGCTGACAAACGTGACAAGCTACCTGTCATTATGTCTACACTAAAAGGCAAGACAAGACATGGGAACAGGGAAGCTCTAAGTTTTGAATGAGATGGAAAAAATGTAAAGGAAGTTTGAGATACAGTGTGTATCTAAGAAAAAGCAAAGTGAGTGAGCACTAAGCAAGCAAACTAAGAACCCTGAGATTTTCCTGGTCTAAACCGGATGGATGCCTGTCCATGAATACAGAATAGCCTGGTAGCAACATTGCAATGAAAGATGCTCATGCATAATAGAATGGCCTCTGGAAATCTAGTTGACATATCCATTTTTGCCAACAAATACTGATTCCCACGTTTTGTTTTAGGTAGGGCTACAAAATCAATTGAGATCCTTGTAAAAGGTTCCTCAAACACAGGGATAGGTAATAAATGTGTGGGTTTTATTATTGCCCAAGGTCTTCCAATTACCTGAAATGTATGATATCTGGCAAAATTCAGCTACGTCCTTATGCAGTCCAGGCCAGTAAAAATGTTTGTGTTTTTTGTCTTGAGTTTTTCTCACCCCTAAATGACCTCCTACAGGTAATTCATGTACCACCCAGAACACCTCCACTGGTAATACAACTTAATGAACTTCTGCCCATTTCTCATCCCCCTGAATATGTGATGATCTCCATTTCCTCATCAAGACATCATTTTAAAAATAGTAACAATCAGGAATATACTCAGATTCTTCTTCCCTGCTTTTTGATCCATTACTTCAGGTTTTCATCTTTTTGTAGTAATTCAGTTAATTTCTCTGAACTGAATATGTCCACTTTGTCCCTAACTATTTGTTTTTCCTCAAAGATGGTCTCTGATAATTCTACTTTAATTACCTTATTTGTATTCTTTCATGTCTCCTCCTGTTTCAATCAATGGCTTTGTGACCTTGTTATCACACAGTCAGGAAAAATCCAGGATATACTTCCCGTAATACCTTAGTTGCCTAAATTTCCATTGGCTTTTCAATCACAGTAGCCAGCACTCCTACCTGTGATCCAGCTATATCGTTATCAAGGACAATTTGTATTCCTAGAGCCAAGACCTTGTCCAGTACTCTCACCACCACTTTTCACTGGACTCTCTAACACACCCGACATAATGGAGTACTTCTCGTCTCACCATGAATTTCATGTACTAGTACTTTTTCTGGCAATAGTCCTTCTGAATTACAAATCTCCACGTCTCTCAAAATTAAAGATTGACATGATCCGGTATCTCTTAATACTGTAACTTCTTTATCTGCTGCTCTTGGCCTATGCAAGTAAACCCTACCTACACAAGTTCGGGGCATCTGGCACTTCCTTCTTAACCACCTCCAATCAGGTTGTACATTCTGAGGCAACTTTTTAGCCTCCATTGTGCTTTCCTTTACCACTTCAACAAAATTCACTGGCTTATCCTGTTTTCCAACATCCATACTCCCTGCGCTTTCTCTAAACCACCCCAGTACTGTGGCTCATGTGGTCTACTTTATTGCAGTGAAAACACCTGAGCTTTTCAACTTCTATTTCCCCTTCATGGGTTTTCTTTTTACCTTGTGGTAAACCATCTTTATTATCTTCAATGACGTCTACTTTTCCCTTACCACCTGAGAATTTCTTTTCCCCAATTTTTATCTCTCACACTTCGTTTGATCCCTTCAAACTCAATGTACGTTTGACCATGTCCCTCTTTAGATTCCTGAAGTATTGTCTTGAGGCTTCTAGCACAAGCTTATATGCACTTATGATGGCTTTCTTCACCTCCTCATACTCACCAGATACTTCCTCGGATAGTGATGCAAATACCTCATTAGGTCTGCTGACCAATTTTGTTTGGATCAACCAAATCTACATTGTCTCCAGCCACTTCATCTGTGATGAAGCTTTGAACCTTTCTTCAAACTCTCTCTCTCTTTCTGCCTTTCTTCTCTCTCTTTCTCCCTTTCTTCTTCGTGGATCTTCCTCTCATTTCCTTTTAGTTCTGCCAGGGCAATTCTATCCTTTTCTTTTTGATCTGCCAGGGCGACTCTTTCCTTTACTCTTTCCTCTGTGTCTAACCATAATTTAAACAATTTCAGCTCCCTTTCATGTACAAGCTGTTTCATCTGCAATTGAATTCTGGCCATTTCCAAAAATTCCCATGGCATTTCCAGCAATTTTAAATGTCAAGCTGTTTCTGTAATTACTTCTCCTTTTCTCACAAAGGCAAGCTCACTTCCAGCTTGTCTGCCAATTCTAACAGCTTCGCCTTGCTCATCTTTTGTAAACCCCCCAAAGCCACGTCTTCCACCCCCAGAAAACTCTGCGACCAAAAGAGCCATTACTGCACAAAGCACTGTTTAAACCAAATTTAATATCCAAAACAAAAGAAACTAATACCTACCACTCGTAACCTGTGAGTCCAAAAACCTAAATCCAAATTGAAAATGTAGAATTATCCCGACAAGCACCCTCAATCTGTTATGGGCGAGGCCAGATCCCCTCAAAATATTTTAAGATGGTAGCCTTTCTACCTTCCTCTCAATCATGGCCTCACCTCTGATCACCAAGCTATCATCTCCCAGCCCATCAACAACCTCATCACTTTGGGAGATCTCCCGTCCACAGCCTCCAACCTGATAATTCCCCAACATCGCACTACCCACTTCTATCTCCTGCACAAAATCCATAAACCCATCTGCCCCTGTCGACCCATTGTCCCTGCTTGCTCCTGCCCTGCTGAGCTCATCTCCTCCTACCTTGACTCCATTCTTTCCCCTTTGGTCCAGGGACTTCTTATCTACATTCATGACACAACTCACGCCCTCTTGCTTTTCCAAAACTTTCAGTATTCCTAGGCCCCAACACCTCATCTTTATCATGGACATACAGTCCCTGCATGCCTGTATCCCACAAATGGAGGGCTTAAAAGCCCTATGCTTCTTCTTCTCTCATAGGTCCAACATGTCCCCCACCCACTGACTCTCTCATTTGCTTGGCTGATCTGGTTCTTACTCTCAACAATTTCTCCTTTGATTCCTCCCACTTCCTACAAACCAGAAGGATGGCCATGGGCACCTGCATGGGTCCAAGCTATGTCTGCCTCTTTATTGGATTGATGAAACAGGCCCTCTTCTGCAACTACACCGGCACCAACACTCATCTCTTTCTCTGCTATATTAATGATTGCATCAGTGTGGCCTTATGCTCCCAAGGGGAACTCAAGCAGCTCATCATCTGAGGTTGTAGACAAGCTGGTGGGTTTGCTAGCAAATATTTTGTCATCCTGCTAAGTAACATCGTCAGTGCATCTCCGGTGAAGAGTCGGTGTTCCATGCTGTTTGTTATTTTCATGCCTCGGTTTGCTGGGGTTGTTAGTATTACTTCTGTTTTTGTTTCTCGGTGGACTTACACAGGGTCTAATTCAATGTATTTGTTGATGGAGTTCCAGTTGGAATACCAGGCCTCCGGGAATTCCCTGGCAAGTCTCTGTTTGGCTTGTGTGATTATTGATGTATTGTCCCAGTCAAATTCATGTCCCACATTGTCCGTGTACAGTGAGACGTGAGAATTCATTGTGTCTCTTGGTGGCTAGCAGGTGTTCATGTATCCATAAAGTCAATTTTCTTCTGGTTTGGCCTATGTAATGTTTCTTACAGTCTTGCATGGAATTTTGAACATTACCCCAGTTTTGCTGATTTTGGGTATGGGATTCTTTATGTCAATAACTATTGTAGGGTGGTTGTTGGTTTGTGGGCTAATCTGACACCTCGAGGTCTAAGTAGTATTGTGGTCATCTCTTTTGAGGACTCTGTACTAGGGTTCCTGTTCTGCTTTGCGTAGTTTCGGGTTGCTGCAATGTGCTGTGGTTTGTTTAAATAGTGTCCTGATGCAGCTCCATTTAGGAAGACATGCTCGCTGACACATAAACAACATTCTTGCCAAGATAAAATTCACGAAAGAAGAAAACAACAACTGACTACCCTTCCTGGGCATAATGGCAGAACGCAAAAACAACAGGGAACTCCACACTAGCTTATGTAGAAACACCACACATACAGACCAAATACTCAATTATACCCCAATGCCCACAATGGTGCAACACTGGACCCCACATCTCTCCTCTCACCTCCATCCAAGGTCCAAAACTATCCTTCCAGATCAAGTAGAGATTCACCTGTGCTTCATCCAATCTTATCTATTGCATCTGTTGATCCTGATGTGGTCTCCTCTATATCGGGGAGACCAAACACAGACTCGGGGATCGGCTTACGGAGCATCTGTGCTCTGCATGCAACAATCAACGTGACCTTCCTGTTGCCATCCATTTTAATTCCCTCTCCCACTCCCCTGATGACATGTCCCCCACTGTCAGAGTGAGGCTAAATGTAAACACCTGATATTTCTCCCTGGAAGCTTACCGCTCAATGGCCTTAACATCGACTTCACCAGCTTCAAAATCCCTCAAGCCAAGCCTTATCCCATGTTCAGTCCTCCCCTTCCTGACCTGATCTAACTTCTCCATCTTCCTACTCACCTGTTCACCCCGTCCTTCCCATGGACCAATCGTAATAACCCCCTGCCTGCATCCACCTATCAACATCTTTCTTCTTCTTCCATCAGTCCCAGCCCCCTCCCTCTATTTATTTCTGGGCTTCCCTCCCCCTCCCTAGTTCTGATGAAAGGTTTACTTGCTTCTCGGATGCTGTTTGACCTACTGTGCTTTTCCAGCCTCACACCTACAGTCTCCTCGACCCTAACCTTTTCGTATTTTAAAGGCAGATAAGATGTGGCTATTCCAGGTGTGGTGCAACTGGTCAAACCACTCAGCTTTAAACAAAACAAAATTTAATAAACACCACAGTTGTAACACAAAGAAAAGAATGTGGATTTTACAGTATAACTATTGGAAAACCTAACTGACCCAATACAGCAACTTAACTAATTAATTGTTCCAATATAGTAACACCCCATAAACACACCCATTGGCAAAAAGGTAAATTCAAACAGATTCTTATAGGCAGGAGGGAACAGCATTCAGAGAGAAATTTCCAAGAATGTCAGGGGAATCTTTTCCTGAAGCTTGCAACACTTCGGGGTACTGAAAACATCTTGTGACTGCTACAGCTAAAAAAACTAGAAAAAACCTGAACCGGGAGAACTGGCCTCTCCCCTTCCATTGTTAAACTGTCACTCCTTAGACTCTTCGGTGCCTCTGCCTTTACAGCCACTGTTCAAAACAACTTAAGACAAAATAACGTTTTTAAAGCAACTATATTGTCAAGTGTTCAAAGACTGGGAAGATTCCACTCAAAGTAACTGCATTATTTAAAATTGTCACAAATATATCTTTTTACTGCTTTTTCAAAGATGTACCAAACAATATAAAATGCCATTTATTAGATCTTTAAAATTATAATTCATTAAAAGAGAGGTACAAATCCCTTGCCAATTCAATTTTACTAACCAGAAAATGCAGCCATGCAAAATCCCTTAAATACAAAATACCTATTCAGGTTTGTCATATATTGCAATCTGCAAACCAAATTTTGAAACAGACCTTGAAAGACAAATTTATGGAATACATTTTAGACATTTACCCTAGTGAAATACGTTGAGAAATCACTTTGGAAACAGACCATTTTGGATCTAGCAACGTAGACATAATACGCTGGCTCAGAAATTCCAATCTGTGGCAGGGGTAGGGATGATTGCATTGTTGAGTCAGTGGGAGTGTTGGGTCCAGTGAGAGGGTGATGTGCATCAGGTTCCATATATTATTGGACTGTAGAGGGTCAGGAAGGAGATTTTGGTCAGGTTTGGCAGAGGTATTTTAAGGTCAGGTGGGCAAATCTGGCATGAGGATAGGGGAAACATTTTGGCTCTGAGTGGGTTCAAGGAAAGGAGGCAGGGACCATTGGAGCAGATATGGGTTTAGGTGGGTTGGGAGCTGGGCATAGTAACAGGGAATGTCACCGGTTGGGGAGCTGTAGCTGGCTTGGTCAGTGGTAAGATGAGCATTCAGTTTATTAGTTATTCAGGAGTTAGAGAAGGTTTTAAATCTTTTAACATTTACTACTAACTATTAAGCTTAGGAGCGTCAAAACCCTCCAACATCTTCAAATTGAATACATCTCTAGTTTGAGAACGACCTGGATAAATTCAAACTTAGTCTTAAATTTAAATTCGGCCAAATCCAGTGATCTGAGATCATATTAGTGGTGGCCATCTTTATGATAAAGAATAGGAAAAACTTGGTGGCAGGCATAGAAAACTAAACAAAGACTAACTGGACAACATCTGTGGACAATACAGAATTTAAACAGTGGGAAACCTTATTGCCTTTCAGCAGTCACAGTTTCTGTGAGTATAAACAATATGTAGACAGGGCATTAACAACCAAGAAGGTAAAGATCATTTATTTTTAAGTTCAATGCAGGTTTTTTAAAGATAGAGGAAATTTCTGAGAGGGCCCTACCCCAAAATGCAGATGATAAATTTAGAAATAAAAGAAAAACTAAAAACTACTGACTTGTATTGACCCACTCTGAATGCTCTAACTCTCTTTTAAAAAACAAAAACAAACAGCAAAGACCACTGACCGATTTTTTAAAAAGCGGACAGTTAAACGGTCCTGAACACATGGCTCCAAAACATTCCTAGAAGAAAAAATACTTAAAAGCTAAATAAAGTATTTTCCTACACTAAAAAGATCTTATCCATGTTCAGACATAAGCTGTTGCTCCCATTTTCTTTCCACAAATTGGCACAAAAATTCCCATGTGATCTCATCATTACTTTTTTGCATGAGTGCAAACTACAGGCAGAAACCTACAAATAAAAGCTTGCAATCAGAGTTGTACAGCACCGAAACACACGCTTCAGACCACCTCGTCCTTACTGACCAGATATCCCAAACTAATCCAGTCCCATTTGCCAGCATTTTGCCATATCCCTCTAAACCCTCTGTATTCATGTACTCATCCAGATGCCTTTCAAATGTTGTAAATGTACCAGGTTCCCCCACTTCCTCTGGCAGCTCATTCCATACACACACAGCACCTTCTGACTCTGATGAAGGGTCTAGGCCCGAAACGTCAGCTTTTGTGCTCCTGAGATGCTGCTGGGCCTGCTGTGTTCATCCAGCCTCACATTTTATTATCTTGGATTCTCCAGCATCTGCAGTTCCCATTATCACAGATAGGAGCAGGAGTAGGCCATTCTGCCCTTAAGCTTGCTGTGCATCAGGATCATGACTGATCATCCAACACAATAGCCTAATCCTGCTTTCTCCCCATAACCTTTGACCCCATTCACCCCAAGTGTTATTTCTAGCCACCTCTTGAATACAAAAGTTGTCACTTAGGTTCATTTTAAATTTTTCCTCTTTCACCTTAAACCCATACCCTCCGGTTTTGGACTCCCCTACCCTGGGGCAAAGACCTTGGTTATTCACTTTATTCATACTCATGACTGTACAAACCCCTATACAGTCTCTGATGCTCTAGGGAAAATAGCCCCAGCCTATTCATCCTTACCATATAGCTCAAAGCCTCCAAGCCCAGCAACATTCTTGTCAATCTTTTCTGAACTCTTTCAAGTTTCACAACATCTTTCCTATAGCAGGAAGATCAGAATTGAATTCAGTATTCCAAAAATAGCCGAACCAATGTCCTGTACAGCTGTAATATGACATCCCAACTCCTATACTCAATGCATTGACCAATAAAGGCAAGTGTACCAAATGCCTTCTTCACCACCCTATCTACCTGCAAGTTCACTTTTAAGGAACTATGAACCGGTACTTCAAGGTCTCTTTGTTTGGCAACACTCCCCAGGACCCTACCAATAAGTATATATGTCCTTCCCTAATTTGTCTTACAAAAATGCAACACCTCACATTTATCTAAATTAAATTCTGTCTGCCACTCCGAGGCCCAATTGGCCCATTTGATCAAGGTCATGTTGTACACAGACATAATCTTCTTCACTATTCACTACACCGCTAATTTTGGTGTCAGCTGCAAACTTACTAACCATACCTCCGATATTCACATCCAACTTATTCATATAAATGACAAAAAAACAGTGATTCCAGCATCAATCCTTGTTGAAACCACTGGCCACAGATCTCCAGTCCAAAAAGCAACTCTCCAACATCACGCCGGCGGAACCCCGCCCACAGCTGACGATCTCATTGCTCCGCCCACAACCTCCACAGCCAGCAACCCCAGGGAAGACAGCCACACTGATCCCTGCCGAATCTTCACCAACCCCTCGGACCTCCCCCTGACTGAAGACGAACGGTCAGTCCTAAGCAAGGGGCTCACGTTTGTCCCCCCGCCACCCACACATCAACGAATACCAGTCACATTTGGACATCGAGCAGGTTTTCCGCCACCTTCGCCTCCACGCTTACTTCTTTAACCGGGAGCCTAACCCTCCCTCCACTGACCCCTTCACCCGCCTCCAACACAAGTCCTCTTCCTGGGCACCACCCGCAGGCCTCCTACCCTCCCTTGACCTCTTCATCTCCAACTGTCGTCGAGACATCCACCGCCTCAACTTCTCCACCCCTCTCACCCACTCCAACCTCTCCCCTGCAGAATGGGCAGCCCTCCGCTCCAACCCCAACCTCACCATCAAACCCGCAGACAAGGGGTGGCGCAGTGGTAGTATGGCACACTGACCTCTACATCGCCGAGGCCAAACGCCAACTCTCCGACACCTCCTCCTACCGCCCCCTTGCTCATGACCCCACCACCGAGCATCAAACCATCACCTCCAACACCATCCATGAGCTCATCACCTCAGGGGACCTCCCACCCACAGCCTCCAACCGCATTGTTCCCCAAACCCACACGGCCTGTTTCTATCTCCTTCCCAAAATCCACAAACCTGCCTGCCCTGGTCGACCCATCGTCTCAGCCTGTTCCTGCCCCACCGAACTCATCTCCACCTGTCTGGACTCCATTTTCTCCCCTTTGGTCCAGGAATTCCCTACGTACATCCATGACACCACCCACGCCCTCCACCTCCTCCAGGACTTCCAATTCCCTGGCCCCCAACACCTCATTTTCACCATGGACGTCCAGTCCCTATACACCTGTATTCCTCAAGCAGATGGCCACAAGGCCCTCCGCTTTTTCCTGTCCCACAGGCCTGACCAATCCCCCTCCACCGACACCCTCATCCGCCTAGCCGAACTCGTCCTCACCCTCAACAACTTCTCTTTCAATTCCTCCCACTTCCTACAGACAAAGGGGATGGCCATGGGTACCCACATGGGCCCAAGCTATGTTTGCCTCTTTGTAGATTACGTCGAACAGTTCCTCTTCCGCACCTACACAGGCCCCAAACCCCACCACCTCCTCCGTTACATTGATGACTCTATCGGCGCTGCCTCTTGCTCCCCAGAGGAGCTTGAACAGTTCATCCACTTCACCAACACCTTCCACCCCAACCTCAAGTTCACCTGGGCCATCTCCAACACATCCCTCAACTTCCTGGACCTCTCAGTCTCCATCTCAGGTAACCAGTTAGAAACTGATGTCCATTTCAAGCCCACTGACTCCCACAGCTACCTAGAATACACCTCCTCCCACTCACCCTCCTGCAAAAATTCCATCCCCTATTCCCGATTCCTCCGCCTCTGCTGCATCTGCTCTCAGGATGAGGAATTCCACTCCCGCACATCCCAGATGTCCACGTTCTTCAAGGACCACAACTTTCCCCCCCGCAGTGGTCAAGAACGCCCTTGACAGCGTCTCCCGCATTTCCCGCAACACATCCCTCACACCCCGCCACCACCACAACCGCCCCAAGAGGATCCCCCTCGTTCTCACATACCACCCCATCAACCTCCTAATACAACTCATCATCCTCTGACACTTCCGCCATCTACAATCCGACACCACCACCCAAGCCATTTTTCCATCCCCACCCTTGTCTGCCTTCTGGAGAGACCACTCTCTCCATGACTCCCTTGTCCGCTCCACACTCCCCTCCAACACCACCACACCCGGCACCTTCCCCTGCAACCGCAGGAAATGCTGCACTTGCCCCCACACCTCCTCCCTCACCCCCATTCCAGGCCCCAAGCTGACCTTCCATATTAAGCAGATGTTCACCTGCACATCTGCCAATGTGGTATATTGTATCCATTGTAACCAGTGTGGCTTCATCTACATTGGGGAAACCAAGCAGAGGCTTGGGCATCGCTTTTTAGAACACCTCCGCTGGGTTTGCAACAAACAACTGGACCTCCCAGTCGCGAACCATTTTAACTCCCCATCCCATTTCTCAGATGACATGTCCATCATGAGCCTCCTGCAGTGCCACAATGATGCCACCTGAAGGTTGCAAGAACAGCAACTCATATTCCGCTTGGGAACCCTGCAGCCCAATGGTATCAATGTGGAATTCACAAGCTTCAAAATCTCCCCTTCCCCCACTGCATCCCAAAACCAGCCCAGTTCTTCCCCTCCCCCACTGCATCCCAAAACCAGCCCAGTTCTTCCCCTCCCCCACTGCATCCCAAAACCAGCCCAGTTCTTCCCCTCCCCCAAAGCATCACAAAACCAGCCCAGCTCATCCCCTCCCCGCCCTGCATCCCAAAACCAGCCCAGGCTGTCTCTGCTTCCCTAACCTGTTTTTCCTCTCACCCATCCCTTCCTCCCACCTCAAGCCGCACCTCCATTTCCGACCTACCACCTCGTCCCGCCTCCTTGACCTGTCCGTCTTCCCTGGACTGACCTATCCCTTCCCTACCTCCTCACCTATAGTCTCCTCTCTATCTATCTTTTTTTCTCTCCATCTTCGGTCCACCTCCCCCCCCCGCCCTCCCTATTTATTCCAGTTCCCTCTTCCCATCCCCCTCTCTGATGAAGGGTCTAGGCCCGAAACGTCAGCTTTTGTGCTCCTGAGATGCTGCTTGGCCTGCTGTGTTCATCCAGCTCCACACTTTATTATCTTGGATTCTCAAGCATCTGCAGTTCTCGTTATCACTCTCCAATATCACGCTTTGTCTCCACCTTCAATCCAATTTTGTTTCTAACTGGATAGCTCTCTCTGGATTCCATATAATCTAACCTTGCTAACCAGTCTACCATGTGAAACCTTGTGGAATGCATAGCTGAAGTCTGTATAGACAATATCCACCACTCTGCCTTCATCAATCTTCTTTGTCACTTCTTCAAAAAACTCAATCGTTAGTGAGACACAATTTCCCACGCACAAAGCCATTCTTAAACTATAATCCTACAATTCTTAAACAACAATTTTAAAAGGGAACAAAGCTAGTACAGCATTGTTTTCAAAGGAGATCATGACCAGTGGAACTGAAGTTTTAAGTCACACATGGCTTAAGGTGGTACACTGCATAGTTTTTAAGGTAATATCATTGCTAGCAGACACCTTGTTATGGATTGGACAAGTTTAACAAATTATAACTATTTAAACAACATATGCAATTTTGTTTTACAGATTAAGCAAAGGAGCTTTGGAAATCCTGCTTGCCATTAGCAAGTAGAAGCTTCCCCAAATTTTCATATTTGATCTTCCCGTGGATGATAAGAAAGATCCAGAAAAGATCTGGAAGGTTGTCGAAAGCCAGCTTACGGTAAGAATATTAACTTCAGAATTAACATACCGACCGTCATACAGACAGCAAGCCCAAACATTTATTGACCAGTTTGTTTTAAGATGGGATAGAAAAGGTTAATTTGTTTGATGAGGCACTGTCAGAGAGCTTTAGAATTAATCATCACAGCTATATCAATTAAAGCCTTTGGAAGGATCTTTTGGGCAAGAAAAGGGGCTGTTCCAATTATGCATTAGTTCAGGGTGGATGCAAGTATAAAGCCCTCGTGGCAGGCCAACAAGCTCTATTACCAGCCAACAGGATTGCGATGGCCAGTAAAGTGCACCAGCCTAACCAAAGCTGTAACAGATGTGATTTGTTGTATCTAAGCAAAAGTTGTCCAATTTTTCTTGATATCTGAGAAACATGTTGCACCAAGGGACATGTACAGAAATTTGATTCTGAAGGCCAAACCAGAACCCAGGGTAAACCATAAGTACCAGCAATATTTTACAACACCACAATGCAGGCAGAAAAGAAGGTTTTAAGAAAGTACACAAGCACATACACATTGCAAGTGGCAATCTACGGTACAGCCTCTGCGAGACTGTCTCACATCATACAAGGTTATCAATTTCGACCATTAGCAGAATCAGACCGCAGTGTCAATATGCATGTTAATTTTGGCTTCCCAAAATTCTACCTGCGAGAGACTAATGGATTAACAGTGGCAGGACTACCAGTTTGTACAGATCGTGATATTTTAACCACACCCACAATTGCAAAGCATCATGTGACATGATCAAATCAGTCAGCATCTGTAAGGCTATGACTTTGAAGTGAAATATGAGCCTGTGGCCAGGATGATTACATCAAGACAGAACAGATTACCCAAAGCCCACAAAGACCAAGGTATTTCTCTTGATCTGTACATTAATGTTCTAGATTTGCCCAAAGAATGTACATTTGCATGTAATAGCTGTATTAAATGTCTTTTGGTTTCTTCAACCATGATATCCATGCCCCATTTTTATGTTATGGGAGCTAATAAACACCCTACTGAAGGCAAGCGCACATCATCATCATCACCAAGGGTACGTTCTGTGTCTGCCACCATCAATGTTCCTCCAGTGGTGGATCTCAGTTAAGATACATATCAGTTGACTATTTTACATCATCTAACACTGACCACTATGAAACAGAACTCATTCTTATCTCACCATGCTCCCAACTGCATCTCTCGCAGACTCCTTACACCCTCCAGGTTCTGACTTGATGCTGTCCCAATCCTGGAACCTGAACCTCTCCTATTTTTCTCCCTCCCCCCTCCACCAGTCTGAAGCAGACCTAACATCCCTGCTACTCGACTCAACCCAATGCCACCAAACCCCCTCCAGACCTGACCTGACACTACCTTTCACACTCCACCAACCCACTGAAGTTGACACGACATTATGACTCCCCTACTCATCAGGCACACAGACACCCTATGTCTCTCCAGCTGGCATCCTACTTAGCCGTTAACCTATTTATCTGGTACCTGATCCACCTGCCACCCCCTCACTCCACACATATCTCACACCCTGTCCCCATACCCATCTGGCCCCCTTCCCTCCCTGAAATTTAAAAAAAAAATCCTCTGTTTTGGCTCCAGATCCATTTACCTACAAGTTCAACTTGGTGTGAAAACCGTGCGTGTTTCTCTGTCCAGTCTGAAGATTCATAATTCGGACAGGTCAAAGATGTTACTGATTAAGGCAATGGCCTGCATATTTAAACAAAGATCTGCCTTCTATATAAAATCAACAACCAATGGCTTTGAGTCTTTGCCACCTGGACGTAAATTTGCACTTGACAGGATCAGGGTGAGGTCTAATGAGTAAGTCTCTACTTGCGTATTAATTGCTGATGCATCCAGGTGTCCACCAGATGGAGAATGTTCAAGTCTCCCTTTGTGTAACTGAATTAACTTTACGACGTGCTCCATTTGAAAGTATCAGAACAATTAGTTAAATTTTAATTAAAACATAGACAAGATTTCAAAGCATTCACATAGAAACTCATACCTTGCTCGCAGAACATTCAAGGAAGAGCATAAACTGCTTCATCTGACAATAAATCAGTGTTCATATTCAGTAAAGCTATTTATGAAACACTAAAGTTTACACTGATGCAAGTGTAGGAGTGTGCTCTTTTCATATACAAGTTGTATGTCTAGTTTGTTTATGCCTGAAACCAGGAATATTTAGTTCTCATATAATGTACAGAAGAAAATGATTACCTTAAACAACAGCTCCACTTGTTAAAATTTTAAAATAAAATGTTTCTTATTGCAGAGCTAGTTTTAAAGCAAAGTTTCACGTCCAGACTACGTCTTTAGATTAAAGCATTAAAATTACAAAACAATTAAATAAAGGATGGCTTTATTGAGCATGCTGTGGAAAATGGAATGTACATCAGACTGTAGATTTTCATGTGCAAAATATAAACAGGCCAAATTAAGGTGATTTGCTGAATAAAAAAAATCACACTTTGTAACCAGTCTTAACAGGAGCTATGCTGAAAATTTGTTCAGCAAATATCAACTAAAATAAATAAACTTCGTGCAATTATATTCAAGGAAAATAAATAGTTTGAAGTGTGAATTTGATAGATATTGCCAACTTCGCCAGGTCATTACACAAAATTCAATGTGAGTTGTAGTTGACGGTTCTTCCAGTACAGCAGGTATGAACTGAAGATTTCTTAATATGAATTGAATCAGCACTTGGCAAAAGTCGAGGATTCTAGAAAGAAAAGATTATGGCATGAGAAAGACAATAAAAAATGAGGGAGGGCTGAGTATTTATCTTTGCAATTCCATCCAAATTCACAGAGAAAGGACAATGAAATGAGCTTCGAAGCCACCTGTCGCCACACCAATCAGGATTCTACACCCACACACCACCACTGCAATGCATGCTCCTACATTGCCTGCTGAATACAAATGAAAGTAGATATATGTAGCCAGTGTCTCAATGGATTCTCCTTCTTTCTGCCTGTATTACTGTCACTTACCAAGGCTACTATGGAACAGTGACAACAGATCCCAGGAAAATAAATTTCAAGATGTAGGACACCGACACGAATTTGAACTGAACTTGGGTGGTAGGGGGAGCAATTAAAAGAAAAGTGACTTCCTCTGATGTCTGGTTTCCTTGCTTAAAAAGCAGCTAAGTTTAGAACACACCAGAAAGAAAGAGGGTCCTTCTTAAATATGGTAGTTGGGTTTAATTATGACACTGGAATTCAACATATCATTCAAATGAGGTAGGGATCATCTATCATCACAGCTCTGGTTGTATTCAGCAAAATAATTGACACATGTGCTGTTATTTCTCTGTAGCGTAGCAATGAGTCTGCTCCCTTGAAGACTTTTCTGATATCCATAAAGGTGCATGAAATTCCTTGCTATTGTAAGAGTAAGCAGCCAAAATCATTAGATTCAGTTTAAGCCTTTAAGGCAAAATAGCAGCTGTTTTGTTGGCACCACAAATCCCTCCAAAATGACATCTGCCAAATACATACATATTTCTGGTGCTTGCCACACCCGGCACCATTTTGATGACATCATGTGCTTGCAAGCCGGAAATTTCCAGCTCAAATATGTCAGTTCAGCGGAACCTGAAGTTAATTACTATTTATCATTGATTTGACCTCAGCGGTGCCTTTGGTGCTACTGAAAATATGCTTTCTTTACCTCACACAGCTAAATAAATGTTTAGCAGTAGGCAGGATCCCTCACCAGGGATGCTTAGAGAGATCATTTGCTTTTTTCAGATTAGTTGTTGATTCTTTTTGGGAGGACCTTTCTGCAATTGTAGAAGTATTGGTGGTTTCTAGAGCTGTTTTAAAAGTGACAAATTCAATATGAAATGAGTTGACACCTGGTAGAGAACTGTGCCCAAATTCAAGGGTTATGCATTTTCATGGAATACAGCAGTTCGGGAGGATGAACAAAGGAGATACAGAGGGGTATAGACTAGTGGAAAGGGAGCAAGAGGGAGGGGCTATGAACTTGAGGCCATTTTTGTCCAAGTCTTCAGGGAGCAATTCCCCTATATCATGTTTTGCGAAGAACACTAATTCAGACGACTGCACTTCACAAATGTGATCCTTATTGAATTCTGTCATCTGCTGCAGAACTGTAGGCTCAGATTAGGGGAAGAACAGCCTTGTCTGTGGCTGTGAAGTTGATTATGCCGTGAACATTTAAAAGCTTGATATCATTAAAATCTGGAGCAGGCGTAAGTGTAACATCTTGCAGCTTTCAATCACTGTAGCATAAGCTCATTTGTATTCTAAGTGAGCTGAATACATTTAATTTTCTCTTTCCCGAGAGAATTAGGCAAACTGAGAATGTTGCTTTTCAAGGTTTGTAGGCTTCTTTGGTTCCAAGATACAGAGATTGCAAGCATGCCCCTGTCAGGGACTGCATGCCAACTCTGACAGTAAACAGCATAGATTCCACTCCCACTATGTCCATCTGGTGTGTGAGCATATGTAACATATCACGAAGGTCAAGGAACAGTATCCCAGCATCAGTGATGTCGTCTTGCTTCTAAGCAGTACACTGTGCCTCCTGCATTTGGGCTGAAACAGAAAATCTTAAACTTATTGAGTACACAAAGTATCCTTTGATTACATGGCATAGGAAACTGAAGACAACATCCATTTAATTAAAACCACTCTGTCACTCTGCAGGGGAGATGATAGCACGGTGGTAATGAAACAGGGTGAGTAATCTAGTGATGCAAGCCAACTTCTGCGAGCACATGTTCAAATTCTGCTATGGGAAATGGAATATAAGTTTAATTAGTACGTGTGGAAAATAAAGCTAGCGTCAGTCATGATAACCATCAAACAATGATAGATTGTTGTTAAAAACCCAACCATGTCATTAATGACCTTTAGGAAATCAAATCTGATGTCCTTTCCTTGTCTGACCTTTATGTAACTATTCTTAACTGCCCCTCTGTAATAGCCCAATAAGCCACTGAGTTCACAAGGGCAGTGTTACATTTACAGTGCCAGTTACCAGTGTTACCCACATTCTATGAAAAGGTATGGAAAACAAACATGGCATGTGATTAAGCAGGGCACCTGCAAGCATATCAGTTCTGCCACTACCTACAGCACTTGGAGGAGCTGAGCAGTACTCATCATAGTTTGAGTCAAGATTTGTTGTGATCCGGAGATTCCTGAATAACCTTGCCACTACTTTTGCAGTGACATGTTGAACAGGAAGGAGACAGTTCGTCAAGACAGCCTTTGGTACCACCGAACGTAGCCCAATTCCCCATTTGACAACTGTCCCAAATTTTATATTTCCCCTGTTAGTGATTGTCAGGCACTTGCTTGGTAACAATGCTGAAGTGCCAACACAAAACAAATATTCAAATACATAAATTAAACCATACCATTCTGAATACAAAAGCCATCATTAATCATTCTTCTGTATTCCCCTTATGTTTGATTTTAGTGTACCTTTGCCTATGAAGTGCTATGTCTGTGGAAGGCTGCTAATCTTCAGTAGTGGAGACTGCAGATGGCTTTGCAGGACGATCCATGTAGCTCTGGACTAGAAAGCTTAGTTTTGGATAGTGTCACTTTTCTAGGAGAAACAGCAGTCTGGGTTATCTGGCTGACTGGCAAGGACAGTAGTACAGCAACAGTGATTGGAGGATGAATGTCATTCTGAGATTCGTGCTCCACAGAGCCAAAGCATCTATCCACAGCATTGTTTGATAAATGTTACATGCTGTATGTCACTTTGAACAGTAATTCTGATGGCATCAGTCAGACTATTCTTGGCAAAAAGCTGGGTATACACTATTTCAGTCTGAAATTGCTCAGCAACACCCAATGTTATGCTACAAGTGGTCATCAGAAGCTGTAACCTGGATGTGCCAGGTCACCACTTGGGTAGAGGAGAACATTGGCACAAAGCTCTGCACCAAATTAATGAAACTTCATCATGCTCTTTGATATTGTTCATAGGTTTTCTGCTGGTCTACCAATGTAGCAAAAATCTCAGTGCACATCCACCTGTATACTGCCTGGTTGTAGTCCTCCAGCAAGCTAGTAGGTGTGCTATGTTTGTTTGCTGCCCTGATTTGCTGCTCTGGTTGCAGACTTGCCTCATGAATTTACATATTTCTATTGTACCATCCACCATGAGCAAACTAGACGCTGAAAATTCACAACTGGCTATTATTAAGTGAGCAACTTCAGTTCTCCACTTGCTTTGAAAAGCCACAAAGTTGGACACCATTCAGTAAAATATTGTCTGGGGCTCTCTTAGTGTCGGGGCATGTATAGGCGGGGAATTTGTTAGGTGCATCTAGAAGGGCTGCTTGAAACAATATGTAGTAGTCCAAGTAGGGAAGAGGCCATACTAGACTTGGAATTGGGGAATAAGCATGCCAGGTGATCAAAGTTTCAGCAGGGAAGTATTTCAGGAACAGTGACCATAATTCTGTAAATTTTGAGTCATGTAGGATAAGGATAAGTCGTGACATGAAAGTCTTAATTAGAGGAAGGTTAACTACGACAATAGTAGGCAGGAACCAGGGAATGTAGATTGGGGGCAGCTATTTGAGGGTAAATTCACCTCTGTCATCTGGGAATCTTTTAATGGCAAGTTGATTAAATTTCAGGACCTGCACTTTCCTGTGAAAATTAAGGATAAGAATGGCAAGATTCCAGAACGCTGGATAACAAAATAAATTGTGAACTTAATCAAAAATGAGGCAAATGTAATGTTTAGGAAAATGAACCCAGACAGAGCCCTTGAAGCATACAAATAGAGCAGGAAAGAACTTAAACTTAGTAGGACTAAAGGAAGGCATGAAATGTCTTTGGCAAACAGGAATAAGGAAAATCCCAAGGCATTTTACACATATATAAGGAGCAAAAGGCCAGCCAGGGAAGGGGTAGGTCCACTCAAAGACAAAAGAGGGAACTTATGTATGGAGCTGAGGAAGTAGACGAAGTCCAACAAAAACTTTGCATCAGTATTCACAAAACAGGAGGTATGGATGGTAGTCTATAGAGTGGTAGGTTGATATTCTAGTCCATGATGATATAAAAAAGATGTTGGATACTTTGAAAAGGATTAAAGTAAACAAATACCCAGAACCTGATGGGATCTATCCCAGAATACTGATGGAGGCAAGGGAGGAAAATGATGGGTTCTTGAACAAAAATGTTGTATCCTCTTTAGTCACAGGAGATGTCCCAGAGGACTAGAGAATTGCCTTTGTTTAAGAAGGACAACAGATATAATCTGAAAAATTATAGGCCAGTGATCCTTACGTCGGTAGTAGGAATATTGCTGGAGAAGATACTTAGGGACAGGATTTATTCACATTCGGGAAAATATGGACTTTCTAGAGATAGACAGCATGGCTCTGTGTGGGTGAGGTCGTGTCTCTTAAACTTGATTGAGATTTTTGGGGAAGTGACAAAGATGACTTATAAAGGCTGGGCTAGATGAACTTCAGCAAGGCCTTTGACAAGGTCTCTCATGGCACGCTGATAGAGAGATCTGCAGTGAGACAAGGGATCTGCAGTGAGCTGGTCAGGTGTATACGGAATTAGCTTGGTCAAAGAAGACAGATATTGCAGACTCTAGAGAACTATCACCAGTAGTGTTCCACAGGGATCAGTGCTCTTATAAAATAACATAGCTGATTTGAAAGAAAACGTAAGTGTTCTGTTAAGGATTACATAAAGATTGGGGAGATGCCAATAGTGAGGAAGATTGCTAGAGGATAGAGCAGAACATAGATAGGCTGGAGATAGACTTGGGTGGAGAAATAGCAGATGGAATTTTTAATCTGGAAAAATGCAAGGTGACACAATTTAGAAAGCATACACTAAATAGCAGAGCCCTTAGAAATATTAGCATACAGAGGGATCTTGGCATACAGTTCTCTGAAAGTAGCAAGGCAAGTGTATAACATGGTGAAATTTGCATATGGAATGCTTGCCTTCATTAGAGTACAGAGTATAGAGTTTAGCCACATTTGGAATATTATGTACAGGTCACGACAATTCCAGATGGATGTAAAGGCTTTAGAAAACGTACAGAAAAGGTTTACCAGGATATTGCCTGGTTTGCAGGGTATTAGCTATAAGGACAGACTGGACAAACTTGGTTTGTTTTCACTTGAACGTTGGATGCTGAGGTGCAACCTGACAGAAGTTTACAAAATTATAAGGGTCATGGATAGAATGGATTGTCAGTTTCTTCCCAGGGTAGAAATTGCAATCACTAGAGAACACATATTTAAACTAAAAGGGAGAAAGTATAAAGGAGATGTGAGAGGTAAGTTTTTTTTATGCAGAAGGTGGTAACTGCCTGAAATGTGTTGCCAGAGGAGAAGCTAAAAGCATATACAAAAAGCAACGTTAAAGATGCATCTTGACAGATTAATGAATAGGCAAGGAATACAGGGATATGGACCGCAAAAGGTCTTTCAGTTAGAAAGGCAAGATGTGTCTGTGCAGGCTTGTTCTTTAAAATCTCAGGCCATGTTCCACAGACATCAGACAAACGCACACCACAAACACGGACAATGACATCGACATGTGCCAGTTTCTAAAGCCCTCATGCGACATCACCAATTCATTTACAGTACACTTCTGTACTTCAGTGCTTCAGCTTATGACACCACAGCAACTATTACTGAAATGCTGCGGCAAAGACACTGTGCTCAGGGGCATGCACAAAATACATAGACAGAACACAGAACAACATAGCACAGTACAGGCCCTTCAGCCCACAGAGCTAGGCTGCATCTCCAGGCTGTTTGCTTGCTCTCTTAGGGGTCATTCATTTTCAGGTTACTTTGATGTTCACAGCATTTTCTTACCATGGGTTCCTTTTCCTATACACACTTTACCCCACAGTCAGAGATACCAAGCTCTCAGTTCTTCTGTATTATCATGCTGTTTAATGCAGGCACAAAGCCAAAAAGCTTGTTATGGTTGTCATCAGTCCTGTGTCAAACCAAGAGAGCTAACTTTCGGTCAGGAGGTCTTGATACAGGAAGGCAGCCTCCAAGAGATCGAAGGGTTTGGACACAGTCAGACAGTTGCTCAGTGTGATTAGAGTCAGGATCCTCTCCTTGTCAGGGGTAGGGAACCAAATGTTAAACAACCTGTGCCTATCTTCTCTCTTTCTACCCTATGCAGGGTTTTTCCTCCTGGAATAAGCAAGATGAAAGTGAATGGCACAGCTGTTATTTTTGATGCAGATGGAGCCATATTTTGAGTGAGTGAGTAGGCAGTGTACACGGCATGCAGGGTTAGTGATGTGACGGCTTGGGGTGGTTGAGAGTGAGTGAGGGAAGATGTTGCAGGTGATAGTGTGGAGTGTTTAGTGGGAGTTCGGTGCACAGCAGAGATAGAGTGAGTTTGTGATATCGTAGAGAAGTTAAATGACTTTCTTTCTGCAATGATGGGCATTTCTCCAGATGCTTAAGATTGCACGGACCTAGTGGAAACCTGGGACCAGGTCGTTATGGTCTATTTTTGTGGAATCCATTGCTGGTCCTGGGAGAAGAGGACACCCCACCTCTGCACCACCCTATCCAACAGGACCTCCAGGTGTTTGCCCAGAAGGAAATCTTTCCCTGTTGTACCATGTCATGGACAAATGTCAGGAACCATACAGGTCAGCTCTGGAACTGAAGTCAGTGCTGATGACAGTGGCACCAGGATGCCAGTCTATTCCAGGATATCCAGGCAGTTGCAAGTTGTTCTGGGAATGGTGACTGGGGGAATGGGGCTAGAATCAGAGAAAAGGATGATCATGGGGCTACATTAGTGGTTAATGAAGAAAATTTGGTAAGAAGCAATGTAAGAATTCAGTGGGCCTCATGGAGAGAAACCGTGAAACCCAGCAAAATTGACACTTAGCCAAAATAAAAGTATGATTCAGTCTAGAGGTAGTAGATAGATTTTCTGAAGAAGGGTCCAGACCCAAAATGTCAGCTCCACTGATGCTGCCCTGCCTGCTGTGTTCATCCAGCTCTACACCTTATTATCTATGATTCAGCCTAGCCTTTCTTCAAGAGATAGTAGGAGCTGCCAATGCTGGAGAATCTGAGACAACACGGTGTAGAGCTGGATGAACATAGCAGGCCAAGCAACATTAGAGGAGCAGGAAAGCTGACGTTTTGGGTCTAGGCCCTTCTTCAGAAATGGGGGAGGGGAAGGGGATTCTGAAATAAATAGGGAGAAAGAGGGAGGTGGATAGAAGATGGATAAAGGACAAGATAGGTGGAGAGGAGACAGACAGGTCAAGAAGGCAGGGTTGGAGCTAGTAAAGGTGAGTGTAGATGGAGAGTTAGGGAGGGGATAGGTTGATTCAGGGAGGACGGACAGGTCAAGGAGATGGGATGAGGCTAGTAGGTAGGAGATGGGTGCGGGTCTTGTGGTGGGAGGAGTGGATAGGTAGGAGGACAGGTTAGGGAGGCAGGTACGAGCTTGCAGACGGCGGAAGTGTCGGAGGACGACCGCATCTCTCGCATTTCCAGCAACTCATCCCTCACACCCCCTCCCCGCAATAATAACCAAAATAGAATGCCCCTCATCCTCAAGTACCACACCACCAACCTCTGGATCCAATGCATCATCCTCTGACACTTCAGCCGTCTGCACTACCAAAGACATTTTTCCCTCCCCATCCTTATCTGCTTTCTGGATGAACCACTCTGTCTGTGACTCCCTTGTCTGCTCCACACTCCTCACCAGCCCCACCAGTCCCAGCACTTTTCCCTGCAACCGCAGGAAGTGTTACACTTGCCCCTACACCTCACCCCTACACCTTATCCCTCACACCCATCCCAGTCGCTAAGAAGACCTTCCACATCAAACAGATAATCACCTGCACGTCTGCTAATGTGATATACTGCATCCGCAGTTCCAGATGTGGCCTCCTCTACTGTGGGAAACCAAGCGGAGGCTTGGGGACTGCTTTGTGGAACACTTGGTGTGCACCAAACAACTGCATCTCCCAGTTGTGAACCATTTCAACTGTCCCTCCCACTCCTTGGACAATATGTCCATCCTGGGTCTCCTGCAGTGCCACAACGATGCCACCCGAAAGTTGGAGGAACAGCATCTTATATTTTGCTTCGGAACCCTGCAGCCCAATAGTATCAATGTGGACTTCACAAGCTTCAAAATCTCCCCTCCCCCGACCACATCCCAAAACCATCCCCCTTTCTCCCTATTTATTTCAGAATCCCCTTCCCCTCCTCCAGTTCTGAAGAAAGGTGTAGACCTAAAATGTCAGCTTCATCCAGCTCTACACCTTGTAGCCTTTCTTCAAGTTCTGCTTTCGTATTTTTCCATCACTGCATGATCAGATTGCAGTTCTTGTGAAACTTAAGGGAGAAAGGCACAGATTTGAATGTGTTAAAAGGAGGAGGGGAACACTGGAGCAGCACATATACATCATCTGCAGCTTTGAAATTATAAGATAAAGGTTGAAAGGGCTGCTGACTGGAAAAGAAGGACCCTTTGCCCTGCTATACAAGCAAGCACATGAGGATCATGTTTTCGAAAAGAGACAAAATTATAGCAGACTTCAGCACATGTCTCAGCAGCACGGCGACATTTTAATCTGCTGAAGATAAATTTTAAAATCAACTATCTGGAAAGCTTAGAAAAGCCATGGATCCTGAACTTGCTTGCCTTCATTGTTTGGGGCCAGGAGGTTTAGGTACAGGGGAAGGTCCCTAAATTGAGCTGTTGGGGAAAAAAAAAACCCTTGAGGCACAGAATTGCAAGATAGCAAGTCTGAAAACAAAGTTGTATTATTTTATTCAATAGTTACAATAGTAGATGTTATAGCAAAGCAAGGCATTAATGAGCTGTGAGGTAAATTTTAATGATCCTTGATGCTTATTTCAACCTGAAGATTGAAGAAGAGCCCAGTGGTTCAGTGGATCACACTGCTGCCTCACAGCACCAGGTACACGGGTTCAATTCCAACCTTGGGGGTGGCTGTCCGTGTAGCGTTTACATATTCTCCCTGTGGTCTGTGATAATGGGAACTGCAGATGCTGAAGAATCCAAGACAACAAATTGTGTAGCTGGGTGCACACAGCAGGCCAAGCAGCATCTCAGGAGCACAAAAGTTGATGTTTCGGGCCTAGACCCTTCATCAGAGAGGGGGATGGGGAGAGGGTTCTGGAATAAATAGGGAGAGAGGGGGACGCGGACCGAAGATGAAGAGCAAAGAAGATAGGTGGAGAAGAGAGTATAGGTGGGGAGGTAGGGAGGGGATAGGTCAGTCCAGGGAAGACGGACAGGTCAAGGAGGCAGGATGAGGTAGTAGGTAGGAAATGGAGGTGTGGCTTGAGGTGGGAGGAAGGGATGGGTGAGAGGAAGAACAGGTTAGGGAAGCGGAGACAGGCTGGGCTGGTTTTGGGATGCAGTGCGGGGAGGGGACGAGCTGGGCTGGTTTTGTGATGCAGTGGGGGGAGGGGAAGAACTGGACTGGTTTTGGGATGCAGTGGGGGAAGGGGAGATTTTGAAGCTTGTGAAGTCCACATTGATACCATTGGGCTGCAGGGTTCCCAAACGGAATATGGGTTGCTGTTCTTGCAACCTTCGAGTGGCATCATTGTGGTACTGCAGGAGCCCCATGATGGACATGTCGTCGGAGGAATGGGAGTTAAAATGGTTCACGACTGGGAGGTGCAGTTGTTTATTGCGAACCAAGCGGAGGTGTTCTGCAAAGCGGTCCCCAAGTCTCTGCTTGGTTTCCCCAATGTAGAGGATGGCACACCGGGTACAATGGACACAGTATACCACATTGGCAGATGTGCAGGTGAACATCTGCTTAATATGGAAGGTCAGCTTGGGGCCTGGGATGGGGGTGAGGGAGGAGGTGTGGGGGCAAATGTAGCACTTCCTGCGGTTGCAGGGGAAGGTACCGGGTGTGGTGAGGTTGGAGGGGAGTGAGGAGCGGACAAGGGAGTCATGGAGAGAGTGGTCTCTCCGGAAGGCAGACAAGGATGGAAAAATGGCTTGGGTGGTGGGGTCGGATTGTAGATGGCAGAAGTGTCGGAGGATGATGTGTTGTATCCGCAGGTTGGTGGGGTGGTGTGTGAGAACGAGGGTGATCCTCTTGGGGTGGTTGTGGCGGGGGGCGGGGTGTGAGGGATGTGTTGCGGGAAATGCGGGAGACATGGTCAAGGGCGTTCTCCACCACAGCAGGGGGAAATTTGCAGTCCTTGAAGAACGTGAACATCTGGGATGTGCGGGAGTGGAATGCCTCATCCTGGGAGCAGATGCGGAGGAATTGGGAATGGAATTTTTGCAGGAGGTGGGTGGGAGGTGGTGTATTCTAGGTAGCTGTGGGAGTCAGTGGGCTTGAAATGGACATCAGTTTCTAACTGATTACCTGAGATGGAGATTGAGGCGCCCAGGAAGGTGAGGGATGTGTTGGAGATAGCCCAGGTGAACTTGAGGTTGGGGTGGAAGGTGTTGGTTGAGTGGATAAACTGTTCAAGCTCCTCTGGGGAGCAAGAGGCGGCGCCGATACAGTCATCAATGTAACGGAGGAAGAGGTGGGGTTTGGGGCCTGTGCATGTGTGGAAGAGGGACTTTTCCACGCAACCTACAAAGAGGCAGGCATAGCTTGGGCCCATGCGGGTACCCATGGCCACCCCCTTTCTCTGTAGGAAGTGGGAGGAATTGAAAGAGAAGTTGTTGAGGGTGAGGATGAGTTCAGCTAGGCGGATGAGTGTGTCAGTGGAGGGGGATTGGTCGGGCCTCCGGGACAGGAAGAAGCGGAGGACCTTGAGGCCATCTGCATGAGGAATACAGGTGTATAGGGGCTGGACGTCCATTGTAAAAATGAGGTGTTGGAGGCCAGCGAGTTGGAGGTTCTGGAGGAGGTGGAGGGCGTGGGTGGTGTCACAGACGTAAGTAGTGCGTTCCTGGACCAAAGGGGGGAAAATGGAGTCCAGATAGGTAGAGATGAGTTCGGTGGGGCAGGAACAGGCTAAGATAATGGGTCGACCAGGGCAGGCAGGTTTGTGGATTTTGGGAAGGAGATAGTAGCGGGCCATGCGGGTTTTGGGAACAATGAGGTTGGAGGCTGTGGGTGGGAGGTCCCCTGAGGTGATGAGGTCATGGATGGTGTTGGAGATGATGGTTTGGTGCTCAAGAGTGGGGTCATGATTAAGGGGGAGGTAGGAGGTGGTTTTGGAGAGTTGGCGCTGGCCTCGGCGATGTAGAGGTCAGTGCGCCATACTACCACTGCGCCTCCCTTGTCTGCAGGTTTGATGGTGAGGTTGGGGTGGGAGCGGAGGGCTGCCCCTTCTGTGGGGGAGAGATTGGAGTGGGTGAGAGGGGTGGAGAGGTTGAGGTGGTTGATGTCTCGATGGCAGTTGATGAAGAGGTCAAGGGAGGATAGGAGGTCTGGGGGTGGTGTCCAGGACAAGGACTTGTGTTGGAGGCGGGTGAAGGGTTCAGTGGAGGGAGGGTTAGGCTCCCGGTTACAGAAGTAAGCGTGGAGGCGAAGGTGGCAGAAAAACTGTTCGATGTCCAAACGTGACTGGTATTCGTTGATGTGTGGGTGGAGGGGGACAAACATGAGCCCCTTGCTTAGAACTGACCATTCATCCTCAGTCAGTGGGAGGTCTGGGGGGATGGTGAAGATGCGGCATGGCTTAGTGTGGCTGTCTTCTCTGGGATTGCTAGCTGTGGACCATGGGTACCCGCATGGGCACAAACTATGCCTGCCTCTTTGTAGGTTACGTCGAACAGTCCCTCTTCTGCACCTACACAGGCCCCAAACCCCACCTCTTCCTCTGTTACATTGATGACTCTATCAGCGCCGCCTCTTGCTCCCCAGAGGAGCTTGAACAGTTCATCCACTTAACCAACACCTTCCACCTCAACCTCAAGTTCACCTGGGCTATCTCCAACACATCCCTCACCTTCCTGGACCTCTCAGTCTCCATCTCAGGTAACCAGTTAGAAACTGATGTCCATTTCAAGCCCACTGACTCCCACAGCTACCTGGAATACACCTCCTCCCACCCACCCTCCTGCAAAAATTCCATCCCCTATTCCCAATTCCTCCACCTCTGCCGCATCTGCTCCCAGGATGAGGCAATCCACTCCCGCACATCCCAGATGGCCACGTTCTTCAAGGACCGCAACTTTCCCCCCTGTTGTGGTCGAGAACGCCCTTGACCACGTCTCCCGCATTTTCCGCAACACATCCCTCACACCCCGACCCCGCCACACCCGCCCCAAGAGGATCCCCCTCATTCTCACATACCACTCCACCAACCTCCGGATACAACGCATCATCCTCCAACACTTCCGCCATCTACAATCCGACCCCACCACTCAAGCCATTTTTCAGTCCCCACCCTTGTCTACCTTCTGGAGAGACCACTCTCTCCGTGACTCCCTTGTCCGCTCCACACTCCCCTCCAACCCCACCACACCCGGCACCTTCCCCTGCAACTGCAGGAAGTGCTACACTTGCCCCAACACCTCCTGCCTCACCCCCAATCCCAGGCCCCAAGATGACCTTCCATATTAAGCAGATGTTCACTTGCACATCTGCCAATGTGGTATACTGCATCCATTGTACCTGGTGTGGCTTCCTCTACATTGGGGAAAGCAAGCGGAGGCTTGGGGACCGCTTTGCAGAACACCTCCGCTCAGTTCGCAATAAACAACTGCACCTCCCAGTGGCGAACCATTTTAACTACCCCTCCCATTCCTCAGACGACATGTCCATCATGGGGCTCCTGCAGTACCACAATGATGCCACTCGAAGGTTGCAAGATCAGCAACTCATATTCCGCTTGGGAACCCTGCAGCCCAATGGTATCAATGTGGACTTCACAAGCTTCAAAATCTCCCCTTCCCCCACTGCATCCCAAAACCAGCCCAGTTCTTCCCCTCCCCCTACTGCATCACAAAACCAGCCCAGCTCGTCCCCTCCCCGCACTGCATCCCAAAACCAGCCCAACCTGTCTCCGCTTCCCTAACCTATTCTTCCTCTCACCCATCCCTTCCTCCCACCCCAAGCCGCACCTCCATTTCCTACCTACTAACCTCATCCCGCCTCCTTTACCTGTCCGTCTTCCCTGGACTGACCTATCCCCTGCCTACGTCCTCATCTATACTCTCCTCTCCACCTATCTTCTTTTCTCTTCATCTTCGGTCCACCTCCCCCCTCACCCTATTTATGCCAGTTCCCTCTCCCCATACCCCTCTCTGATGAAGGGTCTAGGCCCGAAACGTCAGCTTTTATGCTCCTGAGATGCTGCTTGGCCTGCTGTGTCCATCCAGCTTCACAATTTGTTATCTCCCTCTGGTCTGCGTGGATTTCCTCTCAGTGCTCTGGTTTCCTCGCAAAATCCAAAAATGGGCAGGGTAGGTGGATTGGCCATGCTAAATAGCCCATAGGACCAGGGATGTTTAGGTTAGGTTGGTTAGATGTGGGAAATGCAGGGGAGTGGGTCTGGGTGGGATGCTCTTCAAAGGGTCGGGGTGAACCTGTTGGGCCAAATGGCCTGTTTCTACACTGTAGAGATTTAATGAATGTATTAAATTGAACAGAAGAAACCATCTGGACCAGATGCTTTTATTAATGATCTTTACAAGTTAGATGTAAAAGCAGAATTAATGCTGGGAGACAATGGCCTAGTGGTATTATCATGGGACTGCTGATCCAGAGGCCCAGCGTTCTGGGGACCCGGGTTCCAATCTTGCCATGACAGGTGGTGGAATTTGAATTCAATCAATATCTAGAATTGAAGAGTCTAATGATGACCATGAATCCCTTGCTGATTGTTGTAAAAATCCATCTGGTTCACTAATGTCCTTTAAGGAAGGAAACTGCCAGCCTTGCCTGATCTGCAGTGACCATACAATTTCTTAAGCACAGCACTAGAAAGAAGCATCAAAAAATAAAATGCAACCAGGAGGAAAAGTGCAAGATACCATAAAAATCTGCTCGTGCTGTAGTGTAAAGAGGACCCACAGATATGAACACTGTCCTGCAAATGAAGCAGAATGCTTTAATTGTAACAAGTTAGCCATATTGGAAAGATGTAGCAAGATTACAACTTCTGCTTTCACAGGTTCCAATGAAAAACTCTTCAGATGTAGAGATTGTTTACTTCATTAATAGGTCTATCAGAGAAGAAACCAAAAAATTTACTTCCTCGGTGAGATAAATAAGTCATCTTACACTCTGGAATATAGATAAATATACAAATTCACTTATCACTTTAAACTAGATACTCAAGAGTGTCTTTTTGCGAGGATGATGACTTCAGTTTGTACAAGGGGGCATAGCTACAAATTGGGGGGTGATAGATTTAAGACAGATGTCAGAAGCAGGTTCTTTACTCAGAGAGTGGTAAGGGTGTGGAACGCCCTGCCTGCCAATGTAGTTAACTCAGCCACATTAGGGGTATTTAAACAGTCCTTGGACAAGCATATGGATAATGATGGGATAACGTAGGGGGAGGGCTTAGATTAGTTCACAGGTTGGCGCAACATCGAGGGCCAAAGGGCCTGTTCTGCGCAGTATTGTTCTATGTTCTATGTACCAGTTCCTCTAATAACAAACGGTCGTTATCAAAAACATGGACAACTGGGATTGAACTAAAAGTCAAAGGGAAGCCACAGGAAATGTGAAAGGTTCTCAGATTATATCACTGTCTTAAAGATTTTTTACCGACAGACCACAAAACTCCAGTTTCCTGTCTGATGAAAAGAACTTGCTTGAATGTCTCTGAGAATCCATAGGTTCTGGTTGAGATTAATAAAATTCACAATTGAAATGGTAAACACACAGGGCAAGCCATACATAAAATGAACTTGTCCAGAGCCATGACTGGGCATGACAGAGCCATTCGAGGCAACATTAATGAGATTTAGTCATCTCCGTAGTTCACTGCAGTATAACAGCCAGCAAGCTCTAAAAAAGCTCCAAGAAATTCATCATAAGCACATGTAAGAAGAGAAATGCTTCTACTTCTGTTAATTTTGCACACAGGACCTGAGGAGCTACTTTTTCACACAGAGGATGGTGTGTATATGGAATGTACTGCCAGAAGTGGTGGAAGCAAGTACAATTATGTTTAAATGATATTTGAACAGGTACTTGAATAGGAAAGGTTTAGAGGGATACGGGCCAAATGCAGGCATTTGGTGCTAGTTCCATTCAGGATAACTAGTTGGCAAGGACGAGTTGGACCAAAGGCTCAATTTCCATGCTTTATGACTCTGTGACAGTAATATTTCAGTACTGTGCTTTTGAAAATGTTCTTCGAGAACAAGACACACTTTAGGATTGTGGATGATTTTCTATGTGATGAAAGACCAGTGATTCTTGTCTCACTCTGCATATCATTTGGGTATTTGGCATTATTGTGGTTGGTCAGTAAACTCGCGGATGACAAGAAAGTTGGTGAGGTGGTAAACAGTGAGATGGGAAGTCTTAGGTTACAGAAGATTATAGATGGGTTGATCAGTAGCAAATGGAATTTAATCCAGATGAATGGGAAGTGATGCACTTGCGCAGGGCAAACAACATAAGGGAATGCCATGATAAATTGGGGGGCCTGGAAAATACCAAGGATCAGAGGGACCTTGGGGTGCATATCCACCAATCCCTTAAGATAGTAGGACAGATCAATAAAGTAGTTAAAAAGGCATGTGGAATACCTGCCTTTATTAGTCAAGGCTTCAAGTTTAAGAGCAGGGAGGTTATGAAATGGTGTTTCAGTCACAGCTAGAGTATTGTGTGCAGTTCTGAAATCCACATTACAGGTGAAGTGTGACTTCACTGGAGAAGGTGCAGAGGTTTGCCTGGATGTTGTCTGGAATGGAAACTGCAATTATGAATTGAGATTGGCCACACTGGGATTGTTTTCCTTTGAGCAGAGGAGACAGAAGGGGGACATGATTGAGATGTATAAAGTTATGCGAGGCATAGATAGGGTAGAAAAGAAGGAATGTTTCTCCTTGGTGGAAGGATTAATGACGAAGGGGCATAAACGTAAGGTTATGTAATAGGTTTAAAGAGGATGAGATGAATTTTTTTCATGCTTGAGAGGATATTGGGAACCTGGAACTCACTGCCTGCAAGAGTGGTAGAGGCAGAAACCCTCTTAACATTTAAGAAATATTTACATGTGCACTTGTGATGCCAAGGCCAAGTGTAAAATGGGATTAGAATAGTTAGGTGGAGGAACACAGCAGGCCAGGCAGCATCAGAGGAGCAGAAAACTTGATGTTTTAGGATAGGACCTATTTCTGAAGAAGGATCCTGGTCCAAAACGTCAACTTTTCTGCTCCTCTGATGCTGCCTGGCCTGCTGTGTTCCTCCAGCTCCATACTGTGTTGTCCCTGACTCCAGCATCTGCAGTTCTTGCTATCTCTTAGAATAGTTAGGTAGTTTTTTTTGACAGGTGCAGATGCAGCAGGCCAAAAGCCTTCTACTTTGCTTTATGCCTCTGTGACTATGCCATCTTGGAACATGCATATCACAACATGCTAGGAAATAGTCTCAGTGATCCATGTCAGGGCTGGGAATAAAGTGATGTATGAAAGAAACAATTTCTATTGGATTTTCAAAAAGCACTAAACTACAGATCTACTCCATTACTCTATGCTTTAGTACCTGTTGCTGGTAAGAAAGCTCAGGACACAACATTCTATTCTACTCCAAAAAGTTACTTCCAGGGTTAAATCTAAGATTACTGGAAAGTGCAAGGCACGACAGAAGGTATCAGTACAGGAAAGGATAAACAGACCATGTTCCAAGAACACATTACGAGATGGCAGCAGAGAAGGATGCTTCAGCCAGAGCTCCTCCATTCCTTTTCCATTCTTTTCTCTTACTTTCCCACTTTTCTCTTTTGTTTTCTTCCTTTTCTCGGCCTCGACCACCCTGGCCCTGACCTTTTGGCCTCCAAACTCCTGGCCTCCGACCATGCAACCTCAGAACTCCAAGCCTCCGAACTTATTGCCTCAGAACTCTCAGCCTTGGAATTCCAAGCGTCGGCATAGCAGCCTCCTGGCCCAGCATGGCAGTCTCTTGTCCCTGCGTGGCAGTCTGCCAGCCCCATGTGGTGTCCTCTTGGTCTGGCATGGTGATCTCCCAGCAGGCCAGCCTGGTGGTTTTCAGGCAGTACATGGCGGCCTTTCAGCCTGGCATGGCCTTGGCATGGACCTCTGGTCTCAAGGTGATACCAGAGTGATCTCCCGGCCTCGTGAACGCTGAGGGGAAACTAGGCACTGTCTGAAGTCAAGGTCCAGTGCGGACTGGAGGTTAGGTGCCAGCATGGACTGGGTTGGAGAACTGTTGTTCTGAACATTGTTTTTCTCCATCTTATAACTTATTCCTAAAGTCTGCAATGCTGGAACATTTTTTAACTTCTCTATTTTTCCAAGAACTGCAACTGAAAAAGCTGTACCTTGGGACCTTTTGTACCTAAGATGGCACCACAAGTGGCAAATTGTACACTTTTCACTCTACTCCTTTTTGTACATGTGACAATAAAGCTAATTCTAATTCTAGAAAGAGACAGAATGCTCAAACCTAAGAATAAATAACAGATATCACAAAAATAATGAAAGAACAAAACTGAAGGTTCTGCATCTGAATCAAAGAAATATCCATGCAAAACAGAAACAGTGTGAACTGCAGATGCTGGAGTCAAAGATAACACAGTGTGGAGATGGAGGAACACAACAGGGCAGGCAGCATCAGAGGAGCAGGAAAGTTGATGTTTCGGGTTGGGACTCTTCTTCAAAAAATTCTGAAGAAGGGTCCCAACCCAAACGTCAACTTTCCTGCTCCTCTGATGCTGCCTGGCCTAGTGTGTTCCTCCAGCTCCACACAGTGTTACCTAATGCAAAACAAATGCCCTTATAGCTCAAGAAGAATTCACTAAACACAATCTGATGGCTGTTTTAAATACATTGCTGAAAGATAGAGTGGACAGGGACCTGAATGTTAAGGGTACAGAGCATTTAGGAAGAACAAAGTTTTAGCATTATTAAGACACTACTATAAACCAGCAAGCCCCATAATCAATGAATTTTACATTCAGATTGAAGAATAGAAAATCGCATTGAAGACTAGTATTTTATATTTAAATAAAGGCAATTATCATGGCATGAAAGCACAACTTACTAAAGTGAATTGGCAAATTAGGTTAGGGGAGGGTTAAATAGAGATACAGCGGTAGATGTTTAAGAGGATATATCAAAATACACAGAATAGGTACATTTCAGCAAAAAAGAAAATTTCCAAGGGAAGAACCCTCTTTTCATGGTTAACTCAATCTGTAAAAGTCAGCATCAAACTTAAAGAAGAAGCAAACAACTGAACAAAGACTGGGGGCAGGTCAGAAGATTGGACAGAGTATAACAAACATCAAAGAATGACTCAAAGATTAATAAGGAAGAAAAATTAAAGTGCAAGAGAAAGCTAACTAGAAAGATAGAAACAGACAGTAAGACATTTAAAAAGGAAAGAGCTACAAAATGAGTGCTGGTCCTTTAGAAAGTGAGATAGGGACCCAATTATGTAAAGTAAGGAAATGACAGATGAATTGTATAGGTACTTTTCTTCAGTCTTCACTGTACAGGATGAAAGTAATATTCCTGAAATTGCTATAAACTAGAAAGTAGAAGGGATGGAGGAATTCAAGAAAACTGCCAATACCAAGAAAGTGATACTGACCAAATTGTTAGAGCTGTGGTCTGATAAATCATTGAATCCCTACATTGTGGAAACAGGCCCTTTGGTCCAACAAGTCCACACTGAACCTCAGAGCATCCCACCCAGACCCATCTCCCTTTAACTCAACTAATCTATACCTTCCTGAACACTACTGGCAATTTAGCATGGCCAATCCACCTAACCTGCACATCTCTGGATTGTGGGAGGAAACCGAGCACCCCGAGGAAACCCACACAGACACGGGGAGAATGTGCAAACTCCACACAAACAATCACCCAAGGCTGGAATCAAACCCAGGTCCTTGGTGCTGTGAGGCAGTAGTGCTAACCACTGTGCCACCGTGCCTCCTAATCCTTGGGTTATGATCTGTTTCCTTCAAGAGTTTTTAAATAAGTGGCTAGTGAGGTAGGTTATGCATTGAATTTAATATTCAAAATTAATTAGATTTAGAGGACAACTGGAAAGTAGTGAACAGAACCATTTCATTCAAAAAGGGAGAGAGAAAACAGGAAATGGTAGGCCAGTTAGCTTCACATCTGTCTGGGGAAGATGTTAAAAGTCAGTATGAAGACTTTGGTGCAGGGCATTTAGAGCAGGAATCATGGTAATCGGGCAGAGTCTAAGTGTGTTATAGAAGAAAAATAATGATTTATCAATTCATTGGAGTTCTTTGAAGAAGTGACATATACTGTGGATTAAGGAGAACTGGCAGTATACTGTGCCTAGATTTCCAGAAGGTATTTGATAAAGTGCGACATCAGCAAGGCCTTAAAAAAAGATACCAGAGACTTTCATGGGGAAAACTTGTGATAACTATGCTTTCGGACTCATGTAACTTGTTTATGTCAATGGATCTGGAATCATAGAATCCCTATAGTGTGGAAGTACGCCATTCAACCCATCGAGCACCACCACTCCTCCAAAGAACATCCGCCCTTGACCCACACTCCCGAACCTATCCCTATAATCCTGCATTTCCCAGGGCTAATCTATTTGGCCTACACATCCATTGACACGATGGGCAATTTGGCATGACCAATCCACCTAACCTGCACATCTTTGGACTATGAGAGGAAACCCATGCAGACATAGGGAAAATGTAGAAATTCCACACTGATAATCACCCAAAGGTGAAATCGAATCTGGGTCCCTGGTGCTGTGAGACAGCAGTGCCAACTACTGAGCCAATATATACCCACTACTTCACCGGATAAGCACAGGCAACAACTGAAAATGTTCGGCCTTATTGACAATTTGAGGGAAGTCAGCTTCATATGCCTCCACAGGAGCCAGACCAACATCTATAGGTTCAGGATGTGGTTAAAATTGAGAAATTACCTAGGTTTAAACATGCAGAATATTATGAAAGTAAGATTACCTATCAGACTGATATTGCCTGGTCCAGTAACCTAGGAATCTGCTGAGAAAAAAATGGGCATTCATGAGTTTACCCCAAATGATATTATGAGACAACTACATGAGTTAGCAAAGAACAGGTTCTCTGTAAAGAAAATTCAGGCGATTACCTGGTCTGGCTAATATGTGACTTTAGACCCACATCAATGTGGTTGATTCTGAACTGCATTCTGGGAAATTAGGGACCGAAATAAATGACAGCCTAGCCAGTGAAGCCCACGTCCTGTGAGCAAATTTAAAATAATATGAATAAATTATGGGGGGAAAAGCTTGGAGGGGGATCTCGCATACATTAATTCAACATTAGCTTTCACAAAGAATAGGTGTATTTGGCAAAGCTCCTGGAAGTCCTTAATAATCAAGCTTAACTGGAAATGTAAAATAATTATTGCTATCATGCAGTGGTATTACAGCTAGACTATTAATCCAGTAACTCAGCAGATGCTCTGGGGAACCGGGGTCGAAACCCACCACGGCAGATGGTGGAATTGGAATTTTAAAAAAAAGTCTGGAATTAAAGAATCTACTGATCACCATGAAATCATTGCCAATTGTCCGGAAAACCCATATGGTTCACTGAAGTCCTTCAGGGGAGGAAAACTGGCACCCTCACCTGGTCTGGCCAACATGCGACTTCAAAACCGCAGCAATGTGGTTGACTCTCAACTGCCTTCTGAAATAGCCTAGCAAGCCACTCAGCTGTACCAATCTCTATAAAGACTCAAAGAAATGAAACCGGACGAATCACCCAGCATCGACCTAGGCACCGAAAAAGACAACGGCAGAAACAGCCCTGTCGACATGCAAAGACCTCCTCACTAACATCTGGGGGTTAGTGCCAAAATTGGGAGAGATATCTCACAGACTAGTCAAGCAACAACCTGGCACAGTCATACTCACAGAATCATACCTTACCAGACACTACCATCACCATCCCTGGATATGTCCTGTCTCACCGGTGGGACAGGCGCAGGGTCCTCAACATTGACTCTGGACCCCATGAAGTTTCATGGTTTCAAGTTAAATACCGGCAAGGAAATCTCCTGTTGATTACCACATACCATCCTTCCTCAACTGATGAATCAGTACTCCTCCGTGTTCAACAACACTTAAAGGAAGCACTGAGGATGGCAAGGGCACAAAATGTATGCTGGGTGGGGGATTTCAGTGTCCACCACCAAGAATGGCTGAGCAGCAGTACTGCTGATCAAGCTGGTCAGGTCATACAGGACACAGCTGCTAGACTGGGTCTGCGGCAGATGGTGAGGGAAAAACATACTTGACCTTATCCTTACTAATCTGCCAGCCGAAGTTGTATCTGTCCATGACAGTATCGGTAAGACTGACCATCACACAGTCCTTGTGGAGATGAAGTCTCACCTTCACATTGAGAACAAACTCCATCGAGTTGTGTGGCACTATCAGCGTGCTAAATGGGACAGACTTCACACAGATCTAGCAACTCAAGGCTGGGCATCCATGAGGCACTGTGGGCCATCAACAACAGCAGAATTGTACTCCAGCACAATCTGTAACCTCACGGCTCGGTATATCCCTCACTCAACCATTACCATCAAGCCAGGGGATCAACCTTGGTTCAATGAAGAGAGCAGGAGAGCATGCCAGGAGTAGCACCAGGCATACCTGAAGATGAGGTATCAACCTGGTGAAGCTACCAAACAGGACTATTTGCACGCCAAACAGCGAAAGCAGGAAGTGATAGACAGAGCTAAGCAATCCCACAACCAATGGATCAGATCTAAGCTCCGCAGTCCTGCCACATCCAGTTATGAATGGTGGTGGACAATTAAAACAACTCACTGGAGGAGGATGCTCCACAAATAGCTCCATCCTCAATAATGGAAGAGTCCAGCACATCAGTGCAAAAGATAAGGCTGAAGTATTCACAGCAATCTTCAGCTAGAAGTGCCAAGTGGATGATTCATCTCAGCCTCCTCCAGTAGTCGCCAGCGTTACAGATACAAATCTTCAGCCTATTTGATTCACTCTATGTGATATCAAGAAACGGTTGGAGACACTGGATACTGCAAAGGCTACCGGCCCTGACAACATTCCAGCAATGGTATTGAGGACTTGAGCTCCAGAACTTGCCGCTCCCCTAGCCAAGCTGTTCCAGTATAGTTACAATACTGGTATCTACCCAACAACGTGGAATATTGCCCAAGTATGTCCTGTACACAAAAAGCAGTACAAATCCAACACAGCCAATTTCATCCCATTAGTGTCTTCACGATCATCAGTAAAGTGATAGAAGGTGACATCAAGGAGCACCTGTTCAGAAATAACCTGCTCAGTGATGCCCAGTTTGGGTTCCACCAGGGCCACTCAGCTTCTGATCTCATTACAGCCTTGGTTGAAATGTGGACAAAAGAGCTGAATTCCAGAGGTGAGGTGAGAGTGACAGCCCTTGATATCAATGTTGCATTCGACCCAGTGTGGCATCAACGAGCCCTGGCAAAACTCGAATCAATGGGTATCAAGGGGAAAATGCTCCGGTGGTGGGAGTTATACCTGACGCATAGGAAAATGGTCATGGTTGCGGGAGGTCAATCAAGTCAGCTCCAGGACATCTCTGCCGGGTTCCTCAGGGTTGTGTCCTAGGCCCAACCATCTTCAGCTGCTTCATCAATGACCTTCCCTCCATCATAAGGTCAGAAGTGGAGATGTTCGCTGATGCCTTGCACAATGGTCAACACCATTCGTGACTTCTCAGATACTGAAGCAGTCCATGTTCACATGCAACAAGATCTGGACAATATCCAGACTTGGGCTGACAAATGGCAAGTGACATTCGCACCACACAAATGACAGACTATGACCATCACCAATAAGGGACAATCTAACCATAGCTCCTTGACATTCAATGGTGTTACCATCACTGAATCCCCCACTATCAACATTCTGGGAGTTACCATTGACCAGAAACTCAACTGGACTCACTACATTAACAGAGTGGCTACAAGAGCAGGCCAGAAGCTGGGAATACTGCATCGAGTAACCCACCTCCTCAAAGCTTGTCCACCATCCACAAGGCACAAGTCAGGAGTGTGATGGAATACACCCCACTTGCCTGGATGAGTGCAGCCCCAACAACGCTCAAGATGCTTGACACCATCCAGGACAAAGCAGCCCGCTTGATTGGCACTACATCTGTAAGCATTCACTCTCTCTACCATCAGCGCTCAATATCAGCAGTGTGTATTATCTACAAGATGCACTGCAGAATTTCACCAAAGATCCTCAGACAGCACCTTCCAAACCCACAACCAGTTCCATCTAGAAGGACAAGGGCAGCAGATATATGGGAACACCACCACCTCCAAGTTCGCCTCCAAGTCACTTACCATCCTAAATTGGAAATATAATCGCCATTGCCTCACTGTCGTTGGGTCAAAATCCTGGAATTCCCTCCCTCATCACATTGTGGGTCAACCCACAGCAAGAGAACTGCAGCGGTTCAAGAAGGCAGCTCACCACCACCTTCTCAAACGCATCTAGGTATAGGCAAGAAATGCTGGCCAGCCAGTGATGCCCGCATCCCACAAATGAATTAAAAATAATCAATAAACCATCTCGTTAAATAAGACTCAAATACCTCCAATGTTTGGACTCACCAGTGGTCTACAAACTATTCCTGATAATTAGACAAGCCCCAGGCACAAGATGAACAAAGGAGGATTGGAGAACATGCAAACTCCACACAGATAGTGTGGAGCTCAAGACTGGAATCGAATCTGGGTCCCTGACACTGCGAGGCAGCAGTGCTAACCATGAGCCACTGTGCCACCACAAAATTGAGATTAGGGTTTTATAACAAAGCTGAATTGCACAAGCTTTAACAGAAAAGCCACAGACTTATGGTATTTACTGAATGTAATTATGCTGCTACCGAAAAGCATTACAAACAAAAATGCAGCGCTTACCTAATTCCGGTGATTTTCTGATAGTAGATTTAGCTTCCACTGCCATATGTCTGCTTGTATAATAACACAACATAACTAATACTTGGTGATAAGAGCCAATGGTACGAATTTTATACTGCTTTGTTTCACATCAGGTATACATGCAGGACTAGTTATGATCGAATGAATCAATATAACTTGCCTTTGCATCATAAGGTAAAATAAAGAGCCAAATACATCTTTGGACTCTAAATTGTAACTGCTTTTTCTCTGTCAATGCTGACAAGCCTTGCTGAGTTTCTCCAGCACTTTCCGTTTTTATTTAGATTAAAGAGCAAACCACCCTTCATCACATCTTGACTTTATTAAAGAAGGGAAAAACACCGAGATGCGGTCCAGGTTTGCTCAAGGTGTTCGGATCTATGTATATCAAAAAATTGTCAGCAGCATGTCAAAAGGGGAAAATGTAATGTCAATCACCATGCAGTGCTAATTTGAAGTTAATGCTACTATTTTCAAATATGATTTTTCAAAAAATAAAAAAATTATCAACATATACAAGAATAATTTGGATGAGAATATAGGAAATATGGTTAGTAAGTTTGTGGATGACACCAAAATTGGTGATATAGTGGACCCTGAAGAAGGTTATCTAAGATTAGAAAGAGATCTTGATCAATTGGGTCAACGGGCTGTTGGATCAAACAAAAATCCCAATATCTGAAATACTGGACAAAACCCTGGACTCTTCAAAGCTTTTAAAAGGTAAATGGAAGCTGGAATGAGTTCTGTGGAGAATACACAAACACGACTCACAGGACTGAGATGGCTGTCTGCAACCATTGTTCGACCTGGAATTCCAACTTACACCTCCATTCTAAAAGAACAAACAACCAAACCTACAAGACTCTCACCCAAGACAGCAAGAACTGCAGATGCTGAAGTCAGAAACAACGCAGTGTGGAGCTGGAGGAATACAGCAGGCTGGCAGCTACATGGCTTGTTGTGTTCCTCCAGCTCCACAATGTGAAGACTCTAGTCTGAGGAAGCTTCTATACGTTGGGCTACCCAGCACAGACAAGTATGGGGCCTACAGAGGTACCAGACATCCAATCTGAATTGAAATTCATTCACCGAGATACTGGGCATTGAACTTGAATTGAAATCCATTCACACATATTCTTAACAATCAGAAAAACAACTGATTTCAGAAGAGAATATCAAGAACTTAAAGAAAACTACAGGTTAGAGGGAAGATAATAGGAGACACAGTCAATATAACTGCCAGACCCAATCTCACCTGAGGGGAGCCTTTTCAATAACAAGCTTCTGCACAAATAGCTTCCCCACTGGTTTCCACTCTCAACAAGCAGCTTCTGAAGCAAGACCCAACAGAAGCTGAATTGAGAGGCCAAATAGATAAGCTGAATCAGAGAGCTAAGCCAAGAGCATCATTGGAACAAAGGATATCCGAGAGGGGGATAACCAACCAAGCTATATCCAAACAAGAGCCATAATGTGGATATGCCTGTGTTGGACTGGAGTAGACAAAGTCAGAAGTCACAGAACACCAAGGTTCATTTAAAATTACAAGCTTTCGGAGTGCTGCTTCATTGTCAGGTGACAGCACTTCACTGAGCAAGAGCTTCCACACATGGCCCTGTTCTGAGCTAAGACGACCACTGGCAAGAACCTCAAGCTATGGGGCTCAATTCAAAACCGCATTCCTCATTGGTGAGTTTATACTGCTGAGACCCCAAAGTTCTGACATAGTTAGCAGGGAGGGGATGGCAGGTGGTGACAGTGTCATGGGACTCCAGACTAGGAATTCTAATTAAAGACTCTGTAATTAAAACTAAAATAGAAATTTCTGCAAAATCTCAGCAGCATCTGTGGAGAGGAATCAGAATTAATGTTTCAGGCCGGGTGACAATTCCTCAGAACTCCTGTAATTAAAACTATCGTTTGTAGGTTCCAGTCGTGTTTAATCTAGCTAATAGTGTATTTCATAGTATTACTGTCATCTGTATTGTTAATTGTGTCAATTTCCCTTTTATTGCATTTACTTATATTTTCTTGTATTACACTTTTGTAATTTAAGTAAACGCAGTGATTCTTTTGTCTCCTGAATTCTTCATTTCACACTCCTTCTATAAGATCAGTATCTAGATCCAGGAATCGGGGGGTGATTCAAACTACTTAAAAGTCATAAAGTAACTGATTGCAAACCAGAACCCTACAGGACTAAGGACTGAGTCAGAGAGTTTAATTTGGATAAAAGCAAAGTATTGCATTTGGGTAAAACAAACAGGGCAGGATATATATAATGAACGAGAGATAATGGGAATTACAGGTGCTGGAAAATCCGAGATAACAAAAGTGTAGAGCTGAATGAAAACAGAAGGCCAAGCAGCATCTTAGGACCACAAAAGCTGACGTTTCGGGCCTAGACCCTTCATTAGAAAAGGCCCTAGGTGGTGTTGTAGAACAGAGAGACACAGGGGTTCAGGTACATAATTTTTTGAAGTTTGCCTCATAGGTAAACAGGGTAGTTAAGAAGGCATTTAGCACGCTTGCCCTCATTGCTCAGACTTTTGAGTATTGGAGTTGGGCCGTCAAATTGAGGTTCTACAGAATGTTGGTGGGGCCTCTTTTGGAGTACAGTGTACAGTTCTGATTGTCCTGTTATAGGAAGGACATTATTAAATGGGAAAGGGTTCGGAAGAGAGTTACCGGGAAGTTGCTGGGAATGAAGGGTTTGAGATATAAAAATAGGCTGGACAGGCTGGGACTTTTTCCAATGGAGCATAGGAGGTTGAGGGGTAACCTTTTAGAAGTTTATAAAATCATGAGGGACATAAATAGCAAAGGCCTTTTCCCTAAGGTGAGGGAGTTCAAAACTAGCAAGCATATTTTTAAGGTGAGAGGAGAAAGATTTAAGAATAACACAAGGGGCAACCTTTTTACGCAGAAAGTGGTTAGTGTGTGGAATGAACTGACAGAGGAAGTTGTGGATACATGCAGAGTTATAACGTTTAAAAATTATTTGGATAAGTACATGAATAGGATGGGTTTGGAAGGATAGAGGCCAAATGCAGGCAGGTGGGACTAGTTTAGTTTGGGAACATGGTCATGTGGACTAGTTGGATCTGTTTCCATGCTGTATGGTTCTATGACTCTATGACCTCTGGAGCAGCTAAAACGTGAACCCAGGCTTCCCTTTTAATTGGATTTCACTGCTTTACTTCCACACAACTGAATTTAAAGTTAATTGGAATGGAGGAACCCCACCAGCGCTGCTTAAATGGCTGATGAAATACTTACAACAGTAAGCAAGGCTGCTAGATTATTTCTTCCAGGTACTAGTACAGTTGTTGTTATTTTTGGAGTTTTCCATACTTTTCTAAAGTTAGAATAAGCTCTAAGGAGTGGCCTAGCTGGTAATAAACTACTTCCTTTGATGATCTAAATGCTGAAACTGACAAATCAGCATTTGAGACATCTTCACAAATGACATTGAGAGACAAACTTTCCAACTGAGCTACAACTCTAGCCTCAAAGCTTGGTATTGCCAGTGCTGCCTATGGCTGTCCAATTGACCACAGTTATTAACTTTCGTGTATTTAGCTCCCTCCAGGCTGTTGTTGGAGATACAACAACATGCAGCAGTTTGCATAACACAACTGTATACAGCAGGTCACTGACTCTTTCTAGACATGGAGAGAGAGTTTCATCTCATTCCGTCTTGCCAAACAGCAGTACAATGAAAATAAAGGTTGCATGGATTGAAGATTTTCTTATTGAACAGCGTTTCATTAACTGTAAGTATCTTATGTGAACACAGCCAATTGCATAAATCTAAAGGAGTTGTACATCTGGTGTGAGACCTAGAATATCTTGTAGCTGATTGCAAATTTTTCTGGCACTATCATAATTTTCTTGCTCTGTACCTGTCCTTTGTACTTATATTTCACACACCACAGAAAACTAATGCATGGTCATTCATAACTGGATGATGACATTGGTCCAAAACCTACATATATGTTCATACAGACCAATAATGTTAGTGTGCCACAACAGGATTATTACAGAGTATTACTGGCATCCAAAGCAATGCTTTTACTTTCTAAACCTGAACAGTCCTACTGAAGTGGGAATAAAGATTTACATTTCTTTTCATATTTGTATTCATTCATAGAATTTGACTGTACCTGATAAGATGGTGGTGAGCTATTTTCTCAAACCACTGCAATCAATGTGGTGAACAAACTTCTGCAGTGTAGTTAGACAGGAAGTTCAAGGATTTTGAATCCAGTAAGGATGAAGGAATGGTAATATATTGGTGAATGATGAATTGATTAAAAACTGGATGTGAGTTTGCTCGCTGAGCTGGAAGGTTAGTTTTCAGACGTTTCGTCACCATTCTAGGCAACATCATCAGTGAGCCTCCGACGAAGCGCTAGTGTTGTGTCCCGCTTTCTATTTATCTGTTTAGATTTCCTTGGGTTGGTGATGTCATTTCCTGTATTGGTGATGCCATTTCCTGATCTTTTTCTCAGAGGATGGTATATTGGCTCCAAATCAATGTGTTTGTTGATGGAGTTCCGGTTGGAATGCCATGCTTCTAGGAATTCTCGTGCGTGTCTCTGTTTGGCTTGTCCTAGGATGGATGTGTTGTCCCAATCAAAGTGGTGTCCTTCCTCATCTGTACGTAAGGATACTAGTGGTAGTGGGTCATGTCGTTTTATGGCTAGTTGATGTTCATGTATCCTGGTGGCTAGCTTTCTGCCTGTTTGTCCAATGTAGTGTCTCCTTTGACGTAACAGCCCTGTTCACATCCATCAACATCAACCTGGCCAAAGAAACACTGACTATACTATTAGAAGAACCAAAGACACATACACCAGACACCACCAACCTCATCAGCAAGGACAACATCATCAAGCTAGTGGACCTATGCCTCACCACCCACTTCACTTTCAATAACAAAACCTACAGGCAAACCAACGGTACACCCATGGGATCTCCGATATCAGGGTTCTTAGCAGAGGCAGTAATGCAGAGACTCGAACAAACAGCTCTGCCAATCATCCAACCCAAACTTTGGGTCCGCTACGTGGATGACACCTTTGTCATCAAAACAAATTAGAGGAAACCTTCAAGACCATCAATAATACCCTTACTGGCATAACATTCACAAAAGAGGAGGAAAACAACAACAAACTGCCATTCCTAGATGTCACAGTAGAGCGAACAGTCAATGGGGAACTTCAAACCAGCATCTACAGGAAAACAACACATACGGACCAAATACTGAACTACAGGAGCAACCATCCCAACACCCACAAATGAAGCTGCATTAGAACATTACTCCAACGAGCCACCACACACTGCAGCACAGAGGAACTACGAACAGCAGAAGAAAATCACCTATACAGCGTATTCAAAAAGAACAGGTACCCAATGAACACAGTCTGCCGATTTCTCAGCAACAAACCCAAACAAACAGACAAAACGGGCCCAGAAACCATAACCACTCTCCCCTACATCAAAGACATTTCCGAAATGACTGCCAGACTACTCGGACCTCTTGGCATCAGGGTAGCCCACAAACCCACCAACACACTAAAACAGCAGCTAATGAACTCAAAAGATCCTATGCAGACAACAAGCAAAACAAACGTCATCTACAAAATACCTTGCAAGAACTATGACAAACACTACATTGGACAAACAGGCAGAAAGCTAGTCACAAGGATACATGAACATCAACTAGCCACGAAACGACATGACCCACTATCACTAGTATCCTTACATACAGATGAGGAAGGACACCACTTTGACTGGGACAACACATCCATCCTCGGACAAGCCAAACAGAGACACGCACGAGAATTCCTAGAAGCATGGCATTCCACCGGAACTCCATCAACAAACACATTGATTTGGAGCCAATCTACCATCCTCTGAGAAAAAGAACAGGAAATGGCATCACCAACACAGGAAATGACATCACCAACCCAAGGAAACCTAAACAGATAAATAGAAAGCGGGACATAACGCCAGCGCTTCATCGGAGTCTCACTGATGATGCTGCCTAGAATGGTGACGAAACGTCTAAAAACTAACCTTCCAGCTCAGCGAGCAAACTCACATCCAGAAACTCAACCTAAGCTACAAATCTTCTCAAAACTAATTAAAAACTTCTGGGACAAAAAGCTTGTCTAATGGCAACCATGCAACCACTTGCAATTTCTCAAAATCCCGTCAATAATGTGCTGCATTTGGAAAGGCATATCAGTACAGGACTTATACACTTCAATGGGGAGTGTTGTTGAACAAAGAGGCCTTGGAATGCAGGTTCATATTTCCCTGAAAGCGGAGTCACAGGTAGACAGGATAGTGAAGATGACATTTGGTATGCTTGCCCTTATTGGTCTATGTATTGAGTATAGGAGTTGGGAAGTCACGTTGCAGCTGTACAACACATGCCCTGGCAGCACATTCCAGGCACCTACTCCTCTTGCCTTCCACATCTCCTTTAACATTCCCCCTCTCACTTTAAACCTATGCCTCCTACTATTTGACATTTTCACCTTGATAAAAAAAAGACTCCAACTATCCATGCCTCTCATAATTTTTATATATTTCTATCAGGTTTCCCTTCAACATCTGACACTAATGAAAACAATCTAAGTTTGTTCAACCTCTTCTTAAAGCTAATACACTTCAATCCATGCAATAACCTGGCAAATCTCTTTTGCATCCTCCATGTATTTCATACAGTATGGTGACCAGAACTGTACACAATACGCCAAATGTGGCCTAACTAAAGTTTAATCAGTTGCAACATGACTTACCGGCTTATACTCAATGCCCCAACTGATGAAGGCAAATATGCCATCTTATCCACTTGTGTTGCCACGTTCAGGGAGCTATAGACTTGCACCTCAAGATCCCTCTGTATATCAATGTTCCTGAGGGTCCTGTCTTTTATTGTATACTTTTCTCTCACATTTGACCTCCCAAAATGCACCTCACACATATCTGGATTAAACTCCATCTGTTATTTCTCCGCCCAACTTTCCAACTGATCTATACCCTGATATATCCTTTGACAAGCTTCCTCACAACTCATAACTCTCCCAATTTTTACGGCATCTGCAAACTTGCTAATCAGAACACCTACATTTTCATCCAAATCATTTATATATATTACAAACAACTGAGATTCTAAAACTGATACTTGTAAAACACCACTAGTCACAAATCCTCAGGCTGAAAAGTGTTCCTCCACAATTATTCTGTCTTCTACAACCAAGCCAATTTTGTATTTAATTTTACATTCAATTTACCAATTCACTGTGAGTCCTATGACTTAATCTTCTGGATCAACCATCATGATGAATGATATTCATTGCTTTACTCTCTTCAGTCATCTTTGTCATTTTTTCAAGTAATTTTGGGAAACTAACATCAACATATCTTCTAGTTTATTGATCACATTCTTTAAGCCCCTAGGATGAAGTCTACCTGGACCCAAAGACCAGCCAGTTTGCTTCGCATCACTTCCCTCATTCCTCTCTCTTCCACCTCTTGATTTTCTGCTATGACTAGCCTTTTTTTTGTATTCTCTACAGTAAACACTAAAGCAAAATATTTATTCATTTCATCTATTTCCTTGCTATGTACTAGTGTGTTCCCATTCTCATTCACTTTACTAACTCTTTTCCTTTCTCAATACTTAGAGAAACTCCTGCTATGTTTTTACATTCCTAGTTATCTTTTTTCTTACTCTAATTTCTTCCTGCTGATTAGCCTTTTAGTCATTGTCTGCTGTTCTTTATATTCTGATCAATCATTTATCCTGTTTAGTGTCTTTGCCCAGTTATATGCTTTTTCTTTAAGCTGATGCTTTCTTGAAGTTGATGCTTTCTTTAACTTCTGCGGTGGATTCTGGGTTCTTGCTTTAATTTTTTTCTTTGTGATGGGAATTGTGCTTATTCGGAGTATGTCTGACACTGTATCTCTAATGATCTATCTCCTATCCTAGTATGCTAGTTCACTTCACTTAGTTTAGCTTTCATGCCCAAATAGTTGCCTTCATTTAGGTTCAAAATACTAGTCTTAGACTCAATCTTCTCCTTTGCAAACAGAATGCAAAATTCAATCATATCATGTTTACTGCCTTTACTCTGAGGTCATTCATTAATCCTGTTAATCCTCATAATTCCATAATGGTCGATGTTTAATATGGTGGATAGAGGGCTAATCAAGCAGGTTACTTTGTTTTGGTAGGTGTCAAGTTTGAACTCAAAGCAGATAACCCCAGAGTATTCCATCAAATTGATAACTTATGCCTCATAGGTGGTGGAAAGGCTTTTGGGAGTCAGGGAATAAATGACTTGCCACCGAATATTATGATCTGTTATTGAAGCCACAGAATTTATTTGGTGGGTCCAATAAAGGTGATAATCAATGGAAACACTCCTCTACCAACCCTAGACTGGAGATGCTAGGATGTTTGATTATAGTAGCGTAATTGAATAAAAAGAGGGGTTATTACACTATTATTGGACATTTCCTCATACCAGTGTCGTACAAATGTTATTTGCACTTAACAGGCCAGGTGATGGCCAGGTTTTGTGACATCTGGGCACAGACTTCTTCATTAGCTGAAAAATTATGAATGGAACATTGTACAATATAATCATCAGCAAACATCCCCACCTCTGTTGTTATGATAGAAGGTAGGTAATTGAAGTATCTGGAGATAGTTTGGTTTGGAAAGTGCCCTGAGAAACTGTACAGTGGTGTCCTGGGTCAGAAATTATTGGCCTCCAACAATCACAACCACCTGCTTTGTGACAGAGACAGTAGGAACTGCCGATGCTGGAGAATCTGATATAACATAGTGTGAAGCTGGACGAACACAGCAGGCCAAACAATATCAGAGGAGCAGTTTCGGGTCAAGACCCTTCTTCAGAAATGGGGCAGGGGAAGGAGATTCTGAAATAAACAGGGAGAGAGGGGGAGGCGGATAGAAGATGGATAAAGGAGAAGATCAGGTGAGAGGGGACAGATAGGTCAAAGAGGTGTGGTTAGAGTCAGTAAAGGGGAGTATAGGCGGGGAGTTAGGAAAGGGATAGGTTGGTCCAGGGAGGACGGACAGGTCAAGGAGGCGGGATGAGGTTAGTGGGTAGAAGATGGGGGTGGAACTTGGGGTGGGATGAATGTTTAAGGAGGCAGGGACTAGCTGGGCTGGTTTTGGGATGCGGTCAGGGGAGGGGAACTTGTGGACTTCACAAGCTTCAAAATCAGGTTCTACAGCCTTTTCAATGACCATCACGTTCTACTGTTTCTTACATCACTTGGAGTAGAACTGTTTGACAAGAGACTAGTGCTTTTAACGGTAAAAGCCTCTGGAGGTGAGTGAAATGGATAATCTGCCTGACACTTTGGGCTGTTGAAGATGGGGAAGTTCTTGGCAGCTCTTCACCTCTTTGTAATTATTTAACTGTGTGCCACCATTCATAAGTATAAATGGAAAGATTGCAGAGCTTTGATTTAATACCTTAGTTGCAGGATCACTTGTTCTGCTTAAGGCATGCTGCTTCCGTGCCCCTCATACACAGGGTCCTGTGTTGAAGCTTTATTAGTTTGGCATCTGGCTTTTAGGTTCAACTGGTTTTGCTCTTTTACACTCTACATTGTACCAAGGTTGTTCACTTGATTTCATGGTAACAATAGAGTGAGTGATATATCTGGGACAAGATTAAACAAGTGCTGAGATGGAGATGAGAAAGTAGATGCTTAAGCCTCCTTGCAATTTGTAAATCAGAAGAGATTAAGACATGAGAGTGAAGAATTATGATTGCAAAATGCCTCCTTGTCCTACATACATGAGTTGGAAGTAGGAATGAGTCACAAAATATCTCTTTCTCTCTGTCTTAAACCAGTGACCACTGCTTCTACATTCTTGCAAAACAGGAAAGATCCTTTTCACATCTATCATGTCAAGACCTCTCAGGATATTAATCAAGTTGCATTTGAGATGGAAGTGTGTCTTTAAAAGGGATCTACTGTTGCAGAGAGGTGTTTCCAGTGGTGCCAAAATGTCTGCTTCATAAGTCATGGTTAAACAGCTTTGAGCTCCCTGAGCGTATTTTTAAAAATTAGACAGAAGAATCATGTGTGTGTGGAGTCAAGCTCACACAGACACAGTGTTTTAGTTTTGCTTTCAGATGAAGTTGAAGCTTGCTGTTAAAAGCTGCTAGATACAGTTCTCGCTACTACAGCTAAAAGTTTGAGTTCTTTCTCTGCAACTAGATTGTTTGTTTCAGTGTTCATTTCTCCTGGGCTTGAGATAGCACATGATAAAATCTGTTTTACTGAATTTGCCTTTGACAAGTCTGTATTTATGGGATGCTGCTACATTGGAATAGTTGATGAGTAGTCGTTAAGTAATGTATTATTTTCTTAGGTATCTCAACAGAGTTAAAGTTATGTCAATTCTTCCTTTTTTGTTTATATTTTAACTGTGGTAGAAGAATAAAGTCTGTTTTGTTTAAAGCTTAGTAATTTGACCAATCGAATCACATCTGGAACACAGTACTTTATGCTTGTCTTTAAATAAGAAAAAAGTTTGTGTCTATGCTATCTCCTCGATATATTTTGAGGGCGTTTGGCTTGATCCATAACACATTTCATTCTTCTAAGCTGCAACACATACACACCTATCGTATACAACATTTTCTCATGACAACTCACTCATTTCAAATATTAGTCTAGTAAACTGTCTCCAGGTTGCTTCAAGAACATTTACATCCTTTCTTATATAAGGAGACCAGTATAGTACACAGAAATCCAGGACTAATCTTAGTAAAGCCCTGTGTAACAGTAGCATAACCTCCATTTTTTAAATTCAATTCTTCTCACAATAACTTATAACATTTATTGATTTTCATAAATTATTTGCCATACCTGCATACAAAGATTCATGAAACTCATGCACTAGGACACTCAGATTTCTATACATCTCAGATTTCTCATTGTTTAGTTCATATGCTTCCTTTTCATTCTCGAGTCAAAATGAACAATTTCACATTCTCCATATTACATGCAACTTGCCCCGTCTGTTCCTACTCATTTAATTTACCTAGGCCCCTTCATAGCCTCCTCATGTTCATTTCACAACTTACTTTCCTAATGATCTTCGTGACATTAGCAAACTTAGCTACAATACCATTGGCTTCTTCATCCAAATCATTTTTATAAATGGTAACAAGTTGAGAGGTCCCAGCACTGAACTGCGTTACACACCAGAAAATGATCCATTCTTTTCTGTTGTCTGTTTCGTGTTAACTAGCCAATCTCTATCCATGATAATATGTTACCCACACGACGAGCTTTTATTTTTCATAATAATCTTTATTGAGGTACCTTATCGAAAGTCTTCTGAAAATCTGAGTACAGTCCACCACTTATTCCCTTTTAACTGTAACACATTACTTTTTCAAAGAACTCCAATCAGTGTTTACATATAACTTTGCTTTTAAAAACAATGTTGATTCCACGTGATTAACTTGAACGTTTCTAAGTGCCCTGCTATAAAGTAAACATAGTCACTCCACCACCTTTTCCTGACTGTCAAGCCTACCAGTTCTGCCAATGGCTATGGCCTCAGTGTTACCCCTCCAGAGGGTTAAAGCATGCAGTGTTCTTTACCCTACTCCAGTTATTTACTGGTGAATGTCCTTTCACTTTATGACAGAAGTATGTTATTGAATATCCTGTAATAGTGTAGCTAATATGGTTGAACAGCTGCTCCCAGTGAGCTGTGGTCGTTAAACTTGCAATACGGGTAGGTAATGTTTGCAAGGTAATAATTTTAATATAATTGAAGTTGAGGGGTGACCTGATAGAAGTATATAAAATTATGAGAGGTGTGGATAAGGTGGATAGTCAGAGTCTCTTTTTCCTCGAGGTGAAAATGTTAAATACTAGGGTACATAGGTTTAAGGTGAGAGGAGGGTTATTTGTAAGTTTTGTACATGGCTACCCCACCCGAAGGCCACTTAAATGACACTATACCAGTCATCACTTGGCTTGTACAGACAGATGGATAGTCAACAGGTCTGGCAGAGTCTGTAGAAAGGAAAGCAGAATTAATCTTTCCAGTGAGTCTGTTCTAACTGGTCTCAAAATGTTAATTTTGCTTTTCTCTGTACAGATGCTGCCAGACCTGAGTTTCATTAGCATTTCCAGTTTTTGTTTCAGGTTTCCAGCATGCACAGTTCTTTGTTTCACATTTGATAGAGTTAGTGCATCTTACAAGTCAATGAGGAAATTCCTTGAAATAGTGGGGAACTAGCACATGTTTTGTGCACAACATCCCTATGAGAGAAGTGAAGAATTTTAGGAAAGGAGTGAAAGAAAAATGACTTCTTGGATATTGCTATCATTTTGCAATGATTCATAAATCACACCTTTCTTATTATTTCTTCTCCTAGGGCCACAAATGCTTTCTCAATGTTCATGTCTTCTTTTGCACTGGTCTCAAAGAATTGCATTCCATGTTCCTGAGCGAGCTTAAAATACAAATCACCATATTTCAGAATATACTCAGACTTTATCTTACTCACAATAGATTTTATGCTTCTAAATTATCCAATAAGTAAACTGTTTGGTGCTCAAAGACTATCCTCATGAAGTTTACAAGCACATTTTAAATCTCTAAATTGTAAATAAATAATAACTAAATATTAAAACATACCCTTTTTCCATCTTCCCATGAAACCTGACGTGTTGCTAGCATGTCACATTTATTACCAATCAATATTCGTCCAGCATCATTTCCTGCATGCTGAAGGGAATTATATTCATTAGATCCATGTTTATACATTTACTAAATGTATGAATTTGTTGTGTGTCTGAACAATGTGCACCATTATTTCAAATTCAGCCATTACTTTATTGTTACTGCTTTAATAGAGTAACTGTAAAATTTATCATTTCAAGATAGAAATATTGTTTCGTTTCAATACTGGATTAATTATACAGATTTAGGTTGTTATAAACTAAATGACATTAAATGATGATTCAGAGATAGTAGGAACTGCTGATGCTGGAGAATCTGATTTTCTGAAGAAGGGTCCAGACCCTTCCTGCTTTCCTGCTCCTCTAATGCTACTTACCCTGCTGTATTCATCCAGCTCTACACCTTGTTATCTGACATTGAATGACAACGTGAATATTATTGCCTGTTAGAATGAAAGGTGAGAGTTATATACTTGAGATTTTCTGAATCGTATTCCTTCTAAGTGTATGATCCTATCAGGATCACTGGATTGTGAAATTCAAGTATCTGTATACATGAAAGAACCTCCTTTTAGCTGGTGCAGTGGCACACATTACTGAGGCACTTAGTATACTGTGTTATGAAATACAGCAGGTTATTACGTGAATCTATGTGGTGAATTTTTATTTACACATACATTTTGTTTTTCAAAAAGCACACAATTTATAGACGGAGGTAGTAAGAACTGCAGATGCTGGAGAATCCGAGATAATAAGATGAAGAGCTGGATGAACACAGCAGGCCAAGCAGCATCACAGAAGCCAAGCAGCATCACAGAAGCAGGAGAGCTGATGTTTTGGGACAGTCAGTCAATATGGCGTTTTATAAATTCCTATTTTAGAAATAAAACCAGTCTGACCACAATCTAAAACACATGCAGATTCTAAACAAGGTCTCACAACTAACATGCATTGTCTGACCTTGAATGTCACCTCTTCTTTACACTGATAAAACCTTTAGTTCTCTCAGGGTCGTAACTTGAAAGGAATTCGGGGATTTACATATGCATATTAATCAATTATAACCTTCTATCTGATTAAAGATTTAGCAGCATCTTAGCTTTGTTTAGTACATCCTCATCAATGGTGTGAACCTTTGATCTTTTACTTATAAAGTCTGCGTCTGATACTATCTCTCTGATTGACACCTGAAGAAGGACTGAGGCTCTGAAAGCTTGTGTTTTCAAATAAACCTGTTGGACTACAACCTGATATCGTGTGATTTCTGACCTTGGTCATCCCAGTCCAACACTGGCACCTCCACATTATGGTGGATAAGTTGTTGTACATAGATGCAAAATATATTCACCCTTAGGATTGAAGCTGTTCTGAATACCTTTGAGCAGGTGTCTCAAAAATAACAAATGGCACCTCATGAGAAATCTGCGCTCCAGCATAGCTAGATGCAATATATCTGGAAAAAGGTAGGAACAAACAGAACAAACTAAAAGTAACAGAAAAAGTGGCAGTGACAAGCTAACAAAAAGCTCACCTCATCAGTGTCTTTAATCCAATAGGCAATATTACTGAATGTTTTAAAATTTGTAATATCATAGACAAGCATGAGGCCACTAGATCCTCGAAAATAATGAGTTGTCAGAGCATGGAATCGTTCTTGGCCAGCTGTGTCCCTGTCAACAGAAAATGTAGTAATTACATTATTCATTCCTTAAACAACTTCAGAAAAGAACGAGAAGATAGCTGACTCTGATTTTAATTGTCACCACCTCAGGAGCAGTTAGAACGGATTTGAGGATTTCTTTTAATTTTAAATTGGAGGCAGTACAGAAGTCTGCCCACATTGGTACCCCGTCTGTTCTAACTGTAGCAGCTGGATATAATCTGTTATCATAACTTGAAGCCTGAGTATAAGCAGCAGTGCTTTTTTGTACAGCTAATACTAGTGAGTAATAGTGTACCACAGTGCCACAAGCATGGTCTGCCATTCACTAAGATCACGGGTATTTTGCCTTGTGTATAGGGTAGAGGGTAGAGGAGGTTCAATAGGTTACTATTTTCCCTTGTGATGAACTTTGCTTGTGGATTAGGAGGACCAGGAATACATAAATCACTAGAGTTATAAGAATAGTGATTATTGGTTTGCTATAGGATTGCAAAAAATTACAGAAATAAGATGAGGAAGTGTTAAACAGATTTAAAGATAAGAATGATAAATGTAACGTGTTGTTTCAAATGGAGCTAATGTAGATTAGTGTGGCCAACAGTGATGACTGAAGAATAGTCTTGCATGATAAAAACAGAAAATGCTAAAGAAACACAAGTCTGGCAGCACCTATGGATACAGAAGCAGAGCTAATGTTCTGAGTCCAATCTGACTATTTTTTTTAAGAATGTAGTTTTGCGTAAGTTTTACTTCATTGAGGATTTGAATATTGTGGCCAAACACTTTACTATCTCTCACAGACTGAGTCCGATCAACAGCCTCGCTGCGACCACAGACCAGTGACTTATTCACTTTGCATTATGCTAATCTTTCTCAGAACTAATTCCTTTTCCAGTTATCCACAAGCCTTGTTCTACAACTTACATTCTCACTTAAATTATCAATTGCAGAAAAAGACAGTGAAATATTTATTGCATATTTCCGCCATATCTTCATCCACCAAAATTAAACTCCTGCTTTGATTCCTAAACAGACTTACGCATTTTTTAAAAAAAAACTATTCTTTTACTCTTTTATATTCTTATAACTTATTTCACTGTATTACAAGGTTCAAGTAGCAGTGAAGGTGGAAACAGGAACCTTATGCTTGCACATCATTCTTATTCAAATAATCATCCAACTCCCTCTTGAATGTCTCAGTTGAACCTCCACCCACACTTCCAGACATAGTATTCCAAGCTTTAACTATTTACCATGTAAAAAAAGATTTTTCTCACTTCACATTTGCTTCTTCTGCAAATCATTTTAAATCTTCTAAAGGTTCATGATCTTATAATGTAGCACTCAATACTGAGGTTACCAGGAAGATTCTGCGTTCTCACCCTTATCCCTCACCTGAGGCACAGTGATCCTCACATTAAGTTCACGATCAGTAATATCTTTCTCTAAAGAGACAACTGCCCAATGGTCCTCTGAATTACAGCAACTTTATACACAATACTGCAGTGAATGTCTGAGAAGTGTCTTGTACAAGTTCAACATCACCTCTTCACTCTTGCCCTGTCTATCTCTCTTAGTACTGTATGCTTCATTAATTGCTCTCTACACCTGTCCTGCCATCTTCAGTGATCTGTTCACCTGTGCACCCATGTCCCTCTAACCTCTTGCCCTCCTTTAGAATTGTAACCCTTTTTTTTATATTGTTTTTCAAAAGAGATGAGGAGACTGGGACTGTATCCTCTTGAAATTTGAAGAATGAGAGGTAGTTTACCAAATTGTTAAAGGCATACACATACATTGCTAGAGAAAGGATGTTTCTCCTGGCCGTGGAGTCTAGAATCCAAAACAGTCTCAGAATAAAAGACAAGCTACTCAGTATTACAATAAAAAGGAATTTATACACCCATAAGGACGAAACACTTAGTGGAATTTTTCAAAGAGAGGGCTGAGAAAGCTCTGTCTTTATATAAGTTCAAGTCAGAGATGATAGATTTTTAGTTACTAACCACATCAAGGGATATTGTGTAATGCGGGACTACGGCACTGAGGTAGATGATCAGTTATGATATAGAATGGCAGAGAGGGCTTAAGTATTTGAATTGCCGACTTCTGCTGCTGTGCTCTTATTCCCTATGATCCTTTCCACATGCAGCTTGTCAAGAACCCTCAGGATCTATGTTTTGATCAAGATATCTCTTACTCCTCTAACCTCCAGTCGAAACAAACCAAGCCTGTGCAACGTTTCCTCAGAAAACAACCTTTCCAGGTATTTGTCTAGTAAACCTTTTCTGAATGTTTCCAATACATTTACATCTTTCATCAAATAAGGAAACCAATAGTATACACAATGCTCCTAGTATGATCTCACCAATGCCCCTGCATAACAGAAGGATAACCTCCCTTTGTAATGATTTTGTCATAGAATAATAGAGCTCCAACCACGGGCAGGCAGGCTATTCAGCCTACCAAATCTATACCATCCCTTTGAAGAGCATATCACCTAGACTCACTCCCCCACTTACACCCCTCACTTCTCATGGATAATCCACCTAACCTGTACATCCCTGGACACTATGTACAATTCTGGCATGGGATTTTAGCAATCTACCTAATCTGTACATCTTTGGAGAAAACCGACGTAGACATGGGAGAATGTGCAAACTCCACATGGATAGTCCACACAGGGTGGAATCAAAACCAGGTCCCTGGCGCAGTGTGTCAACCTATATAATTTCTCTTACAATAAACATTCTATTATATTTTCTCATTTGTTGCACCTGCATACCAACCTTTTGGGACACAGGCACAAGGGTCCTCTGCATCTCTGCAGAGCTGGCCAAACTCTCACTATTTATATAAAATGTTTTGTTTTATTTGTCCTGCTAAAATGGATAATTTCCAATTTTCCCTCATTATTTTCTTCTTGTCCGATCTTTTCCCATTCACTTAACCGATCCAAGATAATAAAATGTGAGGCTGGATGAACACAGAGCTCTGATGAAGGGTCTAGGCCCGAAACGTCAGCTTTTGTGCTCCTGAGATGCTGCTGGGCCTGCTGTGTTCATCCAGCCTCACATTTTATTATCCTGGATTCTCCAGCATCTGCATTTCCCATTATCACTTAACCGATCCATATTCCTTTGTAGCTTCTTTATGTTGTCTGCACAACTTACTTTTCTACCTGACTTTAGGTCATCAACAAATTTAGCAATCATACCTTCAGTTCCTTCAACCAAGTCAATTTAAGTAAATTATAAAAATTGAGGTTCCAGCAATGATTGCTGTTGTACACAGCTTGTTATATGTTGCCCACCAGAGCACAAACCTTTTGTGCCTACTCTCTATTTTTTATTAGCTAGCTAAGGCTATACAGAGGGTGAGAGGCCTCATGGAGAAATAAAAGGGGAGGCATCATGGAGAGGGAGACAGAAAGACAGACAGACAAAAAAAATTCTTTAACCAAATGTGAGCTATAGGCATAATTCCATGTAAATATCATGCTTTCCAATTTAAAGCTTAATTTCTCTTCATGTTTGTAAAGATCAGAATCCAGAGAAATAAGGAATCCCTGCTTCAAAATCTTCAGCTTGTTCATGTTCTTCAATTACTCATTCATTTATGGCATGCACTCAAAGGATGCCTAGATAGCCCTTAACATCTTGGATCCCAACACTACAGGTATTTTCACCCCCATTTTCCACTTTTGCCTTTTCACTCCATCCAGACTTTCCAATCCCTCTCCACTTTAGCTAGGCATTCTTTCAGCTCTCTGTCTTTCCCTGATTTGTAGGAAGGATCCAGGAGGACAATGCAGTCGAACACCTTCAGCAGCACCAGGTCCACGGAGACCAGATTCTCTCCTTCAACTTGCTTGTAATCGTAAGACTTTTGTATAGATGTGACAGGCTACAGTCCCCAAAAACTGTTGTCAGTACCTGAAAGATCCACTGCAGACCTCTTTGAACATCTGTACCTCTTCTTTGTCTTTCCTACACAAATATTTAATTATGAATGCCACCTCTCGCTTGCACTCAGATATGCATGCCATAACTAGTTGTGCATCTCATTACAATTTTCAATCATTGGCAATAAAACATCCAACAAGGAGTATTAAATCGTTTCTCTATAGCATCAAGGGAACACACACGGGGAACTGTTGCCTGGATTTGCCATGAATGTCTATCCTATCCGTTTTCAATTTCGTTAACATCTGCTCCATCTTGAACAGTCACCTTTCAATCTCATCCATTACGACTTTATGCCCACACTGTGGAGTCCTTCTAACTATGCTCAACAAGACTTTGAAAAGATGATATTTTGATGGATTTTACCAACAAATGAGAATGCCATTTGGGTTTTGCAAGGTTCTTGCCATCTTCATACATGTGACAGATACATTTTTTGGCAACCTTAATTTCCAGTCTTTCTTACTGTGCCTGCGTGGCATACTTGTCTTTTGCTTAACAATTGAGGAGATCATTAAAAGACAACACATATCTTTGCCCAATTGTCAAAGTTAAATTTCATAGTGAAACCAGAGAAATGCCAACTGTTCCAGACAAAGTACAGTACCATGGGTATTTTACCTCCAATGAAGGTGTTACTTGAGATTATGAGTAAATCTGAGTGGTGAAACAGTGGTCACAACCTAAGTTGGAGAGGTAACTGTGTGTTTTTGGTCTAGCTAGTTACTATAAAAGGTTTTTAAAAAGCTACATTCAGTTGTCTGCTCTACACCATGACATGCTAAGTAAATCAGACAACATTTGAAGCTGGTATGAAAGAATGTACAAAACATGATACTTCACAGAGCATTTTAGGGAGTTGGACCCCGGCATGTAAAGATTCTTTTTGCAACCTAAACCATAAGTTTGTCTCATCATCCATCTTAGGCTTCCCAGATTTCCCTTTTCCTACCATACCACATGTCACAGTTTCAAGGGCAGAAACGAATAGTAATTGTTTATAACATTTAGGGTCTCAAATCAATGAGAAGAATAAGGAAAATTACCCCAATATGAAACTCAAACTGCTGACTTTGAGGTAAACTACTTCACAGATATTCAGAGCCATTTTACAGACAACAGATCACAAGGGCTACTTTTAAACACCTACAAAGCTTGGAGCAATATGTACCCAATGCAGCCGAAGTCATTGAGTTTCGATTCCAGATCCAGTAAACCTAAGGCATAAATAATACAAAAATCGATACTGACCATGGGTGGGAATGCATTCCAGCATAGGATCCCTGATTGCCAAGAGTTCTCTAAAGATTCTTACAACGGAGTTTAATATCTTTGGCTGGAGTAGTAATGGGAATTCTCATACTCAAGGATACCTTCACCGTGCATGCAGATGGCCATTCCCACTCCTGACCAAAAGGCTCCCAATATATCCAGAATGTTAGTACATGATTGGTATTTCAGATTCAGCCATTGGGGCACAACTTCAAGACCAAGATCCTATTGGAATTTTAGCAGTCCTATGGCATTGTAAAAGCTGCACTAAGCCCCATCATCCGGCGGGTGTGAACAACAGTCAGTGTGAATGATTCATCTGTACTCTGCAGAACCATCTGCGCACCTTGCCTCCTGACTATAAACAAAGGAAGCCTGAGTACCTTCTGGAGCAGGCTCATGTTTATAATAGCAGGCCACACTCATCCGCAGGCTATTTTTTACAGTAATTGAGGCAAAAATGTCAATATCCTTCACAGTACTATCCCCCACCCTTACATTTCTTTCTGCTCCCTCCTGCTACTTGAATGGTTCCCTATGCTACGGCACCATGATCAGTTATCTCATATATCATGCAACCTTTATTCTTAGCTAAACAATCTGAAAGTACTTCAAACATGTTGGACAATTGCAAATAGTCAGACTCCATTACCTCCTGAGTCCTCACACGTGCTTTAGTCACAGTCACATATACTTGACCCTGACCAGTGACCAAGTAAGAAGACATCTTCCTAAGGAACGTGACCACTTTCTAGAATAGTACCCATGTAACCTTCCCCCCTCCCTGCTGCATTACAAAGTCTGCAGCACAACCTCCATCTTATAAATCCAGAGCCAAATTTTGTTAAAATGCAGATAATTAATGCATATGTATTTGCGCTAGATCACACTGATGCAAATATTAAGAAGCTCGACAGGCTCACCATACTTTAATGTTTTAGCTGGTGGTCCTTTAGAAGTCGAAAGCTTCTGCCCTCCCTAGGAGGAAGTCCTGTCTTATGGTGTTACTAGCCAATCACAGATCAGCAGTTCTGCTGTACTGGCAGCCCTGCTGGGAGGTATGACTATTGCTGGTACAGCACTTAGAACATTGTGGAAGCATTCAGTGACAGATCCAGACATCCAGATGAGGTCATGGTCTCACCAAGCCAGTAAAGCTCCGAAGAAGGTGAGGAAAAATATGACAGACAGGACTGGGGCAAGTGGAGGGAAAACAATGAAAAGGAGCTTCTAATTGGAACCTGGGGCTAAGAAAGAGGGAACCATACTTTCACTAGCCAGTAGAGTCAAACTTGCTGGACTGCATGTTGGATGCAGGCCTCTTCCACGACTCCTTAAATCATGAGACAGCAAAAACAGACCTTCAAGTGGGCATCACTTATAAAACTGAGGTGGGCAGTAAACTGACTGGTGACATGTGGATAACTCTATAAGTCAAGACTACTCTCAGGACATGCAGAAGTCTTGTCTCACCTAACTGCCCCTAAAGTAAGCCTGCCAAGTGGAGGTGTGCTTGTTCCTTAACGCATACATCAGTGTGATCAAGGACAAACAAGTCTGAGGCAAATACCTGTTGCCTTCCCGCTCCAAGGTGGCCCTTAAAATTCAGCCCATTGAATTTACAATATATTCAAAATGACTGTACCATATTTGTAGCTTAACTGTGTTGCTCTCATTTATCTTGATAGTTTTTACTCTGAAATCGATCCCTAAAAGAAAAATAAATCAAACTAAGATAAATTGATTCAACATGGCATCATATATATCATTCACAAGGCCAGGTTCAACTCAGTCCACCTAACATTAATTGGGAGGTAACAGACTAAAATTGGAATACCCTGTTCATATAGAGGCACTGGCAGCCAGTATCTTGCATGAGGTTGTTAAACAAGTGGTCAAAGTGCCAGCCTGCTTTAGATGAGCAGCTACTTTTAATATAAGAGTAGGTAGGGTTAAAGCTTTTGTGGTGCAGTGGTAATGTCCTTATCTCTGAGCCAGGTGGCCCAGGTCATGCACAGAGGTGCTCTTCCGCACGCCTGTTTCAAATGTGTATTACAAAATCTCTAAACAGAAATTAGAAAATATCAAAGTTTGCAGTCCAGTTCAGCTTTTACAGCAGCAGATCGCGGTGGTTCTCGGACTCCCAGCCCAACTGTTTATTTTGTGGAGACCAGGGATCATAAATATATTGCATGTGCACAATTGCTACTCCTTTCTAGTTATTTGAAAAATCTTTTGTTGTGCTTTTAGTTGCATTTCAGCCCCATGCTCCTGATCTTTGTGCAAGGATATATGAGAGTTCGAGGACTACCTCATGGGATTGCTCCTGGATGTTGCCAAATTGGCTCTTAACAGGTCCAGGCAGTGCACTGTGGAAGGGTGTCATAGCTGCTGACTGTCTGCCCTTCTTTTGTGGCTGCAGTCGTGCCTGGGTGTTCTTGAAAGAAGGAGCACATGGTATCCACCAATACTCTTGACATGTTTAGAGAGGTGGGCACTCCAGTTTGATATAGTCCCCTTTCCTCTGCCTAACTTTGATGGTTTGCATTGCCCTTAACAGGGTTTGCATGAAAATTAATGAATTGGAAAATATGGGTGATATACTAGTGGCGATTAATAGATGGAGAAAAAGAAACAAGTGTGGTTTGGTGATAGGGAAAAATGTTTTGCGTGTAAGAGCGTTTCTGGTATGTATACATATTGAAAAGATGGATTAGGGCTCTTGTGGCACAATGGTATTGCCTCTACCCGAGCCAGAAGTTCTGGGTTCAAGTCCCACCTGCAGACGTGTGTAATGACATCTCTGAACAGGTTGATTAAGAAAAAAAAAAGTTGTTATCCTATTTATTCATAGGACCCCAAATGTAATTTTAAGATACAAATCAGCCAAGCGCACAGCTCACACATTCTAGCCTTTTATAGAAGACTTTGATTGATTTTACACGTGGCTCTTGGAAGGACTCCTGATCACTTTAGTAAGTATTTCACTATTTTTAGTGAGACCTGGTACCCATGTCAGCCATCCAAAGATCCCATCCAGGATCATCCTTTATAAGTATTTTCAACTCTAGCTCTAACAGTCCGTGACAAGATATGCTTATATTTGGCCTTCAAATGTAGGAGGACAAAGCAATGGGTCTATATTAGATTGAAGGAGTGTTTCATTATCAGAAGAGCTGTTGACCAGATGGGATATTAAACTATGGTTTTATCTGCTCTTTCAAGTGGGCTTAAAAGACCCCATTGAAGAACATCAAATGAGGTTTTTCTCATGTCCTGACCATATTAATCCTTCAATTAACCTAAGTTTAAAAAATCTGTTTCTTGTCACATCAATGTGTGTGTAAGGTTTCTGTTTATTAATTGTTTATCACATTACCACAGTGACTATATTATGAAATACTTAATTGGCTATAAATGGTTGGAACATACGGAAGTTGTGAAACATGCTTTCAAAATGCAAGCTTTTCTTTCTTTTACTTGTACCAGTTCAGGCAGATTTTCTTCCACTGACAGTTTATTTATTGCCAGATCAAAGATGAACTGATGATGGAGGAAAAGTGAGCAGAGTCATCACTTGTGTAATTACTCACCAGATAAGGAGATACTTTAAAAGTATGATCAAAAGTATGACCAAAAGTATGACCACAAGGAGTGGCTGAGGGCAAGTCACTAGACTCACTTACTTTATCTCCCATCATGTTTGTCAGTGGTTTAGCCACAGGGTGATGTTACAAACAGGGTTCTTGGGTTTTTTAGGAATGTACTATAATTCAATAAGTCATTTCGCATTCTAAGTACAGTCTTCCTAAAATATGCCTTATCTTTAATTTCTTCTGTCCAGTTTGTACTTTGTTTTACACATGCTTGGGCTTGTATTTGGTTTTGGGAACAGAGCTGGCAGAATCTGAATGCTTTACCACTGCCACTGATGACCCCCACCCAAGTTTCCCCAAATCTCCCAAACTTCAGATGCCAAGTGATTATTAATTTATTCCCTGTGAATCGGTAACCTTGATTATGAATCAAATGCAGCGACATAATCCACTGTTGCTAGCTTGTCCATTGTGAAGAGCGAGCACAGTATGCAAGTCTCTCCTGCCCGTGCACAGCCTTTGTATCACCAAGATCCTCCTACAGTGCCTCCTTCGAGGCGACAACAGCAACTAGGCACACTAGGCTGAATTGCAGGGATCTCAAAGGAACTTTGGACTTTTGAATGCCATAAGGCCTACTCATATGTTGACATGACTAGGTGTCCAACAACAAAGTCTCACTGCCTTGTGGATTAACCTCAGGTTAGTCAAAGACTTTAGATGAATCATAGACCCCCCAAACAGCATCCCACCCAGACCCATTCCCCCACCTATCCCTGAAACCCTGCATTCCGATGGCTAAGCCACTTAACCTGCACTATGGGCAATTTAGCACGGCCAATCCACCTAACTTGCACATCTTTGGACTGTGGGAGGAAACTGGAGTATCCAATGGAAACTCATGCAGACAAGGGGAGAATATGCAAACTCCATACAGACAGTCACACAAAGGCAGAATCAAACCCTGGTCCCTGGTACTGTAAGGGAGCAGTGCTAACCACTGTGCCGTCCTATATATAGCTAGCAAATCCTTTTGACAACTCCAGAAACTGAGTGTGTTCCAGATGTAGGGGGACCCTGCCCTTCCTCTGGGTTCAGTCTATAAGATCATGGGAGAGTGACACAGCTTTGGTAAAGCTCTACATGGCCTTCACAAATGTTTTCAAAGTGTTTCATTACTTCAAGATGATTTGAGCTTGTACAGACAGATCTAGTGTTACAGTCATTCCTGTAATCTCTTCTTGTTGCTAACTGCTGCTTACACAGACATTGACAGGTTTTGTGTGCTATTGAACAAAGAACAAAGAAACCTACAGCACAGGAACAGGCCCTTCGGCCTTCCAAGCCTGCGCTGATCAAGATCCTCTGTCTAACCTGTCATCTATTTTCTAACGGTCTGTGTCCATTTGCTCCCTGCCCATCCATGTACCTGTCCAAATATATCTTAAAAGACGCTAATGTGTCTGCGTCTACCACCTCTGCTGGCAACGCGTTCCAGGCGCCCACCACCCTCTGTGTAAAGAACTTTACACGCATATCTCCCTTAAACTTTCCTCCTCTCACTTTGAACTCATGACCCCTGGTAATTGAGTCCCCCACTCTGGGAAAAAACTTTTTGCTATCCACCCTGTCTATACCCCTCATGATTTTGTAGACCTCAATCACGTCGCCTCTCAATCTCCGTCTTTCTAATGAAAATAATCCTAATCTATTCAACCTCTCTTCATAGCTGGCACCCTCCATACCAGGAAACATCCTGGTGAACCTCCTCTGCACCCTCTCCAAAGCATCCACATCCTTTTGGTAATGTGGCGACCAGAACTGTTACAGTACTCCAAATGCGGCCAAACCAAAGTCCTAAACAACTGCAACATGACCTGCCAACTCTTGTACTCAATACCCCGCCCAATGAAGGAAAGCATGCCATATGCCTTTTTGCCCACCCTGTTGACCTGCGTTGTCACCTTCAGGGAACAATGGACCTGAACACCCAGATCTCTCTGTTCATCAATTTTCCCTAGGACTTTTCCATTTACTGTATAGTTCGCCATTGAATTTGATCTTCCAAAATGCATCACCTCTCATTTGCCCGGATTGAACTCCATCTGCCATTTATCTGCCCAACTCTCCAGTCTATCTATATTCTGCTGTAATTTCTGACAGTCCCCTTCACTATCAGCTACTCCACCAATCTTAGTGTCATCAGCAAACTTGCTGATCAGACCACCTGCACCTTCCTCCAGATCATTTACATATATCACAAACAACAGTGGTCCCAGCACAGATCCTGTGGAATAATACTGGTTACAGGTCTCAAATTTAAGAAACTCCCTTCTACTACTACCCTCTGTCTCCTGTTGCCCAGCCAGTTTTTTATCCATCTAGCTAGCACACCCTGGACCCCATGTGACTTCGCTTTCTCCATCAGCTTGCCATGGGGAGCCTTATCAAACTCCTTACTGAAGTCCATGTATATGACATCTACAGCCTTTCCCTCATCAATCAACTTTGTCACGTCCTCAAAGAATTCTATTAAGTTGGTAAGACATGACCTTCCCTGTACAAAACCATGTTGCCTATCACTGATAAGCCCATTTTCTTCCAAATGGGAATAGATCCTATCCCTCAGTATCTTCTCCAGTAGCTTCCCTACCACTTACGTCAGGCTCACCGGTCGATAATTACCTGGATTATCCTTGCTGCCCTTTTTAAACAAGAGGACAACATTAGCAAGTCTCCAGTCCTCTGGGACCTCATCCCGGTCTAAGGACACTGCAAAGATATCTGTCAGGGCCCCGGCTATTTCCTCTCTCGCTTCCCTCAACAACCTGGGATAGATCCCATCCGGACCTGGGGACTTGTCCACTTTAATGTCTTTTAGGATACCTAACACTTCCTCCTTCCTTATGTCAACTTGACCTAGACTAAGCAAACATCTATCCCTAACCTCAACATCCATCACGTCTCTCTCCTTGGTGAATACCGATGCAAAGTACTTGTTAAGAATGTCACCCATTTTCTCTGACTCAGCGCATAACTTTCCTTCTTTGTCCTACCCTCTTGCTCTTTATATATGAATAAAAGGCTTTGGGATTTTCCTTAACCATGTTTGCCAGCAATATCTCATGTCCTCTCTTAGCCCTCTTAATCCCTTTTTTCAGATTCGCTCTATATTCCAGATATTCTTGCAAAGCTTCGTCTGTCTTCAGTCACCTAGACCTCATATATGCTTCCTTTTTTCTCTTGGCTAGTCTCACAATTTCACCTGTCATCCATGGCTCCCTAATCTTGCCTTTTCTATTCCTCATTTTCACAGGAACATGTCTCTCCTGCACGCTAATCAGCCTCTCCTTAAAAGCCTCCTACATATCAAATGTGGATTTACCTTCAAACAGTTTCTCCCAATCTACATTCCTCAGATCCTGCCGAATCTTGGTATTGTCGGCCTTCCCCCAGTTTAGTACTCTTCCTTTAGGACCACTCCTATCCTTGTCCATGAGTATTGTAAAACTTACGGAATTGTGGTCGCTATTTCCAAAGTAGTTCCCTACTGTAATATCAACCACCTGGCCGGGTTCATTCCCCAGCACCAGGTCCAGTATGGCCCTTTCCCGAGTTGGACTACATACATACTGCTCTAGAAAACCCTCCTGGACACACCTTACAAATTCTGCTCCGTCTTGACCCTTAACACTGAGTGAATCCCAGTCAATGTTGGGAAAATTAAAATCTCCCATCACCACCACCCTGTTTCTCCTACACCTTTCCATTATCTGTTTACATATTTGTACCTCTATCTCACGCTCGCTGTTGGGAGGCCTGTGTACAGCCCCAGCATTGTTACTGCATCTTTCCTATTTCTGAGTTCTACCCATATTGCCTCACTGCTTGAGTCCTCCATGGGGGCCTCCTTCAGTGCAGCCGTGATATCGTCTTTGACCATTACTGCAACTCCTCCACCCCTTTTACCTCCCTCTTTATCCCTCCTGAAGCATAGATATCCTGGGACAACTAGTTGCCAGTCATGCCCTTCCCTCAACCAAGTCTCAGTATTAGCAATAACATCATACCTCCAGGTACCGATCCAAGCCCTCAGCTCATCTGCCTTGTCCACTACACTTCTTGCATTAAAACAAATGCACCTCAAACCACCTGTCCCTTTGTGTTCATCATCTGCTCCCTGACTACTATTCCCTTTAGTCACACTGACTCCATTATCTAGTTCCCTACAGGCTTTCGTTTTAACCTCTTTTCTGTCCAATATTTGGTTCCCATCCCCCTGCCACATTAGTTTAAAGTTTGAGTTGCTGAATATTTAAAGATGCACTCACAGTTTTCTGATTAGAATTTGTTCTTCTTTCTTCTCGTCAGAGGCAAGGAGATTTATAGAACTGAAGAGTTCCAGTCAAAATCCACACTGCTGTCCACCATCTTATATGCGACAGTGGCGCAACCGCTGCTAGCAGCTTATATTGCGGTGCTCCTTCATGTGCACCATCTGTAATATCTTTGACAGATTTGCTGCCACCAAGCCATCTTGCTGGCATTAGTCTACGCTACTGATACCGTGTGAGGAAACATGCCCTCACAAAGTCTTAGAAAGAAAACAGGCTCATTCTTGAGCAGTAAATAGTTTGCTACATAACTTAATGGCTAGTTACATTAAAGCTGAGATACATGATTGTCTACAAATGGTCATTTGGAAATACAGAGCTACCACAGCCTTGGTAAATTAACCAGTGAATGGCTGAACCTATTTTGTTGAGTTGAAACAGGTACAGTGTCTGTACATGTTATTTCTGTCTTTAAAGAACTGGGATCTTTGTATTAATATACATACCTTCTAGTACATATTAGGTTTCATAGAACATAGAACGTTACAATGCAGTACAGGCTCCTTGGTCCTCGATGTTGCGCCGACCTGTGTAACCAATCTGAAGCCCATCTAACCTAAACTATTCCATTATCATCCACATGTTTATCCAATGACCATTTAAATGCCTTTAAAGTTGGTGAGTTTACGACCCTTACAGCACGCTGCAAGCCTGACTAACAGCCATAAACTGACTCTCAATGTAATTCTTCAATCACTCTGGATTATACAGAAAATGCAGAATCACATCTTATGTTGGATACTACTGACAGTTTTGCAAGCACAGACTGGTAAGGTATGGTTAGCATTTTGCTTGATGCAAACGGCTGAATGGATATGCTGTTTGATACAATCTGCCAATCTTTGGGAATATCTGACCTGGTAGCACACTAGCACTGGAACTAAAATAACAAATTATTCATTTATTTCTGTGCTGACGTGATTCCTTGGCCAATTAAAGTCAACCTGGGAAATAAATTTAAATTAAGACTGGCAGTTTATTGCCAATTTACAGTCAATTAGCATTAATGGTTGCACCTCTGCCAATCAGAATCTGTTGGCCAAACAATTAGCATTCTCTCTCATACAGTATAAATGTTGGCTTTCCCTTTGAATTTGTATTCTTGTGGATTGTCCAGATTAATGCAAGACAGAATGCTTCAACTAACTGTCTTTTATTCAGCACCACATGTACGCCTCCTGTGAAACACAGGTTCAACCTAAGAATAAGCTTTCATTGCTACTACTAGAGCATTCTTAAATAGCATTGGTAACAAATACAGGGACAGAATGAGAACTGCTTAGCTCCTCTTGTGAACAGTTCTTTATATCCTGATAAACAGAGTAGATGTTTCATGATAACAATTAATTCTCAGATACCAACTATCTAATACACATCACCAACTTTGATTGACTAACAAAAGATGGCAAAGATGCAAATCTTCATGTATTCTCACCATTGCTTTTTTGCAGTCAAGTATAGAAAACTTACACCCACTAAGAAAAAAGAATCAATAACATTTATCTCCAGTATCTAGGGTGTATCCATGACATCACAGAAAGTCAAAGTCACTAACAAAGCAGTTCTTTTTCAGTCAAGTGTGAGAGTGCTAATTAAGCACCGAAAATTTTGGTGGCTTGTTCATGTACATAGAATGGAACATGGTTACTTCCCAAGGGATATCGTATCTGCAGCGGTGGGCCATGCAAAGAGATTTGCAGAGTGCCCAAAAGTTCCATTCAAGAATCTTGACAAAAGAAATGACGAATGGGAAACTTTACATATTGATAAAAATGACAACATGAGATTGAAGCAGGCTTTTGTCAGCACAATAAAACGTGATTCCAAAAGTCCCAAAGATGATGCCAAACTTGGTAAACAAGGTGTCAGCAGAGAACATCCTGCACCACCTGCAAGAGACCATTTAACTTGTGGCGTAATGATTCTTCCAAGAATAATTTGTTCATCCATCCAAAAGTGTGCAGCAGACGATCCCATCTGGCTTCATCAAACGCCTGATGCTGCATTCCCATTGGCTCTACCAGACAGAAGGATGCCAACTAATCATTGTTGTTTTCTCCCTTTTGTTCTGTTGTGTGCTCTATCCATTCTTTACATGCATTAACAATAACAAATTATATTGAAAAAAATTCTCATGACTTTTGACACATTATGCTGAAATGCCGTGTCTTTTGTGTTGTGCATGAGCAGCAGAACAGTGAACTGCTAGATGCTGAAGGCAAATTTTAATCATGTGACACGTATTCTATATAATTATAATCTAGACTAAGGTTACAATAGCATGAGAAGAATGATTTCTGAATAAATAATATTCAGTCCATCCATCAGCTAAATAAATGTACAAAAAGCCGGAAACATGATGGAAGTTAGTAAGAAACTGAATCAGGCTGATTAGTAATTCATGTGGATTCATTGATTAAAAAGTCCTACAATGACATGTACAATGTTAATCAATCTCTTTCAGATATTGACCAGCTGGGAAATTTCTTCCTTTTCTGTTTTTACTTCAGATACCGAATGTGCCTTTTTAAAAATATCTCAGGAAATATGATGAGCAAGGTTAACATTAGGCATCGTACTATTGTCTGTACTTTACTGTTATAACAAAATGTTGGCTGGAACTATACAGATGCCACAGCAATTTTATCAGATCCTAATTGATTTTTTCTTAATTCATTCATGGGCTGAGGGCCTCGCTGGCTAGGCAGCATTTTTTGCCCATCGCTAATTGCCCACAGGGCAGTTAAGAGTCAACCATATTGCCGTGAGACTGGAGTCACATGCAGGCCAGTCCAGATAAGGATGGCAGTTTCCTTCCCTAAAGGACATTAGTGAACCAGATGGGTTTTTCCTAACAATCAACAATGGATTCACAGTCATCATTAGATTCTTAATTCCAGATAATGTGTTGAATTCAAATTCCACCATTTGCCATGGTGGGATTTGAACCTGGGTCCCGAGATGTCCCTAGAGGTCTCTGGATTAACAGTCCAGCAATAATACCATTAGGCCATTGCCGCCCTGATGTTAATCCTAAATTAAACAATTTGAAAGATTACAAAATAATTAGGGATGAAGAAAACTACTGAGTATATTTTACTGGATAAAAATTCTTAATTAATTCCAAGATTTTCCATCTAATGCTACAGCTTTTAACAAAGACTGATCATAGTGAGCAATAGTTTATTATATTTGCTCATGGAATGTGGGCTTCACTGTCCAGGCCAGCATTTATTGCCCATTCCTAATTGCCCTGAAGAAGGTAGTGCTGAATTGCCTTCCTGAATTGTTGCGGAGTTTAGGGTGTAAGAACACACATAGTGCTGCTGGGAAGGGAATTCCAGGATTTTGACTAAACGACAAGGAAGGAACAATGGCATAGTTCCAAGTCAGGCTTTGAGAGGAAATGGCAGCAGTGGTTTTCCCATGCATCTGAAGTCATGGGTTTGGAAGATTTTGTTGAAGGAGTATTTGTGAGTTACTACAGTGCATTTTGTTTATGATGCATTGCTGCCACTGTACCAATTAAGGTGTTTGCTTCTTCCTGGATGGTACCAAGCTTCTGTACCAATTCAACGCAGGACCATCAAACTAATTCCATCATACATAAGACAGTGAATTGGAAATAAGAATACAAAATCTCTGGGCTTGTTTGGTGACTACTTGATTTGCTGACTGCAGTATAAGGTGTGCAGACAACAGGTTATGTGAATTTTATTAATGACATCTATGGATCATGTGTGCAGTTATTATCTGACCGTGCTGTTAATACAACTTTGGCTTTCATTAACACTTTCATCAAGTATCTTGTGTCTTGAGCATCCCAAAAACAGTATAATGGTCTAAATTTAAAATTGAAAGAGAACTTACATTTTTAAAACACTTTTTGGGATCTCAGGACATCCCGAAGAGCTCCTCAAATTTGGAGTAATCTATTTATAGTGCATAAATTGTTATAATTTGGGACACACAGTAGTAATTTTTTAATTGCAGATTTCAATAACAGCATTACTGTAAAGACCAAGTAATCTATTTTAGTTGGACTGCATTTTGGTAAGACCACTAAGATTCCAAAACCTACTTGAAGGTCAGAATCCAGCTTGAAGTTGAAGTTTGACACCTCTCTAAATCATAGAATTCTTACAGTGCAGAAAGCCGCCATTCAGCCCATTGAACGTGCATTCATCCTTCGAACACCATTCCACGCAGATCCAGCACCCCACTCTATCACCATAATCTCTTATTTAAGATAGCTAACCCACCTTGCCTGCACAACCCTAGACACTATGGGGCAATTTAGCACAGCCACTCCACCTAACCTGCACATCTTTGGTCAGTGGGATGAAACCAGAACACCCGGTGGAAACCCATGCAGACACGGGGCAAACATACAAACTCCACACAGACAGTCACCCAAGGCTGGAAGTGAAACGATGTTGCTAGCACCATGAGACAACACTGCTGACCACTACACCACCATGCCATCCAAAGGTCATACTAGAGGTGATTCCCAAGGAGGACGCTGGTCACACAAATTAAAGGGTGACTGAAGGACACCAGAGAGATCACTAGCTGCAATGCAGTTTGCAGGACTTGAGCCCAACTACAGGAAGCACATACAATAACATTCTAACATCTGATAAGATGAGTAACATGAAAAGTCAAGCTGTGAGAAATACAGGTCTTTAAAGGGACTGCAAAGCTCTGAACAAATGTGTGCCTAGTTTAGATGTGTGAAAGTTCAAAGCACCATAGGTCTTTTTAGAAGCATGCTCATGTAATCACAGGAGAAATCCAATGCCAAGGTATTCACTTTGAAAGAACTAAGATCACATAATGCCCATAACAGCTGTCATTCAAATAGAGGCATGGCTGACCTGTAAAGTTTGTGAGCTATATATATATTGTACTAAAAGTTATTTCAGACTTTGGATCTTGAACTAGTGGCATACGGACTTTAGTCTGTGTGTATAAGGTGTTTAATGATTAATTGGTCAGTATTTCTGAAGCCATGATTTTGCTGTCTAGTATGAGAGAAGTTATCCTGGGATAATATCAGAATTTGTTCACATTGGGAGAGTTTTAGAAGGGAATGGAGTAAAAGGGCATTAGCTTGCTTTCAGTTGAGAAAGATTGGGAATTTTGTTCTTTGCTTCAGGGAAAATCCACAGCTTGGGAAATTTTTCAATTTCCAGAAGCCTTTGTTGAAGTTAGATGTATAAAACCATTTCTCTTAATGAAAGGACTTACGTCAGAACAGGTTAGGAAATAGATCATCTCAGTGTGAGGTTTTCAGGTGGAAATTCCAAACTAGAAGCCTGGTTAGAAACCTGAAGGTGTTATTTAAAGATGAGAAAATCTAAGCTCAATTACAGGAATAATCGAGGAAAAGGCTATCAAACTCTCAAAACAAGGAATTGAAAGAAAGAATTAAGTTAAACCTGTAGATGATATAGCAAAACAACCTCTCTCAGGTTTTTAGGTACTGTAATGTGATAATTTTGGGATAAATAGGTTCGTATTTTTACAATGTTTCAAAAATCTTTCAAATTATGTCATATATAAAAATTTTTGTAAATAATGTTAATAATCTATTTTTTCTTCCTTGCTTTTGCACAGTAAACTTCTGTTTCATTGTTAAAACCAGATCTGCAGCATTGCCTTCTTGTGTTTCAGAGAAAGACTACTTCGTTAAAGAAAAATAATATTATATCAGATTTCAGTCTGGGATCTGAGCAGAGACCACAAAAGCAGGCATGGAAAAGGAGGCTCATAACCTTAGCAGGCTGGCTGCAGTGCAGACAGTTAGCAATAGTGAGACTGCTGTCCAGCAGAGAAGTGGAACTTTTATTTATTGCTCCATGAATGAACTTTGGAGCAGCTTCTGACTTTGTGAAGTCATATGCAGTGAAACCCACTTGGTGTGCTGCCAGATGTCTAATGAAGCAATTACTGAGACAAAGAAGTGTGGGTAACTGATGTGTCCTGTCTTATGGGGCTAATGGCAAAGGATCACCAAAAGCAGATGTGGGGACAGTGTGAATCCCAGAAAATTACTTGCTGTCTGATGAACCACTCTCAAATGGGTTAAGCATGCATCCTTATGGGACTCCAGATGACCTTAGAAGGGGTGACAAAAGACATCAGCCTCAAACATATGTGAGCTACTAATTTGATTCTGTAAATGAGATCAAGGAGCAGCTAATTATATAGGACACAGCAAAATCTACTGTTTTCAACTCAACTCCGGATACAATGATGAAGGACACTGTTTCAAAATTAGTTACCCCTTAAGTAAGCAGTTACGATATTGTCAAAACACTGGAATCTGGCTGATAAATTTGAAAATTAACCAGCAAAAAGCAGAATTAATAGTCCATGAGTCCATACTTAAAGTGACGGGAGGGCTGTCAACAGCACAATCAATATACAATTTGAACTCTATCAGGACACTTGGTTCAAGATTTCATTCCAAAATTAGTCCAAACATTGACATAAGCTGAATTCCATAAATGAGGTGAGCATAACTGTCTTGACATCAAAACAGCATTTAATCTTGGGTAACACCAAGGAGCTCTGGTACAACTGAAATTTTAAACAGATTAAGGTAAACCTCTGCAATGGCTGGAGCCATTCCTAGCACAATCAGCGGGAGCTCCTCATTGTGTTGTCCCAAATCTCTCCATCACTATGTCAGAATTTTGGCTGTGCATTGATGATTTTTCTTGTTCACAATTCAAAAGTTAATGCAGGAACTTATGCCCACATTCCGCAAGGCCAGGCCAATAGCAAGGTTTGGGCTGATTAGGTGCAAATACACTGTGCCATACACACTGCAAAGCAATGACCATCTCCAACAATGTCCACTGACATGCAGTGACATCATCAATATTCTAGAAATGATCATTTACATAAATATAGTTATGAGAATAAGTTGGAGGCTGATGATTTAATCACAAATGTCTCATCTTCTGACTCTATAGCCTGTTCAGCATCTACAATGTACAAATCATGAATATGATAGAATACTCTTCACTGATCCGGGTGCAATATACTTACAAAGCCTTACACCAACCAAGAAAAAGCAATGGAGGCAGTAAGGACTGCAGATCCTGGAAGCCAGAGTTTATTGTTTTAGGCTAGAAAAGCACAGCAGGTCAAAAGCATTCCTTTTCATAACCACATCACCCACAGAATTTCAAAATCTGGTTGGTAAGCAAGCAGATTTTGGTATAGGCACTGTCATGAGCAATGATCTGATTGGTCATTGTTCCTGTTTCAATTCAATAACCATTTTTTGGTTTAGTTTTCAGGATAATACAATGACCAATGAGACAAAACCTGTCTGGTTTAAAATTTGAGCAAAGCATAGCAGTTAGCTGTCAGTCATGTTAACTGATGCATATTCCATGGTAACAGCCTTACCAGAGGCCTCTTGCCTTTGGCAGGGTATGGAGAAGTTTAGAGAAAGGTGAGGTCCAGTAATGGGGTTGGAGGCAATCATGGTTTAGGTCCAGGGTGATTACAGTTGATAGAGAATGAGGGAGTGTGGTGTCAGCAGTGGGATTGAAAGGGGAATGTGATAAGTCAAGGGGGAAATAGTTTAATAGTTACACAGGACTTAAAATAGGTTTTAATTCTTTTCAATCAGCACTTTCCTCTCATATAGTATGAGTGCTCTTTTCCATTTACTTTGGTATGTCTTTGCTGTTTGTCCTAATGAGTGCAAGCTGAAGAGATTCAACAAAACATTTCATTAATACTCAAGCATGGCATGAAATGTTGTCCATAAGGCATTGAGCTTTCAATCAGGATCAGAAATCCTTTATCCCATCCTGATCAGAGAAAAAAAATACACACTTACCTTTACAGGAATGCTCGATGCAAATCTCTAGTCTAGAAGGCTTTCTCAGCTGAACCAGTCAATAGTCGTCCAGGATTCCAAGTGGATTGGCATTGAAACCACATCTCTTTTTAACAACAGTGTTGCTATATTCCAGGTTTAAACGTCTTAATGTCACTTGCATAACGACTGAGAGAAGGGGGGGGGGGGGAAGGGAGGTGATGGCCTTGTGGTATTATCGCTGGACTGTTAATCTGGAGACCAAGGTAACATTCTGGAGACCCAGGTTCAAGTCCACCATGACAGATGGTAGAATTTGAATTCAATACATTATCTGGAATTAAGAATCTAATGATGATCATGAATCCATTGTTGATTGCCGGAAAAACCCACCTGGTTCACTAATGTCCTTGATGGAAGGAAACTGCCATCCTAATCTGGTCTGGCCTACACGTGACTCCAGTCCCACAGCAATTTGGTTGACTCTTAACTGCCTTCTGGGCAATTTGGGATGGGATTTGAACCTGGGTCTCTCAAACGTTATCTGGGTCTCTGGATTAACAATCCAGCAATAATACCTCCAGTCCAATAAGACAGAGGGTATCTTTTCAAAAAGGGGCCCAAGACATTTTAAAACACTGAATCTTACCAACAACACCATCAACCTGGCATGGTACTCAATGCAACACATCCCATAAACTCACTCATCAAAACTCATAACCTCCGCCCAAGTCTCTCACATCTACCACAGCTACAACGTCAGATCCATCCCACAGCTCCATATTTCCCAAATATGACAAGGCTGTGGTGAAATTATGTTGGAAAATTTAAATAAAAACAAAAAATATTGGAAATACTCAGAATATCTAGCAATTTTTAAAAATCTTTTTTGCTTCTATTCTAAATTGCCAACATCCACAGCACTTTGCTCTTCTCTTGTTTTGTAATGTGTTTGGTTTATATGCCTTTTATAGCTAAATTACAATGTACTAACCAACACTTTCTCTTGCAGTATAAGATGGTACATAGCAGCAGGGGACAACTGTTATAATTGCAAACATGGACTATCAATATTCAACTTCTATCATCTGACTATCATAGAACCTCAGAGACTTTTGAAAAGGTCCAATGCTGACCTAATATGGCCACTGTGATCACAAGACTAAGTTGAGAGAAGCTCATTAAATAGTTAGCAAAGATTAGTCTGAGCTCACATTAATGCTGTTGTAAAGGGCACTGAAACTCAGATCTGTATATCTTGACTGATGCATACCATTCTGGGAGTTGGAATTGAGATAACAGTCACCCATTGATCAAAAGAAAATTCCAGACACTAGAATTCACTGCAACAGCTTTCATGCATCATCTTTTGTAGCACAAGATGGAGAATGAGAATGAAACATTATTTGATAATGAGAAGCTGCTCGTCTCTTTCTCCCTCTCACTCTCTCTTTCAACTTCAAAGACAGGGCCCAGTGAAAACGCAACTTGGGACAACAACCATTCACCAAGTACTCAACAATACAGGTATTTGCAAACTTTACTCTGCTGAAGAAATTGGATATCAGCTAAGTAGTCAGGATATAAATCATTCTCAGTACTTGCCTTATCAATCATGTCTGTACTTGACACTGGCTGACCATTCTTTTTAAAATTAATACTGCCTTCGTGAGTGTATTTGATGACACAATCTTATTACTTTTTCAGGATAGAAGGTAATAAAATTTTTCTTCCTTTCATTTAAAGCAATGATGGATTTTTACTAGTAAAGAAAGAAAAAATGTGTTGCAACCAATCAGGGGACTTAAACTAAAGGGAGACAATTCCCTCTCTTCTGCAGTAACTGCATCAAATAACTCAAGGGGTACATAGCTGTGTTTCCTCATCCCTGCAAAGATGGCAGTGCTTAACAAATTTGAGGATGCTATGAACACGGTGGACAATGGGGAACCAGCGGATGTGATGTATCTGGATTTCCAGAAGGCATTTAAGAAGGTGTCGCACAAAAGGCCGCCACATAAGATAAAGGTGCATGAATTTATGGGTAATGTTTCAGCATGGATAGAAGATTGGCTAACAAAAGTGTGGCATAGAGATAAATAAGTTTTTGTCTGGTTGGCGATCAGAGGCTAGTACTGTGCCTCAAAGATCAGTGTTGGGACTGCAACTGTTTACAATTTACATAGGTGATTTGGAGTTGGGGACCAGGTGTAGTATGTCAAAGTTTGCGTATGACACTAAGATGAGTCGTAGCGCAAAGTGTGCAGAGGATATTGGAAAGTCTGCAGAGGAATATAAGTAGGTTAAGTGAGCGGGCAAGAGTCTGGCAGATGGAGTACAATGTTGGTAAATGTGAGGTCATCCATTTTGATAGGAATAACAGCAAAATTGACTATTATTTAAATGCAATATGCTGCTGTGCAGAGGGACCCAGGTGTCCTTGTGCATGAATCAAAAAAAGTTGGCTGGCAGGTGCAACAGGTAATTAAGAAGGCAAACATTATATTATCCTTCATTGCTAGAGGGATGGAATTTAAAAACAGGGAGGTTATGCTACAGCTGTATGGGGTGCTGTGTACAGTTTTGGAATCTTTACTTAGAAACAATGTACTGGCACTGGATGAGGTGCATAAGAAATTAAATGGGTTGATATTGGCATTGACAGGGTTGGCTTATTAGGAGGGATTGAGTAGACTGGGAATTTAGAAGAATGAGGGAGATCTTATAGAAAATTGTGAAATAATGAAGTAAATAGGTGTGATACAGGCAGGAAGGTTGTTTCCACTGGCAGGTGAAACTAAAACTAGGGCGTATAGCCTCAAAATAAGGGGCAGCAGGATTAGGACTGAGTTGGTGAGGAACTTCCTCAGCCAAAGGGTTGTGAATCTGTGGAATTCCCTGCCCAGTGAAACAGTTGAGGCTATCTCTTTGAATATATTTAAGGCATAGAAAGATTTTCGACAAGGAATTAAGGTTATGGCGGGTAAATGGAGCTGAGTCCACAAAAAGATCAGCCATGATCTTACTGAATGTTGGAGCAAGCTTAATGGGCTAGATGGCCTTCTCTTACTCCTAATTCTTATGTAAATCATTGAGAACTCCACCACTGAGGGCATATCACCCAGGATCACTAAGGTCATCTTGGATGATGGCATGACTCTTCCTTACTTATCCATTTTCTTAAATTCCAGCTTACCCTCATCATACAAACATATAGGAAGTAAAAACTCCAGATGGGGTAACTATATAACTCTGGTTTCACCCATTGAATCTTGACTGACCTTCCCTAACCGCCTTAACTTCAGATGTTCCTTGGTGTGTTGGTGCTTTCTAAAACCAAAACCTGCTACCTGGCTAGCAAGAATGGACCTGAGGATGAAGACATAGAAGAAGTGGACAACTCTGAGGGAAATGCAACATTACATGATGTGACATTTGCAATTACCAACTCAGGTACTGGTAATTTACATTCTTCAGCGCAGGGATGAGCCAACTTTTCAGCTACAGCACGATGACTGCGTGTAGGAATTACATGGGGAAGGTCATAAATATTCAAGCATTTAACAAATAAAGATAAATTTTGCAACAAATGATTGAAAGCCCCCTTATTATTACTTTATACTTAATTAACATTGCAGTAAGAATCAGCAGTGTCAGGTGAGGAATTTAGAAAAACAAGAAAACAAGTTGGTTTGATTCTTCACAATGTGTTTTAAAGATTCAGGGAAAAATTAGTTAAAACATTTGAAATGCCTGTCTACCCACTTTGAAAACCAGCATGCAAATCAAAATATAGTAAACTAGCAAATTATCATGAATCCACACTCACCTCGTATTGTTCTCAGTGTTCATTCACATGCACTTCTTACCCAAACACAACTGCTACCCTCTTCAGAAAAGTCCATCTTCAGTTACCAACGATTAGCCAACATACCTTGAGTTACCTCTGTTGAAATCTGTGGCATGGCCTGATGGGTTAGGAGCATACAGTCCCGCAACCAACATGACGGGATGAAGACTGTGCAAAGATGTTTTCTCATCCCTGTCTTGTAGAGTAGTATTCAGGTTGGATTTGCTAATTGTGAGTCATCAGGCATGAGTGGGCTGTAGCAAAGCCAGGGAGAAAACATAGGACACGTGGCAGTATCGCAGAGAGTGAGGTTGCATGCAAGTTCTTTTGCAAAGTACATAGATGAGGATTTCAGCATAGTGGCATATGGAAAAAGACATATTTGAATACTTGGTATGATAAGTTTCTGAAAGATGAAGGTTTAGTTTCCATTGGAAAACAGTGGAAGCCATTTAATATCTGATTACTGTAGTGGAGGTTTCAACTGCAATTGCACTAAAAACCCAGCTTGATGCCAATCAGGTTCATAATGCTCCGAAAGCTTATGATTTCAAATAATCCTGTTGGACTATAACCTGGTGTCATCTGACTTCTGACCTTCATCATGTTTGTGGATATTACTGCTTAAAAATCCTTAAAGGGTCTCATGACATTGCAGAAATCTGTTCTCCAACAGTTTATGATGATTGCTAAGGTGCCACCCTGAGAAAACAGCAGTCACAAGCCTGCTGTCCTCTCAGGATGGCAGAAGTTTTGCTCTCAACACTGCCACTTTGTCTGTACCCTTGCTGTTACCTATTAGCCAACCAGCCAGCCTTGGCTGTAGTTAGCATGGTAGCACAAAGTTGGACAGAGATGTTCCTGCAAGACTAACTGCCATCTCCACCTCTGAAAAGCAGCAGTCTTCTATGATAAAGAAATAACAAGGTATAGAGCTGAATGAACACAGTAGGCCAAGCCGCATCAGAGGAGCAGGAAAGCATGAGTCACATTGCAACTACTGAGATATCACTGTAAAGGAGCACTAAGGGAAGCAAAAGACATCTCTATGATCAGCACTAAGGAAAGCATAATGGTGAATAGTTGCCCATTGTATATATTACTTGAAATCTTATGGATAAAGTTGGTGTGGAATTGTTGGGTTTGTTGTGTTTCCATTTTATTTTGGCCAAGTGAAGACTGAAATAGTTAGCAGTAGAATAAAGGAGTCTGTCAAGAAATTTAGAGATAACGAGAAGTCAGTGCAAAGGGGAAGAGGTGCTTTTTGGTTGCTTTTTTTGGCTCATAGTTGGTAAAACATTTTTTTGAAACAGGATAAATTGAAGTCCAGGACCGGGACCACCACAAAACAAAAAGTGACATTACAAGAAAACCACAAGTTCATTGGTTGCTAATAGCTGCTAATTTAACTTTGATAGGTTACTTTCAGATTGAAGGTAAACAGGAAAAATATTTACAGATTACAAACCAAAAGACCAGTAGGACATTTTTAAAACAAAATAAGAACTAAGGAACTGCAGGGTTTGGACTGCTTTTTACTCCACCTCAATTCTATTTCAATTTGATCTCTACACTCCCCCTTCAGTTTTTTTTGACATACACATTGCTCCTGTCGAGCTTTGCTTGTTGCTGGTTCCCTGGTCACATGGATGTTTTTCCTGGTGGTGGAAATATTGAATAAAATTATTTAAACAAACGGAGTTTTCACTGTGTCCCTGCACAATACACACAACACAGGTGCTGTGGGGAAAATTAAGCACTACTATTGTGTAGCTGTAGTGTGGGGTATGAAAAAAAAACAGGAGCTAAGAAAATAATATATACATGCAAGGCCAAGCAATGTGTTGTAGCTGCCTGATATATGAGCTGGTGAACCCTATTATGGTTCATAATGACCGAACTTGTAGCAAATATTGGTTGTTCAAGGAACTCCAGTTCAGAGTGAAACAGCTAGAGTCTGAGCTTTGAAGACTGCCACACATCAAGAAAGGGAGCAGGGGGCGCGTGGAAAAGTGTAGCGATTGGAACCAGATGGATCTTGTTAACTTCACAATCCTTAATTGGGGTTGTTAACACCCTGGGCTATTCGGAAACCTGGCTGACCAATATTAATGATAATGGGAACTGCAGATGCTGGAGAATCCAAGATAATAAAGTGTGAAGCTGGATGAACACAGCAGGCCAAGCAGCATCTCAGGAGCACAAAAGCTGACGTTTCGGGCCAAGACCCTTCATCAGAGAGCAAGGAATCTCTTCAGTTCTGGGCACTGACTCTGAGCTGGCTGGCTAGCTACAGTGCACTCTGCACAAGTAAATAAAGAGCGACTTGGTGACAGATACCAGCCTCTATGCAGTTATGTCAGTGGTGACAGGAGAAAACAGTATGTGCCTGAAGAAAATTTATTTTCAACAGTCATCTGGGTTGGGGTAAGCATTTCTGGCATCATGCCTTTATTTGGGAAGCTTGACTTGTTTGATCCTGCTATCAAAGACTGGGCCCAGTATGTGGAAAGAGTGTGAAAGTCTTTTCAGGCATATGAAAAGCAACCAGCAACCCTTCTGACTGCTTACTGACCTGCAGTATTTTCAGTTATAAATTACTTAACTTTACCAGACACTAAAACCTTCCAAGATTGGTGGTGTTGGTTAAGGAACATTACAAACCCAAACCTCTTCTAATTTTATTTGGCTATTAGAGATTCAGGGGAGCCCATATTGAAATTTTGACTATGTTAAGATGACTGGCATAGGCATATGATTTACAATACAATATCAATAAAACATGATTTCAGGTTCATCCTGAATGAGATGCTGACAGACTGTTTGGTATATAGGTTTAATGATACCCACGCAGAGGTACCCACAAGCTTAAAACCCAGCTGGACTTCAAACAGGCATTGCAACTGGCTTTGTCATTAGAAAATGAGGCAAGTGCATCATGAGAGTTACAGGGCATTGCAATGGAAGTGGACTCCCTCAACTGCCCAACTGAGTTTCGGGAACACCAACCGAATGTAGGCAATCACAGCTGAGCAGAGGGACCCTAGGCCAGCCCACAGCAACACCCTGCAACAAAGTCGAGCTTCAACCAAGTGGCTAAAACGTTCTTCAGCATCTGGGCCAGCAAGCTGTTGTAGCTGCTGCTGGTATGCAGACTTGAGACAGCAAAAGAGTCCCATTTGGCCTGACTTGGGTTTAAAAAAAACTCATTGGCTGGTACTCAGGAGAATGCATACCTTAGAAAATCCCCCTGCATGTGGGTTGGAACAATTAAATTATGTAGCAACATTCAATTTGGAACCAATTAAAATTAATGTTCAGTTAAATGGTCACTCAATTCCCACAGAGATTGATACTGGCACAGCTATATCTGTGGTTGCAGAATCTGTTTATAACAAGATTCACTTGAGACTCCAACCTTTAAGTTTCCATAAGACCTCAGCCAGACTGAGAACATAACTTGCAATGGTACCCCATTGTAAGTGTATGACTTCAGAGACACAAATAGAAATTGAAAAGTTCAACAGGTTTAACAACATCTGTGGAGGGAGTCAGAGTTAAAGTCTTGAGGCAAGTGACCCATCCTCAGCTCACTTGACCCAAAACATTAACTCTGATTCTCTCCACAGATGTTCCAGACCTACTGAGCTTTACCAGCAATTTCTGTGTGTGTCTCTGGCTTACAGCATCTGCAGTTCTTTAGCTTTGTACAACTTTAGTTCTAGTCTCCTAGAAGCAGTTGGTGCAGTTACCACCGATGGTAGTAAGAGGCTCGGAGCCCAAACCTATTGGGGCAGAATTGGTTGAGAAAGATTCACCTACATTGGCTCAATACTTTTCAATTAGAAAATAGCTGCCTCAGTGAAGTCCTAGTGAAATTCCCAGGAGCTTTTCAGGAAGGGCTTGGGACTATCAAAGGAGCCAAAACCAATTTAAAGGATGACCAGGAAGCAATTCTGCAATTTTGTAAGGCCTGTGGGTACAGTTGATGAACCTGAAGGAGAAAAAGAGCCTGATGGGAGTTTTATACAGGCAACCAAGTGGTGTTGAGTATCAGGAAATGGAAAAGGATTGTAAAGAATACATGATTACACCAATCATGGGTGACTTCAATATGCAGGTGGACTGGGAAAATCAGGCTGGTAGCAGATCCCAAGCAAAGGAATTCATGAAATGTGTATGAGATGGCTTTTTTTGGAGAAGCTAATTGTACAGCCCTCTAAGGTAGAGGCAGTTTTGGATCTGGTAACGTGTAATGATGCAGACTTGATTAGGGAGTTTAGGGAAAAGGAACTCAGAGGGCACAGCTCATAACTGATAGAATTCAGCCTGCAGGTTGTGAGTGAATGGCTTGAATTAGTATTACAATTGAGTAAACATAACAAAGACATGTGGGAGAATCTGGCCAGAGTTCACTGGAAGGAAGGCTAGCTGAGAAGATGGACAAGCAGCAATGTCAGGAGATTAAGGGTAATTCCACAGGGTCAGCAGAAATTCATCCCAAGGAAGAAGCAGCATACTAAGGGGAGGATGAAGTCAGCATAGCTGACAAAGGAAGTCCGGGTTAGCATAAAAGCAAAAGAAAAAGCATACACTGTGGTGAAGATCAGTGGCAAGCCAGAGGATTTGGATACCCTTTAAAAGTCAATGAGGACAGATTTTTTTAAAAAAGCAATAAGGGAACAGAAAATGAAATATGAGGGTAAGCTAACTAGTGATATAAAAAATTATAAGAGTTTTTTTAGATGTAGAAAAGAGAGGCAAGAGTGACCATTGGACTACTGGAAAATGAAGTTGCAGAAATAGCAATGGGAAACAAAGAAGTGGTGCAGGAACTGCAACAATCAGGGGTAGGACTAAGTGTTGTGGCCAGGGTTTTGAAGGAGCCATCTGAACAGATTGTGGAGGCATTAGTGTGATCTTTCAAGATCACTGAAGTCAGGGAGGATGCCAGAGGACTTAAAAATGAGTAATATAACACTTGTTTAGAAACAGAGCGAGTCGAAAGATGGGAAATTATAGGCTGGTTAGCCTGACTTCTATCGTTGTAAGATTATTAAGGCTGAGATTACGGAGTACTTAGAAATTCATGGTAAAGTAGGGCTGAGTCAGCAGGACTTCATCAAGGGGAGGTTATATCTAACAAATCTGTTAGAATTCTTTGAGGAGGTGATGAGCAAGTTAGACAAAGGCGCGTCAGTGGACCTGATCTGTTTGGATTTCCAGGTGACACACAGGGCGCTGCTGAATAAGGTAGAAGCTCATAGTGTTATGGGCAAGGTACTAGCACGGATACAGGATCGGCTAACTGGCAGAAAGCAGAGAGGGCATTAGGGGTCTTTTCCAGGATAACGCAGGTGAAAACATTTGGGTCTAGGACCCTACCCTGAGGAATTCCTGCAATAACAAGTGGGGCTAAAATGATCGACTTCCAATAAAACTCATCTTGTATTAAGCTGGGTATGACTCCAGCCAGTGGAGACTTTGCTTCCTGAATTCCATTGACTTCAGTTTTGTTACAGCTCCTTAATATCATAGCTGGTTGAAAGCAGCCTTGATGTCACTGGCTGACATTCTCTGGACTTTGTCTATGTTTGGATCGAAGCTGTGAGAGAGGTCAAGAGCTGACTTACCCTGGTCTGAAGGTTATTTCTTTGTAAATGCCACTTAATAATACGTTGATGACCCAATTCATCACTTTACTGATGACCAAGTGTAGATTAGTAGGGCAATAATTGGGCAGATTGGATTCATCCTATTTTTGTGAACATGACACACCTATGCAATTCTCCACACTATTGTAATCAGTGTTATAGATGTTTTGAAACAGTTTTGCGAAGAATTTTGCTACTTTAGAAGCACAAGTTTTCAATACTATTGCCGAAATGTTGTCAGACCCATTATCTTTTACAGAATCCAGTGTCTTCAGCTGTTTATTGATATCACATGGAGTAAATCAAATCTACAATGCCGTTGACCTCAAGAGGAGGCAGAAATGAATCACCGACTCCATATTTCTGGCTGAAAATAGATGCAAATACTTCAGCTTGTACATTGCACTGATATGCTGACGCCTCCACCTTGTGGTTAATTGTCTGCTGTATGACTGTGCCAGAATTTTAGGTCTTAAATTTGTGGGATTACTTAACCCTGTTTGTAGCATGCTGTTTCCACTGTTTGGTGTGCAAGTAGTCTTATGTTGTAGCTTCACCAAGTTGACACATCAATTTTAGGTATGCTTGAGGCTGCACCTGGTATGCCACCCTGAACTATTCATTGAACCCAGATTGATCTCCAGGCTTAACAGAAATATAAGTGTGCATGATATGCTGGAACATGAGGTTTTAAATTATGGTTAAAACACAATTCTGCTGCTCTTCAAGGCCCGTTCACCTCTTGGATGCCCAGTTTTGAATTGCTGTATCTGTTCAAAGTCTGTCCCATTTAACATGTTAGTAATGCTATCTTAAACAATGGAGGGTATCGTCAATGTGAATACAGGACTTTGTCTTCACAATGACTGTGTGGTAGTCACCTCTGCTAAACTTGTCATGGGTAGGTACACCTGTGGCAGATATGGCCTAATTCTGTTCTTATATTGGCCTTTCAGGATTTTTCATGATGATAGCAGAGACTAGTGAAGTTCTGCAGGCGTCATTATGGGACCACAACTATTCACATTATTCAGTGACAATCTGGATGAAAGAACTGACGGTATTAAGTTTTCAGTTGTCAAAGATAGGTGGAGGAACAGGCAGTATTGAGGAGTTACGGAGGCTGCAGAAGAACTTGGAGAGACTAGGAGAGTAGGGCAGATAGAATATAAATTGTGGAAAAGTGTGAGGTTATGCACTTAGGTAGTAGTAATAAAGACACAAACTATTTTCTAAACAGGCAAGGCTTCAGAAATCAGATGCACAAGGGATTTAGAAGTCCGAGTTCATGATTCTCTTAAAGTTAATATGCAGGTTCAGTTGGCAGCTAGGAAGGTAAATGCAATGTTGGCATTCAACTTGAGGGTAGAATACCATCAATGACCTTCCTTCCATCATAAGGTCAGAGGTGGCGATGTTAGCAAATGAATACGCAATGCTCAGCATTATTCATGATCCCTCAGACAGAGAAGAAATCAATGTCCACACACAAGACCTCAACAACTTCTGGATTTAGGCAGTTGAGTGGCTAATAATTTTTGTGCCACACAAATGCCAGACAATGGCCATCTAGAACAAGAGGGGATCTAATTATTATTCCTCTTCAGTTATATTGATGAATCCTGCACTATCAACATCCTGTGGCTTACCACTGACCAGAAGCTGAATTGGACCACACTGTGGCTCCAAGAGTAGGTCAGAGGCTAGGAATTTTCCAGTGAATAACTCAGTTGCCACCTCCCATTTGCCTGAATGTCATCTACAAAGCACAAAGCAGGAGTGACACAGAATATTCTCCACCTGTCAGAATGTGTGCAGTTACAAAAACACTCAAGAAGCTTTGAAATCACCCAGGACAAAGCATCATGCTTGACTGACAGAGATAATAGGAACTGCCAATGCTGGAGTCTGAGATAGCAAGGTGTAGAGCTAGATGAACACAGCAGGCCAACCAGCATCAGAGGACCAGGAAAGCTGATGTTTCGGGTCTGGACCCTTCTTCACAAAATGCTTGACTGACAACCTACCCACGACAGTACATAGTTAGCAGTAAAGTGTACAATCTGCATGATGCATTGTGGTAGGTCTCAAAGACTCCTTTGACAACATTGTTTAAACCTGAGAAGGATAAGGACAGCAAATACATGTGAACACGCTACAATCCTGCAAATCACATGCCACCCTATTTTGGAACTACATTACCATTCCTTCAATGTCACTCAGTCAAAATCCTGAAACTCCTTTTTAACAGTACTCCAGATGCTGCTACAGCTCAGGGACTACGGCAGCTTAAGAAGGCAGTTTTAGAAAGCAGCTCACCCTACCTGCTCCCTAAGTTAGGTATAGACAACAAATGATGAACAACACCTCATCCACCTTTCCCTCCAAACTTCATGGCTGCATGGTCACTCGAAGGCCCAGCACGCCAAAGCGATTCAGAGCATTGATTTCCAGTTCCAGACACAGAACTCCTGACCTTGGAGATCTGTACAGAAGGCAAAAAATATCAGGAACATTGCCCACATCACATGAATAAATTAAAAGAATTGGTCATTAATCAACTCTCTCTGAAAGCTGGTCAAAACAGAACCAGTCCTTGATCACGTAACTGAGGAGAGCATTGTCATTGCTTTTCCACTTGTTACTCCTTACTATATATAGTCTATTTTCTCATTCCTGAAACGTTCTGCAGAATCCCTGGTGGTGTATTTTTGTTACTGCTTGTACCAGACAAATCGACGTTAAGCTGTGGTGACAGCAGTACATTTCTTGAGTGTCAAATAGGCCTAGCCTACCATCTTGTAAAGTTGGTCCATAAAAGCAAAGTATTACGTTGCTGCTCTACAAATTAGACTTCCATTAGCATTAACCACAACTAAAAATTTTGGATTTGGAACGTCAGATATTCAAAGATATGGTCACACTACGGCATGAATTCTCAATGAGATGTGAAGGCAATACTGGAGATAGGTGGACCTGCAATCTCTCGCTACTAGTCAACGTGGCAGTCTACCACAATGGTTCTTTCTCAGGTATTATTTACTGAGGGTTGATGCGAACTATTAGGTTTACCTGCCCACAAGTAACCAATTCAACTGCCGATGGATGAAGCTTGTCAGAAGTCATGTCAAATTTCAGACATTAGGTAGGACCCCAGTGAGGCCAAAGCCCAGCTGACCAATCAAGATAGCAGATTGAGAAGGGTCAGGAGTATATAAATACCTCCTCTGTCAATCCAATCACAGTGATTCAATAGTTGGCACTGTAGCCTCACAGCACCAGGGACCCAGGTTTGACTCCACCCTCGGGCGACTGTCCGTGTGGAGTCTGCACATTCTCCCCATGTTTGCGTGGGTTTCCTCCGGGTGCTCCAGTTTCCTCCCACAATCCAAAGAACTGCTGGGTAGGTGGATTGGCCATGCTAAAATGAACGTAGTGTTCAGGGATGTGTAGATTAGGGGGATGGGTGTGGGTGGGATGCTCTGTGGGTCGGTGTGGACATGTTGGGCCAAAGACCTGTAGGGATTCTATGATCTATGAACTGTTCAATTACAGTAACTGCTACTGTAACTGAAGGCTATCCTATAGATTCCACTTGCATAATAACATTCCAACAGCTACGGCACCATTTTTTTTAATGCTTAAGAAATTCCTTCATAAAGTGCTTGCATCCTGAATCACCCTTTCATTCCCTTACCTACATCCACACCTCCCAGAACTAATACAGGGGCTGTCAATCGTAGTTCTGCAAGGCCTTCTATGGACCTTCCAACTTTGGGAGCATGCCCATTGTCAGTCAAACAGGTCTCCCAGACACAGCAAGTGAATTGAACTATTTCCTCAAAAAGGTTCCAGAGCTGTCCTGGTTGGAGACACCAGGAAATAAAAATTCAACCCTAGATAACAAGGTGTGGAGCTGGATGAACACAGCAGGCCAAGCAGCATCTTAGGAGCAGGAAAACTGACGTTTCGGGCCTAGACCCTTCATCAGAAATGGGGGAGGGGAAGAGGGTTCTGAAATAAATAGGGAGGGGAGGAAGGCGGATCAAAGATGGATAGAGGAAAAGATAGGTGGAGAGGAGACAGACAAGTTGAAGAAGCAGGGATGGAGCCAGTAAAGGTGAGTGTGGGTGGGGAGGTAGGGAGGAGCTAGGTCAGCCCAGGGAGGACGGACAGGTCAAGGGAGCAGATGAGGTTAGTAGGAAGGAAATGGAGGTGCGGCTTGAAGTGGGAGGAGAGGATAGGTGAGAGGAAGATCAGGTTAGGTTTCCCCGATGTAGTGGAGGCCACAACGGGTACAGCGGAAGCAGTACACCACATGAGCAGACATCCCTCATTAACAAATCATCCCTCACACCCCGTCGCCGCAATAACAACCAAAAAAGAATCCCCCTCGTCCTCACGTACCACCCCACCAACCTCCGGATCCGACGCATCATCCTCTGACACTTCCGCCATCTGCAATATGACCCCACCACCAAAGGCATTTTCCCTCCCCACCGTCGTCTGCTTTCTAGAGGGACCACTCTCTCCGTGACTCCCTTATCCGCTCCACACTCCCCTCCAGCCCCACCAGTTTTCCCTGCAACCATAGGAAGTGCTACACCTGCCTCACACCTCCTCCCTCACCCCCGTCCTAGGCCCTAAGAAGACTTTCCAAATCAAGCAGATGTTCACCTGCACATCTGCTAATGTGGTATACTGCATCCGCTGTACCCGTTGTGGCCTCCTCTACATCAGGGAAACCAAGCGGCGGCTTGGGGGCAGCTTTGCAGAACACCTACGTTCGGTTCGCAATAAACAACTGCACCTCCCAGTCGCGAACCATTTCAACTCCTCCTCCCACTCCACGGACAACATGTCCATCCTGGGCCTCCTGCAGTGCCACAACGATGCCACCTGAAGGTTGAAGGAACAGCAACTCATATTCCGCTTGGGAACCCTGCAACTCAATGGTATCAATGTGGACTTCACAAACTTCAAAATCTCCCCTCCCCCTACCGCATCCCAACACCAGCCCAGTTCGTCCCCGCCTCCCTAACCTGTTCTTCCTCTCACCTCCCCCACTCAAGCTGCACCCTCATTTCCTACCCACTAACCTCATCCCGCCCCCTTGATCTGTCCATCCTCCCTGGACTGGCCTATCTCCTCCCTACCTACACTCACCTTTACTGGCTCCATCCCCACCTCTTTAACTTGTCTGTTTCCTCTCCACCTATATTCTCCTCTATCCATCCTTGATCCACCTCCCCCTCTCTCCCTATTTATTTCAGAACCCTCTTCCCCTCCCCCATTTCTGAAGAAGGGTCTAGGCCCGAAACGTCAGCTTTCCTGCTCGGCCTTCTGTGTTCATCCAGCGCCACACCTTGTTTTCTCGGATTCTCCAGCATCTGCAGTTCCTACTATCTCTGATAAAAATTCAACCCTACATTTTTCCTTTTAAGAATAAATGCACCTAACTTCAATAGCAGTGTTGGTTCACAGTAAATCTTATAGTCACAACGTTAACTACATCTGTGACACACATTCAAGACAGGAGTAGGCATTTGATCCCTCAAGCCTACTCCACCATTCAGTATGATCGTGGCTAATCTTCAAGCTCAATACCCTAATCTTGCACCCCGCTCCCACATACCTCATCCTTAAAAGCACATATTTTGACCTCTACCAATTTCTGTAGTAATGAAGTCCACAGACTCAGCACTCTATGGGTGAAGAAATTTCTCCTTGTCTCAGTCCTAAAACATTTACCCCTTTTCGTTTAAACTATGATGCTTGGTGCTGGACTCACCCACCATTGGGAACATCCTTCCTGTCTAGTCCTGCTAGAGATTTATAGGTATCTATAAGATGCCCCTCATTCTTGTGAACTCCAGCGACTACAATCTTAACCACTTCAATCTCTCCTCAAATGGTAGTCAAGCAATCTGGAAAGCAATTTGGTAAAACAATGCTGTACTCTGCCTTTTTTCTTTCTCTACTTCATCCTTGAGCCAAAGCGGTGCCTAGAGCACTGCTGGTGAGGATCAGGACTCCTGGCAGCGATAGGCCTGGAAACTGGTGGTGGAGGTAGGTCCAGAGTCTGGGCTGCCAGGCCTGAGCCTGTACAGTTGCTTGGGGGGGGGGGGGGGGGGGGGGGGGGAGAGAGAGAGAGAGAGAGAGAGAGAGAGAGAGAGAGAGAGAGAGAGAGAGAGAGAGAGAGAGCGAGTGAGAGGTGGGGTGCAGTGATGGTACTACCCTAAGCAGGGACTCCTGGCCACAGTATGTCCAGAGCCTGGATTTTTGGTGGTGGCAGTAACTGGAGCAGGGACTCGTCAGAGCAGCAGGCCCAGAGACTGAAATCCTGGCAGTGGCATTGCCCAAAGCAGGGACTACTGGTGTTGGTAGACCCAGAAGCTGGGCTCTTGGCAGTGTGGAGGAAGCAGTGGCTGGAAGCAGAGCCAGGATCTCCTGGGTCATTAGCATTGGTGTTCCTACAGCAGGACTCCTTGAGGACTGGAACACCTTGCGGAGACCTCACAGAAGCCCTGAAGTTGTGCTTGAGACCCCAATTTGAACAGAAGATGAATTTTCATTTAAGTAATTTATTTCTACTTCATTATAACTCAAAATGGCACTGCATTGTGGCGACAAAACACTTTTCACTGTATCTTCAAAATATATGAAAATGAATCATTCATCATTATTCTCTCTATTGCAAGAACATCCTTCCTCAGTAAGGAGACCTAATCTGCACTGTGGCCTCACAAGGCCCTGTATAATTGCATCAAGTCATCCTTGTCTTGAACTTGAGTCCTCTCACTATGAGGGCCAACATACAGTTTGGCTTTCCTTGGTGTACTTGTTACTTTCAGCAACTGGTACACGAGGACACCGAGAACTTGTTGAATGTTCCCCTCTCTCTCAAAATACAGCCATTCAAATAATCATCTGCCTTCCAATTTCTGCTACTGAAGTGGATTACCTCACATTTATCCCCATTATACTGTACCTGCCATGCATGTGGCCATTCACTATCCAAATCACAATGCAATATCTGTATATCCTCTTAACAGCTTATCATTCCACTCAGCTGTGATATCTGCAAATTTTGAAATAGAGCTCCTAATATAAATCATTAGCATATATTGTAAACAGCTGGGAGTCATAGTACTGATCTCTGCAGAACCCCAATAGTCACTGCCTACCATTCAAGAAAAAAAAACGATTTATCGCTACTTTTTGTTTCCTATCTACGAACCAATTTTCTGTCTATCTCACTACAACACCCCTAATCCCATGCACTTTAATATTACACATTAATCCCATAAATGGGACTTTGTTGAGAGCCTTCAGAATGACTTCTTCCACTGGCTTCTCCTGATCAACTCTCCTAGTTAAACGAGTGAGAGAAAGCATGAGATTCAGAAAACTACTGCTGTTCAGGTTGCTCATTCTATGTAATTGGGGTTCAAGAAAATGTTCCAAGTGCAGTTGGATGATCTCGGCTGCTGGGACTCACGTGAAGCCATTTGTAGTTGATAAATGTTGCGGTATTTTCTCGGGCAGCTAAGTGAGAGACTAGAACAGTGTCATAATAGATTCCCATTCCATTTCATACCATCTTGTGGTCCACTTTCTTGTTACTTATACACAATGTATTAAGTTTGGGAGTGATTAGCCTTGCAAAACTAAGGAGACCAGCCATCTATTATCTTGATACCTACCTAGCACTACCACTCATTTTTGGGAAAAGAAAACTGACATTATCTTTCTTTCCCCCAATTAGCTTAATTCTGACATCTTGGGTAACTCTTAAAATAGGAATTTTTGAAGTCTTATGGAGATCAGCTCTTCCAGATTTGTATGACAATACTTGCCTATTGTGGGTATGAATGAAGCATGGAAATTGTCCTCAGTTAATCTCTTTAATATGGCAGTTTTACCTACATTGGAGTCTCCCACCATAATGACCTTTGAAAGAGCATCTCCAGACAGGTTGACATCTTGCATTTTTTAGAGCCAGTAGAGTCTAAACATCCTTCTACCGAAATTCACATATTTTTCAGAATTCAAATTTGAATATGTAATTCCTTTACATTAACTTGTCAAATGCATCTAACTTTAAATAGGCAGTTCTTGATTCCCAGTTGGATGGAAAAAGCCTCAAATGAGCAAAGACATCTAAAAACAAGCTCCACCGTGTCGACGAGTTTTCACATGAGATGACATGAATTGAAAGGATGATCAGTTGGTAATTGAGCTCAATTGAGTAAATGGGATTAAGTTCAATCAACAACCCTCGGATTATCAGTGGATTTTTGATTCATAAATGGCTAAAGCCCGTGAAAAAACGACTGACTGTCTCAATATATCTCTCAGACGTCTCAATGGACAAGTTAGTTTCTTAATAGATAAGCCTTCGCTCACTTCCTCCTGGTAGCTGCAGTGCTTAATCCTATTCAGACAAGAAGGATGTAGTCCAACCGAAAAGTCCCGCTAAATGACTCTCAATGAAATATTTTTAAATTTTTGCATGTACTGAACCGGTTTTGATGAGGCCAATCACATTCCGCACATCCCATGGCCAACTTAACGCCAACACTAATTTCTTCGAAATATACCCATAAACGGGTACCTCACAGCAGACGACCCACTCTTGATTCGTGATCTTTGGATTACTCTAGCTCCTAACACTGATGAAAATCACAAATTTAATTCTCTTACAGAAATTGGTCAGACCTTGCCTCAGTTTGACCACTGACTTGAATCATACTCAACATCGGCTCGTCCTTCATCACGCGCTCCTAACCGCCCGCCAACCGACACCCGGAGCGCGCTCGCAATCAGGCACCGCCCTCCGCCGGCACGCCAATCAAAACACTGGCCCCACCGGCTTGGACCGCCCATCACAATTGGTTCACCATTCAAAACACCAGGCAGGGTCCACCACCGCCGCTCACCAATCAAAACAGCAGTTCTGCAGGCAAACACCACCCGCCACCGACTCACCAATCAAAACACCAGCCCCCATAGGCAAGGACCGCCCATCTCCGGCCCACCAATCAAAACAAGCCTGGTACTTTCTGAATGTTTTTTCGAAGGGCACCGTTGTGAGGTTTGTTGAGTCGACAGTGTGGGCATGGATCAGTGCCCTATGCCCATTTGCTCGGAATGCACATGCCTCTTCGACTGGCCTACTAAATATAGGATTTTTGCTACAGCTTTTACAATTCCATAAACCTTTTGGGTCTTCACAGTTCTGAATGTAACAGCAATCAGCATCTTGTTAAAAGGGATTTTTGAAATTGAGCCTGTCATCCCATTTAATAAACTTAATGCAGTTGTAACAGGAGCATAATGAATCGCAGTAAAAGCGATTCAGGGTGATAGTGATCTAGTGGTGGTATTGCTGAGCTTTTAATCCAAAGACCAGGTAATTTTCTGGGGAGTGATATTAGGAACTGCAGATGCTGGAGAATCTGAGATACCAAGGTATAGAGATAATATGGTGTAAAGCTGGATGAACACAGCAGGCCAAGCAGTATCAGAGGAACAGGAAGGCTGATGTTTTGGGCCTCGACCCTTCTTCAGAAATTTTGGAAGAAGTGTCTAGGTCCGAAACATCAGCTTTCCTGTTCCTCATGTGCTGCTTGGTCTGCTGTGTTCATCCAGCTTTACACCTTAATATCTCCAAATTTCTGGGGATGAGGGTTTAATAAGAAGCTAGAATTAAGAGCCGAAGGATGACCATGAAGCCATTATCCAATACGGGAAAAACCCAACTGGCCCATGAATGTCCTTCAGGATAGGAGACAACCAACCTTACCTGGTCTGGCCTATGTGTGACTCCAAACCCAAAGCAATGTGGTTGGTTCAACTGCCTTCTGGGCAATTTAGTGATGAGCAACAAGTGCTGGTGTAGAATTTATAAAAATAGGCACAAAACTGACAAAGCTTTCATAATATTTTCACAATGTTGCCCACCCATCCCAAACTGTGGACTCTTAGGAATTAAAAATCTTCCCAGTTCAGCCTATTCAATCACAGCCACCAATGCTCTCTGCAAGAATGAATTTCAAAGATTACCGATTCTCAGAAAAGAAAATAAATCACTTCTTGTCTCGGTCATAAATATAGTTGTCTTTTATGTTCAAAGTGCAACCCACATCCTCTCAGCATCTCCCATGCCACATCCCCTCAGAATCTTACATGCTTTAATTATGTCACCCCTCATTCTTATAAACTCAATGTGAATAACCTCAACTTTCTCACTCTCTCCTCATAAGAAACCCCCTCTTCACAGGAGTCAATTTCTGGAGTGTTTCCAATGCAAATATATCCCTCCCTAATAAAGAAATTAAAACCGTGATCGGCAATTCCAGTATGGTTCCTTCAATTTCCTGCACAGTTCAAAACAAGATTTCCTCAATGGAGTCCAATAAGCAATTGGCTTAATGAGAAAAACCCCAAAGAACTGCAGATGCTGGAAATCAGAAACTCTGTCAGCTCAGAACTGCAGAACTTCCACACTGATGAAGGGTCACTGGACCTGAAACGTTAACTCTACTTTCTCTTCACAGTTGCTGCTTGATCTGAGTTTTCCAGCAGTTTCTGTTTTTGTAAGCAATTGGCTTCCTTATTACTTGCTGTACTCTAACTTTTGTGATACAATAATATAACATTCTGCAGTCCTCCCTCATAAAATAATGTTTGGTTACTCTCTATTATCCATCAAAGTATTCAACCTCACATGTAAGGTAAAGCTAAAGTCACCAAAGGCCTACCAGACCATGGGCTGCTCTCTTATTAGAGAGTGGTGACTGGTGGTGGTTTAATCTGAGAGTAACCATGCCTTAGGTGAGGGAAGACACAGAGAAAGAGAGTCCTTCCTGGCAATTTCAGCCACAGTGGGAATTGAACACACATTGTTGGTGTTGTTCTGCAGTGCAAACCAGCCGTTGAGCTGACTGACCACATTGTACTTCCGCAGTCAGTTGAAGGGATATAGCTGTCACTGACAAGGCCAGAAATTATTGCACCAATCCGTGAGAGCAGATAATAGTCAACCACATTATGAGAGGTTTGGATTCTCATGTAAGTGAGGCCAGACTAGGTAAGAATGGCAGATTTCCTTCTCTAAAACACATTGGTTCACCAACAACTAATAATAATTTCATGGTTACTAAAACTAAGGATTTTCTGGTTTTATTAATTGGATTTAAATTATGCCAGTACCATGGTAGGATTTGAACACATTCCCAGAGCTTTGGCCTCCGTATTACTCGTTCAGTGACTTTACGTCTAAGTTACCATCTCTTCTTTTCAATTGAACACATATCCTTCCAAACACTTCCTACTGACGAACTTATCAAATGTCTTTTTAAACATTGTAACCATACTCACATCCATCAATTTCTCTGGTAGGTCATCCCACACACAAACCACTTGGTATAAAAACAATCGCTCCCATGTCCTTTTCAAATCTTTCTCCTCTCACCTGAAAATACGCTCCCTAGTTTTGAAATTCCCCCACCCAGGGAAAAGACCCCTGTCATTCAGCTATTTATGCGCCTCGTGATTTCATAGACCTTAATAAGGTCACCCCTCAACTTCCTACTGTCCAGTGAAAAAAGTCCCAGTCTTTCCAGTCTATTTTTATATCTCAAACCCTCTAATCCTAGCATCATCCTGGTACATATTTTCTGAACCGTGTCCAGTTTAATAATATCCTTCCTATAGCACAGCGACCAGAACTGCACACAGTACTCCAAAAGAAACCTCATCAATGTCCTGTACAATCTCACCATGACATCCCAACTCACACACTCAAAGGTCTGAGCAATGAAGGTAAACATGCTAAATACCTTCTTTGCCACCCTGTGTACCTGTGATGCAAATTTCAAAGAATATATACCTGAACCCCTACGTCTCTGTTCTACAACTCTACCCAGTGCCCTACCATTAATTGTATAAGTCCTGTCCTTGTTTGTGTTACCAAAATGCAACAGTTATCCAAATTAAACTCCATCTGCCATTCCTCAGCCCATCGACCCAATTGATCAAGATCTTTTTGTAATCTTAGATAACCCTCTTCACTGCCCACTATACCACCAATTTTGGTGTCATCAGCGAACTTAGTAACCATGCCTCAGGTGCTTGTGGAGTACACATATGTTCCTGTCCCAATAAATACTGTAGATAGTGATTGCATGTTGTTCCTAGTCCTGTGAGTCTTACATCAGTTACATAATAAAGAAGGATATAATATAATAGATGGTGGGTAGCTCTTGAAACTGCAGACTCAATGAGTGGAAGGCAAGTGAGAGAGAAGACACTTCAAAATGACGTAGTGATAACAAGGTGTAGAGCTGGATGAACACAGCTGGCCAAGCAGCATCAGAGGAGCAGGAAAGCTGATGTTTCAGGTCTGGACCCTTCTTTAGAAAATTTCCTGCTCCTCTGATGCTACCTGGCCTGCTGTGTTCATCCAGCTCTATACCTTGTTATCTAACATAAAGGAATATCTTTTATGATCACAGATTTGTATAATCCCAGAGTCTTGGGCTGCAAGGGCTGTGGGTCCTGGAGCAACATGTGTGGAGCAAGTCCTGGAACAGCATGGGAAACAAGCCCTGGGGCAGCATGTGGGGAAACAGCCCTGGAGCAGCACGCAGGCAGCAGGTCCTGGACAGAGACCGGCGTAGGGTAGGCAGTCTTGAGCTTATCTCTGCACAGCTGAGTGCTGGTATGGGTTGAACCGGAAGCTTGGAGCAAAGCAAGGAGAGTTGCTGGACTGAGGTCTGCCACAGGCGGTCAGACTATGTGTGGAGCCCCTGCACTGAGCTGCCATAATGTAATATTTGTTTGAAATTTTTTACCTGAATGTGATGTCAATCCTTTAAGAATGTTTTATTTCTAACTTATTTTTTAAACTCTGTAAAGTAATGCAACTACTTTTCATTCCCTTTTTGTACCCACAATTTATCGCTTGGTACTTGGACCTAAGATGACGCCACAAGAGGCAGACATTGTAAAAGCTTTTCATTGTACTTCTACAATGGAGTATATGTAACAATAAAGGATATTCTATATGCATTTCAGCTAAAATGTAGATGAAAGTATAAATTGAGCACAGTATTAAATCAGCCAAAGGGATGTCATTTCACAAAATAGAAAATGCTGAATCATTCATTGTATCCACTGGTTCAACATGGCCTATTTAATTTTTCTTTGCAATATTTATGTTTATGAGGTTTCACACATTAGAATTGATAGACCATTACTGTGGAAAGAGAATACTTCTTGGCTGAGGGCACATTCGTGGAATTTTTCATCTGTTTAAGGGTAATGTCAAATAGCATGCAGCAGTGCTTGATGATCTGAAAATTAATTTCAAATTTTATTTTCGATCTGATTATTTTCTGAAGAAGCTAATACCTGTTGACACAGCCTAATTATAATGTTTTATCTTACTAAACCATTTGCTAATATTTCCTGTTAATTTCAATGCCTTCATGAATATTTTATCTAAATATTGAACCAGTTTATTTAGACTGGTTGTTCTTGATTGATTTTATTTTCATGTGTATCGAAGTACAGTGGAAATTTTTGTTTATGAGCAGTCTAGGCAAATCATATAAGCAAGGACATTAAGATCATAAGGTGAGAAAGAAAAAACTAGCCAGAGGCATAGAAGTTACATCACACAGGGTATGTGCCAGGCAAGATCAACATTAGCAAGATCAGCATTATTTTGAAGTTAGAGAGTCCATTTATCAGAAAGAAGTTGTTCTTGAACCTGCTGGTGATCTCCTGTGGTGTTCCTTGTAGGTGGCGAAATAACTTTGAATTTCTAAGGTCTAGGTCTAGTATTTCTAATTTTTAGGGGTCTGGGGTCCTGAAAAGCAATAAGAAGATTAATAGTAAGGTTGTGTTCATGCAAAGCCATCAACTGAGTGACAGGTTTTGAAAATTTCAACTTACGGTGTATCACTTCATTCTGAAATTGGTGGTTCATGTGAACATAAATAAATTTTCACACCAGGAATTATCAGCCATTTTCCCAATAAGATCCAGATTAACAAAAGTTCCATGATACAGTATTTTACTGGATCTTACTAGAAGAGTAATAAAGTATTAATGATGTGCACTATTAATAATGCATAATGTGGCCAGTAATTTCAGAGAATGAATGACAAATGTCCAGACATTAGGGGTCCATTCAGCCTGCTCCAATATTTGTTTATGTATAAATGTACTTCGCCCTTAGCCTTTCCACTATATTTAAGAACTTGCTGGACTTGCATATGAACCGTCCATTAAACTAATCACAGAAGCATAAGGAAGTATCCTCTTAATGATTCCATAATTGTTACTTCAATTCCAATCAAACTATCCAACTACTGTTACCCTTTCCTCTCCATTTAGCTCTGTTTCTTTATAAATTTAATGAACATCGATTAAGAAGATAGATTGTTGTTTGCAACATTTGCTAAAGTCAAATTTTTTTCCCTTTGACAGGCTATGGGCATTGCTGATTAGGCCAGCATGTTTTGCCAGTCTTTAAATGCCTTGAAAAAGTGGCCGTGATCCAGCTTGTTAAACTGCTTTAGTCCATGCAGTGTTGTTACACCCACAGTGCTGTTAGGTATTGAGTTACAGGATTTTGACCCAGAGACAGTGAAGGAGCAGCAATATTATTCCAAGTCAAGATAATTTTTGGCTTGCAGGTGAACTTAAAGGTTTTACCATGCATCTAATGCCCTTGTCTGCTGAGATGATGGAGGTCGTAGGTTTGGAAGTGCTGCCAAAAGAGTCTTGGTGAGTTTCTGCAGCACGCCTTGTAGATGGTACATATTCTGCCACTGTACTTTGGCAAGAAGTAGGGGGATGATTAGCATGCTTGATTGGTGTCAAGCAAACAGGCTGCTGTGTCCTTAATCTCAGGTAGCCTAGTATCTTTACCACATTTATAAGCTTGCAATTCCAGCAAGTTATTGCTATATAAGGTAATGGTCCTGAAAGGGTTAATGATGAAGGTTGCATTTATTTCCACCCAATCTTATGATGTCAAGCTGGCTTGTACAGGGTTAAAGCAGACCATTTAGGATCACGTGGTCTTCATACTCTTAGTAACAATGTCAAACAAACTAGTGTAAATATTTTTAAACAACTTGTTCAGACTTCTTATGACACATGTAAAGACTGTGACTTAATATTTTTTCCATATTTTTGATTGTGTACTGAAATAGGAAAAAAATTGTTGAAGGATTATTACAGTTTTGACTGCAATTAACCTGGCACTCATTTTAAGCACTGTTTGCCCAGCTGCTGGTTCAACATGAATAGATGGTTTGCAGATGAACTGGATCAAAGGACTGTGCACAATAGGAGATTCAGCCAGTAGTAAGTAGCTGATGGGTCTGTGAGTGCGTGATGAAAGTCTTCTGCATGCCAACAACCACGTGACTCCCATGGAGCTGAACAGCTTGCGTCTATGACCCAGACCTATTTCAACAGACTCAGAAGCTGTCTCCCTGCAGTAAAGAAACAAGACTTTAAGACTGATGAAAATCAGTTTGTTTTTCCTTCAACAGTAGCTATAAGTTGTGACTTTTAATTAATACATCAGAGACATTTTCATAAGGGCGTATCAGACGCCCAGTGCGTCCTGTAACTAAGTGAATGCAACAGAGAAGGAATATTGAGAAGTACTGTTCTGATCAGCACAAGAATCATTTCATTAAACCCTGTGAGCAGGGACCACTGGACTGCTTTCCCACTTTTACCCCTACGTCCATAGCACCCTTTTTTTCGCTGTCTATGTGTGTGTAAAGCGAGTTTGTAAGGGGATTGCTGTTATAAGTAGTAGTTATAAACCAACAGTTCACAATTATTTACCTGTAGCTAGAGTATACTTATTTCTCATAAATGTTAAGTCTAGTTAAGGACAGAAATCTGGTCCACACTTTCTGTCAATTGAGTATAAAAATCAAGTAACCTGGGGAATTCTGCATACTTTTCAAAATCTTTAACTTTTGTGATGAGTCAGGGAATAACAGTGCTTGATTTTCAGTGCACATCCTCAGTGAAATGTAAACGTGTATCTCTGGTACAGGTGGGACTTGAACCCAAGCCTTCAGACTCAAACATAGGGATACTACTGCTATGCTGCAAGAAACCTAAACAGTTATCTCAGAAAAAGAATGATTGAAACCGACCTGTTCAGATATGTTGTGATATACCTTTAGCATGATTGGAGATTGAACTCAGATTTTTTGGCTCAGAGGCAGGGGCACCACCACTGCGCCAAAAGAACCCCTTACCAAGTTAGTAAGACTTGTATTTAAGTGCTATCAGGCAATGTTGTGCATATTGGCCTCATGTTGTTAAAGCAAGAGTCTTTTTTTGTTGAAACTCAATAATGATTGATCCTCTACTGCGTAAACTAAACACTTAAACAATCAAAGGAAAGAGAATTGGCGACAGCATCCTTCTGTCTACAAATGCTGCAGTAATGGCACAAAACATTTTCCAACTGAGGCATACAGAAAAAGTCTTAAATCGTGGAGTCATGCAGCACATGATTTCATAGAATTTTGTAGCACAGGAGACCACTGTTTGACCCATCATATCTGAACTTCTTTAGCAGGTTTCACCCTATTACCACTCCAAATCTTCACAACTTCCATTTTATCCTTTCATTCCCTTAACTTGTCGTTGAATTTATTTATTAATCATTTTTCAGGGAGATTTAGCCCAATATGTTCTGAGAGCATGAGCTTGCAGTTGCTGTAACAAGCCACTGGGTGACAGCAAGGACATTTTTTTTGGTTTCAATGTATAATAAAGCAATGACGTTGACATTTTAAGGGTGTTAAATTGTCACATGTAACATCTTTCAATGGTAAGAATAAGCAACAAGGCACAAGCTGTGCAGGTAGCAACATGTGATGATGTCACTTCTGATGAACTGACAAACGTCTGTGAGTGAAATAATTAAATAATATGTCTGTGCAGTAAAAGATGATAAAAAGACCTATCCAATTATTCCCACGACCCTGTTCTTTCCCAAGAACCCCACAGCATTCCTGGCTCTACCCCACTCTTCAAAACAGTCATTCAATTTCCTTTTGGAAATTATTAAACCTGCAGTCACCATTTTACAGACAGTACATTCCAGATCATATTGATTCATGTAACTTCATTCTCATGTTGCTTCCATTCTTTTGCTGGTTACTTTGGTCTCCTGGTTGCAGTAGGCTTAAAGCCGGGGACTCCTGGTTATCGGAAAGGCGGCAGTGAATAACTCCTTGTTGCGGGGCGAGTGTGCTTTCAGCATGAGACCCAGCATTGGCGATGGCATCAGCATGGTGGGCCCAGCGGCAAAGAGATGGGGCCTAAACAATGGCAGGTCCAGCACAGGCAGTGGCGAGATAGTGGAGGATGGTGGCGGCACAAGTGTAATTCGTGAGCCAACTCAGGACTCATGGCAGAGGATGGGGAATGAAGATAGACTTTCTTTCAGGTATATCTTTTTTTTAAATTTTAAACTATTCAAAATAGCATGGGACTGTGGCAACAGTTGAAGCTTTTAATTATTTTACTGTGTTATTCACTGTAAAATGCAACAGCAATAAATCATTCAATTCAATTCAATTTAACTCCAGCTGCTGTATGCTACCTACAAGATACTATTACCGATACCTGCCCAACAACACCAAACGATGCTGCAATCCGCAGTTTCTAGAAGTGCAGTTGCAACATATGCAGGCAACACTGTCACCTCCAGGCTCCCCACCAGTAAAATCAGCATCTTGATTTTAACATTCGTCACTGTTCTTTCATTGCAGAATGAAATACTGGAATTCCCTAGCTCACAACATTGCTGCAGTACCTCTGACAGAAATTGGCCAAACTAAATTAAACGGCAGTCAGCAGCTCCCTGCTGCAGAGAACAATGGAAATCAAGGTCAAAGAGGACACAGAGGTTCAGGGAGAATCAATTAGAACCAGCCCAAGAGTTATGTGTTGGAGAAATTTCATTCAGAAGTTCTGGCACCTTTAATTTCAGCCAGCTCCTGAAGATATACACATTGCACCTCCTGGCATGGCAACGGTGAAGGATATTAGTACAACCCCGCTGGATGCTTTGAAACCCACTCATGATCCCATTAGCCAAAGACCACAGAACATTCAGGAATGTCCAGGGTGTGGGTGATAAAAACACACAACTGGAGGCCACTCCTCAGTAAAGACTCCAGAGAAAATTAACAACAAGTCTTGTGGCAGAAGATCCGAGAACACCCAGGAGAAGATCACCCTGACCTGCTAGATGGACCTTCATGGAAGACTGCCAGCCCTGTGTTGGAAACCCAACTCAAGCACATGGATCATTGCAGGTAATATCCTTTCTCAGCTGGATAGAACTATTTAGAAGTTAAATATTGTGGGAGTTTGGGTCATGCTCACATGGTGGTTTTAATAAGGAACATTTTATTAATAAAATTGATCTGACCCATAAACTGAATTCTATGTCCCTTTGACTGCCTCAAAAACAAGAGCTCTTGGGTAAAGTGTTTTAAATGCATAATCTGATCAAAGTTTTTAGAGTATGGACAACATGAAGAATTAGGCTTACCTCATGAGGGAAACCGGGGATTAGAATTAACTGAGATTACAAGGTGTAGAGCTGGATGAACACAGCAGACCAAGCAGCATCAAAGAAGTAGGAAAGCTGACGTTTCGGGTCTGGACCCTTCTTCAGACCTGAAACGTCAGCTTACTTGCTCCTCTGATGCTGCTTGACCTGCTATGTTCATCCAGCTCTACACCTTGTTATCTCAAATTCTCCAGCATTGGCAGCTCCTACAATCTCTCACTAGAATTAAATGCTGGGATTTCCAGGAAGATCCATACCTCAGTGGGTGTTCCTCATGTAAATGTGCTTAGTGCATGATTGTCTGGCTGAGTATTGGTCAGCAGAGGCTGACTGATAGCCACCATACTTGGCCAATGACCCCAACTTGGTGACATCACTCCATATCACTCATCAATGCCTGAGACCATTGTGATCATCTGTCTCAGGTGAGTGGAGTGTTCGAGCTGCAACTGCCTCCATGGAGGCATTGCCGATCAAAGAGATTGCAGCTTCAGGTTTTGAACAATGCTCAGTGGGTGGAATTTACAACCTTATAATCTTTGTTCCTGGTGATGGCCCACTACTGCCGAACTAAGTGTCTCAATTGCACTAAATGAGGTAGGTCTTCCCCCAAACGAGGTAACACTGTGCTCTTGTTGGTTCTCCAGCCAGTGAGCAAGTCTGTTATTGTTATTATTTTGCATATTTCATTGTATGACAATGTTAATCCAACATTAAATAAAAACTGAAAGAACTACGGATGCTGTAAATCAGGAGTAAAAACAAAATTGCTGGAAAAGCTAAGCAGGTCTGACAGCATCTGTAAAGGAAAAAACAGAGTTAATGTCTCGCGTCCAGTCACCCTTTCCCAGAAGTTCTGAGGAGGGGCCACCGGACCCGAAACATAGAACATAGAACATTACAGCGCAGTACAGGTCCTTTGGCCCTCAATGTTGCGCTGACCTGTGAAAACAATCTGAAACGCATCAAACCTACACTACTCCATTATCATCCATATGTTTATCCAATGATCATTTAAATGCTCTTAAAGTTGGCAAGACTACTACTGTTGCAGGCAGGGCATTCCATGTCCTTACTACTCTCTGAGTAAAGAAGCTACCTCTGACATCTGTCATATATCTATCACCCCTCAATTTAAAGCTATGTCCTCTTGTGCTAGCCATCACCATCCGAGGAAAAAGGCTCTAACTGTCCACCCCATTTAATCCTTTGATCATCTTGTATGTGTCTATTGAGTCACCTCTTAGCCTTCTTCTCTCTATTGAAAACAGGCTCAAGTTCCTCAGCCTTTCTTCAAAAGACCTTCCCTCCATACCAGGCAACACCCTGGTAAATCTCCTCTGCACTCTTGCCAATTCTTCCACATTCTTCCTATAATGCGGCGACCAGAACTGTACGCCATACTCAAAGTGCAGCCGCACCAGAGTTTTGCACAGCTGCAACACGACCTCCGAAAACTCAATCCCACTGCCAATAAAATCTAACATACCGTATGCCTTCCTAACAACCCTATCAACCTGGTTGGCAACTTTCAGGGATCTATGCATATGGACACAGCGATCATTCACAGTACTGAGAATCTTACCATTAGCCCAGTACTCTGTATTCCTGTTACTCCTTCCAAAGTGAATCACCTCACACTTTTCTGCATTAAACACCATTTGCCACCTCTCAGCCCAGCTCTGCAGCTTATCTATGTCCCTCTGTAACCTACAGCATCCTTCCACACTATCCACAACTCCACTGACTTTGGTGTCATCCACAAATTTACTAACCCATCCTTCTATGCCCTCATCCAGGTCATTTAGCTTTTATTAATAGAGGGATCGAGTTCCGGAACCAAGGGGTTAAGCTGCAGCTGTACAAAACTCTGGTGCGGCCGCACTTGGAGGATTGCGTACAGTTCTGGTCACCGCAGTATAAGAAGGATGGGGAAGCTTTGGAAAGGGTGCAGAGGAGATTTACTAGGATGTTGCCTGGTCTGGAGGGAAGGTCTTATGAGGAAAGGCTGAGGGACTTGAGGCTGTTTTCATTAGAGAGAAGAGGTTGAGAGGTGACTTAATTGAAATATATAAAATAATCAGAGGGTTAGATAGGGTGAATAGGGAGAGCCTTTTTCCTAGGATGGTGACGGCGAGCACGAGGGGGCATAGCTTTAAATTGAGGGGTGAAAGATATAGGACAGATGTCAGAGGTAGTTTCCTTACTCAGAGAGTAGTAAGGGAATGGAACGCTTTGCCTGCAACAGTAATAGATTCGCTAACTTTAGGTACATTTAAGTCGCCATTGGATAAGCATATGAACATACATGGAATAGTGAAGGTTAGATGGGCTTTAGATCGGTATGGCAGGTCGGCACAACATCGGGGGCCGGAGGGCCTGTACTGTGCTGTAATGTTCTATGTTCTATGTTCTATTTATAAAAATGACAAACAGCAGTGGTTCCAAAATAGATCCTTGAAGTACACCACTAGTAACTGAACTCCAGGATGAACATTTCCCATCAACCTCCAACCTCTGTCTTCTTGCAGCTAGCCAGTTTCTGATCCAAACTGCTAAATCATCCTCAATCCCATGCCTCCATATTTTTTGCAATAGCCTACTGTGGGGAACCTTATCAAATGCTTTACTGAAATCCATATACACCACGTCGGCTGCTTTACCCTCATCCACCTGTTTGGTCACCTTCTCAAAGAACTCAATAACGTTTGTGAGGCATGACCTTCCCTTCACAAAACCGTGTTGACTTTCCCTAGTCACATTATTCTTTTCCAGATGATTATAAATCCTATCTCTTATAATCCTTTCCAACACTTTACCCACCACCGAAGTAAGGCTCACTGGTCTATAATTACCAGGGCTATCTCAACGCCCCTTCTTGAACAAGGGGACAAAGTTTGTTATCCTCCAGTCTTCTGGCACTATTCCTGTAGACAATGACGACATAAAGTTCAAAGCCAAAGGCTCTGCAATCTCAACCTTAGCTTCCCAGAGAATCCTAAATAAATTCCATCCAGCCTGGGGAACTTATCTATTTTCACACGTTCCAGAATTGCTAACACCTCCTCCTTATGAACCTCAATCCCGTCCAGTCTAAAAGCCTGTATCTCAATATTATCCTCAACAACATTGTCTTTTTCATGTGTGAATACTGACGAAAAATATTCATTTAGCACCTTTCCTATCTCTTCGGACTTCACGCACAACTTCCCACTTCTGCCATTGTCTGGCCCTAATCTTACCCTAGTCATTCTTTTATTCCTGACATACCTATAGAAAGCTTTAGATTTTTCTTTGATCCTACCTGCCAAAGACTTCTCATGTCTCTTTTGGCTCTTCTTAGCTCTCTCTTTAGGTCCTTCCTGGCTAACTTGTAACTCTCAAGCACCCTAAATGAGCCTTCATGCCTCATCTTTACATAAGCCTCCTTCTTCCTCTTGACAAGAGATTCAACTTCTTTAGCAAACCGCGGTTCCCTCATTCAACCACTTCCTCCCTTCTTGACAGGTACATGCTTATCAAAGACATGCAGTAGCTGTTCCTTGAACAAGCTCCACATTTCAACTGTGCCCAGCCCCCGCAGTTTCCTTCCCCATCCTGTGCATCCTAAATCTTGCCCAATTGCCTCATAATTGCCTTTCTCCCAGCTTTAAATCTTGCCCTGCGGTATATACCTATCCCTTTCCATCGCTAAAGTAAACATAACCAAATTATGGTCACTATCACCGAAATGCTCACTTACCTCCAATTTTAACACCTGGCCTGGTTCATTCCCAGTACCAAATCCAATTTTGCCTTGCCTCTTGTTGGCCTATTTACATACTGTGTCAAGAAACCCTCCTGCACACATTGGATAAAAACTGACTTATCTAAAATACTCGAGCTATAGCATCTCCAGTCAATATTTGGAAGCTTAAAGTCCCTCATTACAATTACCCTGTTACTTTTGCTCCAATCCAAAATCATCTTTGCAGTCTTTTTCTCTGGAACTTTTCAAAGGCCTGTATAAAACTCCCAAGAGGGTGACCTCTCCTTTCCTGTTTCTAACCTTAGCCCATACTACCACAGTAGATGAGTCCTCATCAAATGTCCTTTCTGCCACCGGAATACTGTCTTTGACTAACAATACCACACCCCCCCGCTCTTTTACCACCTTCCCTGATCTTACTGAAACATCTAAACCCAGGAACCTGCAACAACCATTCCTGTCTCTGCTCTATCCATGTCTCCGAAATGGCCACAACATTGAAGTCCCAGGTACCAACCCATGCTGCAGGTTCACCCACCTTATTCCGGACGCTCCTGGCATCGAAGTAGACACACTTAAAACCACCTTCCTGCATACCAAAACACTCTTGCGACATTGAAATCTTATTCATGACCTCACTACTCTCAACCTCCTGTACACTGGAGCTGCAGTTCAGGTTCCCACGCCCCTGCTGTATTAGTTTAAACCCTCCTGAAGAGTGTTAGCAAAATTACCCCCCCAGGATATTGATACCCCTCTGGTTCAGGTGTAGACCATTCCATTTGCAGAGGTCCCACATACCCCAGAATGACCCCCAATTATCCGGGTGTCTGAATCCCTCCCTCCTGCACCATCCCTGTAGCTACGTGTTCAACTACATTCTCTCCCTATTCCTTGCCTCACTAGCACGTGGCACGGGTAACAAACCAGAGATAAAAACTCTGCTTGTTCTAGCTCTAAGCTTCCACCCCAGCTCCTCGAATTTCTGCCTTACATTCCTATCCCTTTTCCCACCTATGTCATTGGTGCCTATGTAGACCACGATTTGGAGCAGCTCCCGCTTCCCCTTAAGGATCTCGAAAACACTATCTGAGACATCATGGACCCTGGCACATGGGAGGCAACACACCAACCGCGAGTCTCTCTAGTTCCCACAGAATCTCCTAACTATGGAGTCCCCAATGTCTAATGCTCTCCTCCTTTCCCCCTTCCCTTCTGAGTAACAGGGACAGACTCTGTGCCAGAGACTTGTACCCCATGGCTTTCTCCTGGTAAGTAACCCCCCCCCCCACTGCCCCCCACAAACAGCATCCAAAATGGTATATTTGTTATTGAGGGGAACGACCACAGGGGCTTTCCTTCACAGATGTTACCAGACCTGCTGAGCTTTTCCAGCAACTTTGTTTTTAGTCTAACATTAGCCAGTCAGATGAGAGAAAGAGAACAGATCTAGGAGGGAGCATATGAAGAAATCTGTCTCAAATGCTAGATGGTGCAGCTGTGATGAAGGGCTCTGATGAAGGGTCTAGGCCCGAAACGTCAGCTTTTGCGCTCCTGAGATGCTGCTTGGCCTGCTGTGTTCATCCAGCCTCACATTTTATTATTATGGTGCAGCTGTATTCGGTCACCTGTAATGCAGTGGTTCTCAAATCATTCCCCAGTGTGATGTCATCTGGATGCTTGAAAAGTGCTGAGCCCCTAACGTGAGAAATTTGAAGGGAGGAAAACCTGTGAGAGCATGGGGTGTGGTCTATGAAAGTGTGTTGTTTTTCTGCTGGAGTGGGAGAACAGCTATCGTAAAGTTTGGAAGATGCTGCCACACACCCAAACTAGCATTATGACCTTATGCTGATTTATTTTAATTTTTTTTGAGGCTTAACTTTTAAATTGATTAGTTTGTGCAATCGAACAATGTAAACAAGCTACAGTTTAGAAAGTCAGGAGTTTTTTTTTAAAGTTAAGAGAAGCACCCATAGCTTCCTGGGCAAAGTGCCTTTTTCAGTTCTTACTCTGAGTTTTGAGCAGTCCTATGAAGTCCTTCGAATAGGATAGCTGTATAGATCCATGTTCCTGAGAAAGTAAGGATATAAAATGAATTAGTTCACCTTAGAGTAAATACTTAGTTGTAGAGCAGAAGTGTTAGGAAAAGTTACTTAAAGCCAAATGCACTTTTTTAATCATGCATGGGACTCGAATTCTGATGGTTGAGCCAGCACTTATTGCTTATCCCTACATACACTTGAGAAAGTGGTGTTGATCTGGCTTTTAAAACTGCTGCAGTCTGTTAGTAGAGACACCACATTGGTGATATATTTCCAAATTAGGATGGTGATAGGCTTGGAGAGGAACCTTCAGATGGTGTTGTTCCCATGTCTCTTCTGCCCTTGTCTTTCTAGATGGTGGTGTCATGGGTTTGGAAGGTGAAGTCTAAGGAGCCTTGGTGAATTCCTGCATTGTATCCATGTGGATGGCATGCACTGCTCCTACTGAGCATCAGTGGTGGAAGGAGTGAATGTTCACGGATGTGACGCCAATGAAGTGGGCTTCTTTACTGTTAAATGTGTAAAGCTTCTTGAGTACTGTTGGAGTTGTGATCATCTAGGCAAGGGAGAGGTTTTCAATCTTAGTCCTGATCTGAGCCTTTTTGGATGTGGGTAGACTTTGAAGTCAAGAAGTAACTTACTCACTGCAGGATTCCAAGCCTTTGACCTGCTCTTGTAATCTCAGTATTTAAATGACCAGTCCAGTTTAGTTCCTGGTCAATGGAATGTCATGGGATGATGGTTAGATTCTCTCTTGTTAGTGATGGTAATGCCTGGCACTTCTGTGGCATGAATGTTGCTTGCCACTTGTCAGCCCTAATCTCGATAACAAAGTGTGGAGCTGGATGAACACAGCAGGCCAAGCAGCATCTTAGGAGCACAAAAACTGACGTTTCGGGCCTAGACCCTTCATCAGAAAAGGGGGATGGGGAGATGGTTCTGAAATACATAGGGAGAGAGGGAGAGGCGGACAAGAGATTTGCAGCGGGAGACAGATCCCCTGAAGTTTGTCCAGAGGGAAGAGGGTAACTTCTTCAGGTTAGGCATCCCTGGAAGAGGCCTTGCAGTGACGTTAAAATTGCATTTTGCTCTGTTTGGACATGACTGTTTCCGTATCTGAGGAGTCACAATTGGTGTGAACATTTTGCAATTGTCAGTGAATAACTCCGTTTCTGACCTTATGTTGGAATGAAGGTCATGTCACCTGTAAGCTAGTGTGTCACAGCTCCAGGGATAAGTTATCACTGTCCCAGCGTAAAAGTTGAAGTCACAAATATTAGTGACAGGGATTCTAGTGCAAGTGCTATACAAGTGTTATTTTTGGATACAATACAAGATGTGTTTTTGGGTACTGTACCAGCAATAAGTTTTAGGTACTACACAAAAGCTGTTTTACTTCTTTTTCTTGTGTTTGGAATTACTGGGATTATTCTTTTACCATGTATTGAAAAATCTTTGAATTTGTATTATAAATATATGGTTTGATTTATTTTATTTTATCATCATCTCTTTTGATCATGAAATTGTATTATTGTAAATGAAAAATCTACAGCACTGCATGCCTGTGTTTCGGAGAGTGATCACTTTGTTAAAAATCAGAACAAATCACAATATGATCTATCAAACCAGTTTTCTGCTTGGGATCTGACTTTTCCACTAGTAACTTCAGTTGGATCATAATAACTGTCAATCATCATTAGCTGCTTTATTCTCCATGGCAATGCCTCTACCAATTAGAATCCATTTACTAACAAAACAGCACTTACCCTCTCATGTGGTAAAAATGTTGTTTGCTGTTTACTTTGGTATTCTCGTGTATTGACCTCATGAGTGCAAGTCAAAATCTTTGACAAAATGAGTCTTACTACAGCAATGCTGAAGTTCTGGACCACCAAACAACTGTTGAGAAAGTATTTGTTGCCTCTGTTAAATACTATCCATTGTGACCAATGAAAAGGTTAATAGATAGTCAGAAAAAAATTGCAACGTAGTGTTGAATCACTGCTCCAAATTCGTGGAAATGCTGCAAGAATATTAGGTGAAGTACTTGAATTTGATCACTTATCATAATGTTAAGAATAAGATAGAATCCCTACAGTGTGGAAGCAGGCCATTTGGCCCATTGAGTCCATACTGACCCTCTGGAGAGCATTCCACCCTTCCCATCATGGGCAAAGTAACATGGCCAATCCACCTAAACTGCACAATCTTGGACTCTGGAAGGAAACTGGAGCAAACCCACCTAAGGCTGGAATGAAACCTAGGTCCATGGTGTTATGAGGCAGCAGCACTAACCACTGAGCCACCTGATCAGGCTTTGAAGATTGACCTTGTAAATGAAAAATCTACAGCATTAGAGTATTATTGACAGTTTACATAATTAGAGGGCTATGCACTACAGGCCAGAAGAAGTATCAAATACTGAGCAGACAGGGTCAAATAAATGTGTGAGGGAATCATACACGCAGCTAGCAGTTGATTTGAAGAGAATTTTGGAGAAGCAGGCCATAGGAGTTATGCGAAGGAAATGAAACATGCCATTTAAAAGAAACATTTAAATCTCATTTATATTTAGTGAGCTGGAATGGAGCAAGCACTGCAAGCTGTCTACATCATGGGGTGAGGAAAATTGACAAACATATTAAAAGTTATACATATAGGACATGCTTCCTTCAAGTTTAGCATTTACATCATAAAAGAAATCCTTTTAACCATGACTTCTTCCATTGTACATATATAGTTGTATCATTGGCATGCGCTAGATGCGACTGAACAGAAAAGTAGAAGGAATCCAATAGTAGGTATGCATGCAAATAATTGATATAACAAAGTTAATTGATTATGCTACTATGCCATTTTCCTAGATCATTAAAATAACAGTTAATATACAGGCAGCAATTTGCAATGTGAAATGCTAATTTTAAAACCATTATTTCAGACTGTGGAACTGTCGCTCTAAGAGTTCGAAACAGTACAGCTAGATTCAAGCCAATCTTTTAGTATTAAACATAAGTAAATGCATCAAATTCAACACAAACACAAAATCGCAGCAATGATTGAATAACAGTATGATTCTAATATAGTCAGTCACAGAGCAGACGAGAACAAAGCATGCCAAGATGTCAAATAAACTGAGTGACTGTCACCTTAATTTTCTTTGTCTCTGGAACATTCCAGTCACTGTATAGATGCCCTATTGGAATTTTGCAGTCTGCAAAGAAGTTTTCATGCATGGCACATTCAGACACGCTCACAAGTACATCTGTTTAATCATTGACAATGACAGCAGAGCAAGCCAGAGGCATCAATTGCTCACATGTTGCAATAAAAGCTCAACCACAACAGCTAGGGACATTTGCAAAAAGAAAAGAATATCAATTAATCAACATCTCATTGTTGTGATCATAAATGAATGATAATGTAATTTTGTGAATGATATCCAGGAAGCTGTCATGATACATACAGACTTTGGCACTTGTAGGTGCCAGGGATGTTCAGTGGCCCAGAATCTCATACAAACACACTCCGTCTGTCTCTCTCTCTCTTTTGCATGTGAATCTATGGGGTGAATTTGCATTTGCAGATACATTTTGTTTTGTTCAAAAAGCACAATATGGCATTTCATAAATTCCTACTTTAGCAATAAAACCAGTCTGACTCCAAACTAAAAACACAAACAGATTCTAAGAGATAGTAAGAACCGCCAATGCTGGTATCTGCAATAACACTGTGTGGAGCTGGAGGACACAGTAGGCCAGGCAGCATCAGAGGAGCAGGAAAGCTAACGTTTCGGATCAGGACCAAGATTCTAAACAAGAAGTCACACTTAACATGCATTGTCTGACCTAAAATGTCATCTCTTCTTTACACTGGTAAAACCTTTAGTTCTCTCAGGACCCTGACTCAAAAAGAATTCAGGCATTTACATGAACATATTAACTTAATTAAAGCCTTCTAACTGATTAAAGATTTAACGGCATGTGAGGCTTGTTAGTACATTCTAATCAATGATGTGAACCTTTCATCTTTTACTTATAAATTCTGTGTCTGATACTTCCTCTCCCACCAACAGCTGAAGAAGGACTGAAGCTCTGAAAGCTTGTATTTTCAAGTAAATCGGTTGGACTATAACAAGGTGTCATGTGATTTCTGACTTGTTCACCCCAGTCCAACACTGGCAACTCCACACCATAGTGATGCTCTGTAAGGGCTTTAAGAGCCTTGTGCAAAGTTGCAATGAACTGATTATGGAGCTGCTCCTCACTTGGAATAAATAATTGAATGTTGGCAGAGTTGAGAAGGGATGAAGAGAAGCATGTGGAGTACACCAGTTAGCATACACCGTATGCTAACTATTCCTAAAAGAATATTTTACTATTCCTAAAAGAATAGTCTTTTAGGATTGTAACATAAATTGGAGCCTGGTATATCTCTGAATACCATGTATTGTAGTACAATGAAAACATTGTGGTGGAAGGCTGCACAGTTTTGCCTTTCCTGCAGTCGTGTTTGGAACTATGCCTGTAATAAAATACAATAGCATTAGATTGTGTTAAGATTTTGTGTTGATGTTATCACATACTGATTGTTTAGATGAAAGTGCTGTCTCCTTTGGTCACATAGTTTATTGTGCTTTAAGGAATCAGCATCCTCTGGAAAAAGTATTGTATGCAATAGGACTTCTGTTGTATAATCATCTTGATCAGTCTTCTAAACTCTTTACTCATATCTGTTTCAACAGCTTGTTCTAGAGCTGGATGCTCTTTTGATTTAAAGAGTTTGGTCACTGATTTAGCAATTTACCAATGACAATTCTTTCACAAATTGAGCCATTGTAAATTTCCAAAGGTGCATTGCTCAAAAATTGCTTTTTTTAATAATGAAATTAACTACAGACTTCCTTGGACTTCATTTCTGCTATTGAAGCACGATCTCACGAGTGCTTTATTTGTATTTCTTGAAAATATTGATTGAAAGCCGTTAGAAGGTTGTCGAACATAATTTGTTTCTCATTGATATGGTGTCTGTGTAACACATTATCTGATGCGGTGTCTAATCCAGAAACTGCTTGAAATCTTAAAAATTGTGCTTTCCACTTCTACCAATTTATTAATCCAATAAATGGATCTGAAAGCCAAAAGTTTTCTGGCAACCGTATTGGGATAGGCAAATGTTGTTATATTTTAAAATTATTAATACAATTTGAAATTGTGAATTATTTTCTTGATTTGGAGATATGTTAATACGTTTTGTTCTCCTTGTAGTATGCTCATTTCATTGTCTTCTATTCTCAGTTGATTAAAGCTGTTGTTGAATCTTTGCAGTTGCAAAGATTGTTACTGCAATGCGAATACTGAATGTTGTTAAAGTTTCTTTTGTATTAAATATTGTTTTTAATGTTTCAAGGTTTCCTTTTACTAATATTATGTACTCACAGAGGTAAATGAAAACGTTCTCTTTCTAAGATGATTGAAGGAGTTCTAAAGGACATTTGGGCAGAACCTTCTCAAAATGGCTTAATTCAATAAAGCTCAATTATTTCTTGACTGTATTACACTGCTGTGATGCCATTCAAACTGGTCTTTTTTGCATCTGAGGTATTTTTGAATTGAATTTCACACCATGTAACCAGATTTGGAGTCTTTTTCCTTAGACAACCTTTTGTATTTTAATAAATGAAATTGATAAAATGTAGATGTCAAATAAAACATTGAATTGTCATTCAGAGTGTCAATATAATAAAGGCTTCAGTAACTTCACTGTTGGGGTCTGATACTTCAACTTACAATAATGATTTTTACCCGTGAGCTTCTTTTTTCTTTTTCAATTGAATTGGTATCTGAGCAATTATCTTAACTTGTTGTCAACTCACTGTTAAGATTCTTAACTGTGCTCCTCAGCCAGGTTTTTCAGGTGGAAAAGAAACATTTTTGTCCCTTTCCTTAAAGAAACAAATCTGATCTGTGTTAACAATAATCAACTGCTTTTCACCAGTATTCAGCTTAGATTTCGCCCCTTAGCAGCTATTGGGATACTGTTCATGCTGTTTTGTAAAAACATATTTCCTTAATTACTGATTAAAGATTGCTTTTTGTGACTTTGCATCTTAGTAGTTTCTCTAGAACAATTTTCTGGTTAGGGATGTTTCCTTTACAACAGCTATTCAAGTACTGGTTAGTCTTAAATCTGAAATTTTTCAAAAAAACTGCTTTTCTGAATTCTTATCCTATCCAGATGATCTCAGCTCTGTTTCTTGGTCTTCACTGCTGACATAATTTTCTAGGCAGTGAATCCCATAGCTGTCACCATTGTTTATTGTCTGGTTGGATGAGTTTGGTCAGAGAAAAGCCAAAGTGAAGCACTGTTTTCAAGCTTAGACTCCAGAGTCACATTTATCACAGTGACACTAAATAGTGATATACATGGTATTCATAGATATACTAGGTTCTGACTTATAGTTGCAATGAGTAAGGACTAATTCATCTTCTTGTTCATGTCCATGTGCTGGTAAGGCTTCCAGATGGTAATCTTGTATAGATTGGTCTAACTCCTCCCAGATTGAGCTATTTCTCTCAGTGTCATGTAGCCTGTGTTAATGTATAATGTTGCTGCAGGGTGCAGGAGCTCTTACAGATTCCATAAAGCAACGTGTCTCTTGCTCCTTTAGATCATCTTGACCAGAGTAATCTTTTCTTGTTATTTCTCATGAATGAACATCAGGGCCACTCCTTTAACAGCATGCAGTCAATCCAAATCAAAATCATCGCATCACACACAGATTATACACTAAGGTAGCTGGAGCACCAGCTGTAAAGAACAATTATTTAATAAGAAAAAATGATTTTTTATAACTCTTCAAATTGTATGACCATACATTTATGAAACAAATATTGATGAATGCACTTTTTTAAAAGTGTGACACGTGGTGTTGTCTCCTTGCTGCCAGCTCTGCTGGAGACAGGCTGCTGATTCTCCTGCTTTCTTGCCTGGGATGAAGTTATGTCATCTTCTGGTTGTCCCAGCCTGACCTGGTGGCAGTCTCCTGCACAGTGACAGGAGTCTCATCTGTTACCTTGACATTGAGATATTTGTGCATTTATATCAATGGTGTAGTGGCGGAGTAGAGGCTATGCACATCAAAGCATATGGTGTGCTCCAATCATGCCGTCACATCAATCGAGTGGCAAACACCTCTTCCGTTATCTATCAATATTCCTTGTCAGCTAAAAGGCATTGCATTTCAAAATACCCTGGTACCAAGTGAAGTTTGGTATGTTTCATGTTGTTTTACACACTTGGCCAAGATGATAAATAATCCCGCACTTGACATGCAGCACATCCTCACACCTTTCCATATATTTCCATCTTTGAAATGGTCACAAAAATAACCTAGTAGATACAGCCTCTTACAGTGCTCTTTGGCCCACCCCGTAGCTAACGACCACCTCTGTAGCCTCCATCCAGGCTGTGGTTCTCTGTTTTGCCATTCACTGGATGTATCATTATTATTGCCCATCCTTACTTGCCCAGAGGGCAGTTAAGAACAAAGCAGATCACCAAACAGGTAAGAACAGCAGTTTCCTTCTCTAAGGGACATTTGGAAACCAGTTTGAGTTTGATTTATTGTTGTCACATGTACTGAGATAGAGATAAGTGTTGATTTGCAAGCTATATAGGCAGATTGTGCCATACAAAGTGCATCACAGTAGCAGAACAGAGTGCAGAGTACAGTTTTACCGCTGCAGAGAAGGTGCACAGAGAGAGAGATCAAAATTAACATCTGAAAGTCCATTCAAACATCTGATAACAGTAGGGAAGAAGCCATTCTTGAATCTTTTTGAATTGTATTCAACCTTTTATATCTTTTGCCAGATGGAAAAGGATGTGAGAGGGTGTAACTGGTGTGGGAGGGGTCTTCGTTATATTGATTGTTTTCCCAAGGCAGTAGGAAGTATAGATGGAGTCAATGGATGGAAGGCTGGTTTGCATGTTGGACTGTGCTGTGTTAACTGAGCTATGCTCTCTGTAGTTTCTTGCAGTCATGGGAAGAGTTGTTGCCATACCATGCTGTGATGCATCCAGATGGGATACTTTCTGTGGCACATCTCCAAAAATTGATAAGATTCTCTGTGGCCATGCCAAGTTTCCTTAGACTCCTGAGGATGTAGAGATATTGTGAGGATGTGTTCTGAGAAAGGGTCACCGGACACAAAGCATTAACTCTGATTTCTCTTCACAGATGCTCCCAGACCTGTTGAGCTTTTCCAGCAACGTCTATTCTTATTTCTGATATAGAGATGTTGTCATGCTTTCCTGACCGTTGAATTGATATAAGTAGACCAGGACAGATTGTTGATGATCATCACTCCAAGGAACATGACGCTTTCAAGCATCTTCACCTCAGTACCATTGATGCAGACAGGAGCTGCCTTCAAATCCACTTCCTGAAGTCAATGACCAGCTCCTTCATTTATCTGACATTGACGGAGAGATTAAAAACCATAAGAACTGTGGATGCTATAAATCAGGAACGAAAACAAAATTGCTGGAAAAGCTCAGCAGGTTTGGCAGCACCTGTGAAGAAGAAAAATCAGAGTTAACATTTCGGGTCTGGTGACCCTTCCCCATAACAGGGATGGCAAGACTGACATATGAAGAAAGACGAGATCAGCTGGAATTGTACTTACTGAAATTTAGAAGAATGAGAGGGAATTGCATAGAAACATATAAAATTCTGATGGAATTAGACAGGGTAGGCATGGGAAGAATGTTCCCAATGTCAGAGAAGTCTGGAACGAGGGGTCAGCCTAAGAATAAGGTGTAAGCCATTCAGGACTGAGATAAGAAAAAAATTCTTCAATCAGAGTTGTGAACCTGTGGAATTCTCTACCACAGAAGGCTGCAGGGGCCAGTTTGTTGATATATTCAAGGGGGAAGTGGAAGTGGCCCATGTGCCTATGAAATTGCATGATCAGCCAAATGACTTACTCCTGCACCTATTTTCTGTATTCCATATTCAATACTCCATACGAGCCACGACTAATCTCTCAAAGCACTTCATAATTATGGACATCAGAGCCACTGGTGGCAGTCATTGAGGCACACGGCATGATTTTATTTTAGCACCAGGGTGATGGTGGTCCTCTTGTAGCAGGTGGGAGATTCAGATTTAGTAAGGAGAGGTTAAAGATGTCAAGAATTCTTCCACCAGCTGGTCCACACACGATAGTTTTTATTTGACAATCAACAATATTTTGTTGAATTTGCATTCCACATCTGCCATGAAAGAATTTTGACCCAGATCCCCAGAAAATTATCTGGGTCTCTGGATTCATAGTCCAGTGATAATACCATGAGGGCAGTGCACCCTTAGTCTGTGAGAAGAGTCCTCAAGCCACCTGTCACCAATCACTTGCAGCATGAAGGAGGATTCACAGGGAGTCATATTGAAAGCACAGCTGCTGTCCTTGTTCTGGACTCCTCAGTGTGTCTCTAAGTTCCATTCTCTCTGTCATTGATGGAAGAACAAACACAGTTAAAGAGTAGAATTTGAGTCTTTTGCGTAAGCATTTATTATTCTTAAAACAGTACAGACAGGAGCAGACCCCTTGATCCACCATGTTTGTGCTGACCATGATGCCATTTTAAACTAATTCCATCTGTTGGCGCATGGTCTGACTCCTATTCTCTGCCTTTCACGTGTCTGTTGAAATGCCTCAAATGTCAGGTTTGTTTCTTCCAACTTTACTTGCAGCTCAATCCAGGAATATATCTATCACTCTTTGTGTAGAATATGTGCCTTGCACATATCCTTTAAACTTTCCCCTTTATACTTTAAACCCCAAATTTGACAATTCCACTCTGGGAAAAAGACTCTGAGAAGATTTGTAGCTCAGGTTGAGGTTCTGGATGTGAGTTTGCTCGCTGAGCTGGAAGGTTTGTTTTCAGACGTTTTGTCACTTTTTTTTCTTTGAAAAAATATACTTTATTTGTAAGATGTACAAAAAATAAAACATATTTACATACCTACCCAGTCATGCAAGCCGCTCTGGGTTACCCAGGGGGCACATACACCAACTAAAGGAAAAAAACAAAGAAGGAAAAAAAAACACAACGCAAAGAAAACACTCCGGCAGTCGTCACCCCGCACAGTCCCCGTTGGCCCCCTGACTAGTTGGGGAAGGTGCCAGCTGGGCCCAGTTACCAGATAGGGTTCTTTTTTCTATTCTGGACGAGGGGTTTCATACGGTGGTCTTTCCCCACCGCGCCTTGGCGGCGGCTGCCCCAAACTTTAACGCGTCCCTCAACACGAAGTCCTGGACCTTGGAGTGCGCCAGTCTGCAACATTCGGTCGGGGTCAGTTTGTTCAGCTGGCAGACCAGCAAGTTGCGGGCAGACCAAAGAGTGTCTTTCACTGCATTGATGGTCCTCCAGGCGCAGTTGATGTTGGCCTCGGTGTGCGTCCCCGGAAAGAGCCCGTAGAGCACGGAGTCCCGCGTCACGGAGCTGCTCGGGACGAACCTCGACAAATACCACTGCATCCCCCTCCAGACCTCCTGCGCATAGGCACACTCCAGAAGGAGGTGATCGACAGTCTCGTCCCCCCCCGCAGCCACCTCGAGGGCAGCGTGCGGTGGTGCAGAGATTCCGGGCATGCATAAAGGATCTCACTGGCAGAGCCCCTCTCACTGCCAGCCAAGCAATATCCTTGTGCTTGTTTGAAAGTTCTGGCGAAGAGGCATTCTGCCAAATGACTTTGGCAGTCTGCATGGGGAACCACACGACGGGATCCACCCTCTCCTTTTCCCGAAGGGTCTCGAGGATACTACGTGCTGACCACTGCCTGACGGCCTTGTGGTCAAAGGTGTTTCCTTTCAAAAATTTCCCCACGAAGGACAGGTGGTACGGAACAGTCCAACTACTCGGAGCGTTCTGCGGCAACGAGGCCAGGCCCATCCTTCGCAACACCGGGGATAGGTAGAACCTCAGTAAGTAGTGACACTTGGTGTCTGCGTACTGAGGATCTATGCACAGCTTGATGCAGCCGCACACAAAGGTAGCCGTACGCCCTTTCCCCCATTTTCCAGGTCTTTGTACATGGTGTCCCTGCGGACCCGATCCATCCTCGACCCCCAAATGAAGTGGGAGATGGCCCGGGTGACTGCAGTGGCGCAGGTCCAGGGAATAGGCCAGGCCTGTGCCACATACAACAGCACCGACAGCCCCTCGCACCTGACAACCAGGTTCTTACCCGCGTTGGAGAGGGACCGGAGTGTCCACCTGCCCAGCTTCTGCTTCAATTTGGTGATATGCTCCTCCCAAGTCTTAGTGCACGCCCCAGCTCCACCAAACCAAACACCCAGCACCTTCAGGTAGCCTGTCCTGACGGTGAAGGGGATGAAGGAGCGGTCGTCCCAGTTCCTGAAGAACATGACCTCGCTCTTACCCCTATTGACTTTGGCACCCGAGGCCAGTTCAAACTGGCCGCAGATGTCCAATAGTCTACTCACCGACCGACGATCGGTGCAGAAGACGGCGATATCGTCCATGTACAGGGGGGGGTCTTGACCTGAAGGCCTCCGCTGCCTGGGATAGTCACGCCCTTCAGGCTCACGTCCTTCCTGATGGATGCGGCGAAGGGCTCCACACAGCACACGAACAAGGCAGGAGAGAGCGGACAGCCCTGCCTGACTCCAGATCTGACAGGAAAACTGTCCGATTCCTACCCGTTGATCGAGACTGCGCTAACGATGTTGGCGTAGAGCGTAGGATGCCTTCCCCGAACCCCAATTTGGAGAGGACGTCCCTCATGTAAGCATGAGAGACGCTGTCGAAGGCCTTCTCCTGGTCCAGGCTGACGAGGCAGGTGTCCACCCGCCTGTCCTGTACGAAGGCGAGCGTATCCCTGATGAGCGCGAGGCTCTCAGCGATCTTCCTGCCTGGCACAGCACAGGTTTGGTCAGGGTGAATCACCGACTCCAGGACAGACCTGACCCGGTTGGCTATGACCTTGGCCAGGATTTTGTAGTCCACGTTCAATAGTGAAATGGGACGCCAATTCTTAATTTCTTCCCTCTCCCCCTTCCTCTTGTAAATGAGGGTGATGATGCCCTTCCTCATGGACTTGCACATTTCCCCTGCCCGAAGCGCACTATCGTACACCTCCAGCAGGTCCTGGCCGACCAGGTCCCACAGAACGGAATACAGCTCGACCGGTAAGCTGTCTCTCCCGGGAGTCCTATTCCTCTCCAAGGACTTGAGGGCTCTGGTCAGCTCATCCAGGGATATCGGCTGGTCCAGCCACGCCCTCGTCCCGTCGTCTAAGACCTCCGTGATAGACGACAGGAACGACTCGGAGGCCGTGCTGTCCATGGGCTTCGTGTCGTACAGTCCGGCATAGAAGGATCTGCTGATCCTCAAAATGTCGGGCCGAGACAACGTCACCGAGCCGTCGTCCTCCTTCAGCCGGCTAAGCATAGAGCTCTCTTTGTGCACTTTCTGAAAGAAGAAACGCGAGCACATCTCGTCCTGCTCCACGGAGCGGACCCTGGACCGGAAGATTATCCTGGAGGCCTCCACGGCGAAGAGCGAGGCTTGCTGGCCCCCCACCTCGCGGAGGTCCTCCGTGACATCGACCCACACCAACTGCAGAAGGAGCAGGTTCTGCACCCTTTTCTGGAGTCGCGACAGCTTTCCCCGCCTCTCTCTCGCCTTCCGAACACCCTTGAGGACAAAGAACCTCTTGATGTTCTCCTTCACCCCATCAGGGGTGCAGAGGCAGGGGGGTCCAGCTCTGGGTCAAGCTGGGGACGCGCTGTTTCCTCCTTCCTGCCTGGAAGTTCCGGGGGGCCCTCTAGTGCCCCAGCGGCACTTGACTGGGTGTCGGAGGGAGCCTCACGATGCCTCCCGTCACCTGGAAGCGGGGTGCTGCTTTCCTTCTCCCGTGAGATCTTTAACTTCTGCTCGGGCAGCCCCTCTCCGAATCCCCCTCATCAGAGGAGCTCTTATAGCCCCCTATAGCTGCCTCTTCCTGCCTGATGGTTGCGGTTCCTGGGCCCGTCGACCCACCTTCCTCCTCGCTTTCCGGACCGTCGTCCACTCCCCTGGGTCGCCTGTCGCCGGCTCCATCGACTCCGGGTTGTCGGGGGGGAGCGGAGCCTGTAGGGGCGCTTTGCTGGCCTCGGGCCCATCCTCCGGCGCTGGGCCCTCCTGCACGACCTGGCCCTCCTGCACGACCTGTCCCTCCTCCCTGCAGTTCCTGCAGATGGTGGCTTTGCAGTCGGCTGCCACGTGACCTGACCTACCACAGGCATGGCAGACTTTAGGTTGCCCTGCATAGGTCAGGTAGCCCTTGCTCCCGCCGATCGCGAAGCTGGACAGTGGGTGTACGAAATTCCCGTCCGCGCCCATCCTCAGCGTCACCTTGACCTGCCTCTTACTGGTCCAGATGCCATAGGTGTCCATGATGTCAGTTAGGTCCCTTTCCACCTTCACATACCTTCCAAGGAAGGTCAGGGCATCAACTGCTGGCACATGCGGGTTGTACATGTGTACAGTCACCATACGCCTCCTCTGCGCTGGCATCACAAACAGTGGGACAGCGGTCAATACAGAGAGGGGGCCCTCACCTTATCCTTAAGGATACTTACATACAGATGAGGAAGGACACCATTTTGATTGGGACAACACATCCATCCTAGGACAAGCCAAACAGAGACACGCATGAGAATTCCCAGAAGCATGGCATTCCAACCGGAACTCCATCAACAAACACATTGATTTGGAGCCAATCTACCATCCCCTGAGAAAAAGAACAGGAAATGACATCACCAATGCAGGAAATGACATCACCAACCCAAGGAAACCTAACCAGATAAATAGAAAGCGTGACATAACACCAGCGCTTTGTCGGAGGCTCACTGATGGTGTTACCTAGTATGGTGACGAAACGTCTGGGAACAAACCTTCAAGCTCAGTGAACCAGCTTACATCTGGAACAAAATAAAGACCCACTCTCTTGTGGACCGAGAGGAGGAGAGTGCTGTGTTGGAGGTGAAAGGAAGACGTCGGGTTGGCTGTGCACTCTTGCAACCAGTGGATCTTAATGCTGGCTTCACCCTAACGCTGGTTCAGGGGAGCAGCCAACCTGCAATGATGGCTGCAGCAAGTGCTCGTGCCCCAGGACAGGGGGTCTGGAACACCATCCGTGTTTCCGTAAAGAAGATGGATGAAGGTGCACCTGTGGACCGTACCTTGCTCGTGAAGAGGGTCCTGGTGGACTGTTGCGGGTTCACTGATGCGGACATTTACTGCCAGCAGGATTTCCCCGGAGGAGGTTTTTAATGATGTGACCTTCAGGAGTGCCAAGCTTTGCAAGCGCTTCCTGGAGGTTTTCAAGGAGAAAGGAGGTGAGGGCCCCCTCTCTGTATTGACCGCTGTCTCGCTGTTTGTGATGCCAGCGCAGAGGAGCCGTATGGTGACTGTACACATGAACAACACGCATGTGCCAGCAGTTGATGTCCTGACCTTCCTTGGAAGGTACGTGAAGGTGGAAGGGGACCTAACTGACATCATGGACCCCTTTGGCATCTGGACCAGTAAGAGGCAGGTCAGGGTGACGCTGAGGATGGGCGCGGATGGGAACGTCGTACACCCACTGTCCAGCTTCGCGATCGGCGGGAGCAAGGGCTACCTGACCTATGCAGAGCAACCTAAAGTCTGCCATGCCTGTGGTAGGTCAGGTCATGTGGCGGCCAACAGCAAAGCCACCATCTGCAGGGAGGAGGGACAGCTTGCAAAGGATTGCCCACAAGAGAAAAGCTGCAACCTTTGCGGGGAAGCGGGCCACCTCTCCAGGGCATGCCCACAGTGGGGGACCACCTACGCCCAGGTCGCTGGCAGGGGCAATGTGAGGCCAGCCCCCCCAAAGGAGAGGAAGGCACCAGGGCCCAGCAAGGACCCCACTAATGTGCAGGAGGGCCAGGTTGTGCAGGAGGAGGACGCCAAGCTGCCCGACGTCTTCAGCACCCCTGCAGACAGAGTGCAGCGGAGGTACACCAGGTCTATTCGCTCAAGGATAGACTTCCTGTGTGTGTCACGGGCATTCTCGGTTAGGTCCACCGGCGTCGAGCCGGTGTTCTTCTCTGACCACTGCCTCCTGCTGGCCGACTGTCACTTTCAGGACGACCAGCCAGCCGGCAAGGGAACGTGGAAGCTCAACACGACTCTGTTGACCCCAGAGAACGTCGAGGAGCTTAAGAGGGAGTATGCCGGTTGGAGAACCGTGAAACCCCTCTTTGAGTCTCCGGGCGACTGGTGGGAGACGGTGAAGGAGAACATCAAGAGGTTCTTTGTCCTCAAGGGTGTTCGGAAGGCGAGAGAGAGGCGGGGAAAGCTGTCGCGACTCCAGAAAAGGGTGCAGAACCTGCTCCTTCTGCAGTTGGTGGGGGTCGATGCCACGGAGGACCTCCGCGAGGTGAGGGGCCAGCAAGCTTCGCTCTTCGCCGTGGAGGCCTCCAAGATAATCTTCCGGTCCAGGGTCCGCTCCGTGGAGCAGGACGAGACGTGCTCGCGTTCCTTCTTTCAGAAAGTGCACAAAGAGAGCTCTATGCTTAGCCGGCTGAAGGAGGACGACGGCTCGGTGACGTTGTCTCGGCCCGACATTTTGAGGATCAGCAGATCCTTCTGTGCCGGACTGTACAACACGAAGCCCATGGACTGCACGGCCTCCGAGTCGTTCCTGTCGTCTATCACAGAGGTCTTAGACGACGGCACGAGGGAGTGGCTGGACCAGCCGATATCCCTGGACGAGCTGACCAGAGCCCTCAAGTCCTTGGAGAGGAATAGGACTCCCGGGAGCGACAGCTTACCGGTCGAGCTGTATTCTGCTCTGTGGGACCTGTTCGGCCAGGACCTGCTGGAGGTGTACGATAGTGCGCTTCGGGCAGGGGAAATGTGCAAGTCCATGAGGAAGGGCATCATCACCCTCATTTACAAGAGGAAGGGGGAGAGGGAAGAAATTAAGAATTGGCGTCCCATTTCACTATTGAACGTGGACTACAAAATCCTGGCCAAGGTCATAGCCAACCGGGTCAGGTCTGTCCTGGAGTCGGTGATTCACCCTGACCAAACCTGTGCTGTGCCAGGCAGGAAGATCGCTGAGAGCCTCGCGCTCATCAGGGATACGATCGCCTTCGTACAGGACAGGCGGGTGGATACCTGCCTCGTCAGCCTGGACCAGGAGAAGGCCTTCGACAGCGTCTCTCATGCTTACATGAGGGACGTCCTCTCCAAATTGGGGTTCGGGGAGGGCATCCTACGCTCTACGCCAACATCGTTAGCGCAGTCTCGATCAACGGGTAGGAATCGGACAGTTTTCCTGTCAGATCTGGAGTCAGGCAGGGCTGTCCGCTCTCTCCTGCCTTGTTCGTGTGCTGTGTGGAGCCCTTCGCCGCATCCATCAGGAAGGACGTGAGCCTGAAGGGCGTGACTATCCCAGGCAGCGGAGGCCTTCAGGTCAAGACCCCCCCTGTACATGGACGATGTCGCCGTCTTCTGCACCGATCGTCGGTCGGTGAGTAGACTATTGGACATCTGCGGCCAGTTTGAACTGGCCTCGGGTGCCAAAGTCAATAGGGGTAAGAGCGAGGTCATGTTCTTCAGGAACTGGGACGACCGCTCCTTCATCCCCTTCACCGTCAGGACAGGCTACCTGAAGGTGCTGGGTGTTTGGTTTGGTGGAGCTGGGGCGTGCACTAAGACTTGGGAGGAGCATATCACCAAATTGAAGCAGAAGCTGGGCAGGTGGACGCTCCGGTCCCTCTCCAACGCGGGTAAGAACCTGGTTGTCAGGTGCGAGGGGCTTTCGGTGCTGTTGTATGTGGCACAGGCCTGGCCTATTCCCTGGACCTGTGCCGCTGCAGTCACCCGGGCCATCTCCCACTTCATTTGGGGGTCGAGGATGGACCGGGTCCGCAGGGACACCATGTACAAAGACCTGGAAAATGGGGGAAAGGGCGTACCGAACGCCACCCTCGCTCTGACGGCTACCTTTGTGTGCGGCTGCATCAAGCTGTGCATAGATCCTCAGTACGCAGACACCAAGTGTCACTACTTACTGAGGTTCTACCTGTCCCCGGTGTTGCGAAGGATGGGCCTGGCCTCGTTGCCGCAGAACGCTCCAAGTAGTTGGACCGTCCCGTACCACCTGTCCTTTGTGGAGAAATTTTTGAAAGGAAACACCTTTGACCACAAGGCCGTCAGGCAGTGGTCAGCACTTAGTATCCTCGGGACCCTTCGGGAAAAGGAGAGGGTGGATCCCGTTGTGTGGTTCCCCATGCAGACTGCCAAAGTCGTTTGGCAGAATGCCTCATCGCCAGAACTTTCAAACAAGCACAAGGATATTGCTTGGCTGGCGGTGAGAGGGGCTCTGCCAGTGAGATCCTTTATGCATGCCCGGAATCTCTGCACCACCGCACGCTGCCCTCGAGGTGGCTGCGGGGGGGACGAGACTGTCGATCACCTCCTTCTGGAATGTGCCTATGCGCAGCAGGTCTGGAGGGGGATGCAGTGGTATTTGTCGAGGTTCATCCCAAGCAGCTCCGTGACGCGGGACTCCGTGCTCTACGGGCTGTTTCTGGGGACGCACACCGAGACCAACATCAACCGCGCCTGGAGGACCATCAATGCAGTGAAAGACGCTCTTTGGTCTGCCCGCAACTTGCTAGTCTGCCAGCTGAAAGAACTGACCCCGACTGAATGTTGCAGATTGGCGCACTCCAAGGTCCAGGACTACGTGCTGAGGGGCACGCTGAAGCTTGGGGCATCCGCTGCCAAGGCGCGGTGGGGAAAGACCACCGTATGAAACCCCTCGTCCAGAATAGAAAAAAGAACCCTATCTGGTAACTGGGCCCAGCTGGCGCCTTCCCCAACTAGCCAGGGGGCCAACTGGGACTGTGCGGGGTGACGACTGCTGAAATGTTTCCTTTGCTTTGTTTTGTTTTCTTCTTTGTTTGTTTTTGTCCTTTAGTTGGTGTACGTACCCCCGGGTAACCCAGAGTGGCTTGCATGACTGGGTAGGTGTATAAATATGTTTTATTTTTTGTACATCTTGTGAATAAAGTATATTTTTTCAAATAAAAAAATGTGACAAAATGTCTGAAAACGAACCTTCCAGCTCAGCGAGCAAACTCACATCCAAAGACTCTGACTAGCAGCACTCTTCATGCCTCTCAATTTTATATACTTCAATCAGAACAGCTGTAAGCCTCAGACATTCTAGTTTGTCCAAATTCTCCTGATAACTAATATATTCCAATCCAGGCAACATCCTGGTAAACCTATTTTGTACCATCTCCAAAGCCTTCACATCATTCCTTTAGTGCCAGTGACCAGAACTGCACCATATAAAACAAATATTTGAGGAGCCAACCATAGACCAAATTGACATAAAATAAATGCATAATAGCAGGTGCCTAGAAAGGAAGCTTTTTTTTGCATTATGTGTTGCACTTTTAAATAATGGAATGCTTTCTTTTTGACATTAGTCTTACAACATGTATATCTTTGTAGTTGTAATCATTTGACCTTTGTGAAATCCTCCACTCAGTAATACTGCAATATCTCACCACAATGCTGATAGCTATCTGTGGGAAGTGGATACAATGGCTTGCTGTGCAAAGTAATGCTTCTGTGCACAATTGACTAGTTAATCTGTGCATGTTCTCTGTAGCAGATTTACAAGGACCTGGAAAACTGGGGGGTGAAAGGATGTGCTGAACGCTGCCCTCACCCTGATGGCTTTTTTTTTGTCTGGTGGCATCAAGCTGTGCATAGAGATAATGGGAACTGCAGATGCTGGAGATTCCAAGATAACAAAATGTGAGGCTGGATGAACACAGCAGGCCAAGCAGCATCTCAGGAGCACAAAAGCTGACGTTTCGGGCCTAGACCCTTCATCAGAGAGGGTCTGATGAAGGGTCTAGGCCCGAAACGTCAGCTTTTGTGCTCCTGAGATGCTGCTTGGCCTGCTGTGTTCATCCAGCCTCACATTTTGTTAAGCTGTGCATAGATCCTTGTTATGCAAACACCAAGTGTCACTACCTACTGAGGTTCTACCTGTCCCTGGTGTTGTGAAGGATGGGCCTGGCCTTGTTACTGCGGAATGTTCCGAGTAGTTGGACCGTCCCGTACCACCTGTCCTTCGTAGAGAAATTTTTGAAAGGAAATACCTTTGACCGTAAGGCCGTCAGGCAGTGGTCAGCACGTAGTATCCTCGAGACCCTTTGGTAAAAGGAGAGAGTGGATCCCGTCGTGTGGTTCCCCACGCAGACTGCCCAAGTTGTTTGGCAGAATGCCTCATCGCCAGAACTTTCAAACAAGCACAAGGACATTGCTTGGCCGGCGGTGAGAGGGGCTCTGCCAGTGAGATCCTTTATGCACGCCCGGAATCTCTGCGCCACCGCACACTGCCCTCGAGGCGGCTGCAGGGGGGACGAGACTGTCTATCACCTCCTTCTGGAGTGTGCCTATGCGCTGGATGTCTGGAGAGGGATGCAGTGGTATTTAGGACATAGAACATAGAACGTAGAAAAGTACAGCACAGTACAGGCCCATGATGTTGTGCTGTGGAATATTCCTAATCCAAACATAAAACAACCTAACCTACATTCCCCTCAATTCACTGCTGTCCATGTGCATGTCCAGCAGTCGCTTAAAAGTCTCTAAACACTCTGCTTCCACGACTACCACTGGTAAACTATTCCATGCACTCACAACTCCCTGGGTAAAGAATCTCCCTCTGACGTCTCCTCTATACCTTCCTCCTAACACCTTAAAACTATGACCCCTTGTGGCAGTCAATCCTGCCCTGCAGAGAAGTCTCTGGCTATCGACTCTATCCATCTATCCATATTGTCAAGGTTCGTCCCGAGCAACTCCATGACACGGGACTCCATGCTCTACGGGCTGTTTTCCGGGACGCACAGCGAGACCAACATCAACTGCGCCAGGAGGACCATCAATGCGGTGAAAGACGCTCTTTGGTCTGCCCGCAACTCGCTGGTCTTCCAGCTGAAAGAACTGACCCCGACTGAGTGTTGCAGACTGGCGCACTCCAAGGCCCAGGACTACGTGCTAGGGGATGCGCTAAAGCTTGGGGCAGTCGCTGCCAAGTCGTGGTGGGGAATGACCACCGTATGAAACCCCTCACCTGGAATGTAACAGGGGCCCTATTCAGTAACTGGGCCCAGTTGGTGCCTTCCCAAACAGGTCAGGGGGCCAATGGGGACTGTGCGGGGAGACGATCGCCAGAGTTTTTCTTCATTTTTTATTTTTTTCTTTTAGTTGGTGTACGTACCCCCAGGGTAACCCGGAGCAGCTAGCATGGTTGGATAGGTGTGTAAGTATGTTTTTTTTGTATTTTCTATGAATAAAGTATATTTTTTAAAAATAAAAACGTTCTCAGTGGCAGATTAGAATGACCTTATAACATTAATCTTAAGTCATTGGTGACCATTCAAAATGCTTGTTGAACAATACTTGTGCTTAAAGGAGGATGTAAAACAGGCTACAGAATGTGACAAAACTAATTGATTGCTTCCTTCATGAACCACAGCTTCTTCAAGCACAAGCTCCTGGAACAACTGAAGAAAATCTCATCCTGGTCTATGTATATAGGAGTAGGTGAAGTGCTTGTTGGTACTGCATGTTTGTCTGCCATCCATGACAATGAGAAATGCAAAAGCAATTGTCATTGAAAGCAATATTATTAAAATCATTTGAGAACTAGTTTTTGGGTAAAATCTTTCAATGTGCTTTTTAGACCTGTTTTATGACCTTGTTAATTGTTAGATTTCCTTAACCTCATTAACACTCAGGCCCAGCTAAGAAGTTAGCTGCTATAGGAGCTTAGACTGGAGGAACAATCGCAGGACTTGACCCCCGGAATTGTGCTGGAAATCTAATCCTGCATTACTTGATCTGACTGTTACTCCGTCAAGGGTGTACCACAACCTACGCTGACCGGAACGCCTCAGTTCGGTCCCTAACTAACTTCAACATACCCCCGATCCAACCTGAATTACTGACACTATTCCCAACACAATCTGAATTGACCTCACCAGGTGACCACCTCCCCTGACCTGACCCCAATAACTGAACAACTACCCTGACCTGACCTAATCTGCTTGACCTAATCCCCTGACACTCTGCCTCTGAAATCCAGCCATAACCTGACAAAATCTACCCCCTCAACCACCTGTCACCCAACCTCCAGCCAACTGCCACCCTCTTGTCATAACTAACTACCACCCTTCCCATATACAATACTGTCAGCCCTGCCATCTGACATACCTGCAGCCCTTCTAATTTGTAATCCTTCCACCTGACATACCTTTCACCTTATCTCCCACACTTGTAAGTTTTCACTCTACCTACAAACACCTGCAAACCTCTCACCCTGCCATCCTACCCACATGCCAGTACTGCTCCCTGCCACCTTGTATGCCACCTTCTTACTCAAATACCATCCCACCTCTTTACCCAGTTATCCCTCTCCCATCCGCTTGCTTTTATCTAACTCACGCCACACTCAGTCACACAGAATTATAACATTTTGGTCTCCCTAATTGAGGAGTGATGTCATCATATTAGAGATAGTTCAGAAGAGGTTCATTGGATTCATTGCAGAGACAAGGGCTTTATTTCATGAAGAGAGATTGAGCAGTTTAGGCCTGTACTCTTGGCAGTTTGGAAGAATGAGGGGAGATCTAGCTGAGGTATTTAAGATGCAAAAGGAAGTAAACATAGAGAGGATGTTTCCTCTTGTGGGGCAGTTTCAAATGAGAAGTCATAGTTTTAGAATCAGGGTACCTGATTTAAAATAGAATTGAGGAGGAATTACTTCCCTGAAAGTGTCATGATTCAGTGGAATTCATTACCCCCGAGTATGGGTGGATGCTGGGACACTGAGTTAATCTATGGTGGAAAGAGATTTTTAATTAACAATGGGTTGAAAGGTTATGGAGACTGTGCAGAAAAATGGAGTTGGGGGCAAAGATGAGATCAGCCGCGATTCTATCAAATGGCAGAACAGGTTTGTGGGGCTGCGTGGCCTTCTGCTGCTTCTAGTTCTTATGTTCAGTACGAAAGGCTAATTACACTTGGAATATAAAGTAACAACACCACTGAATATGTAAAAGAAATAAAAATATTACATTTACAATAACTTTAAAAGAAGCAACAAAATTGTAAAAAGAACTATACCTGAAAAATACTATCAAAGTTTAATTAAACTTAACTCGTTGAAATCCTAGTGGCTTCTTCATAACGTTAAATCAGGCAGCATGGTAGGGGTGATGGGTTGCTGTTTAGTTGTTCAGGGACAAAAAAAAGCTCTTTAAATTCACTTTCATCTCTTTTCATAATACATAGCAACCTTTAAAAACCATTTTACATTCACAGGAACATGACCAGATACAATGGAAGTGGCAATGACAGAAAATAGGATGAATGAATTTATCATACAATTACTAACTTGGAGTCATCTGCCCAAAATTGAGTGGATGTTCTCACCTCTTCCCTTCCTGGACCAAATTAAAATCATTCTGAATGCTGAGGAAAATCCAGGCTTATAACTCCTTAACTGACTTATTTTTCTTCTTTTCTACCCCAGTGCCAATTCATGATCCACTCCTCCTCACTATCAAAATCATCCAGAAACATGGTAAAATGTTCTCTATGTATGCCTTTGGCAATCAACTTTACCCCTCTGCCTGCTTTGTCAATTTCACAACAGTGGCTCAGCTTTCAATGGATGGTTTGATGTTATACCTTAGAAAAACCAACATTTCCTCCAGCTTCATATAGCCAAAATAGAAATCATCTTTTTCAGAATGTTAGACTTGCTCTTCATTCCAAACCTTAATTGCTGGGTGGCACTGTGACTCAGTGGTTAGCACTGTTGCCTCATGCTGCCGGGAATCAAGTTTGATTCCAGCATTGGACGACTGTCTTTGTGAAGTTTGCACATTCCCCCGTATCTACATGGGTTGCCTGTGGGTGCTCTGGTTTTGTCCCACAGTTGAAAGGTGACCAGGCCATGTTAAATTGCCGTAGTGTCGAAGGATATATAGGCGAGTGGATTAGCCATGGGAAATGCAGGGTGATGGGGATTAGGTGGAGCTGGGGATGGGTCTGGGTGGGATGGCTTCAGAGGGTTGGTGTAGACTTGATGGGCTGAATGGCTGGCTTTCATACTGTAGCAATTCTGTGATCCTACGATAAGGTAAATCTATACCAAATAGCTTTTTATTCAATCTTGAGCTGTGTTCTTTTACCCATATTTCTTTCAGTATCAAGATTTCCTTTTCTTGAATTATTACAGTGGTTTTAAACTATTACATCCCTGCCCTGTGAAACTCTGTCCCAAAATCCTCTGACCTTACTTCCTTTTGTTCTCTCACAGGGGAAAACCTGTAAAAAAAGTCCGTAATACTTGGAAATTAATGTATTGGGTATTGGTGCTCTACTTTGAAGTGTACAAGATGAGTCAGAAGTGTGTTTTCACCAGGAAAAACACCATTTTCCTTCAGTGTTTCTACAGACTACTTTCCAGCTGCTTCTCTGGACTTGTTTCCACATGATCTCATGTTTGATGGCCATTTTCTTTGTCTACAAGCAGGACCAGGAGTAGGACTTTTGGCCTGTTGAGTATCCAACATCATTTAATAAGATTGTGGCTGATCTGATTATAACCTCAAGAGTACTTTCCCTCCTAGCCCCAATAAATTTTCATCATCTTGCTTACCAGAATCTATCCATCTGTGTCTTAAAAAATTCAAAGGCATTGTCTTTTGTGAGACCTCCAAAGATGCTTGACTCTCTGTGAGAAAAAAAGACATTCTTCTCATCCCTGTCTCAAATGGATGACCACTTATTTTTAAAATAGTGACTTCAAGTTCTAGATTCTTCCATAAAAGCAAATATCCCCCTCATACTGACTCTTTCAAAACCCACAGAATCTTGTGTTTCAATCAAGTTGCTTCTTCCTCTTTTAAAATCAAGCAGATACAACATGTTCAACCTTTCCTTCTAAGATAACTTCCTCATTCCATGTAGTAGTTTAGTATACCTCTGAACTGCTTCCAATGCATTTACATCATTCCTTAAATAAGGAGACAGGTATTGTGCATAATGTTCCAGATGCGGTCTCACCAGTGCCAAAGCAGAAGGTCCATACATTTGTGTACAGTTCCTCTCACAATAAACAATCATATTCTATTACTTTCATGATTATTTGCTGTACCTCCATATGAGTATTTTGCAATTCATGCACAAGGAAATATGGATCCTTCTATATCTCAGCTCTGCACTCTCTCACCATTTAGATAATATGCTTCTTTTTCATTCTTCCCACTAAAATGGACAATGTCATATTTTCCCACATTTTATTCCATTTGCCAGATTTTTGCCTATGATCTTGTCCTATTTATGTCTCTTTTTAGCTTACTTATGTCCCTTTGACAGCCTTCTTTCCTATCTTTGTGTCATCTTCAAATTTAGCAATTTGTGTGTTTGGTTCCTTCATCTAATAACTTACACACATTTTAAAAAGCTGAGGCCCCAGCACTAATCCCTGTAGCACATTACTTTCTCCATCTTATAAATCAGAAAAAAAAAACATGATTTCTGCCTATCCTTTGCTTCCTGTTAGCTAGCCAATATTCTATCTATACTAATATGTTACTGCATGTTACATCATGAGCCTTTATTTCGCTAGTAATCTTTGGCATTGCACCTTATTAAATGCCTTCTGGAAATCTAAGTACAATCCACAACTCCAACAATTTGATCTGCACCACTTTGCTGATGATAATTTCTTTATTTCTTCCCTCTTTTCCATTTCCTAATTTATAACTATTTCTGAGATATCACTTGTATCATCTAAAGTGAAGACTGATGCAAAATACCCACTCAATTCATTTGCTATCTTCTTATTTTCAACTACTAATTCCCCCAGACTTACTATGTATAGGATCATTGTTCACTTTGTTAACTCTGTTTTTATATGTCGATGAGTTTTGAGAAGATTTGTAGCTCAGGTTGAGGTTCTGGATGTGAGTTTGCTCGCTGAGCTGGAAGGTTCGTTTTCAGACATTTCGTCACCATTCTAGGTAACATCATCAGTGAGCCTCCGACGAAGCTTCATTGGAGTCTCACTGATGATGTTACCTAGAATGGTGATGAAACGTCTGAAAACAAACCTTCCAGCTCAGCGAGCAAACTTATATGTCAATGTAAAGTTCTTATTATCTGTTTTTATATTTCAACCCAGCTTTCTTTTATACTCTAAATTTTCCCTCATGTTTTGATTGTTATTTCCTTTTTAAAATTTTCTACACAATCTTCTAATCTGCCACACATCTTTTCATTAGTTTCAGTTTGATAATATTTTGAACTTCTTTAAAACCACGCATAGTTGGTGGGTCCTTCACGAGGAATTTTACTTTCTTGTTGGTATTGTCTATTCTGCATATTCTGAAAAGTCCCTAAATCCTTCCCATTTTCACTCTATTGACCTATCCCTTAACATAATTTGTCAATTCATTTTAGCTATCTTTCTTTTCATGTCTTTATAGTTGATCTTATTCGAGTTATAAAGATTAGTCCTGAACCTACCCCTCTTTTCCCCAAACTGAATGTAAAGTTCAACCATATTATCATCATCACTGTGACATAGGGGTGTCTTCACTATGTAATAATTAATTAATTAATGTTATCTTGTTGCATTAAAGCACACAAATGCTCTGAAACATTACCCTTGATGTTTCAACATATACGGAGAAGGTTTCTTTGGGAATGTACTAAACTCTGAACGTCTGTCCTCTTGTTCCTGGTGGGTGCATTCTGTCCTACAACACCATTTACCATACTTTCTGTTGCTTACGCATTGCAGACTTAAACCTGTCTTAGGTCTTGGGGTTCATTATTTGAAGCTTAGCTTTGGTAGAAATTTCGTTCATGCAGAATTGTCTTGGAGTTTCCAGGAATTAAAGATTACTCCCTTGAACATCATAACAAGCAATCTGTTGGATTAATTTTATTTTCCAATAATTAGTTGTAGTTCACATATGTGTAATGATCAAGCAAGGTTTTAATATTATATTCTATTTATTTGTGGTCATTAAGGCACTAGTATCACACCATGTGGCCCTTCATCACTGTATTCTTGCTGCTAAATAAAATACACCCATAACCCCAAATTAAAATAAACTTGATAGTGGAGGAGGGCCACTGTTACAACCTGCTTTATTACAGGACAAATTTAAAGCCACTTTGAAGTGAAACAGTGTTAGTCAAATATGTTCTAGATAGGCTTGACTTAAAGTGCCTCAAAGAAATGAAGTCTGTTTTGCTTTAAAATATGTAACAGGCCTACACGTAACTTTGGAATTTAGCTCTGTGATTTTTTTAATGAATTCTTGCCACTTGCTGCTTCATGGAAGTATTTGTGCAATGGTATATTGTTACCTTGTTTAACTTGCCTTTTTGAAGGCAATCTAAGTTATACTAATGATCATTGCAGTAAAGCATGTGATTGCTTGTTCCTTGGAGATTAAAGAAAGGTAATGTATGGGGCTGTTGTGGCACAGTGGTAGTATTCCTACTTCTGAGCCAGTGGGCCAGGGTTCAAATCCTATATCCTCCAGAGATATTCATAACATTTCTGAACAGGTTGATTATAACATTTAAATTTCACAGGGTTTAAGTTGAGCAATTGGAAAGATAAGTAATTTAATGATGGTCATTAATAGATGAAATTTGCCACAGGTGTTTTGGTGGTGGAAAAAGCTGCTCCACTATGTGTGAAAGCACTTCTAGGTACAAAAGAAAAAGAAAGTTAGTGCACAAGGCTGTTGTGGCACAATGGTAGTGTTCTGACCTCTGAAACAGGGAGTTCAATTTCCACATACTCCAGAGGAATGTAATAACACCTCCGAAAAAGTTAATTAGAAAGTACCCAAAAAAATAGCGCACGTCTATCAAAATAAGTGGCATCTTAAGGAATCAGTCAGGCCATAGCAGGAAGTGATATCAGTAAGATGATCATCACCTTCAATCGGAATTGTGCAAATACCACTTAGCCAATCTGAGGCTGAGCATGTGTTGTTCCTGTTAGCCAATCAAAGGTCTGGGATGCCACAGAGCATGCACAGTGGTGGTGGCAATCAAGGGTTAATAAGCAGTGACTCTTAGCAGCCAGGTATGCAGTGAGAAGCAAAGACGCAAGACGAACTTCAGTCAACAAAAGACATGTACCCAGTCGTGAATTAGTGTTCCATTATGAGCTGATTGATCCACTGCCTTTATTAAATATCATTCTTTTGTACCTATTGTGATAAAATTATTAAATTCTGAGAAATTTGTGAAAACATGCTTGTGCCCAGAGTGGATTGTAATTCATCAGAACTAAATGACTTTTATTTGGCACTTCCAACTCAGTCTATAACTGTGATTGAGTCTTACAATTAAAATTAAATTAATCTCAGCAGTTCTTGCAAATCCAAGATGAAAGTATGAGGGCATTAAATGGGATGTGTTTTCCTTTTCATTTTCATTTAACACAAAGTAAGCAGTACGCCCCTCTGACCTGTACAGGAAACCTTTTCTAAGTGCGAGTCAACTACTTGGAAAAGGATAGCACGCTGGCTCTTGCATGGTTTCAGGGACACAATTTTGGGTGAAGAATGGGATTTCCTGATGAAAGATTGAAGTTCTGTTGTCCATCAATATGCCTCTTTATAAAATCCAATCTATCTGTCTATTACAAGGAGTGCAAAATAAATGTAACATGTTAGCTACAGAGTGGCACATATTGAGGCCTGAACATAACTCATTTACTTGTCTTGAAAATAGTTAAGATTGCTTTCCAAGATAGTTGATGATATAGGAGTTAGAGTTGGTATTTTAAACTATGAATGACAGAATGGATTGCTTAATATAAGGAACCGACAACAAAATATTATTTTGGATTTACTAATTAAATTTCCTCCACATAAAATGCCCTCTATCTATAACAATAATATGTGGTCTGGATCTCAAATGGCATTTAAAAATTAATGAAGTTATTTTCAAAATAACTCACCAAGAAATCATATACTTAGTTCAGCGTTATGCATAGAACAGATTTCTACATATTATTTATTTGAAAATACCAAACTAGTTGCATTCATTCAATCATTTAATTAATTACTCACACTGAAACTGAATCAAATTAAAACAATTTATTATTCAAAATATAATTTTTTAAGAAGTCAACAGTGTATGAAAATTGACTTAAATCTGCCAAAATGAAAATATTAAATATTTAGAGAAGGCTACATGGATTGAGATGGTGATATTACTAGATTTTACTCACAATGCTGCCTAAAATCTACTAGCATACTGTTGAAGAAAAGAATGAAGCTGGGAGGAGTACTGAAGTATTCTTGAATTTATGAATGTCCTTAGCTTGTCCACTCTCTCTCCAACAAAATTTGAGTTGCTTGCCTCCTGCCTATTCTATCACATTTAAATCAGACATTTCTCTTACTTTCTTTCTATATTATCATTGTTCCAGATACACTCTCAATAGAGATGATATTATTTGCTGAGGCAGAAGGTGGACGAAGTGAGAGATAGAATTGTAGAACAGTGCCTGGTAATAGCCACAAAGAGACAACAAGGTATAGAGCTAGATGAACACAGCAGGCCAAGCAGCATCAGAGCAGGAAAACTGACGTTTTGGGTCTGGACCTTTCTTCAGAAATAGCCACGCATCCATTTTTCTATGTCCATCCCTATAGTTAAGGATCTTTCAGAGCTTTAGTAAAAATTGCTCATGACCCCTGCAGGGCAATTCTATTTCCTTTAATCCTCTCTGTATCACCTAATTTTCTTATCTGTCAACTGGATGCTTACTTGGCATGGCAGTGACCAGGACAGAAGTCTGTTCTCAAATGTTTGCTGATCCCTGACTCAGAAAAATAAGTCTAACACTGGGTTAATACACAGAAACCTGTCAGACTTACATCTAATACTGTAAGATTCAGTCATACATTTATTCTCGGAACATGCTCAGAGTATCAAAAGCGGTTTTTTGGAGTATTGGTTATGAAAAGAAAGCCACATGAAAAAAAAACCGAATCAGACATCAGTAATGCATTTGAATGAATACATATAAAGTTCACTCCTAACAAAGCAAAGCAGCACTACAATCAGCATCTGCTTATCATTTTACCGTTTACATGCTGTTGGTATTGTAAGAAAACAACATGGGAAACTCAACCACTATTCATAAGTCCAGTCAGAAGTTTCAGAGAAGCTGCAAAATTAATTTGTTGAGTGAAGACCCATCAGTAGTTTCCAGGTATGTTGCTTTTCTGCAACAAAATACCCAATGGAAGTTTAAGGAACAGAGTAATTGCTGGTAATAACAAGAAAGAGTCTCATCTAGTTTGGTTTCTACTACCCTAGCAGTCCCAGGATACATAATGCTGGGATTATAGACCATTAATGGATTGTGTAGGTCCTGCAATCCACAGGCTCAGGATAGTGTTACAAAACATTTCACTAAAACAGCTTAATTTTTTTCACACCTCAATAATAAAACTAATAGATGTATCAGGAATTTGATTTGTTACTGCAGAAGGCAGTGGAAATTACCAGGCATTGCCTTGTTAGATCTTGAAATAATTACAGATGGATTCACAAATGACAGTAACAAAAATAGGCTTTATTAAACACAATTACTCTTCACTTAACTACACTATGCTTCACCTGAAGTACAGATGCAACACTACAGTGAATTCCCAAGAGTTATTTCCATACATCTAAACACAGACACAGGAAATACAACAACATTAATTTTGTTCATATTTAGGAGGCACTCCGTTGTGGCTCCTGTAGCTTGTTACCATCCAATACAAACAAATTATTGATAGGGAGAGGATCAACTTTTAAATCTCCGTTTTTCTTCTATGTCCTGAGTGAATGAGAGAAAAAATAAGTTTGATATATTATTTACAGAACAGTTAAAAATTCTGACTATGAGCTATTTCTGCAATTTCTAGAATGCATGCCTTTCAGGTGACCTGAGGATATTAGGATCAATAAATGATACAGCATATCAGCCCATTGTACCTATACCAGCTCTTTTGTAGAGCTATCTAATTGATGCCACTTCCCTGCTCTTTTTCCATTGTCTTTAAATCTTCTATTGTTAAGCATTTATTCAATTCCTTATTGAATGGTAATAATGTCCTTGTTTCCACCACTCTTTCAGTTTGTGCATTCTAAACAATAAAGCTTGCTGTGTAAAAATAAAGTGTGCCTCATACACCTTTGGTTATTTGTCAATCATCTTAAATCTAGTCCATTGGGTACTGACTCCTCTTGCACTGGAACTATTCTCCTTTGATTTACCATTCAGGATATTGAACATCTCCTGAAAATCTCCTCTTCACCTTCACTGTTCTAAAGAAGAAAACACCAGCTTCACCAGTGTCATAACTGAAACGTCTAATCCCTGGTACTGAGCTAGATAATCTTTTCTGAACCCTTTGCTTTATTTGATAATTAGAACTCTTGTCCTTTAGGAGTATATGTTGGTTGACTATCAAGCTTAATTGATTTTTGAATACTTCCCACTGGTCATTTGTTGTTTTTATCAGATAATAATGTTGACCAATTTGCTATTGTTAGCCACTGTCTAGTCCTTGAAATTAGCCTTACAAGATCTAGAACAGTAAAAGCTATGTTAAGTTATCCTACTCAAACCCAACATTGAATTTGATCATATTGTGATCTTTATCAGAGCAATGTTTGCTTAGTCTTGGATGATAGTAAGACAAGCCCATGATTCATTACTAAATGAGAATAAAATGCTACAGCAGAACAGAAGAAAAAGAGTCAAAATTAAGAACTAAAATAGCCAGGATGATTATTGGGATGAATTTCCATTCATAATTACTTCCAGACTGAGCACTGCATAAATACTCCTGCCAGACCAAAAATATATACTGCAGTCAATTTTTCAATCATCTCATTCATTCAACCAATCCCCTCAACTATCCAATGAACTTTGTAGAAAGCTTGGACATTTTATTGAAATTTATCATTAAACTAATGTATTTTTGGAGCATTGATTGTCTCCTTGGCAAACAATGTGGGAAATCAGTGGTTACTTCATTGAGCTAATCCAGCATGTTTTCCTTAATGTTGAAAGACTGATGGTCATGAGAAGGAAGAATATAACGTTCCAGACCGCAGATGAAAAAGATTGCTTTTGGGGCAGACGATGTTTTAATAGACTCTTTAAGGGTGAATAATTTGGCTGCTTTTTGTTGAGTTCCACTAGATGAGACTCATGTTTGTTGTTGCTTGTTGCAGCAGTAAGATTGGCCCAATGTACCAATTATTGACGGGAGCTACAGAAAGAAAGGTACATTGCTTCATTTACTCTGGTCATGTATCTATCTCCAACAATTTGTATGTCACAAAGGTCATGACTAACAACTTATGACTTCTTGCAGACACAACCCCATACATACTCAATGGAGAATAAATCCCATCCCATTTACATTTCTGAGGTTAGTACAAATTCTATTGTTAACTGCAAACTAATCCCAACCTTCCCACAATATACCATTGGGTTAAATATGGAATACACATGTTAATCCAGACAACTTGCCCAATGCATTGAAACTGACACAAATTCCACAAAAGCTGGAGTCCACATATCCTTGTGTACAGCTTTAGACAGAAAGCTGGTACCAAAAATTACCTTATTCTTATGAAAGTGTGCTGTTCTTCTCAGCTTTTGAACAAGATGTCAACAAATCAAAATCAAAAACAGTGACATTACAAAATATACAAACATAAATCATCGAATGTAAGTTAAATGCAAACAAGAATTATATCTAACTGTGCAATAAAATTAAATCACTCAGGATTTTTAAAGTTTTTATTTAAGTATGTTTTCAACAGACAAGCTTCATTTACACTTTTTATCCTGTACAAAATTTACATATTGTTATATTCTACTACATCATTATTTTACTTGGTCATGCCTTTCTCCTGAAAGATACAAAGATTTACATAACATTTTTTCATCGTCATAAATTACCATTGTAAAAAAGCACATTTCAAACATTAAATATGTTTGGGAGTAAGAATTCAGTACTTTGCATGGTATAATTTAAATAAATTGTCTCAGTGTTTATATTAATGTTGCAAAGCGACAAATTGTTTTATTTATTATACGGCACACAGGCTGGCAGTGTAACAGTTGCGCATGCTGGGCCAGCTAATGGCTCAGCAACTTCCCCTTCCAATTCTGTCCAAGTCGTTTTCTCAGGGCTGTAGCAAATTGTTGAAGATTTGTAGGCTCCCTGTAATATCAAACACAATATTTCAAACTAACATAAGCCATAAGCTTTAAAAAAAATCATATTTCTCCTGAGCCACACATTAACTTGAATTAAATATTGGGAAGACTGACACTATTGTCTTTGAGTTCCTGTCACAAACTCTGTTCCTAAGCCACCAACTCTTTTTTTCCTTGGCAATTGTTTGAGATTAAAGTAGACTATTCAGAACTTTGATGTCATACTTGTGTTGGAAATGAAATTTAATCACATATTTATACCATCACTAATGTCAGATAATACTACTTCAGTAACTTTGCCTGACTCAACTCCAACTTCAGCTCAGAAACAGAAAGTTCTGAGGAAGGATCACCAGACCCAAAAAGTTAACTCTGACTCTTTCTTCACAGATGCTGCCAGACCTGCTGAGCTTATCCAGCAACTTCCGTTTTTGTTCCTAATTTACCGCATCCACAGTTTTTTCGGTTCTCACTTCAGCTCATCTGCTGTTGAAACTCATCCATTTATCTGTTACCTCAAGATTTTATCACTATAATACATTCCTGTTGACCTCATATGTTCTATATGTCAAGCCATATATTTCAGATGATCCAAAGCTCTGATGCTAGTGTCCTAACTTGCACCCTATCACATATACCAAAAACAGCTTTACTCACCAGTATCCATTGGTTCTCGGTTAACCAAAACCTGGGCTGGATTTTTCTGGTCCATTGATGACACATTGGGAGATGGGAAGGCTGACAATATGGTGAATACATTGGAGGGACGTATAGGAATAAAGGAGCTGGAAGTAGCTATTAGGCCTCTTGAATGAGCTCTTCTGTCCTGGATCACAGCTAATATCTGCCTCAATGATATTATTCTGCTCTATACACTGATGTTAATAATATCTAGAATTCTATTGATCTCTGTCTTGAACAGATGCAACAGCTCTACTTCCACAGACATCTGGGATGGAGAATTCAAAAACTTCATTACCCTGAGTGACGAACTTCCTGCTGATCTCAGTCCTAAAAAGCATCCCTTTTATTCCGAAGCTGCCTCGTGGTTCTACCTCTCAAGCCCTTCATGAGCTTTGTAAGGTCCAATAAAATCACCTCTCCTAATTTAAAATGTTAGAGAATATGTGCCTAGTCTCTTCTATCACTGTAAGATAATCCCAGAAACTGGAGTGATGAACTTCTGCTGCATGCCTTTTAAATAAACACATCCTTCCCTAGGTAAGGGGACCAAATCTGTAACATGTACTCCAAGTGAAACCTCAAAGTTCTGCACATCTGAAGCAAAAAATCTTGCTATTGTAGCCAAAGTCTCTTGTAATCTAGGCCAGCATGCCATTTGCCTTCTCAACTGCTTGTTGGACCTGCACATTAATTTTCAATAACTTTGTGAACTTCAGCCCCTTGAGCTTGCTGTGCCATTCAATAGGATCATAGCTGGTCCAACATTCCTCACATCCACTTTGCTGCCTTTTCATTATAACGCTCAATTCCCCTACTGATCAAGAAACTGTCTCAGCCTTAAATATACACCATGACTCAATCCTCACCACTCTCTGTGAATCTGTGAGTGCCTTTGCCAAATGGCTTATTCCTGTTCTTAATTCTTAGGGTCTTATGGCCAGTAACATTCACACCACACAAATGGCAGGCCATGACCATGACCATCCCCAATAACAACCTAATCATCACACCTTGGCATTGAAAGACATTGTTATTGCAAAATCCCCCACTGTCAACATCCAGGGCATTATCGTTGGCCAAAAAGTGAACTCTACTACCCAAATATTGTGCCTACAACAGCAGGCTAAAGTCACCCAGACTAGACATTCTATTGTGGGTAACTCACCTCCTGACTCCCCAAAATCTTTCCACTATCTACAAGGCACAAGTCAAAAGTGTGACAGAATACTTCCAACTTGCCTGGATGGGTGCAACTCCACAAGACTCAAGAACTTGCCAGCATCCAGGACAAAGCAGCCCATTTGATTGGTACCACATCCACAAACATTCATTCCCTCCATCACCTAGGTTCAGTAGCAGAAACGTGTACATCTAGAAGATGCACTGCAAAAATTCACCAAGCTCCTTTGACAGCACCTTCCAAATCCTCAACCTTACAGAAGGACAACACAGCCGGAATACTACTACCTGTAGGTTTCCCTCCAAGCCACTTACCATTCTAACTTGAAAATTCCTACAATGTTGCTGTATCAAAATCCTCAAATTCCCTTCATAGCAGCATTGTGGGTCTACCCACATGAAAAGGACTAGCAGTTCAAGAAGGCAGCTCATAACCACCTTCCAAACAGCAAACAGCAAACAACAGTAAATGTTGTTCCGGCCAATGAAGCACACATCCCGTTAATGAATAATAAACAAAAAGCTTTTTCTTAAGAAGTTTCCATAAAATGGCCTCTTTGACCAAGATTTTAGTCATCCACCCTAATGTATCCTTATGTGGCTTAGTGTTATATTTTGCTTTATAATTAGCCCTTGGGAAAATTTATTAAGTTGAAGGTGCTATATAACTACAAATTATTGTTGTTGATTTAACACATTGACCACAGGTCACTTGCTTGCTAACTAAAAATGGTATTCCATAATTCTTTTACAGGATATTCAGCTGATCACAGTAACTATTTTTATATTACCTAAGTAAGATCCACGTATAAACAGTTGAGCCACTGTATGATGGCTGTTAAAGTCAAAATATTGCATGAGTTACTCAAAAGGAGGGTTACCCCATGTGTCACTCATGGTGAGCATTTTGGAATGATGCAACAAAGCAAACCAGAACATTGTAGTTCTAGGTTATCTCTTGTTATGATAATAAAGTCAGGATATCCATTCTTCCCCAATAGTGTTGATCTAGGGGTCATTGCTCACCAGTGACACCATAAAGCAGCAGAGCAGGAAGGACAACATGTACATTTTTAACAATGTATCATGTCAGATCCTTTTAACTTACTCTGTAAAATGGGGAGGTTTTATTAGAATTCCTGTTTACTAAGAAAGGAGTGATTAATAAGGTGAATGCACCTTTTGGAATACCTTTTCAAATAAACAAAATAGTCCTATTTTTAGTAAAATACAGTGAAACATCATTGTGGGTCATAGAAGGTCATGAAATGAAAAACATCTGGTAAACCTTTGAATGATAGCTATTCTTGCAGTTTATATGTTTCACTTTCTTATACATTTTTCACTCTACTTCCAAAATTTATTACAGCTTATCTGTTTTTAAAGTCTTCTAAAAGTCATCAGCATTTCTGCACACAGGCAATATTTGATGCATTCATGTATTCCAAATTATTTGGTAATACTGTTAAACAGCACTAGATGGTGCAAAGTCTATACGTTTAAAAAAATCAGAATACGAAAAGGATTTCTTATTATTATTTTATGGATGCAAGACTACAAAAAGGCCCACTAGATTGTTCCTCAACTAGTTTTGGTTATTTACAATAATGGTCTTGAGTTGACATTTGAATTAGATAAAATTGCAGTGTTGTGGGATGCAAGAGAGGCCCCAATGAATTGGTTGCCTTTAATAATGCTTAATGGTTTCCATTGACATTGAGATAAATAGAAAGTAGCTCAGAAGCTATGTGTTTTAGGTGATGAATCTGTTATCAACTATTTTTCAACTGGTTGGAATTAAATAACAATCTCAGAAGATCCTATCCATTATTGACTTCAAAGTTGGTGAAATGTTATCTGAAAGTAAATTTATTTCCTCTTTTACGAGGCATGAGCTTTGCTAGAAAGACCAGCATTTGTTGCTCGTCCCCAATAGCCCATGAAATGAAGCGCATGTCTGGGTATACCAGAGGGCAGTGAAGAGTCAATTATGTAGCTGTGGGTTTGGAGTTACGTGTGGGCCAGATAAGGCTGGCAGATTTCCTTCCCGAAAAAGCATCAATGAACTAGGTGAGATAACACGGTGTGAAGCTGGATGAACACAGCAGGCCAAGCAGCATCAGAGGAGAATGAAAGTTTGTTTGCTAACATTTCTGAAGAAGGGTCTCAACCCGAAACGTCATCCTTCCTGCTCCTCTGATGCTGCTTGGCCTGCAGTGTTCATCCAGCTTCACACCAAGTTATCTCACGTTCTCCAGCATCGGCAGTTCCTATAATCTAATGAACTAGATGATTTTTTTTTTAGTAATTGTAACTTCATGACTAGGAGATTGGACAAAGACAAAATTGTAGGGAAATCAGCTCACAGGTGAAGGATTTTAGGGAGCAGTTCTACAATCTGAAAATCTCATCAGATTTTAATGTCCTTGGCAGCGAGGTTAGACGTGGGGAGGATGCCAGAGTGGAACAGTCTGATTACATCTGGGGTGAAATGACTTGTGGATTGTTTTGACATTTGCACCACGTCACCCCATTACCAACTGAGGCCAGCAGTTGGCCAATTAATTTCCAGTTGAAGGCCTGGATTTGAGCACTGGGGCAGGACAGCTACCATGTGTGAAACCCAAACAGGGAGCAACTGTTAGATTTTCCTGCGCGCTTCTGAGGTTTGAGTAGATGGGTGGTGTGGGAGAAAGATGCTCAAAGCCTGATAAAGGGATCTGTCATCAGAAGCGAGGTAGGCTTCTAAAAGCTACTCTTTTTTTACATTAAACCACATCCTGCAACCTCCATTTCACAGCCCCCATCTCACCGGAGCCCTTTTTCACACTAAATCTCTTGGTGAATTATCAAGTGTGTTATACTTATCTGCTGCATTGAGGATGCTGTCATGAAATTTGCAAACTGCAACTTCATTGCCGATGGTTGAGAAGATTTGTGATGCTGTATTTTTTAATCCATTCTTTTGGTTACTTTCATTCAGGAGCAGTGCTAATTCCAATATTCCTAGGTTGTTGATCATTGTTGCATTAGGGAGGTCACTGTGGCTGTATAATCCAAAGGAGCTCAATATATTTAAATCTCTGACTGAAAAGAGGGGTGTTGCTTCAGGTAGAATGTAAGTTTCTCAGTGTAGGCTGTTACTGAATACACACATAACTTTTTAGGTGTCACATATCATCTAAGATGTATCACAACTGAAAGGGATTCCACACACTCAAAATAGAATGGTGTGGGATCAAATATGACAAATCATGGAAAACAATTTCTGGTATACTGACAGCAATCACAATGCCTTCATTCTGCAGCAGTTCACTATAGCACATGCATTTTAGCTATCACAGCAAATCTGACAGTGACTACTGGGTGACCAGGGTTACCCTTTGACGTGGTGCATGACACTGGTGCACAACATTTGCACACACAATGGCATGAATGCAATGAAAGGCATAAAAATTTGAGGGGAAATGCCATTACGGTGTGTAAACAATGCATGGAACACTCTGGTGAGGCCTTGTCTTTGGAGATAGCAAGATCTGCAGATGCTAGAGTCAGAGACAACACAGTGTGGAGCTGGAGGACCTGAAACGTCAACCTTCCTGCTCCTCTGATGCTGCCTGATCTGCTATGTCCTTGCGGTATTTCGTACTGCAGCTACCTAGATCTGTGGGGATCTGCTGCGTGCTGCAAATGTTTCCATCATGAAGGATCAGTGCTGTGACCAACTGAGGAGGGTGAGCAGAAGGAGGAGGAAAACAAAAAAAAATGAAAGTTGCAACCAACACAATCTTTTCTGGGAATACTCAGCAGGTCAAGCTGTCTCTGTGGACAGAGGAACTGAATTAATGTTTCAGATTGATGATTTTATCAGAACCCTGTTATGATTAGGCTGTCTGTGATTGTGATTGCCTCATCTGACGGACATAGTGGTAAACAGAAAAGCAATTGCTTGTTCACTAACTGTCTCAACCTTACTTTTGCTGTCACAGCAGTCAACTATCCGAAAAGCTAATTTGAAAAATACAATAATGCAAACATGCTGAACAAAAATGACAAATCACATTATATAATTCAATGTATTAAATCTTGGACTTATGCATATATTTTAATCTACCTATGCAGAAGTGTTCAGGTTACATACCTCTGGAACAGGCAGTGAATGAACCAGGGCCTCTTGTAGCCTCCTGGGCTACACACAGAATGTTCACATCATGACAGTGGTTGTTCTTGGGGATTTGTAAGGGAGAAAGGTATAAAGTACATTTACAGTCAGGGAAAAGGGAGGGAGTTAAGCCAATTGTGCAGCCTTTACAGTTTTGTCAGTTCACAAATCAGTGATCTGGGATGAAGGGTAGATAGATGGGAAGGAAGGATTAATAGTTTCAGTCCTCTCACTTTACTTGGTCTCAGCCATGGATATTCTAATGATGAACAGAGACTGAGAATTCTGAGGATAGAAACTCAAATCCTGATAATAAAGTTAGGAGAATGGAATATACTCTATTTATGTGAACGAGTGTGGTTTGAACAACAATTGAAAAGCTCAGCACCAGGCCAAGGCAACGCACGTGACTGGCCCTTCATTCACCACTTTCAACATTCATTCTTCCACCATTGATGCATAGTGGCAGCAGTATGTACTGTATACGTATAAGGTGCTCAGGGGCATCTCACCAAGAATCCTTCAGTAGCATCTTTCAAACTTGTGACCTCTACATTAAGAGAATGTTTGGGAATGCCATTGCCTGCAAGTTCCTCTCCAAGGCATAGATTTTCTTAATGTATGTAACTAAATTGTCATTCCTTCATGTCACTAGATCAAAGTCCTGGGGCTTCTTAATAGTATACCTACATTATGCGGACTGCAGAAGATGCTAATTCTAGGTGGTAGCTCTCCATCTCCACACAAACAAAACTAAAATGCTACCGTATATATTTAAAAAAGAAAATCAAAATTAACATTTGTTTGGTTGCATCCGCTTTGTAATCCAAGACTCCAAACAACATTAATACATCATGAGCTTTAAATCCATGAATCATAGGATCCATATGTCCATATGAGTGCAAAGTGTAGATGAGCACACAGTGATCAGCTAGATGCATACAACTCACATAAAACACTGAAGGCTTGAAGTGGTGTCTAGTTGGTCCATGAGGAGGCATGGTAACGTAGTGAGACTGGTAATTTGCTGGTACTGACTTGCATGAAAGATCAATGAGCATAATGGCCATGGTGTATATAGAGGCATCTGAAGAAGTAATTGTGTGATTACTGGGACAATCATTCCATGAGCTGCAGCAGCCAGGTACCCACTAATTTACGTATCAGGAATTTATGCCATCTTGTTTCTCAGTGGAGGAGAGAAGTATAATGTGAGTTGTGCTTTAATATAGTGCAAATACATTAATGATGAGATTCTGAAGTGCTTATTTAACTGGGGTGGGGGTTTTGGGAGTTACTCCATCAGGAATTTGTTTTTTTTTTGTTGTTCGTACCGTGTTTGGTCCACATTTTTCACACCCCAGGGACAGGAAATCTTTACTCCAAGAGTTCCCATTTCAAAATCATTTTTAGAATGGCTTCCAGACCCAAATACACCTTTTAAACTGTAGAGGGCTGGCTTAAACTGCACTGGCCTCTCATTGCTTTGTATCACTTGCCGCGTGCGCTATCAGCATTATGTATGTTATTTAAACAAGCTGATTTCACAAAGTTTGGGAGTTGCCTGCATAGTAAGCAACAGATGTCAGAGTAATCCCCTGGTGTATTTAAGAGACCCTGTTCAAACTCAAACTAACAATTCTGACTGTTAGATAACAAGTTATCCCACCTGAATGTTGTGCAAAAATGCAAGTTCAGTTTTGAAAGAATTTATCTAAAACCTAATGACTTGAATGCTTCATTCGGTTCTTAATTTGTTGCCTTTAGATGCTTTGACCATTAATGCAATTGCTGTAAACAGCAAACAACAACAAAGTCTTATAATTTAGGAATGCTAATTTTGAGCATCTGGTTTGGCATTACATTGGAGGTCCAATTTTTTTTCTATAAAACAAAACATCTGAATGCCAGCTGACAGATCTCTCATTAGTCAGAATAATGGAGGATGGCAATATTTACCCATAGCAACTAACAAATCCATTTTAAACTTAAATCTTTTCTCTGGAATGTATCTAGTACAGAAACTGGTATTTCCATACTTTATGATGGCAGTCAGAATGGAATATCAATTTTCAAGTTCCATCATTTGATTTTTTTTAAATACCTGAGATCTTTCTCAGATTAAAATGGTTTTAAAAAAGGGAAAACACTGACTTTGAACTGCTGACCGGGTTGAACTGATCTTCAGGAAACCATCATCAATGAATAAGGCTAGTGGAAACTGAAATTAATGTCATTGACATGACTCAAACCAATCACTCTAATCTATATAAGATAACCAGGTGTAGAGCTGGATGAACACAGCAGGCCAGGCAGCATCAGAAGAGCAGGAAAGTTGACGTTTTGGATCTGGACCCTTCTTCAGAAAATCTGACCCCACTACCAAAAAAAAACCCACTATCTCACTCTGATCTATATCTCTTATTTCGGTTACACTTTTCTGGAAATTTCACATGTTGGGATGAAAGAATCAGCTGAGGTCATCTAGGTTACAATAACAATTCAGCCAGGTATGGGAATACATAAATGAAATGTATCTCAGACTACTACTTTGGGTTCAGCAGTGAAGAAATGCATTTGTACAATAAAACTGAACAGCTTTCTTGCTATCATTCTCTCAACAAGCACACCTGCGAAGCATCAATCAAGAAAAGCATTTCTTTTGCTATTTCACAGGATGCAAGTCATTAAAATAACAACTGTGTTCTTAGGTTAAACATGTAATAGACTTTAGGAATTTCAAAACTGTAGATTCTTGGTGTGCCTTTTGATCCCATTTGCTCTTGTCTTTTAAGCTTTATATCTATTTGTCATTTTTAATTATTTTTCCTGGGTGCAAGAAATAAAATTCCCCTTTCATTTAAAATCCTGTAATTTGCTCATAAACTTTGGCTAGTACTAAGTTTTAACTGAAGTGTGATATTGTAGCATGCAAAATATGATTTAAGATGTTTGCTGTGGCCAACTTAGAGATTTTACAAAGACAGGAAACCATTTACCCATTTCACCTGGTTGTAACAACTTCCCCACATGGGAATTATCCAGGCTGCATCCATCAGTCTAAATAAATAGCAATCTAAATAACTGAGTAGAAGGAATTTTCCATAACAAGCTCAGAAACCCATATCAAAAGAATAAACTTGAAATTTTGAGTTGAAATACGTAATATAGATGCATGTTACCGCATGTGGAAACAGGGGGAAAAAAAAGCTTAATTTTAAGTTGGTTAGGAAGCATTAATTTGATGTGGAAGGGCATATTTGCAGGTATTGGTAGCAAATTTACAGGTAATGATAAAAAGACTAGCTATAATTCAGAGAGATGCTGCCTTACATGTCAAATTCTAATTGCCCAATACAGTTATCATGAAATATCGTAATATTGAATCAAATTTGCCTCACCATACTCCAGCTGTAGCCACCAACAAGGTAAATATTGTCCTCTAGCACTGCACAGCCTGGACCACTGCGACCCTCTAAGATAGGAGTCTGGAGAATGTTCCATTGGTCACCTTTAGGGTCATAACATTCAACGAGCATAACATCAAGATGTGAGAAACCTAGACCAAAAGAAGCATTTTGAATCAAAATAATGAGCTGGGAACAACTTAGCTTATACAGTTGTTGTCATAGCTGCTTATTTCAAGCCTGCACCTAAGCTGAAAAGTGTATAAATTACACTGGACTGACTTCTGCTGAGATCCTAGTTAGTAATAAACTTTCACTTAAACAAGAAGGGACAGTATGATAAGTACCTACAATTTTAAAAAGAACCAAAAGTTTGATGGAGGAGGTCCTTAGTGTGTTAAGTGCACTAAAATCATAAGTGTCGTCTTAATCAGGCATTTATGATTCAAATACTGAAAATACACAAAAGATATATCACCCCAGTCGTCTTCTACTACAGAGTGGACATATTCAAAATTTTCAGCTTCATGAACTATATTGTATTTCTCCAATGCTGCCCTTATAATGTGTGTTGCTAACGGGGGAGGGTGGGAAGGTCACATATCTGAAGTGACTTTGTCTATTTGTATAGAAGTCACTTCTTTGAGCATCAAGTAGAAAAGCTGGTAATAACTTTGCAAATTCTGATCTGTCTGTATGTGTCCCCAGATTGAATTAAAAAACGTGGATTTCTTCACTAGTTAACAAGCCAGTATTATTTAACCTTTAATCAACATTCCCCGTAAGCTGTTTGGCTGCAACCTCGAAGTCCCTGCACAGACAATTCACAAGTTAGTATAGTTGACCATAAAGAAATAATTAAAATGTCAGTGTAAGTAAACAACTCAGTATGCACTTTAAACACAAGTCATACTGACTGGTTCCTGTTTACCCTGCATACTCCTTCTTGATATACCGGAGGACTTGTGCCACAATTGGCAGAATAGTCTAACAGACTAATGAGACAACAGCCTGACATTACCAGTGAGGTATTATTTTGACAGTATGACTGTGTTCCACTAGCACTTTTCATGGGTAAGCCCTGTCTCACCTGCAGAATAGACCCACCAGAAATGATGGCTCAGTGGTATATAGTCAGGAAAGAATTGCCCTGGGAGTGCTCAACCATGGACTTTATGAAATCTCATGTTATCAGGTCAAACATAGGGAAGGACACCACCGGTTGAATACCACCCACTTCATCCCCTGCCCCCTCAACCAATGAATCCACACTTCCCCATATTAAACACCAATTTGGAAAGAATATTGTGGGTAGCAAGAGCACAGAACATACTCTAGCTGGTGAATGTCAATGTCTATTATCAAAAGTGGATTATGGGCCCAAACAACATTCTAGTAATGATACTGAAGATCTGTGCTCTAAAGCTAATTATACTCCTGGCCAATTTGTTGCAATCCAGACACTCTACTACAATATGGAAAATTGTCTGGGTATCACCTGTGCACAAACAGGAAGACAAGTCCAACCCGACCTCACACTGTTCTATCATTTTCCACTCTCTATCACAGCAAGGTGGTGGATAAGGTCTGTGACAGGGCTGTCAAGTTGTACTTGCAAAAGAGTAACATACTTATTGATAATCAGTTTCTGCCAGGGCCACTCAACATCTGACTTCATTACTGTCTTGGTCCATACTTAGACAAATCAGCTGAGTTCCAGATGTGAGGTGAGAGTGGCTGATCTTGATGTCAAGGCAGGATTTTGCTGAGACATCAAGGATCTCCAGCAAAATCAGAGTCAATGGGAATCAGGAGAAAAACTCTCCTCTGGTTGGATTCATATCTGGCCCAATGAAAGTTGGTTACGGTTCCTGGAGGTCAGAAGTAGGGATGATTGCACAATGCTCAGTTCCATTCGTGACTCCTCAGATATGAAGGCAGTCCATTTCAAATGGATCAAGATCTGGACAACTTCCAGACTTGGGCTGATAAGTGGCAAGTAACTGTCATGCCACATACATGTAATGCAATGACCATCTCCACAAGCGAGAATCTCACCATCTCCCCTTGACATTCAATGGCATTACCACTGCTGAATCCCCTGCTGCTAACATCTTGGGGGTTACCACTGGCAACAAACTGAGCTGGATCATGTAAATACTGTAGCTACAAGACCAGGCCAGAAGCTAGGAATTCTGCATCAAGTAACTCAATCCATATCTACCAGAACTTGTCCACCATCTACAAGGTACAAGCAGGGTGCAGCTCCAGCAACATTCAAGCCATCCTAGACAAAGCAACTTGTATGACTGGTAGCCCATTCACCACCTCCAACATTTATTTCTTTTACCACTGATACACAGTGGCATCAGTATGTAACAACTACAAGAGGCACTGCTGTAACTCCTTCTAAAACTATGATTTCTATCAGTCAGAATAGCAAGGCCAGTGAATATATATGAACATAATTTTTAAATTTCCCCATCAAGTCAAACAACATCCTAAATTGGAAATACATCACTTGTTCCTTCACTGTTGTCAAATCAAAATCCTGAATCTACCTTGCTAGCTATTGCGGGTGTACCGACACCTCAAGGCCTGCAGTGGTTCAAGAAGCTGGCTCATCACCACCTTTTCAACTGCACCCATGGATGGACAATAAATGCTGGCCCAGCCAGCAGCATCCACATCCCAGGAATGAGTTAAATTACTGTTAATGTGTAAAATATACTTTCAAGAATTAAATTGATAAGGTGCTCTTTCAGATAGGTAATATGCTAAGCTTGGAATATACAATTTAAGTTGATCCATTGCAATAAAGAGATCTGTGTGTGTATGTGCATAAGTACTTAAAGCTGGCAGGGCAGGTAAAGCTGTTAATAAAGTATACAGTATTTTAGTATCCATAAATAGAGGAGTACAAGATGATGGAGGTCATGACGAACATTTATAAGGTACTGGTTAACGATTGTATAAAGATGTGAATACATTGCAGAGAGTGCAGAACAGGGTTACACGAGTGGATCTAGAGTTAAAACACTTCCGTGATGAGGGAAGTTGGAGTAGTTGGAACTGTTTTCTTTGAAGAGGAGAGATTAAGGAAAGATTTGAAAGAAGTTTTCAAAATTGAGGGGCCTAGATCGAGTAGATAGGGAGAAATTGTTCACACTTGTAAATTGATCAAACCTCAGAAGATACAGATTTAAAGTGTTTTGCAAAAGTAGCAAATGTGAGCTGAGAAAAACCTTTCAACTCAATAAGTTCTTAGGGTATGGAATGCACAACCTAGAAGTGTGGTGAAGGCAAATTAAATTGAGGCATACAGCAAGACCATGCATGATTATTCCTACTTAAACAATGTGCAACATTGCAGAAAAAAGCCAAGAGATTGGCATGAAGCTAAAATGTTCAGTGAGCCAGTACTAAAATGATGGGCTGAATAAACTCCTATTGCACTGAAACAGTTCAATCACATTTAAAGGCTTACAGAATTAAGCCAAGTATTCAGCTGGATTAAATTATTAATTCAGCATATTAATAAAATCAAGGGCTGCTCAAAATTCCCGCTACAGATTTTGTCTTGAACAGATATAAAGTGCCATTTCTTGCATCGATTTAGTAATAAACCAGTGAATAGAAACTGTAAAAAAGGTCAAATTTCCACCTGCCATTTATATATTATTGTTAGCTATTTATTTACTTTCTGGGCTCCTGCATGAACTCAACTTTCTGTTCACATTCTTTGATGTGAGCGTGTGGGATGAATTTTCAATTTTAGACAAGAAATTATTTGACAAAAATGGAGCAGAAATTGCCATGAAGGCTCTTTCACACCTCCAATAAACTTATTTTAAGGCTGTATTAACAAAGAGGTGCATACTGCATTGACACAGGTCCAACACTACTATTGTCCAACACACACAGGAAATGGTATGCCTGTGAGAGGGGATAGAACCTACTGGGGGAATCAATGAAAATAGAAAAGAGGCAAAGAATTAAAGCTGTTTTTAGCTTCCATTTAATAGGCTACATTGTTATATTTAATAAATATACAGCTACAAGCAACAATGCAGCCCAACTCACTTGTACGGAAGCAGGTAACTGCAGTTGTGAAGTGTATTCCTGGATTCAGTGACCAATTTTTATCTAGCTGTTTTGATTATCTGATTCTGATATTTTATTAGAAGGAACCAAAGCAACCCAGCAAGAGAAGCATTTTTACGATAAGAAGAGTAATGCGCTACCAGAGAAGGTGATGAAAGCAGATTCAATTTCAGCTTTCAGAACAGAATTATTTTCATTTTTAAACATTTATTCATTTTGTGGGACGTAGGCATTGCATGCTGGCCAACATTTATTGTCAGTCCCTAGTTGCCATTGAGATGGTTGTGGTGAGGTGCCTTCTCAAAATGTTGCAGTCCACCTGTTGTGGGTTGACCCACAATACCATTAGGGAGGAAATTCGAGGATTTTGACCCAGCAACAATGAGGAACGGCAACATATTTCCATGTCAGGATGGGCAGTGGCTTGGAGGGGAACTTGAAGGTGGTGTTGTTCCCATATATCTGCTACCCTTGTCCTTCTAGGTGGAAGTGGTTATGGGTTTGGAAGGAGCTGTTTGAGGATCTTTTGTGAACTTCTGCAGTGCAACTTGTAAATTGTACACACTGCTGCTACAGAGCATCGGTTTGTGGATGCAGTGCCAATCAAGTGGGTTGCTTTGTCCTGGATGGTGTAAAGCTTCTTGACTGTTGGTGGGGCTGCACTCATCCAGGTAAGTGGGGAGTATTCAATCACATTCATGAATTATGTCATGTAGATAGTGGACCGGCTTTGGGGAGTTAGGAGATGAGTTACTTGCCACAGTATTCGTAGCCTCTGACCTGGTCTTGTGGCCACTGCATTTATGTCGTGAGTCCAGTAGAGTTTTCAATCAGTGACAACCCCTAAGATGTTGTCAGTGCGGATTCAGTGATGGTACAAATTATACATATATTTTTTAAAAATGCCAGACTGTGGGGTAAGGATAGGGCAGTGAGATTTGCTGAATTGGTCTTGCAGAGAGCCGACATAAACTTAAATTGTCTTGTGTGCTGTAACTATTCTACAATTCTACATTTTGCCAATATTGTGGGCTAGGGCTGTAAAGAAGTGGCACAAGTTTAGAGGCCAATATCTACATATTTCATTGTTCTAATTTTTCTTGACCATGGTGCCAGTAATTCCTACTTTAATAGAGGCCCAAAAATAAAAAAAAATGTATTTTAGACTGGTTTTGGGATCCAAAAAAAAGTTAATACCCTTTTCAGTAGTAGAGAGATACTCCTTTATACTGACCGTGCTAGCAGTATCTGGAATGCTCCAAGTGTCACACTCACTGACCAGGCTGTATCAGCGTAAAATTAGCTTTTATTATTCTACTTGATCTCCCATCAAGTTGCTGACAAGACATCAAATGAGCCCAGATAGATTTACTATAATTTCATGTAAATTAAATGATATTAATTGCAATGGTTTACCCTCCCAAATTTTTAATTAGATGAAAATAGATCTATTTAGTTCAATGGGGTTTTTGCAAAATTTATTAATTACATGAAAACAGTTGCTTTGATATTAATGTGGCCACTATTTAATCAAATAGGACTATATAAATACATTAGTAAAGTGAGTGGCTATGCAATATAAAATGGCTTGCTCCTAAAAAAAGCAAGAAATAGAACAGGATTGTACTAAAATGTATCAATTGAATAAAAGGGTAAACATGCAAGCAAGAAGTGAAAAGTGAAAAGATCTAATATTTTTTGCAACAAAGATATATTGAATAGGTAATGAAATAAACTTAATCCAAATTGGATTACTAATAAAGAAATAAACTAGCCAGATTAATTGCAGCAGAAATTGATAATTTTGATCTTGAACAGTAAAGGCTAATGAAAATGGAGCATAGTGGGAGCAGCAAATTTGGATCCCGAGTATTTTAACAGCGGTGAAACACAAAGGGCAAGAATTTCATTTTCAGTCAGCATCTGAGAGCTTGGAATTTTCCTGATGGCCGATTTCCTAATTTTCCTAAGATCAGACCACCATCCTGCAATCCTTATTCACTGATTTTTATGCTGTGGTATTGGTTGTTTCAGAGGGGATGGTTAAATGAAATTAACTCCCTGATATACACTTTATAAGCAATAACTAACAATGCATTTATTAAACTCTAACAGTGAATAAACTAACAGAACTACTAACAAACCAAACAGTTCCCCCTTAACTGCTAAATATTCATGAATAACGCAAAATTCTAAATGGTATGCTGTTCCAATAACTACAAGTCCCACATATATAAACCAAATTAATAAAAATATGAAAGATTAATCTCTCAAAATTACAGCCAGGATAAGTCTTCCAGAATGTTCTTTGCCTTCTTCAGTGTTCTTCAGTTAGGAACACCTTCCTCCGTCGACTTCTTGTGTCAGGAATGTTAGCTAAGAATGCCATAGTACCTTTATTTAGTTGGTGCTTAATCTGACATCTTAGAGATTTCTGCAAGAGCCAATGCTTTTTCTTTGGAGCTGATGGCTGTTGAGAGCTGTTCTCTTTATGGATGACAGTTTGCTCTTACACTGATTTTCAAATGTCCTCTTCTTTTATACCCTTGATAACTTAATAATTTCTTAGGGTAGGATTGGTCCAAGGATGTTAAAATCATCAAACTTAAATGTAATTAGGCTTTGGTATCAAGGGCTTGGTTTAAATTAATTGGCTAAATTTAAAAAAACTGTTAATGGGCAGCACGGTGGCTCGGTGGTTAGCGCTGCAGCATTCACAGCACCAGGGACCCGGGTTCGATTTCAGCCTCGGGCAACTGTCTGTGTGGAGTTTGCACATTCTCCCCATGTCTGCATGGATTTCGTTCGGGTGCTTTGGTTTCCTCCAACAGTCCAAAGATGTGCAGGCAAGGTGGACTGGCCATGCTAAATTGCCCGTAATGTTCAGAGGTGTGTGGGTTATAGGGGGATGGGTCTGGGTGGGATGCTCCAAGGGTCGGTGTGAACTTGTTGGGCCAAAGGGCCTGTCCCCACACTGCAAGGAATCTAATCTTGGTAAAAATGCTGTTTGTCTGCTCACAGTATAGCCTTTTGATATAATGTTTCAATTTCAAGAACCCTTCTGCTGCAGCCTGCAGACATCTTTAAAATCTCCAAGCTTAAAAAGCACATCTTTTAAAGGGACCTCACACTCTTCTCCCTATCATTTTGTGAAAAAATTCTAACGTCCTGCCTTCCAATCCATAAGTAATATACCATTTTCATACCTCCCCCTTTAAGAAAAAAATTTAACCATCATTACAAAAGGATGGCTTCATTTTTTAAACTAAATATTAATGCCATGATTACCAGATACATAGATCATTTATCCAGAATGACACATTTCATACTAATTGTATATACATATACATAACACTGAACACTACCGTGTCTACCTTGTTTACACATTTTCCTTTTAAGCCAGTGATAACACATCCGCAATGATATTTTCATGACCTGCAATAACCTTGTAACATAAGACTCCAATGAAATATTCTGGTGTTCTTGTCTTTAAACCTTTCTAAAAATGTTAAAGGGTTGTGAACAGTGGACACAGCCATCTCTGATATATTGTTTACAACATAAATATTAAAATGTCTTAAGGACAGTACCAAACTCAATAACTCAGTTTCAAGAGTTGAATATTTTCTCTGGTGGGTATTGAGTTTCTTTGAAAAATAACCAATTCGCCTTTCAATTCCACAATCATCACCCGTAACAACATGGCTCCGGCCTCTACAGCGCTTAAATTGATGGTGACTTTAAAGAGTTTCAAGAAATTTGGCAGGGCTAAAACTGATGCGGTGGTTAACATTGCTTTTAAATTCTCAAATGCCTCCTGGCATTGATCTGTCCTTTGAAATTTTGTATTCTTCTTCAACACATCCATCAGCGGTGCTACTACATTACTAAAGTTTGGCACAATATTCTGGCAGAATCCACTCAGCCCCAAAAGTCAAAGCACTTCCTTCTTCCAGGATGGCCTTGGAAATTCCTTGATGGTCATCATCCTCACATTCCTCTGTGTCATCCTTCTAGGTCCAATGTTGTGTCCTAAGAATGCCACTTCTGCCTTTGCAAATTCTGTCTTTGACAAATTTAAGACTAACTTTGCCTTCTGTAGTCTCTTAAACAGTTCTGTCAAATCTGCCATGTGACCTGTCCATGAATGGCTAAAAATCATTAAGTCATCTATACAGATGCCACAATTAGTCAATCCTGCCCTAACTCTGGTTTTACGTCGTTGAAATGTGGCTGGGGTGTTCTTCATTCCAAAGAAAATAATGTTGAATTGGTATTGCCTATTTGGGGTTACAAATGCAGAAACTTCTTTCACTCTCTCTGACAAAGGTACTTGCCAGTAACCATGAAGTAAGCCTAACTTTGTGGTCTAAGTCGTTGGTCGTACTTTTTCTACACAGTCTTCCAGCCTTGGAATTGGATAGGAGTCTGATTTAGTCATGGCATTGACCTTCTAATAATCAACACAGAATCACTGAGTACCGTCAGGCTTGGGAACAACACGATCAGCAAACTCCATTCGCGTTGACTCAACTTGACGATGTCTTCTTGGAGCATTGCTTCCTCTTCCTTCTGTACCTGTGCTGCTTTGAGAGGATTAGGCCTGTAGGGGTGCAGTTTTATCAGAACAGCTTTCCCTAAGTCAACCTCATGTACTATAGTATTAGTCTTCCCCATTCTATTTTTACATGTCCTCATTGTGCTGCAACAAGCCTTTCAATTCAGTTCTCTGTTCCTGAGACAGCGAGCTTACTATCCTATCCCTAATCTTTAAGAACATCCTCATTATTTAATTTATTCTGAGGCACATCAAAATCCATATCATCTGAATTTGATTGCTCACTCAGAGTGGTAGTAACTTATACCTGTTTCTGCTGTTTCCTCTCCCCATCATAGTAAGGTTTCAGCATGTTCACATGACATGCCCAATAATTTTCTTTCCTGTCTGGCATCTTTACCAATAATTCACCTGACTTAACTTCTTCTCAATCTGACAGGGACCACTAAATTTAGCTTTGAAGGGATCTCTCACCATTGGTAACAACACAATACTTTATCCCCACTGGCAAACATACACATTTTAGATTACTTATCTGCTTCTTGCATCATTATGCGCTGTGGCACCTTCAAATGTTGTCTAGCTAATTCTCCTACTCTGATTAAACTTTCTCTGACCTCAGATACATAATCCAACTGTGAGATCTTTGACTTTGGACCTATCAACTTTTCCTTAATTAATTTTAAATGCCCTCTTACTTTGCGTCTAAATATCAATTCAAATGGAGTAAACTGAGTCAATTCATTTGGAGCATCTCTAATAACAAACAGTATAAATTGGATACCCTTATCCCAATCATTTACGTCATCCTGGCAATAAGACCTCAACATAGTCTTTAGGGTCTGAAGACACATTTCCAGTGCTCCCTGGGATTCAGGATGGTATGCATTTGATTTAAAGTGTTGGATGCCTAAACTATCCATGACTGCCTTAAATAATTTGGCAGTAAAATTGGACCCTTGGTCTGATTGAATCTCCCTGTGTAATCCACAGCAGGTAAAAAAAACAAGCAACTCTTCTACAACTTTCCTGCCTTGACATTCCATAATGGAATTGCCTCTGGAAACCTGGTAAACACATCCATTATGGTTGGTGAATACTGGTTCCTCCTTTTGGCTTTGAGGAGGGGACCTACATAACCAATCATAACCCGCATGAAAGGTTCTTCAAATGTGGGAATTGGCGTCAAAAGTGCTAGCTTTATTATTGCCTGTGGCTTTCCTAACATATATAACATATGACAGGTACGGCAAAATTCAACCACATTTTTATGCAATCCAGGCCAATAGAAATGCTTCTGCTTCTTAGCCTGAGTCTTCCTCACTCCTAGATGACCCCCTGAGGTAATTTGTGTGCTGCCTGCATTACTTTATGCCTGTAAGCTACTGGCAACACAATCTGGTGAACTTCTGCCTATTTCTTCTCTACAATAACCTGCCACGGTCTCCACTTCTGCCTTAGGAATCTATCCTTAAAGTAATAACATTCTGGAATACATTCTGATTCCTTTTCCAATAGGCTTTATGATATAAATCTTTCATTGTCTCATCTTTTTCCCGTAACTCCATTAGTCTTTCAGAACTAAATGCCTCAGCCTGATCCTCTACCTGCTTCGGTTTTCCTTTCACCATTTCATCAAAAATGGGTGTCAGCTAACTGGACCTCAACTCGTTCATCTTTCTCTTTGGCTTTGCCTTCTTGCTTTATCTTATGACTGTGCGATCTTGTTACCACACAGTCTGGAAAATTCCAGGGCATTTTTCTTTTAACTCTTCACCTCCCTGGTTTTCTTTCAGCTTCTCCAGTATAATGGGCATCACTCCCGCCTTTGATCCTGTTTGGTCATTTCCAAGAACAAACTGTATTCCTGGAACAGACACTCTTTCAATCACTCCCACTGTCACTTCCCCAGTCTTGATCAGACTTTCCAGCCTTATCTTACACAGGGGAATGATCAATCTCTCCCCATTTAATCCACAGACTATCGCTCTCTCAGGTAATATTTCAGAAGGATTGCTTTAAGAGACTGACCAGCTCCTGTAGCTCTCAATATTTTAATCTTCTTTATCTTCTCCTTCTGTCTGTCCCAAGTAAATCTTACCCACAGGTCTTTGAAGAGATTGGGCACTATCTTGCTATCCAGCCCATAGGTAGCCTGTGCACTCTCCTGCTGCTCCATGACTTCTTTTGGGATTTCCTTCACTAACTTAACTAAACCTAATGGTTTAGCTCTTTTACCACATCCTTTCTCTGAGTGCCTTTCTGAAATCATTCGCACTGTGACTTTTTGTGTCCCCCTCTTACTGTGCAAACACCTGAGACCATTCACCTCTTTTTCATCCTCTTGTGTTTGTTTTTCACATGTGATAAACTGTTCCCAGTGTGATCTATCTTTTGTTTTTCTTTGAAGATCTCCCACTTTCCCATTTACTGTTCCTCACGGAATGAAATTGCTGTCGGAAGCTAGATTTCGATTTATGCACTAATGCATGTTCATCCACCATCTCTGCTGCTCTTCACGCTGTTTTAACTTTCTGCTTCTCAATATGAGTTCTTGTCACTTCTGGAAGTGAGTTTTTAAACTCCTTCATCAGAATACTCTCTCTCGAAGATCCTCATATGTCTTTTCTATTTTTAATGCTCTCACCCATCTATCGAAATTGCTATGTTTAATTCTTTCAAACTTGACCTAAGTCTGATCTGGTTCCTTCCTTATATTTCTGAACCATTGTCTATATGCTTCTGGTACTAATTCATTGGCACTGAAAATAGTCTGTCTTACATCTTCACATTCTCTTGACCCCTCTTCTGACAGCGCTGCTCGCACCTCACTAGCCCTGCCTACTAATCTGGTCTGAATTACCATCACCTACGTATCCTCTGGCTAGTTCATCTGTTTAGCTAACTTCTCAAAGGAAATGAAAAAGGTTTCTTCATCCTTTTCATCAAATTTTGGTAATGTTTTGACATATTTGTATATATCCCTCACAGGTCTTTGGCTATGATGGGTCTGCTCATCATCACTCTCCTCCTCACTAATCCCGTCTTCTACCTTCATTCCCAACAGTTTAAGTTGACTATTCTGTTTAATTTGCAACTTCCAAAGTTAAAACTGTCTTTTACTTTATGTCTCTCCAATGCTTGTAACAGTAATTCAAACAATTCACTTTCTTGTTCATGCTGCTTTAACTGCAATTGAATTCCAGCCATTTCCAAAGATTCTGATGGCATTTCCAGCAAATTTAATTGTTCAGCTAATTGTTTCTTCTTTTCTCACAGACAAAGACAACACCAACTCCAGCTTGTTTGTCAATTCCAGCAGCTTTTCCTTGCTCACCTTTTGTAAAATGCTCGAAGTCACTTCTTCTACCCTCAAAACTCTTAGTGACTGAAAAGCCATCGCCTCACTTTTGATTTAACCAACCACGAGTAACCAAAATTAAACAGATTTTTCACTTCTCATCTAAGGTTTATTTAAAAATCTAGGACACTAATCTCCAAGTCTGTTTAAATCTGCTGGGACCTTTCATACCCCAAATCTTTTCAAATCTGTCCAAATCCATTCAGATCCTTTCAGGTCCCAATCACAAGCCAGCCAGATCCCAGATTCCAGCCTCCAATCTTTTATAGAGGGGAGGTTACATGAAAGAAATCCCTGATACTCACTTCATAAACAGCAAGTAACAATTTATTTATCTAACTTTAAGATCGAACAAATTAACAGAACCACTGACAAACCGAACAATGCCCCCCTTAGCTATTAACTATATGCAAATAAAACAAAATTAAAATGGTATGCTGGTCCAATAGCTATGAATCCCAATTATATGAGCCAAATTAATAAAATTAAATCTTAATCTCTCGAAATTACAGCCGGGATAAGTCTTCTGGAATGTTCTTTGCCTTCGCCACTGTCCCCCAGTCAGCAACACCTTTCTCCATTGAATTCTTGTGTCAGGAATATTAGTTAAGAGTGTCAGGTATCTTTATTTAGATGGCACTTACTTGGAGATCTTAGATAATTCCATGAGAGCCAGTGCTTTTCTCTTTCCTTAGAGCTAATGGCTGTTGAGAGCTATTCTCTTAACAGACAGCAGTTTGCTTTCACACTGATTTCCAACTGCTCTCTTCTTTTACACTCTTGATGAATTAACAATTTCCCAGAATAGGATTGGTGTGAGGTTGTCAAAACCATCAGATTTAAATTTAATTACGCTTTGATATCTAAGGCCTGGTTTAAATTAATTGGCTACATTTAATAAAATCTGTTGTCTTGGTGAAAATGCTGCTTTGCTTGCTAACAGTGTAGCCTTTTGATGCAATGTTTCAATTTCAAAAACTCTGTGCATCTGCTGTTGCCTTCAGACATTTTTTTAAAAAATACCTCCTAACCTATAAAACACATCTTTTAAAAGGACCATGCACTCTTCCCCCTATCATTTTGCAAACAAATTCTAACATCCTACCTTCCAGTCCATAAGTAATATACCAACTTCACAACATGGTCACATATTGAAGATGCCCTGCCACCTTTTAAAGAATGCTTCAGGAGAACAAATGAGACAGTTGATGTTTTAGAATGTTATCTCCATCCACTGGGATACTGGGCTTTTCTTTATCTTGGCCATTGGGCACTCAAGTCATCAATCCTCACCCAAGCATGTTGACAGTTATTCTCCAAAAGTAAATACATGAAGTTTGTTTGATGTTCATGTGCTGGAAAGGTTGGATTCCAGGTGTGTAGACATAGGTGTTAGGATGACAGGTAAATTGAATATTGTGTCATAGGAATGTGTTCATTTCTGAAGGTGATATTTAGGTCTTAAGGGGTTGGGATAGTGAGTCACTGCGGGTTGTCAGATTAGTCTCTTGGGATTTCAGCGATCTGCAGTTTGAGAGTCTGCAAAGTATGGGGTCAGTTTGGTTGTTATTTAGGAGCTAGACTATGTACTTAATAGTCTAACTTTTCCTGAGTAACTATTTTACTTGGTTTCATCTGAACCATCTCATGCATCCGATTTTTATGCAGACTAACATAGAATTTAGACATAATGGAATTACCCAGGGAAAATAATAATTTCCGGGCAATTCCTTTGGAAAGTACTATGATAGGGAATCTGCAAGGTTTCCATACACAATTTGGATCAATACCCAAGTAACGACTGTCTGGCCAGTGGAAAATCTTTCTGAATGTCTCTGAATCTGTAAATAACCTCCAAATTTTACAGACAAGCAAATGGAAACATTGTTGCTTGAAGACTCAAAAAATAACTGTGACTACCTGGTGTCACAGTACTACCAGTCATGGGAGCCCTGTAAGTACAATATAACAGAGAGATAGGGTTTCATGTTTAATAGAAATATTGAGAGGCCTTCAGCAGTTTCTTTTTTCTCATTAAAATCATAATTGTAATATCATTATAACTAGAAGTAAAGTCTATGGATGTGTTGTGTTCATTGTTTTAAGATATATATAGCTTGGAGTAAGTTTTGAGGCAGAGCTGAATTCATAGTCATAATTTTGTCTTAACATCCAGTCGCATGCAAAAATACAGCTGATCTCGTAACAGTGGAAATATACTTACAACCTATTTCAGCCTTATATTAACCTTTGGCTGGAAACAGGAAAATAAGGAAAACTTATAACTTATTTAGAATCCGTGGCAATTCTGCATTTTTTGAAAAATGTTGGAAAAGGACTTTTATGAGTCCACATCAATTCTAGGAGGATATATTTTCAGTGACCTGACAATGCTTGTCCAGGAAACAGTACTAATAAGAAGAAATTTAGCATACAAATGTAGTGTGGTCAGAAAAAAATGGTGTTGCATGGGAAGAGCATTGAAGGCATATATCAAAACAACTGTACATGTAATACAGTTAAAAGGGACAGAAAGCTGATGAAGGGGGTAGAGCAGTGATTGTTAATCCCACTCTTGTGCTTCAGTTTTGCTTGAGTTGAGCAGACCATTTAATAAGGTTTATTAAAGGATTAAGCAAAGGTGTCTCTGGGAATCTGTGTCATCAAACATCAGCATGAACCTAGCTAAGGAGATTCTGTAGGATTGTACCGTTTGAGTGATGACTGCTTCCAGTGGACTTTGGCAAAATGAAACTACTGTTGCAGATGATTCAAGGACAAAGAACAGTGATCGAGAAAAGTAATAGATCTGATACGCAAGAAGACAAGTCGGAAACACTGCTTATGGTGCAAGATTTGAGTGAGAATTTATATGATTTCTTATAATCTTATGAAAAGTCTTTGTTTTCCACAATTCAATTTACAATTCATATTTCATAATGATCATAAATTACCAGTTACTTCATGTTTGCTTTATGTTGAATCTGATTCATGTTCAAGTATAGTTACAAAATCTTGTAGACTCCTCATTTGAGAATGGCTCGCTAAATTCAATTATTTTATTTTATAGTTTCTCTACAGCAATGGGTACAAGCTTTACATCTCTTGATTTCTGTATAAAAAGCCTGATCTACAAATGGTCTTCTAATGTAGTGATGTCCTCCATATTTACTATCTGTTCGAATTCCAGTACCTTCATCATTAGTACACACCTTTTAAATGGTTTCCCCCAATGGCATACAGACGATCATTCACTACAGCCAGAACGTGAATAGCCCGTTTGGTGTTCATGTCCTGTTTTCTTGCCCACACATCCATTAACGGATCATAACAGTACAGCCATGATACATATTCACCATTGTGAACACCTCCTGTAAGTAACAATAAACATTTGAACTGTTATTATTGTACAATTTATTGACTTCCTGTATGTTTTACTAACTGAATGTACATGTTAATTGAATACAGGGAATATAAAACTTAGGTGTATGTTCCCAGGAATTTACTAAGTAATATTATAGAAACACTGAACACACATCAAATTTTTCTCCAAACTAAGTTAAAAGTAGTGCTTGGTTACTTGAAAATAACAAGTTAATACCATTATTAAATTGTGACGACAGTAATTTAACATGAACATCTGTATAAACACAGTGGGATGGATACCCTGAATAGAGAATTCATTAAGGATACCAGACAAATATTTAGCTGCTTTAACTTAAATTTTCATCAAGGAATTGCTTCAAATTTCCATGATGCCTAGGAGTTAATTATGCCTATGTTTTGCTTGCTGAACAGACATATACCAACTAGTTTTGATCCTATAGCATTTGCATTATCAACTCTCTCCAGCAATTGCGCAAGCTACTGTGTAATTGAATTAATCATTTATTGTTGAATATCCAAGGAAAGCCAGAGTTCAAACTCATGAATTACAAAATGTTTATTCTATCTAAAATCATTGTCAGCAGAATTCTTCATGATGTTAAAGTTAGCTATGCAAATTATTAATGAATATGATTAATTGATTAAAAAAATTGCAGGTTAAAAAAGCAGTTCAGTGTTAATTGCAATTTAAAAAATTATGATTAGGATCAGTATCTGAGATTGATATAAATAGATGAGATTAATTTAGGACTTAGGGTTTTGAGATACTTGAGAATTTAACAGCCTCAGATAACTAGTCTATTGGTTAGATCAAATCTAGACTCTTGTATCTAGCAATGATTTCAGAGATGATGTAAACTCAACTTAATGAGTTGGCACCATGTGGGCTTATCCCATTCTGGTAGGATGATTTTTAGCCTTCTGAAATGACAAAATGTTTGAAGAAATGCTATTCACTTTCCCTTGATCCTTTGCTTCCAGGAAAATATTGTTTACATAATGATAGTTCTGCAGCTGGCTTAAATCTTACCTTCTTTGCTCTCAGAAGAAACTTGTGCATCAACATACATTTGGTTGTATGTGGCTGGTATAGCAATATATTCATAACTTCTGTAAACTTTCTAATTCTGTCAGAGACATACTTTCCAATCTTACAAAGACAATTTCGACATATATTAATATTGGCACCTTCTGCTACAACAATTACGAGGAGCTAATGGGATTACGATAAAATGACTCAAACAAGGGGAGAATTGGACACAACATTCTTACCTTAAATGCACACAGGAAAGAAAGGCAAGAGAAAAAGGGGGCAGGATGGCAATATTGATCAAAGATACTGCTGCAGTTCTAGAAAAGGATGACATTGTATATTATAGCCCACTAGATTTTGCGAAGAAGACAAAGGAAGACATTTTGAGGCAAGTTATTGTAAAGACTTTTAGAATAGTGATTATAAGGAACAACAATCATTGTAATACAGATTTGGAAAATAGCAGTGGAAAAGGTAGAGAGACGGAATATTTTTTAAATGTGTACAAGAGAACTATTTTGATCAGTATGTTTCCAGCCTAATGTGGAAAGATACAATGGTGGATCTAATTGTGAGGAAAGAAATGGAGCATTTCTTCGTTGGGGAAGTATTTGGTAAACAGTGATTACAGTATCTTGTGGAGAACAAAGACAACTCTTGAGAATATTCACTTTGAGAAGAGATAGTTTCAGTGCGCCAAGTTGGGTTGCAAACTAAGTGTGGCAGGTAAAGCAGCAAGTGAGCAAGGGAAGGCCTTCATAGGGGTGTTAGTTTGTGTATAGAACAGATCCAGCTCAGCTACCTCCCTGGTAGAACTGGAGATGCACTGTTCCCGGAAGTTCTGTGCACATTGCAGGAATTTCTCTCCCTCCGTGCCCCATACTCTACCTTTTCCCAGTCTACCCTAGGATAACTGAAATCACCAACCATCACAACCCTATTTGTCCTGCAGATTTCCATAATCTGCCTACAAACGCTCTCTTCTACTTCCTCCCCACTATTTGGAGATCTATGATAAACATTCAACAAGGTCACTGCTCCCTTCAAGTTTCTCACCTCCACCCATATAGATTTTAATTCAGGAATTGCATCTCATTCAAGGGCAATAATAAAATCTTTGACCAAGACTGCTACACCCCTTCCTTTTCTAAGCAACCTTTCTACTAAAAACCTTATAATCCAGGTTTCTGGCTTCAGCCACATTTCTGCCAATGCTACACTGTCATAGCCTCCTAGAGCAATTTCTGCTTCCAGTTCCCCGATTTTGTTGTGATACTCCATGTATTTACATACATGGAATTGAACCTGCCCTATCTCTTTCTTGTCTATTAGAAGGGATCATTTCTTTGTTCACTGTCATAAATTTAATGATTTAACAACACACATGAAGATACGATCCTGTGAATCTAAAAAAGATCTTTTTTTACAGTATACACAAAGGAGAGGAAATTCTCTACGACTTATTTCAATTGTGGCTTCCATTTTGCACCCTGAAAATCTGTCAGCTTCTTACTGGAGCCTTCATATAATAAGTTGAGACTGAACAGCTTCAGACAACACTTTCAGGATATTACCAAACACTCCTGATCTGAACTTTTGAACTAAACTGCTTATACTGCGTAGCCCATGCCATAACAGTTTTGAAACATCTCCTTTCATCAGGAGCAATTCTTTTACACATCTAACTTCAGCTACGTCTTCTGCAAAACTGCTAATCCAAAATCCAAAAGCTCGATTTCAATCTATGACTGTTTTCCGTAATCAAAAGGAAAAACTATCAATGTCTGATCTTTCAAACACAAAGCACGATCATTTAATTTGTTTCTTGTAACAATTGTCCCAATAAATTCCCATTAGCTCCAAGAATGATCTCAGTCTATTTTCAAAAAGAAATCACAATGGCTACAGAAATACCTACAAGTTAATTTCAAACACTTGACACCAGCTCAGACCCAAACTCTAAATGAAGGTATAGATAAATCACACACCTTACTTCACAACTTATTTTGTGAATTTTACATTTCCTATTGACTGAGTATTTTTTAACAAAACTCAAACTGAATTGTTCTCCACAGTCTCGTGCCTACAGCCTCATCACTTAACAAAGGGAGTTGCAGAGAAACCTGTTAACCTGTTTACCACAAACAAGGTGTAAATAGCAACCATTCATCTTCCAGTGTGCAGTAATAGCTTCTACATTCAAATCATTTGTATCTGCAATAGAGATATTGATCATATGCTTACATAACAAATCTTATTACTCCAAGAGCCAGCCAGAAACAAGGCAGTCTAGAAACCAACAGAATATAACAGGAACCATTCTACAGGGAAAAAAATAGAATGTTGTCTCACCATCCAGGCACTGACAGAGAGAGGAGAAAAAGCTGAGTTAAAGTTTCAAGTCTTGCGACTGTTCATTGGGAGAAGTTCTGAGACCAGCTGGGTTTTACCAGCAATGTCTATCTTTCTTTCAGGTCGCCAACATCCACTGTTCTTTGTTTTATTTTAGAGTGAGAGAAGCACTCATTTGTTTTCACCTGTAAAAATTCACTGTAGAAACTTGGCCATAGCTTTGTCTGAAAACCCAGAGGATTCCAACTCTCATTAATCCAAAAAAAACAAAGGAGAACACATCCAGGCCTGAAATATGTACATTTTAAAGAATTAAAGTTTAAACACACAATTTTCTTCTTGTATTTTCGTTAATAACTCAAATCCACACCACATATCTAGAATCCATCTATGCTATGTATGTGCCTGTGCGGGTGAGCAAATAGGTATCCGAAATTTTACGCATTCAGTTCCTTCCAGGCTGCAGTTGGTGATATTTGCAACATTTCATTCACATGTTACATAAGAGAAGCTACTGACTCTATTTATTCATGAAAGCCTTATTAGCAGATGCTGGAGATCGAAAATAAAGCTATGTGGTGCTGGAAACTCAGCAGGTCTATCATCATCTGTGGAGGGAGAAAAAATAAACTTTTGAAATCCAAAATGACTTTTCTTTGGAATCCTACACCACCAGAATGCCCGCAAACAGCTTTAGGCCCAGTTTCAGGTCTTGATATAGCAACCGTTAATAGAAAAGATATTGGTAGAGTGGTAGTGATGGGAGGATTGAAAACTATCTTCATTGGAGAGAGAGGATAGGAAATCTACGCTTCGTGGAAACACTGCAATTCCTTGACACAGTGCCTCAGCAACCAAGTAATCTGTTAGAGGATGGACTTATCTGATATTGTCAAGTTTTTTTATTCTTTCATGGAACATTTGCTGGCAAAGGTAGCATAATAACTCACTAAGACTTCTTCAACAGCACCTTTCAAATCTGCAACCTCCATTACCAAGGAGGAAAAGAGCATTAGATAAACTATCTAAAAACTCTCCGTACCACCGTCACTCATTATTATATTTCTGTATCTTCACTTTCACTGGGTCAAAATCCTAGACCTCTCTCCCTAGCAGAACTGTGGTTGTTCCTACACTGCAAGGACTGTAGCTATTCAAAAAAGTAGCTCAGTGCCACCTTCTTCAGACCAATTAAAAATGGGCAATCAATTCTGCCCAACCAGTAGAACCTAAATTCTGTAAACAAATAAAAGAAAAGCTTGCATGGCAGCCAATATTACTTCTTATTCAACATGGTAAAAACTAACAATGTATCAGACAAGACTTGACACAAAATTTCGAGAGAGATCCATTGCCAGAAATCATATGATCCTACATCCATACCCTGATAATGTGGCCTATTTTATGTACATATTCACATTAATCCTTTACATTGCACAATTACTTCTGTTCTGGGGCTCCACTGAGGATCCTTATTCTGAGGCCTAATGTGTGCCGAGGAGTATTGCTAGTACTGCTACTGTTAGCCTCTACTATAACAAAGCTGTTAGCCTCTGACAGGCCACAAACTTTCAGAGGCAGGACTTCCACAATGCATAAGCAATTCTTGCTGAAATTCCATCTGTTGGAGCTGTGAATACTGCAGCAGCTAGTAAAACTACTTAACTGTGATTTAATTCCTATGGGACTCAAAGTGTAGTTTCCATCAGTGCTGCAGCCGTTAGATATCTGCACTGTTGCATCTATTAAATTCTGTCAATCTCTTCAGAACAAGGATCGTAAAATTTGACATTGCTGAACACTCTCCTATGTCCACTTTTAAAAGGAATTCTGATATTTCTCTCTGTTGATGGGGAGGCTTCTTTTCAATGCTTTTCTCTCACAGATCACGTGCAGAATAAATTCACTTTAATGTATGATAATCTAAGCTCATCAAGGTTTTATTATAAAATTATCCAGCATATTTCCCGATTGAGTGCTTGCAGTGAGGAACTTGTAGGGTATGTTGATCAATCCTCAATACTCTGCTCACTTAAACTTATCATAGAATCAAAAAATACAGCACAAAGTTAGTCGTGGAAGCGGAGTCATTTAGTCGTGGAAGCGGAGTCATTAGTGACATTTAAGCGACTGCTGGACATGCACATGGACAGCAGTGAATTGAGGAGAATGTAGGTTAGGTTATTTTATTTTTGGATTAGGATTAATCCACGGCACAACATCGTGGGCCGAAGGGCCTGTACAGTGCTGTACTTATCTATGTTCTATGTTCTATCTAAAAGACAAGAACAATCCAGCTAGTCCTGCCCTTTTTCTATTTCCATGCAATTCTTTTTCCTTCATGTAATTATCTAACTCCATTTGAAGACTTTGATTGAATCTGCCCCAGACTCCCTTTCAGACAATAATTTCCAATTTATTACCACACATTTTGTTTTCTCACATGTCACCTTAAACTCTTTTCCCAAAATCTTAAACTGAGCCCTCTTGTTTTGTGACCTGTCTGTCTAATGGAAACTGTTTTAATCGACTGTCTCTAGATACCTCATAATTTTGAATAGCTTTTTTAGAATTTCTGGAAATGTGGGCAACACTAGCTAAGGCAACATTTACTACCACTCCAAATTGTTCCTGAGAAGGTGGTGGACAGCACCTTCTTATACCATGATGAAGTAAATACATACAAGGGGACATTAGCAAGAGACTTCCAGGATTTTCACCTAGTAACTGTGAAGGAACAATGAAATAGTTCTAAGTCAAGTAGGTGTGTGGCTTGGAGGGGGGCTTGCAGATGGTAGTGTTCCCATTCATCTGGTACCCTTGTTGTTCTGGTTAGTAGAGACTACAAGTGTGGAAGTGTTATTGAGTATCTGCACTGCATCTTGAAGAAGGTATGTGGCATGTTAGTTTCTGGATACCAACCACTTGTGGCTTTGGTTGAGGTACTTTATTGCCACTCATTCTGGTTGCTCTGAGTCTGTCGTGCTATCTGATTATCAGTGGTAGAGATAAACAGCTAGAAATTCTTACCAGGAGGAGGACTTGTTTTACATAAGGGGTATACTTTATTTCATGATAACATCAAAAAGGGTTTCTTTAATCTCACAAATATGCATTATGGAATATGAGTGCACGTTTATAACATGGGCTTTTTTTCCATGTAGTATCCTGGATTTCTGGACTAGGCAATTATTTCTGGTTTGAATTGGCATTCCCTTCTGAATGTTCAAACCAGGTGTTTCTTCTTTTTAGCAATTTTCTGAATCTATGAACATTGTTCTAGTGTGCAAGGATTTCTACGCAGCATCTCTGCTCTCGGCACTGACAGTTCAGTGAAAGACAATGGATCAAAACGTTCTTTGCTGATGATAGGAATAAAGCATTTTAACAACGTGCAAAATCTGAAACTTCCTTTTTGTTGACAGCAAGAAACAACTCTCTTATATCAAAATTGGTAATCTCCAACAGATTATTTCTTCTGTTGGTGTTGCCATGAGTCTAGGAAGCCCAATGAAGTCTTTTGGTGGATGCTGCCTGACAAAGTTTTGTTTCTGATGCAGATGTTCTCTGGAAATTAGTCAAATTGCTTCTGTTAACGCAAGAATATTGAGGCCAAGTCACACATGCAGGCTCAAAAATGAGAAGAGTTGATTGCAAATGACAAACATTTTCAACTCTCATATGCTGTTTGTGTTACACAGTTACTTGCAGCATCTCTTTAATTTTAGGATTTATTCCACTCAATGTATTTTAATCTTACAACATTGTAACTTCTGTTTCTTCAGCTCTGGTATCTAATTGGATAGGATAGTGACAGTTGTTCCTTTATCAATCTTAAAATTAACAAGACATCTATTGACTTACATAAAAGTCTACAAAACCTGAGTTGCATGAATCACTAACTTCAGTTTACTGCCTAACCTTCCTTGAGAATGCTGAGACTTTCTTTTCCTAATGGAGGTACATCATCCAATTGGTAATTCAATTATTAATGGATTTCCCTGGAAGCTGAACATTTCTGTTAAGTCATGCTTGTTCAAGAATTTGGTTTGTTCTCAGACTGATGTAATTACCAGAGGCTTTTTAAAACATCATGAAAAGTATCTGTGGCTTCTTTAGTACTCTGATGATTTTTAACATCATGCACTATTGAATGCAATAGTGCATTAACTTGTTTAGCCTTAGATTTCCAGATGGTGGAAAATTAGGATGCTCCAGCCAGAGCACCTCTGCTTCACCTGTTCTTTTTCCTTCCTTTTTCTGTCCCTCCCTCCTCCCTTCTCTTGGCCTCAGACACCTGGCCTCAGAAGCAGGGTCGATGGAGACATCGGCAGCTGGCGTGGGGATGCCGATGACCATGGCCTAGTGCAGGAGCAGGGATAATGGCCCAGCGCAGAACATAGTGGCAGCCAGTGGTCAGATCACATGGAGAAGCGCTACGCAAATCTGCTCAGGACAGCCTTTGGAAACAGACTGTGATGTTCGTCTTCTTAGCTTTGCTTCTTGGTTTTTCTGACCTATGGCCATACCGTGTATAGCTGAAATGTAACTTTTGATTCATTTCTCTATTCTGTAACAAAGGACTGTACCTAGGTACATTCGTAACTAAGACCGTGCTGTAAGTGGCAACTTATAAACTTTTCACTTTACACATTTAAGTATGTGACAATAAAGCAAATTCAATTCATTAGTTTATTGTAAATCTTGAAACAATTCGGTATCTCAAAAAAATGTTATGCCCAATGTCAAATCTCATTGTCTTCTATGCCCATCTTGGGGCCTGCGATAGGGGTGAGGGAGGAGGTGTGGGGGCAAGTGTAGCTTTCCGGAGAGACCACTCTCTCCATGACTCCCTTGTTCGCTCCACACTGCCCTCCAATCCCACCACACTCGGCACCTTCCCCTGCAACCATAGGAAATGCTACGCTTGCCCCCACACCTCCTCCCTCACCCCTATTGCAGGCCCCAAGATGACTTTCCATATTAAGCAGAGGTTCACCTGCACATCTGCCAATGTGGTATACTGCATCCACTGTACCCGGTGTGGCTCCCTCTACATGGGAGAAACCAAGCGGAGGCTTGAGGACCGCTTTGCAGAACACCTCCGCTCGGTTCGCAATAAACAACTGCACCTCCCAGTCGCAAACCATTTCCACTCCCCCTCCCATTCTTTAGATGACATGTCCATCATGGGCCTCCTGCTGTGCCACAATGATGCCACCTGAAGGTTGCAGGAACAGCAACTCATATTCCACTTGGGAACCCTGCAGCCCAATGGTATCAATGTGGACTTCACAAGCTTCAAAATCTCCCCTTCCCCCACCGCATCCCAAAACCAGCCCAGTTTGTCCCCTCCCCCCACTGCACCACACAACCAGCCCAGGTCTTCCCCTCCACCCACTGCATCCCAAAACCAGTCCAACCTGTCTCTGCCTCCCTAACCTGTTCTTCCTCTCACCCATCCCTTCCTCCCACCCCAAGCCGCACCTCCATTTCCTACCTACTAACCTCATCCCACCTCCTTGACCTGTCCGTCTTCCCTGGACTGACCTATCCCCTCTTTACCTCCCCACCTATATTCTCCTCTCCACCTATCTTCTTTTCTCTCATCTTCGGTCCGCCTCCCCCTCTCTCCCTATTTATTCCAGAACCCTCTCCCCATCCCCCTCTCTGATGAAGGGTCTAGGCCCGAAACGTCAGCTTTTGTGCTCCTGAGATGCTGCTGGGCCTGCTGTGTTCATCCAGCCTCACATTTCATTATCTTGGATTCTCCAGCATCTGCAGTTCCCATCATCTCTGATACAAACTGTACTGTTACTTCTTTTAAACCCAAAAGATGATATTTATCATACTGTATCACTGCAATGCTTAGAGGAGATTTCCTGTTTTTCTAATAATCGAAATAGTGGTTTTTCTGCTTCTGGTGGCTCCCCCCAGCATTTGTGGCCAAGTTGGAGCTACCTCACTTCTTTAAGGTCAAAATGAATGTTCTCTTGCCTTTCATGCCTCAAAGCATGTCCCCTTTACATTTAAAAAAAACAGTATTTTGGCTGCAGCTTTCTAATTTAAACTGTGAAGTTTATATGTCCCAACCTCTAACAATTTTAATCTTCTTTTAAACTTCTTCTTTTCTTACACTCTTACTTCAAATAATTTAAATTTGTTTTTTTGTCCATTTAAACAGCCTATGGTGCCCGACACTATAGAGTTGTAAAATTAGTTTCTGAAGAGACAGTAGGAACTGCTGATGCTGGAGAATCTGAGACAACAGGTGTAGAGCTGGATGAACACAGCAGGCCAAGCGGCATCAGAGGACCAGGAAAGCTGATGTTTCAGCGAAGACCCTTCTTCAGAAGAAGGGTCTAGACCCGAAATGTTAGCTTTCCTGCTTGTCTGATGCTGCTTGGCCTGTTGTGTTCATCCAGCTCTACACCTTGTTATCTCAAATTGATTTCTGAAACAGGTCTGTAACTGTGATTCATAGAGTTGATAGCAGTGAGGCTAGTTTTGAAAGGCAAGTACTCCCTTTAATACCATTCCTTCCACCAGTCTGGTCTTTTGTCACGTTATTTTAAAGTTCTTCCCTTTCTTGCCTGCAGGAATGTATAACTTGAACTCCAGAGCACTCTTTTTGCTCAAAGAACATTTCAGGGCTTTATCTCTTCCCCATTTGGCCAAGTTGCACTCTTTTCCTAACCAACACTGCTTTACCTCCATCACTTACCAGCACTTAAGGATGGAGGTTTTGTTCTGGAGTGCTTTTTTAAATCTGTTGCTGATTGCTTGAGTACAGCTGACTTGTGTTTCACATTTCTGCTGCTGGCCGTGAGTCCTCTTAAAGTGGTAACATACATAAAATGGCAAAAGCATTTTCCTCAAAAATGTTTTCCTCCTGTATCAAATGAATTATTTTCACTTTTTACATAACTTTTACAAATTTACTCAAAAAATGGCTCCCTCCACCGACCACAATCATCACTTTTGGTGGAGCTAATGCAACTTTAGCATTATCTCTTTCAGAACAGTAGACACTACTGCCACTGTTTGCCAGTGGTAGAGGAAGTAAATGTTGAAGGTGTGGATGTTGTGTCAATCAAGTAGGCTGCTGGCTGTACCCAGCCAGGCAAGTGGGGAGTATTCCATCACACTCCTGCCTGCAGTCTTATTGATGGGAGACTGGCTCTTTGAAGGGACAGGAGGTGAGTTATTCAGTTTTGGTCAACGATGGATACATAATTGGCATAAACGGCAGGAGACAGAGAGTAATGGTGGAGGGTTGGTTTTTGGACTGAAGGCCTGTGACCAGTAGTGTTCCAGAAGGATCAGTTCTGGGTTCTCTTTTATTTGTCATATATGTGAATGATTTGGATGAGAATATAGAAGGCATGCTTAGTAAGTTTGCAGATGACACCAAAATTGGTGGCACATTTGACAGCAGGGAAGGTTTTCTAAGATTACAGAGGGATCTTGTTCAAATGGGTCAATGAGCTAAAAAAAATGGCAGATGGAGTTCAATCTGGATAAATGCGAAGCTTTGCATTTTAGTACAACAAACAGGGGTAGGGCTTATAACGTAGTATTGTAGAACAGAGGGACATAGGTGTGCATGTACATAATAATTTGAAGTTTGCATTACATATAGACAGGGTGGTTAAAAAGGCATTTTGCATGCTTGCTTTCATTGCTCGGTCCTTTGAGTATCAGAGTTGGGAAGTCATGTTGAGAATGTACGGGATATTGGTGAGGCCGCTTCTGGAATACTGTGTCCAGTTCTGTTTGCCCTGTTATAAGAAGGATACTATCAAGCTGGAAAGGCTTCAGAAGAGATTTATCAGCAAGTTGCTGAGTATGGACGGTTTGAGTTATAAGGAAAGGCTGGATTGGTTGGAATGATTGTCACTGGAGCGTGAGAGACAACATGATAGAAGTTCATAAAATAATGAGACATATAGATAGAGTTAATGATAGTTGCCTTTTCCCTAGGCTGGGGGATTTCAAGACTAGGGGGCACATTTTTAAGGTGAGATGAGAGAGGTTTAAAAAAGACATGGGGCAAACTTTTACACAGAGAGTGTTTCACTTGGGGATGAACCTCCTGAGGAAGTGATGGATGCGGGTACAATTAGAACATTTAAAAGCCATTTGGAGAAGTACACAAATAGGAAAGGTTTGGAGGGATACGGATAGGAGAACACAAATGGGTCTAGTTCATTTTGGAATTATGTTCGGCATGGACTAGTTGGACTGTAGGGTCTGTTTTTATGCTGTATGAATCTATGACTGTATGATCATAGTGGGGGTAATTCAGCAATTGAAGTTCTACTGAGCATTAAGGAGCAATAAATTCTGTTTTGTTGGAGATGGTGATTGCCTGCCATTGAGTGCATACAAATTGCCACTTACCAGCCCATTCTAGAATGTTGTTACGTTTTTACTTAATGTTAACATTGGCTGCTTCAGTATTTGTGAAATTGTGAATAATGCTCAACGTTGTTCAATCATCAGCAATCATCCCCACTTCCGACTTTAACATGGGATAAAGTCATTGATGAAGCAATTGAAAACCACTTGAGGGCTCTCTTGGTACAGTGGCATTATCCTTACCTCTGAATCAGGAGGCCCGGTTTCAAGTTCCACCTGCTCCAGATGTATGCAATAACATGTCTGAACAGGTTGATTGGAGAAATATCTACCCTAAGAAACTTCTCAACCATCTTTCTTTGTGCCAGGTATTACTCAACCAGTGGATAGTTTTCGTCCTGATTCCCGTTATCCTCTATTTTGCTACAGCTCCTTAATGCCACACTTGGTCAAATATTACTTTGATGTTCAGAGAAAGCACTCTCACCTCATCACTGGAGTTTATCTCTTCTGTCCATGTTTGAGCCAAGTTAGTTCAAGAGCTGAGTGGGCCTCGGGAACCCCAACCTACCACTAGTAAGCAGGCTATAACTATGTAAGTGTCACTTGATAATACTGTTGTGACTCCTTCCATCAGTTTTCTGATGGTCAAGAGTTGACTGGTCTGGCACGAATAGGCTGCAAATTTTGCACGTTGCTGGGTAGAGGCTAATGTTATAGCTGTACTGGAGCAGCTTGGCTAGGACACCCAGCTAATTCTGGAGCAGAAGTACTCAGTACTATTGCTGAAACATTACCAGGGAACGTAGCCTTTGCAGCAAACAGTGCCTTCAGCTCTTTCTTGATAGAACATGAGTAAACTGTAGACCAGGGGAAGGATTTTCAATTCAGCATTTCTGGCTGAAAATTGTTGTAAATATTCCAAATGTGTTGGTCTCTTGTACTGGGTGCCACCATGATTGAGGATGGGGAAATGTGTGGAGCTTCCTTCTCCTGCTAGATATTTAATTGTCCTCCACCATTTGTGGCTGCATTTGACAGGATCTCTATGCCTAAGTAAAACAATCTTAGCTTCTCCTATCAATGTAACTGAAGCCCCTCAATTCTTGTAAATATCTTCTTCTTCACATCTTTCCTGAAGTGAAGTGTTCAGAATGGGATACGATACTCCATTTGCAGCTGAATGAGCGTTTTGTGCTGACATGTCACAAACATCCATTTTTAAGATACAATATTCACTAGCAGCATTGTGTACCACCTACAAGGTGTACAGCTGAAGTTCAGCAAGACTCCTTTGACAGCATCTTCAAAACCCACGATCACCACCATCGAGAATGAGAAGAGCAGATGATACATAGCAACACCACCACCTGCAAAATTCCCCTCCAAGACACTCACCGTCCTGACCTAGAAATATATCATTCCTTCAGTGTGGCTGGATAAAAGTTCTGGAACTTACCCCCTCAAGGCACTGTGGGTGTTCCTACACCCAATGACTCAGAATCCTTACACTATAGAAGCAGGCCATTCAGCCCATCAAGTGCACATTTACCCTTTGAACAACATCCCACGTAGACCCATCCCATCCCTGTATACATTCATTTCCTAATCAACCTGGCCTGCATCTCTTTGGACTGTGGCAGGAAACCAGAGCATCCAGAGGAAATCCACGTAGACAGTCATCCAAGACTGGAATCGAACCCAGGTCCCTGATGCTGTGAAGCAGCAGTACGAACTACTGAGCCACCATGTAACCCGGGCAGGAAGCTCACCATCCCCTCCTCAAGAGTAAGCAAGGATAGGCAATAAATATTGGCTCAGCTAGTGAAACCGACAGCTCATGGATGAATAAAAAATAAGGTTTCAGAGAAGACGGCTGACCTCTTAACGAGCCTACCCTACACTGAACATGGCTATCTTTGAACATTAGGAGGAAACAGACCTGATTCCAGAGTGTGCCCCAGAATGAAAATCTGACTCTTTGAACTGTTTCTCCTGAAGTGTGTGAACCAGGGACTTATCTAAGTCTGCACTCCCACTTTGGGAGTAGCAATCCTAATTAACATTTCAGGTTGATAAACAGTCATCTCTCTACAGAGAGATGCCAGAGATGGTAGGAACTGCAGATGCTGGAGAATCTGACATAACAAGGTGTTGAGTTGGATGAACACAGCAGGCCAAGCAGCATCAGAGGAGCAGGATGGCTGGCATTTTGGGCCTAGACTCAGAAGATCTACACCTAGTTATCTCACTATCTAACCTGCCGATTATTTTGAACAATCCCTGCTTTTGTTTCCTTTGCCTGCTGGCCTTTTGGTTGGTTTGAAAGATTTAAAGATCAAATAATTTGTAAGTAAAATATAGTGAATTGGCAGAGCATAATGCACTGAAACACTGGTTGAATCCAGTCCATCAATGATGAATTTATGTTGCAGCAACTTTACTGAGATACAGGAGAACAATAATGGAAGTAAATCAGCACCTTAACACAATTTCTTAATTTAAATTTCAATCAGCAGGAAAATAATTAATCTGAAATTGTAAAAATTTACCTGATATGTAAATCTTTCCATTGTGTACTGCACCAGCATGTGCTGCCAGAGGCTGAGGAAGAGAGGACAAGTAGCACCATTCATTGGCTTCCAGATTGTAACATTCAACACTTGACAAATAACCAGATTCGTTCCTTCCACCAATTGCGTACAAATGCTTATCCAGAAAGCAGGCATAGAAACTTGCTCGCCTACAATACAATTAGAAGTCAGATTATAAAACGCCTATCAGAAAGGCATATTACTTGCTGATTTTAAATGTAAATGGTCATAAATCCATGTGCTGCTGGCTGCTAATGTTTACCATTACTAATGCAAATTTAGAAGACTGGACGACTGCCAGTCAGCTGTGTGTTCTAAGAGTCAAACAACCCACAACACTTGAAGTTCTCAATCTCTTGTAAGTTCCTGGTTGGTACATCATCTGCTGGGATCATAGCACAACAGTGGCCTATATGAATTTTGTGATACACGCATTCCTACTCATTCTGGTGGTTCTTTAACTGTATTGCCTTAGCCATCCCCTTATGGTAGAACACTGCACATTTTCATCATTCTTTTAGAAGTTTCTCAGTTTCTGTGTGCCCATTTAGATGTATTTCTTATATTTTGTTTTGTCAGCCTTAGGATCTCCACTTCGCAAAAACCTGGAACATCACTGCTGCTGGCCAAGAACATTATAACTATGCCGACAACCAATAGACAGCAACAATTCAAGAAGGCAACTTACCTCACCACCTTTTTAAGAGCAACTAGGGATGGCCAACTAATGCTGGCTCAGCCAGTACCACTCGCATTCCTTGAAAGAGTAAAACAAAAGTGGAATTTTCTCAGTGGGAATAATTTAATGTTGTTCCCTATGGCAGGATTACTGGCAGAATCATTTAATCAGGCTGGAGAAGCCAGTAGCTTCCTGTCTCTACTCAATAATACCTACTCAAGGGTCTCATCCCACCACTGCTGATATTCACTAAGCAAGAGACAGGGAACTTGCTTTTTGGGAAGCTTAAAAAGTAAATCTTGATGGGATGGACCTGAAGAGTAAGTGATAAAACAACAGGAGGTCATTTTAACTGGGTTAACGACTACCACTGGTGTCATCAAAATTGGACTAGTAGGCTAACTGCTCAGATAGAGCCATCACTGCAGCTGCTTTTAAGGTATCTATAGTTGAGTGGCCAAATTATCCACCTATTTCAGACAACTGTCATTTTTAAAACTGTTAGAACGTAAAAGAAAAGGAGCGGGTGTGGGCCACAGGACCACTTGAACCTACTAAGTCATTTAATAATGCATGTTAAGATTATACTTGAACCATACTGCCTTCTTGCCTCTGCCAGAATAAGGTTCTAGGCAGGAAGGTTTGTGGTCATGCTTTTTGCTTATCACCAATTGAGATCTTTAAGTGGAAAATCAACAATTTGCAGCCTAAGACCTCTATAATCCTGGGACTCCAGGGTATCTTTCCAGCAGCAAACATGGTCTCCTTATTGAGCAGGAGTTGCAAGCTAATAATTGAGAATATACAGCATGGGTCTTTCGCCACCTGTGCAGTCCCAACACCACAACCAGATTCCTCCAAATAATTCCATTCATATAAGGGGTTGAATTTTATTGATTCTGCCAATATGTTTGAAGGTGAGGATAAGGGGAAGACTTGTGAATGCATGACCATTGCATTTCTGCCCCACTGGACACATTTTCCATTTTACAGGAGGGCAATTCGGCATCAGAGAGCCCATGCACTCTTGGTGACCAGTTGATAGTTATACTTCTTTTGGTACAGCTGCTTTCTGATCAGTTCACAGTTCAACAACTTCAGAGCCGTATAAAAGTTGGAAGGAATAAGAAAACTATCTAACTATTCACCTATGAACTCACAAATAATAAAATACAGGACCTAAAACATCGCCCATTCTAACAACCTGACTGGAACAGTTATAAGCAATGAAAATGGTTGATGTAGGCAATACCACAGCAAGGGTTATGGAAGGGTGCAATCCCAGTGAATGCTAGTATCATTGGCTGAAACAGGTTAGTGGCAAATGCATTCAAAAATGGCAATGGTTTTCTTTGGGACTCACATCAACTATGACATGAGCATTGTTGTTTTGTTGGAACAGTGTAAATTGACACACTTCTGGGTGTGTTTGCATATATATAGTTTCCAAAACAACAAAATAAATTTCAATTACTCTAGGCTGCTTGAAAATTTATAGTTAGTTGTGATTATGCAGGCTGATCACAGACACCAGAAGCTGTGTCTATACTGTTCCACTCTGTTGTCTCACAAAGCTGTCTGTTGTCATTGTTTTCTTCTCATCGTCTCATCCATTTTGATCTTTTTTCTGCTGGGAGTCATTACATCATTTTTCAAGAATACCAATCTTTATTCATAAAGCAGATACAGCTTTGTACAGCCTTCTTGTGGGAACATGCTCTTTTTCATTTTCTGTAGCCCTTCATCAGCTCAGCATTAACACTACACATCCTTTATTCTGATTAGCATGCACAGGGCTAATCTCTGCATTCCAAAACCAGTTCCAGAGAGTGCAATGTCTCATCTCTTCTTTCTCATACCTTCCGTTATCCAGGGTATTACATCAATTTCCTCACCAACAACAGAAACTTTTCTCTGTCTTTGGCATTCCATGGTCATCCAAATATTGGTAGCAAAATTTTGGTCTTTGATAAGCTGATGTGGTTCCTCACTTTGTTCCTTCGACAATAAGCTTTTTTAATCATCATGGAAGCAGTGAAAGATCCATTGGGAAGATAATTTAAAGTTTGGAAGACTTGAGTAGGTCACATCCAGACCAAACAATTTTGAATGGCAAACAAAAATGATTATCTTGCTGGGATCATGTTTGTTTTTTCAATTATGAAATGAATAAAGCCACCTGAGGTAAGTGACAAACAAAAAACTTTCCTTCTGCCCCTAGTCAAACATGTTGCCTTAGAAGCAGAGATCTTATTCCCCGCTGTTTATCCAATAGAACCCAAACTTTATTCCTAACGGCAAACAGGCTGCCTCAGAAATTGATACTTACACTGGCAATCTCCCTTCATTTGAACTTCCCCAACACACACGTACTATGGGTGTCCAATTTAACTATATTAAACACTCCACCTCCTCACAGTGGAACAATTAGATGCCCCTAAAAAATGGTAACAAGCATATGCACAGTGAATTAATGAAATTCCATAGCACGCAGGTTCAAAAATTGCAAGTGATTTTCTTTGGGACTCACATTACCTATGGCATGAGCATTGTTGTTCTGTTAAAACAATAAAAATGATTACATTTTGAATGTGTTTTTGAATATATGGCCATAGTTTTCAAACAAACATAATGAATCGCATTGACCCTAGGCTGCTCTAGAAGTTGTAGTTTGTTGTGATTATTCAGTCTGGCCATAGGCATCAGAAGCTCGGACTATAATGCTCCATTCTGTTAGCTCGCAAACCATTCCTGAAGATGCATTCCATCGTCTTCATGTCATGGAGTTGTGATGAGAGTTAGGTTTATCTGGTATAACCAGGCAGCGGTTAGCTAATCTCCAGGAGGCTTCACTCTACAAGGCAGTTAAAACTGATGATTCAGTAAATTCTTAAGATGCATGTGGCATAGCTATAACTGGTCAGAGTAATGCATTTAAAGATGAACCTTGATGGGATTGGCCAGTGATCATTGCATTTAATGTATGAACAATGTGTACAAGATCTCAAACAAATGGCTACCAAACTAGACCATTTGCTAATGTGGTCAATGTTATTAGTTAAGACAAAAATTAGGTATGAAGCCTTTGATTGTACTTGAATCAGGAGATTGTGCCTCAGCCTGACTGAAGTGCATTCTCCCCTCTATATGCTTGAAGGAAATTAGTGAAACTAAGAATGAGTCTTGAGCAGTCTGTAAGAGAATTAGAGGATGTCCAAACTCAGGTGAATCTTCCCCCTTCAGGATGCTTTGATATTGAGGCAGACGTCTCCCGTTGATGATTGATGCTTCTTGAATGTCCACTGTGTGTTAATGTGTTTATACATTTTAGTACAAAATGTTGTTGAATCAACAATATAACCAAACAGTAAAGCTACTTACCTGTTATTTTAGACTAATCAAAGCAACTAGAGTTATTATTGATTCAGAGATAGTGGAAACTGCGGATGCTGGAGAATCTGAGATAACAAGGTGTAGAGCTGGATGAACACAGCAGGCCAAGCAGCATTAGAGCAGCAGGAAAGCTGATGTTTCGGGTCTGGACCCTTCTTCAGAAATGGTGGGGGGGAAATGGGATTCTGAAATAAATAGAGAGAGAGGGGCAGACGGATGGAAGATGGATAAAGGAGCAGATAAGTGGAGAGGAGACGGACAGATCAACCAGGCGGGGATGGAACCAATAAAGGTGAGTGTGGCTGGGGAGTTAGGGTGGGGGTTGGTCAGTCAAGGGAAGTCAGACAGGTCAAGGAGGCGGGGTTGAGGCTGGTATGGAGGAGGTGGGGTTGGGGGTTTAGGTGGGAGGAGTGGATAAGTGGGAGAAAGGACGGACAGGTTAGGGAGGCGAGGAAGAGCTGGGCTGGTTTTGGGATGCTGTCGGGGGAGGGGAGATTTTGAAACTTGTGAAATCCACATTGATGCCATTGGGCAGCAGGACTCCCAAGCAAAATATGAGTTGCTGTTCCTGCAACCTTCAGGTGGCATCGTTGTGGCACTGGAGGAAGCCCAGGATGGACATGTCATCTAAGGAGTGGGAGGGGGAGTTGAAGTGGTTTGCAACCCTTTTAGTCGTGAACGACTTCAACTCCGCCTCCCACTCTTTGGACGACATGTCCATCCTGGGCCTCCTGCAGTGCCACAACGATGCCACCCGTAGGTTGCAGGAACAGCAACTCATATTGCACTTGGGAACCCTGCTGCCCAATGGCATCAATGGGGACTTCACAAGCTTCACAATCTCCCCTCCCCGAACTGCATCCCAAAACTAGCCCAGCTCTTCCTCGCCTCCCTAACCTGTGCATCCTTTCTCCCACTTATCCACTCCTCCCACCTAAACCTCCAACCCTACCTCCTACCAACCAGCCTCATCCCCACCTCCTTGACCATCTGACTTCCCTTGATAGGCCAACCCCCACCCTAACTCCCCAGCTACACTCACCTTTACTGGTTCCATCCCCGCCTGCTTGATCTATCCATCTCCTCCCCACCTATCTGTTCCTTTATCCATCTTCCATCCGTCTGCCCCTCTCTCTCTATTTATTTCAGAATCCCCTTCCCCTCTCCCTCTCCCATTTCTGAAGAAGGGTCCAGACCCAAAATGTCAGCTTTTGTGCTCCTCTGATGCTGCTTGGCCCGCTGTGTTCATCCAGCTCTACACCTTGTTATCTTAGAGTTATTATTGACCAAGATAGATATGTTTCATAACATATGGAAGAATGTTTAACTAGATAAGAATCTTTAAATCAAAGTATTCGTATTCATTTGCCTAACAAAGCTATTGCACTTCAAAATAAATCAGCAGAAAAGAAGATCAGCCCTGGCCTTCAGTGTATAGCCAATCATTACCTCCAGTTTTATCTCTGATGAGTTTGAAACTTAACCACATCATGAGTAAAATGTTTTGGGATGTTTCTGTAATCATAAAGCTCAAGCAAAGCCTGAATTGTACTAAATATACTGATCATTTCAGCAATACGCTCACTCCTGTATATACTAAAATGATCAGATATCTCTATTTGATGAATTTGTGTTCATGTCACAGTAATCTGCTTTGTGAGATCATTGTGCCTCAGTTTTAATTAAGCATCCAACATATATTCATGAATACATTTTTCATATATAAAGCTGAACATGACCATCTTCTCACTTATAAATAATGTGACACACAAGAAGACAGGTTCTATGATTTACAGACTGGATTTGTTACGTTATTACAGTGAATGCCTGCATTAATTCTCCCAGCTTTATCCCAAATTTAGAATTCTGGAATCAGCATATTTCTAGAATTCTATTCCTGGAATTTCAACTTACGTTGTGTTATTTTGATCATTACAAAGTCAAGTCTTTTTAGTGCATGTCTCAAAACAACTACAAACTGTACAAATATCAATGCTCTTGCAGACCACAGAAAAAGACTTTGGAGTAGGCAGTAATTAAAGGATGTGTACATTGGACTGATCATTGTTTGAAGAATGCCTATAGTCAACAATTGCAGATTTTGGATGGAGATGGAGACAAAAAGAAATGCAGGCCTCAGATTGGACAATAATCCAAATTAAGTTATTGAACTAGACAGCACTCCAAGAAAGTAGAAAGATGGCACTAATAAAAAGGGAACACCTAGAATGACGTAGAATCGATGGCTGAAGCACCATTTGAGAAAGCAGTAATGGAGTGGACAAAAAGCTCAGAGTACAAAATTGGAATGGACAACATCTAAAAATGTAAAATTAATACAAACAGTATTCCGGGAATGTAGAATTATAGCAATGTCAGAAGGCAGCACTTAAGCTGGATCAGTAGCCAATTAAAAACGCAGCCTTTTTATTGAATTCTAATCTACTAATGAAGCATGCTTTCTAATCAGTTTTGTTAAATTTATTACCTACAAGCCTGTGACAAACATACCTACACATAGAGACAAAAAAAAGTGATATACTTTATGCTGAGCTCCTTAATTGTGTATGGTATTAAATTATTAAATATTTCTGAAATATCGTAAAGCATTACCTTTCCTGCATAGGTGGGAGTTGTATCCAGCTGTTAAATCTAGGATCATACCGGCTAACAAAATTAGTGCTGTGTTTCCCTGTTTAAGTAAAAAGTGAATTAAACATGTTAGAGGCATTTTATGGAATACTAAGACACCATTAGAGTTTTAGTCAAAACAAGATTTCTGTTAAATCAATATCCTATTCATTTCCCAGAACATGATCAAAAGCTCTACTGTTAGACTAAGTACATCAATCTTGATAGAAAAGTTTCTGGAGTTTAGTAGCATTTCAGCATTACTTGGAATGTTACATTCAATGCCTCAGAAATATCTAAGCAGCTAGTGAAAAAGATAGACGCACACATTTTGCAGGGCATTCATACTTCATCAATAGTTACAGGCATTTTATATTACAAAGCCTGAATCAATCACTATCAGATTGCTGCAATGTTCCTACTTTTTTGTACCAAATTTGAATTCCACATTTCCAGTCTGGCCTTCCAGTCCTGGCTTTTCAGAAATGTAGAGCTTGCAGATCGGAATTATAAGGAGAAAAGCAATTAGCCATGGCCTCTTTTATAGCACTAGCTGCTGTATTTTGCTGTGTTCTCTAACACACAAAAGTTTTGGGGCATTTAAACAGCTTCTCAGTAAATTCGTAAGTGAGAGTGGAGAAATATGGGTGAGTGAGTGGGTAGGATGGATAATGTAAGTGGGTAACAGATTGGGAGAGGGTCATCTGAATGTGCAAGAGAATAGGGTAAGGTAAATAGTAGAGGGTTGAGGTAAGTCAGTAGTGTGCTGGTAGGGTTATGGTGGTAGCTATTCAGTGTGGAAAATGGGCAGGATGGTAAATGGGAGAAGTATGTAAATTAGATTGTCACTCTGGATTGGGTAGGGTAGAAGTCCAGAAGTCAGGGGGCTAGCCAGGTTGGGAAAGTTGGGACTGGGAATTGAAGGGTCAGGAGGGGAGTCAGGAGGCTGCAGTCTTGTCAGGTTGGGTCAGAGGTGAAACGAAAACAGAAATTGCTGGACAACCTCAGCAGATTTGGTAGCATCTGTGGAAAGAAAACAACTTTCGAAGAAGGGTCACCGGACTCCGAATATTCACTCTGATTTCTCTCCATGGATGCTGCCAGATCTGCTGAATTTCTCCAGCAATTTCTATATTCATTTCAGATTTCCAGCAGTTCTTAGTTTTATTTTGGTAGAGATGAGTCTCGTGTCAAGACGATTACCGTGGAGACCAGTTTTATAATTACCCAGGAGTTAGATGGTGTTTCTGTCTCATATTTTCCTGGTAGCTATCTCAATAAATTGGAACACTGAATATTATGAACAACAGAGAATTGGAGGATTGGAGGAGATTGCAGAGGGTTCCAGGAAGCAGAGGAATTTCACAATTGGAAGTTAAAACTTCTCAGGCAAATTCCACAGAGCCAGCACATTGTGATTTTGGAGGTATCCTGTAGATCTGTGCTTCAGATAGATGGTCATTCAAAGCTGTACTTTTCAGTCAAAGTCTCAATTATCAAAGCTGTATTTCGATGCCCAATGAACACAAGGACAATGCAACAATTTCAATTTTGAGTTTCTTTGTGATTGACAGCCAAAGATCTTTGCTTCTCCGTTCCCAATTACTGAAGCTTATTATTTTCTGTTTTTTAAAGTAGCCTGATCAGAATTTTTTTCTCTATAACAGGTGATTTATTTTGATGAGCAATGCTGCCTCTCAATTTTTACATGGTATGGGCATGATTCATTTAAGTGAATGGGGTTCTTCAAAAATGGCAACATCTATTTGGCCTAAGTGGGAACTTTCTGGCTGCACACCCACTGAGATTAGAGGACAATGGGTGATGAGAACCAGCCTGAAATTTTCAGCCTGCTATGTACTGCTCCCTAAACATTTTCCTCATGGTAACATCATTTCCTCCACAGATTTAATACCTGTTCTATCCTTCTTGCTCATTATTTCTCAGGAAAGAATGCCATTTCCAGCCAGTTAGTGTAAAAGCTGCTTCTACAGTACGTAGATGATCTGCTGAGCAGCCTGTAAATCAAGCTTTCCTCTTAGGTAATATCAGTGAGCTTAAAACATATGCAGTACCAACATCTGTCAGAAACTTACTTCACTCTAAATCAGACTGAAAGGGAGAACACATGCTATTTACATATGGCACTAATTAAAATTAAAGTTACAACAAGGAAAGAAAATTTGTTTGGATTGCAAGTTAAGTCTACCCATAAGTATCTGACTTTTGTTTCATTTAAATCACCTGTGGGAGAAGCAACAGTTACAGATTTTATTTAATTTCAAGTATGTATAAATATAATTACAGTTATTTCTGTTCCCAAAAAAGTTGATAAAAGTCTTTAAAGTGAAGTATGAAATACCAAGCAGTTTGTTATTACCATTTGGGTTCCATTGGTCTTCTCCTCCTAGTACAAATAGGAAATTTTCTACTTCCACAACACAGTGGTGGGCACTGTTATAAGGCATTACTGAAACGAAGAACAAAGACATCTTCACTGCAAAATTTTATTTTAGAATCAAAATGGCCCATAATCAATTTTAGTAATTAGTCTGACAAGCTTATTGTAGGCATAACCATTCTGTAATGTGTTTTTCACAAATGAATATTGGGCTAATGTGGGAATTTATACTTAATATTTAGAAATGTTATAAATGTACAGAGTTACAATAGAAGGGCACATTTAATGGAATAAGAAAGTCTCCGTATTAATAAACAAAGAAAATTCTCAAATGCTTGAAATGTGCAGATATGCAAGGAGGAAAGTGATCAATACTTTGGTTTTAAAACTTTGACTTGACCGAACAATAGAAAATCAGCAAACTCTTAATAAACCTGAGCAAATCACAAAATTTCTGTCAGAGTTTCCAATAAGCGGAGTAGCAGAAACTCTGAGGAAATACTCAGTGATACTTGTCAAAGTGTTCCCTAGAGCTACCTGAACCAGGAAAAGGACAGATAAAGCCAAACATCAAACGTGCTTTCCTTCAATTTTAGTGCTAACCTATTTTTGTCACTTTGAGGAGAGAGCTTGACATGAATTAAATTTTCTCTGATCATGTACCTAAGTAGGCAAATTATTATTTTTTCATGTCTGGAACTAGGATTTGAATTCAGATGAAACCACAGGATGAATAGCTTCTTTCTCTGGTGTCTTTAAAAATTTGAAGTGAACACAAATTGGGACATGAGTATAAATTGACAGATTTACTCAGAAGTCTTATGGGAGGACCGTTTTGGAAATAAAAAAATTCACAGTAATGCAAACTGTGCCTATTTCATGTCCATTTTTAGATGGTTATCATCTGTAAAGCTGATCAGTTTGAATTGTGATTCTGTATCCAAACCCTTTATGTACATTGGAAAGAGCATTGCACCGACTGCAAACTCCCATTCTTTATTTTACTAAATCTGACATAACTCCTTTAAAATGTGCAATTCTTATTCAGCCTCAGGTCTATCCTTACTGTCCAGCTTTGAGTTTAATTAACAGTCTTTGAAGTGGAAGTTATTAAAAGTTTGTTAAATGTTTATACTTGGCCAGCATTTATTACCAATCCTTAAATGTCATTGAGAAGGTAGTGATAAGCCACCTTTTTGAACCAATACAATTCATAGTGGGTAGATACACCCGAAATGTTGTTCGGGAGGGAGATCCAGGATTTTGACTCAGCATTCATGAAGGGTAGTGTGTAGCTTGTATAATGGTCGCTTGCTGCTAACCATCCCAAACCTAAATGTTATCTGTGTCTTGCTGCAAATAGGCACTGACTGCTTAAATATCTGAGGAGTCATGAACAAGACAAAATATTTTGCCAACATCAGTAATGCCCACTTGTGGCCTTTTGAAGGATGGAAAACCATTGATTAAACCCAGATTTGGGAGACTACTCTGAGAAACTCCTGCCACAATATTGTGGTACATGAATGGCCTCCAATAACCACAACACTCTTCTTTGTGCTAGGGGTGAGTCCAACTGAAGAACTGTTTTTACCCGATTCCCAGTGACTCCCTGGTGCCATAATTGGTACAGTGTGCCATGATGTCAAGGGCAGTCACTGTCATCTTACATTTGGAGGTAGGCTCTTTGGTCCATGTTTGGATCAGAGTTACAATAAGGCCAGGAATGGAGTGGCCCTAGCAGAATGTAACTATCCATTACTGAACAGGTTATTACTGGTAAATGTCCTTCAATAGATAGCATTTTCAATGAACCCAATCAATTGTTGATGGTAAAGAGTAGACTGACGGAACGTTTGGTTGTCCAGATTTGATTTGCCTTTTTTTGTGGACAGGACAAATTAGGAAGTTTTCCACATTTGCTGGTAGATGCCAGTGTTTGTGCTGTACTGTACTGTAACAGCTTGATTAGTGGCTAGTTCTGAAGTATATGTCTTCATTACTATGACTGGAATGTTATCAAGTCCAACAGACTTTGCAGTATTCAGTACTTGCAGTCATTTCTTGATATCCTGTGGAGTGAATCAAATTGGTTGAAGACTGGTTTCTGTGATGCTAGGGACTTTAGGAGAAGGCTGAGTTGGGTCATTAAGTTACTATTTCTGGCTGAAGATGGTTGCAAATACTTTAGCCTCATCTTTTTCACGGATGTGCTGGGCTCCTCCATCATTGAAGAAAAGAGTACTTGTGGACTTTACTCCTCAGGTTAGTTATTTAATTGCCACCACTATCCATGACTGAATACAGCGGGACTACAAAGCTTAGAGCTGGTTGTTGATTGTGGTATGGCTTAACTCTGTGTATTGCATGCTTCTTTTGCTGTTGATAAGTAGTTGCGTGTTATGGTTTCACCAGGTTAACTGGTACTGTTCCTGGCATTCCCTCCTTCATTCCTCAGTAATCATGGTTATTCTCCAAGCTTGATGGAAATAGTAAGGTGGGAGATATGTCAGGCCATGAAGTTAGACATGTGGGGTTGAACACAATTCTGTTGCTGTTGATAACCCAAAACATCTCATGGATGACAAGTTTTGAATTGCCAGATCTATTTGAAATGTATTCAATTTACACAATGTATGATATTCTCAACGTATAGATTGGGTTTTGTCTCCACAAGTACCGTGTAGTGGTCACTCCTACCAATACGATCATGGACAGATGTCTCCATGACAAGTTGAGGATGAGGTCTAGTATAGTTTTTCTCTTGTTCGTTTCCTATCGACCACAAATCTGAATGGTAAGGGGTAATCAGCAGGATGTTTCCTCACCCATGTTTGGCATGACACAATGAGGCATCATGGGCTTCTGAGTTAACACTTCACACCCTAAATGTATACCACTGTGCTACTGCCTCTTGTGGGTCGGTTCTGCTGGTAGAAGAGGACATACCCAGTTGGTGACCGGTGTTTTTGATTTTGTCTGTAAGGTATGATTCTGTGATTAAGACAATGTTAGGATATTGTTTGGCAAGTCTCTCCTAGTATTTGGACCAGCCCCAAGAAGTTCATAAAGAATGGCTCCAAAGGATCAACAGGTTTGAAACTGCCATTGTCGTTTCTGTTGTCTAATTTGAGACAGCAAATCTATCTATTTTTAATCCTTCATGATTTTGTAGCAGTTGATATAACTGAGTGTGTTGCCAGGCCATTTCAGAGGGACTTATTTTTCCATGGGATGTAGATCTTGCTGGCAAGGTAAGCATTATTGTTGCCTTTGAACTGAGTGGCTCATATTTCCCGCTTACCAGTTTCATTTCCTTCTTCACTTCCCCATTCAAACTATTTTGTTGGCTTAGTTCTTGATTACAGAATTCACATGACATAGATCACCAAAAATCCTTTCACATTTCATCACTTTTTGAAAAAATTCTCATTACAACAAAAAGCTGCTGACTTTAGTTCTCTTGCCCTGCAACTTGTTGGGATGTAACCAAGTAAAAGGTAACATTACCCCAGTTCCATAAGGCTACTCTCTTAGTAGACACAGATGGCTGGTAGTAAGTTTAACTTAAGGGTCATCATGCTCAGGCAAAAGGGAAAAGTTGAGAAGGTGGGACCTTCATGGTGACCTCAGTTAGTGTGGGAATTGAACTCACATTGTTGGCTGCTGTTGGCATTACTCTGCTTCACAAGCCAGTTACCTGAGATAACCACAAACTGCTACCGGAGATAACTGATGCCTCGAAAGTAACTAGCCTACATATGAAGCATCTGTTCACTCATTATTTGTTATAAATTTGTAATAAAATCCATTTTGTTTGCATTTAATTGTGCTCTATATGTCAATACTACAAAACATCAGTAGCCAGGTATTAGAGATAATGGGAACTGCAGATGCTGGAGATTCCAAGATAATAAAATGTGAAGTTGGATGAACACAGCAGGCCAAGCAGCATCTCAGGAGCACAAAAGCTGACGTTTCGGGCCTAGACCCTTCATCAGAGAGCCAGGTATTCCTGTGTTTGCTACATTTGTTTGCTACAATAAGGGCTATATTTAAATCTGCCTAGGAACAAGGACGGAGCTTACTGCAAGATTTTCAATTGGTCATTGAAACAATTTAAGGTTCACTGAAGAGCAGCTCAAGTGTTACAAATGCTTGGAGACAGTGAGGGTGATAGAAGGAGCCAGAAGCCGAATCTAGCAGAAGTGTGCCACTGAGAAGATGACTGACTCTCATAGTTGGGGCTGAGAGATGTTCCAGGAGCATTTGAATTGCAATTGCAGTTTCAATTTGGGGAAGTCATCAGAGCCAGTTTGTGCAGCTAAGTATCAGAGTTAGGGTTCAAAAGTGTCTTAGAAGCCACAGGTGACTCAGAAGAAGCAAATAAAACTTCAGTGCAGTGGGAATTGTGTTTTGAAAAATGCACAAGCAGTACTGGTGTAATGCAGCTGAGCAAAATTAGAAAGCATAAGTAAAACCAGGTGCCGTACTGGTTTGGTGAAGCAAGGTCTCTTAAAAGTTGGAGTTGTGTCTGTGAGTAACTGCTAGAGTGCAGTTTCCAGAGTTCAGGAAAGCCTACACTCAAGGAAGGAAAGCAGACCACCATAACAAGAACAGATCTTTAGATAGTTCATGATAGAGTAGCTTTTGAGGGAGGTCAAAAAGAGAAGAATTGGAATCCCTTACGAAGTTTGATTAAAATTTGGTGTTCCACAATATCACCAACACCTGAGGGTTGCTGAAAAATCCTTATGGTCTTGACTACATTTGCTATTCAATATAGTCTGTAGGGTGTTTGACTATAGTCTGTTATCCATTTTATATCGAGTTCATCCTATTTGGATATTAGAATACAAGTCGCACTTATGTTGTACATTGCATTATTATTATATAGGTACAGCTTATTGCTGTTCAAAACTTTGAAGTCTTTTGATTTTATTTGCCTAGCAAGTGCTTACAATCTTAGAAGTTTTAACTTTAAGAAGGGGTTAAGTAGTGGTCCCAATGCAGAATGGTGGCCTGATCTGAGAACATAATTATAACTATAATACTTGATCCTGTTTCATCCTGGCTAGGCCTCCACCTATTCCATTGAAATTAGCCCTCTTTTGGTTCAGAAGCTTGGCTCTAGGTTATTTCTTGTTCTTCTCCATTATTAATCTAAACCTTATATTATGATTGCTGTTACTCCAGTGCTCTCCCAGAGACAAGCAACCATAAAATTCCCCAGCATCAGATCTAATTATACCTCCTTCCAAGTTGGACCAAAAATATACTGATCAAGAAAGTACCCCAAACACATTTCAAACATTCTTCCACTTCTTGTCCCTTTATTCTAACATCATCCAAGCCAACTGTTGGGTAGTTAAAGTCCCTTTTATATCACAACAGTTCTTGCATTTGCATAAATTTGGTGCAGATTTGCTCCTCTTTTTCACTTTTTGGAGGCTATGGGATGCCCTAACAGCATTAGCACATGCTCTTTTTCCTTCTACTTTTAAACAAATAAATTCTCTCCTTATCCGCTCAAGACACTTACTGCGTCCAGCAATATCTTTCCTAATCAATACTACTACCCTATCTGCCTTTTATGATGTCCTACCTTTCTAAACATGTTCTATTAGTTAGTATTAAATACCAAGGTCCCACCATATTTCTGTTACTGCCACTACATGTATTCCCACTTGCAGCTCACACTCCCTACTCCTTACTTTGTGCATTTATATATATTTGCATCCTAAACATTTCTTTATATTTCTTGTGATCTTTCTTAGTCTGCTCCTATCTAATATGGTAATACATCTTCTTCTCTCAATTTATCTATCAACATATAGAAGTTGAAAAGAGGAATAAGGAGATACTAGTCCCCCTGCTAATTTATATTAAACCCTTCTCAGGTACACTTGCAAACCTTGCTACAAGGAAATCAGTACTAATTATGTTGAAGTGCTTCTCACAACCTCTGAATATAGATGCCTCTTGTCCCAGACAGAATTGGTCCCAAAGCTATAGGAATCTGAAACTCTCTCCTGCACTCTGTCCAAAACAAATCATTGATCCTCCCTATCTTCATATTCTTACTCTCTCTGATGTATGAATCTGGGAATAATAAAGAGAGCGTTACACTCAAGGTCTTTTTTTTAACTCCCTCCTAATTCCTGAAGTTCTGATTGAGGAACCTCATTGTCTGCCCGCTTCATGTCATTGATATTAATTTGTTCCACAACTTCCAGCTCACTCATTTCTCCTTGCACAATATTCTACACCTTCTCTGTGATGCTCTTTACACTGGTAAAACGGTGGCAACACAAGACACCTTGTGACACTTACAATGATGGTTACAGAAGAGTGCCCATCTGATTGTTGACCTAAGGAATTTCCTGTAATAACTGCATAACTACACATTTCTCTTCTCTGTTCGATTCAGTTGTCAATTCCTCAAATAAATTGAGGTACAAGGTCACTTTACCTCTGAATCCTTCCTTCATTTGGTTGCAGAAATCTATTGCTGATAATCAAGTACATTGAATGAGAATAAAGCAAATGGCTCTTTGTCTTGTTCACTACCCTTTTTGAATATGGATACTACATCAGCCTATTTCCATTCTTCTGATATGTCTTCAGTGTTCAAGAATATTTTCAAAATTATTGCTAATATCCTGAAAGGAAACCTGCAACTAACCTATAGTATAGGGTCATTAGCCTCAAAGGTGGGCATGGTCAGTCAATTTATTATATTTCCACTTCCTTGTTATTTACCACAAGGTTTACCTATAAATAGTAGAAACCAGGAGGAGGAGTAGGCCATTCAGCTCTTCAAGTCTGCTCTGCAATTCAATATGAGCACGGCCAATCCTCTCTCAATGCCATATTTCCACTTTCTCCCTCCATCCTGATTACTTTGATATCTAAAAACCTATCACTTGATTATAGTGCCTGCACCAGTCAATGCAACCATTTATCTATTGCTGACTAATAACAGGACCGTTACTTGTTTGAGTAGTTCCACGATATGCCTATATTTCCTGAAGTGCAGAGACATCATCAAATAATGTGCAACAGGTCATCCTACAACACTTCTTGGCATGTACTCTTGATCACCTGCTAGTGTGTGACAAACAGAACCACTAGTTAAGCTTCAGAAATAGCAAGAACTATTGATGTTGGAGTCAGAACTTTGTTAAGTTTCTTTACAGTGTGCCAATTGTCCCCAAATATTGTAGATGGTGTATCCTGGCTGTCATTTCTGCTAGTTAAGTTTCAATACTTCTCTCTGGGGAGAATACCTTGGACTGCAAAAGGAGCAACTCTCCCCCACCCATTTCTTATGGTAGAATATTCGTCTTACCAACCATTAAACACTAGGTTTGGGTGCTGCAATATCCAGGCAGACAGGGAAGCAATGTCAAGGGCATAAACAGATCAGCTCTGATCTTACTGAATGGTGAAAAACCTTCAAGGGGCAAAAGATGTACCCCTGCTGTTATCTCTTTTGTTCTTTCGCTGACAGCATTTTCAACATTGATCATTTCCTACAGGTTTTTGACAGACAATTCATGATGTTGCTGTACCTTTATAAAGGTTGTTTTTGCTTTTTATGCTTTTAAAATAGCTTTAGAAAACTGTGAGGAAATCCATTAAGTTTTATGAAGGTGATATAAATTTCTGTTTTCAAATGTGCTAATGCTTACCATTAAAATTCTCCATAATTCAATGCTAATACACCACTTTTGCCATGGTGGGACCAGAAAGTCTGTTTTTATCATTTAAAATTATGATCACTAGAGTTAATTTACTTTCGCCGCCTTCTGTCTTTATTTGAAAAAAAGTACCTTGGTTTTTTAAGACCTCTACCAGCGTTGTTCTTAATCTAGCCACTAGGAGGCGCAGGAGACTGGCCTGAGGGTACTTCTTGGGTGATAATCTTTTCAGGCCTGTGAGAAAGTATTTGCCTTTTCCACAGCAATGTCGACACAATACAAGATGTTGAGAACTCAGGATATGCAGCACCATACACTAAAATACTCTAAAACATACTGGATATAAAGCAGACACTCCACCAGATCCATTTTAGAGATTTTGCCTATAGGGTGCACATGTCAGGCTTTTCTTGTGTATTGAAATATATATGCACAAAAAAAATTAGCAAAACTTTACTGCATTGTAATAGATGATAATGGCAACTCATAAATTATTCAATTGCAAGACATTAAAGTAGCAAGTGAATGATTACTCAAATAATTAGATGACTGCACTCCCAATGTATTTATTGCAACATGAAAGTTAGCCATGATCGTTTTCAGATTTGCTCATTAATTTGAAAAAAATACTGCTTTACTGTATGCTTCATCAATTTTGGTCTTTTCAGAAGACCCTCTGATTTTCCTATAACTGGGTCACACCTACAGCTATAGCTGAAGCATAGGTTCCATTTATCACACCAAATGAGGTAAATGGTCGCACCTTGTCCAGCTCTCAGAATATTTCACAGTCACTTTTCAAAAATTACAGTGTGTTCAAAAAACAGCAGGGAACTCGCACCAGTTCATTAGTAACAAAGCATGGTAATGTGTCATGGACCACTGCTCCAACAGAAACGTCACTGCTTTCTAATGCTAACCCCTTGGGTACCAAAGCTTGCTATTCAGAACATAAACTGGGAACAAATAAATCCTGGTCATCAGTGACATGCTTTGGACCCATTACTACACTGAGTCTGATATCAGACTCTTTATTTAAGCTTTCATCTTTTCTGTGACAGTTAATTATTCACCAATAATTTTCAAATTTTATATTTGCTTTCCCTGCCTGAGATTTTATTTTGCTGGTTATACATTTTACATTATATTCTATTTCCAAATACCCGTTGAGGGTCATTGCCTTCCACTCTGAATATAGCTAATGAACTTTGCAGCTTTTGCAATGGCTGCCAGAGCAGCTGGGGCAAAGTCTTTCTCTCTCTCTCTCTCTCTCTCTCATTCTTTTGGCCCCTCCTCTACAGCAAGAAAATGGACAGCTGAGCTTTGGCTCACACACTACTGTGGTAATGATTGAGGACCAAACACTTTCTTTTTTTACTCTGAAATCCTTAATGATGTTGTGTAGGAAGGTAATTAACTATTGTGAAGTAAACTTACAATAATACGCCACCAGCTATAATCTTTCACTGTGCATCAACATGGAGTGCTCTAGCAATTGCTACATCAGCATCAGCCAGCATCAGCACAAAAGCTGGAAAACTGTGTTAATACACCTCAAAGAAAAATCAGCACCAGATATATAATTGTATAAACTAGATCCATCTACAGACATAGCTCCCTAAATCTAGGTGTTATAAAGCACAATGCCCAGAAGGGAGCTTTTCAATTTTGAAATTCAGTTAAACTACATAAACTTTTCTCTTTCAATGTATGATGTCCTCTGAGCCTCTCAATTAGATTCCTGGTTTGTTACCACTACCAGAGAATCACATCATTCTCTACATAAGACTTTCTAGTAAGTGGTAATGATATTATGTTGTTTAATGACTAATTCTATCAATTTTTGTAGTGTCAACCCATTTTACACAGCACTACCAAGGCTTGACAGTTGTGTAGGTGACATGTCATGAATTGTAGGAGTTATTAGATTTTGAACTTCTCAACAACCCATCTCCCCTTTAGCCGAAGTTCTCCATTTGGGAAACACAAATCTTACTGCTTGCTATTTTTAAGGTGTGGATATAACTGAAGCGCAGGCTTCAATGATCAGCGTCTTGAGATTGGAGGGTGTGGCTCAGGAGGGGTTTGGGTAGAGAAGCAAATTATTTTATCTGCCCTTTGCTGCAGAATACAACTCTATTTTCCATTTTAAGTTACAAAGATCACGATTTTCTCAATGTGCTATTCACAAACATCATAAAATTGCTTGTCAAGTACATGGAAGCACAGTAATAGGAATCTCTGCATGTCCGAACTGAAGACCGCATCTAATTCACAAAAATCGGATCAGTTACATGCCTAGAGTAGGTTACTGACAATAGTAAAGGCACATTAGTAGTCTTTGTCCTGATCTGATCTGTCCTTAAATAGTGGAGCAGCTCCATGGAATGAAAATAATAAAATGATCTTTTGTGGTCTTTGAAATTGGACCATTTAGCCTTTGAGGTCAATTCATTTCTTTGGACTGGGAGTTTTTTTCAGGGTTCACTTCTGTTCTGCTGAGATCTTTCAAAAAAAAGTACCAACTCCTGGGATAGCCCAGAAACTCCTTCAGAAATGCTCCCAGACTTCAGGGATGGTGATATCACCATTAGATCTCACTGGACCTCCCTAGCAGAGTTTACAGGGATGGTATAAACAGAGCAGAATACCAATGGAACCAATTTCCACCCCACTGAATAAAACTTATTGGGAGGAAATCAGGCTTTTTGCCCTCTGTCGCCTTGGGATTGCGAGGATCCATGCTTCTTTTACAAAATGGTAAACAAGACAGAGGAAATCGCAGGGAAGTAAACATCTAAATATGAAAATAATGCAACACTAATTTGTAATCCCCATAACATTCATATAATAAAACCTCAGCGTATAATCTAAGTATGGGAGATCAATTCTCCCATTTTCAGTTTTATTCAGAAAATCAGTGAGCTTTCTGCCAACAGCAGGTATGAGCAAAGCAAACAAAAAATTCAAAGAAAAACTGTTTTTTTTTAAAAATCTGAATACCATAAGCAGGTAGAGGTTATGCACCTTGGAATATATGTACTTTAAATGTATCTTGGAATGACAGTTCTGATATTATCTGTTCATGTTATCCATTATAGGACAAGACCAGACACAAGTCGACAGCAAATTTGATATGTGCAAGGATTTTCCTATCTATTTCTTTCAATAATACAGTACTGCTAAATGCCAATTGTTTTGCTTATAAAGTGATCCTAGGTAACATTGCACTCTGTCTGGTTATACTTTACCCCATTAATCACTCAACAACAATACATGCATATAAAAAAAATGTATTGCAACATTTGTCTTTTGATATTCAATTTATCATAGATATTCTCCATTCTAGGGAGGAAAAATAGGAATTAACTGTCACAGTTGTCTGAGGGAGCCGAATTTCTTCAGTTTTTTGTCACTATCATCCTTATTAGCCTTCTACTACATCCTATCATTCTCATTGCAGCATTATGCTTAAAAATACCAAGTAATGATGTTATCTGACATTGAGTAGGAAACAATAATTCAGTCACAGACTACAGCTGATCATGATCCATGAGAGTTTCATTCTTGCAGTCTATGATGTCATCAGAGCTGCTCACTTGAATTAGTGCCTCATAACTCAATGCCAGAAGGTCCTCTGTCCAACACATTTGATATTGTGGGAATATGCTACATGACAGCGATTCACGGTCATCTGTTGTTTCAGACAATTCACTGTGGTAAGATGCCATATGTGATTTTCTTTTAACGAACAATTGATGGTGCAACTTTTTGTGTCTGTCAGCTCTGAAACATAAGAACACTTATGAGTAAGAAATAGGAGGAGAGGCCAACCATTCAGCCTGTTCCACCACTCAATGGGAGAACGTCTGATCTTCTCTTTCAACACCATTTACTGTCCCTGCATCTCTTGTTTTGAACACTCAACACTTGAACTTTCAGAGCCCTCTACAGCACAGAATTCAGAGATTCACTCCCTGGGTGATGAGATTTCTTCTCATCCCAGTCCAAAATGTCCTGCCTCTTATTCTGAGAAGGAAAACTCCCACCTTCTCTCCAGGAAAACCTCTTTCCTGCATCTACCCTGCCAAGTCCTGCAAATTTTATATCTTTAAATGAGATAACTTTCCATTTATCCAAAATTCTAAAAACAAAGGCCCTGTCTATTTATTCTTCCCTCATGTCACATTCCCATCATCTCAAGAATTATGTTCAAGAATCATCATCCCTCCTCATCAAGTATATTTTCCACCTTTAAATTTATATATTAATTGAATCATCAATATCTTGTGTATGTTTCACAATTTATTCCTTTTAAACAGACCCGGAACTTCTGTAGGATCCCTCCAATCTCCTCTGGTAATTTTGGCAAAAAATTAGCAGGAATCCTGCGGAAACAATGGGTGGAACATTTCCAATGCCAGAATGATGGGGGCAATGGTGGGAATGTTGGGGGAATACTGTGGTAATAAAAAAAGTCACATTATTAGCAAATTTTACCTTATTTACAGAATCTACCTGATAATGTGGAAAATTGCCTATGTATGTCCTGTACATAAAATGTAGGACAAATCCAACCTTGCAAATTATTACAGCCTTTGTTCAAACTTGGACAATTCAGTCAAATTCCAGAGGTGACGTGAGAGCGCCTACCCTAGACATCAAGGCAGCACTTGATTGATTTTGGCATCAAGAAGTCCTATCAAAACTAAAGGCAAAGGGCAACAGGAGAAAAACTCTGCTGACTGGAGCAACGCTTAACACGTAGGAAAATGATTGTGGTTGTTGGAGTTCAGTCATCTCAGTTCCAGAACACCTCTGTTGGAGTTTCTCAGGGTTGTGTGCCAGGCCCAACCATCTTCAGCTGCTTCAACAAACATCCCCCCCACCATCATAAGGTCAGACATGGTGTTGTCACTGATGATTGCAAACATGTTCAGCACCATCTGTGACTCCACAGATACTGAAGCAGTCCATGTTCAAATGCAACAACATCTGGACAACATCCAGAGTTGCACTGGCAAGTGCCAAGTTGTGGCCACATTTATGTGGCATGGCAATAACCATTTCAACAAGAGAAATTATGTTACAATTGACTAGAAACTGATCTGTACCAGCCATATACATACTGCATCTACAAGAGCAGTTCAGGGACTATAAATCCTGCAATGGGTAACTCACCTCCTGATCACCAATTTCTATCTACAGGACATAAGTCAAGAATATAATGGAATACACCCCACTTTCCTGGATAAGTGTGGCTCCAACATCATTTAAGAAGCTTGACAACATTCAGGACAATGCAGCCCCCCATTGGATTGGCATCACATCTTCATACATTCAACTCCTCAATCATTGATGGCACAGTACCTGCTGTGTGTTGAATCTGATGGATACATCACAGATATTCATCCAGGGTCTGTAGAAAGTACTTTCCAAACCTACAACCACTACCATCTAGAAGGACAACAGCAGCAGACACAAACGAATACCACCACTTGCAAGTTCCCCTTCAAGCCACTTTCTATTATGACTTGGATATATGTCACCTTTCCTTCACTGGTTGCTGGGCCGAAGTCCTGGAACTCTCTCTCAAACAGCATTGTTGGTATACCTACATCGTATAGACTGCAGCTGTTCAAGAAGGCCGCTCACCACCTCCTTTTCCAGTCTAACTAGGGATAGGCAGTTGATGCAGGCCCAGTCAGCAAAACACACATTCCTAATGAATAAAACAAAAAAAATTTGCAAGTTGCTATTTGCCAGGTATCAGTGAGATACTAGATGCTGCCAATTCCAGAGCTGAAAGTCAGGGTAGCTACATGCTGGCTACACCTCACTGATACTTTCCCTGGGCTTCCACATTACCCAGAAATCCCCCAACATCTCAGGGCATGCTCCATATGAAACGACCACCTGCATCCTGGGTGTACAGAAGGCTGCATTGGCAAAGCACCCAGCCTCACCCACATCATTGTGGAAAATCTCAAACTAACTTATAGTACAGTCCACCATTTCATTAGTGGGTTTTGGAGGTCACTAAACCTTATATTGTAACGCTGCTGTCAGGTCACTGCACCCAGGGATTGACACGCATCCCATGCATCAGAACAAAATGCATCTCAGGGCTCTTTGCTTGCTATTTTAGCACTCATTTCCTATCTACTTCGATGCCTAGAGCATCTCTGCCTTGCCTTTTAGCACAGATACAAAGTTAGGTAGCTTGCCATGTTGCCAGTTCTGAACAGTATAGGGGGTGAGCATGTTTGTCAATGGCGCTGTATTACGTCAAGGTCACATCAACAGTATGTGCCAGAAGTATACATGGGAAACATAATGAATATATTTCAACCCAATGGCTATGTCTAAAAATCTAAGAGCAATGGCCATCAGTCTCATCAAGGGGAATGATGATCAGTCTACGGGTACTGCCACAGTAGATCCAATCTCCATTCAAGTGTTGGTGATGCTCAATGGCTTGAATGCAAGCAGTCTGGTGATTACAAATAAAAGCCAGTTGGGAAACTTAAAAAAAACCTCGTCAGGAGACTGATTAGTCCTCAGTCAGGAAAGGTGGTCAGATGTCCCAAACGAGTGAGTAGGAAAACACAGAGCACAAATTGTTAGTAATAGTGTTTTGGAGATAGATGTTCATCTACCCTTTGAGGGATGATGATAACAAGGAGTGGAACTAGAGGAACACAGCAGGCCAGGCAGCATCAGAGAAGCAGGAAAGCTGACGTTTTGGGTCTGGACCCTTCTTCAGAGTCCTTTCTGAAGAAGGGTCTAGGCCCAAAACATCAGCTTTCCTACTCCTCTGATGCTGCCTGGCCTGCTGTGTTCCTCCAGTTCCACACCTTGTTATCTCAGACTCCAGCATTGGCAGTTCCTACTATCTCTTTGATAGATGATGTTGCATGCAGTAATGAGAGTGGTAGACCATGAACCTTAGTGAGAAGTGGGTGCAGCAGAGTTAGGGGGAGTATGGTTTAGCAGAGAGAAGATGCTGGCACTTACCTTGTAGAGTACCACAGATCATTAACCTTCTTGTGGCATTGTTGCATGTTCCTCTGAACTCTGGAAACTGCACTGCTCTGGGTGGCTGCTTCAGCCCAGGCTGGCAGTGTCTGGTGCAGTGGTCTCCACTGGCATTCCTGGGGAAAGATGATTGTCTTTGTCTCCATCAGCCATCCACCAGGACTCCAGTCCCTGTTTGTGAGCAACTTGCTTTGTTCAGCCATGTTGTTTTGAATTGCATTGCAAAACAACAAACTAAAGGCAGTTCCTGGCTTGTAGCATTTGCAATGGTATAGGGCTGGTGTTTAAATATAGGGCTTGTGGCAGGAACAGCACAAGGTCCCACATCAGTGAGCATTTCCAACAGTACTAAATGCAAGATTGTGTACAAACAGCTCCAAGGGAGTTGGAAGGAGATCAGTAAAGGACAGCTGTGAGAGCAAATTCATCAGGGGTCACTAAGTGAAGGCTTCCATGACACTCCCCAAAATTAACACAAGCTAAAATATGGGAAAATTCAGTCCATTGTAAATGATCATTTTTATCCATTTCCACTTTTTCTTACATTTTGTCCCAGAGAACATTTCTGGGGATTCCAGGCAATGGAATTGCTGTAGTTTGCATTTTTCACATTTTTAAAGCATAGAAAACAACAATGTCAGAGTTAAAGATTAAATTACACCACAATAACAACTTGCTTTTATACTGTGTCTTTTATTTTTAAAAATTCATAGGATGTGGACGTCACCCATCTCCAATTGCCCTGGGGCTGTTGCGTGAACCACATTGCTGTGTCTGGAGTCACATGTAGGCCAGACCAGGAAATGGCAGCACATTTCCTTCCCTAAAAAGGACATTATTGAACAGATGGGATGCTTTTAAAAAAACAACAATTGTCAATGGTTTCATGGTCGTTATTAGGCCCTTAATTCCAAATATTTATTGAATTCAGATTTCACTATATGCCACAGGGGGTTCAGTTCCAGGACCCCAGAACATCATCTAGATCTCTAGATTAATGGTCTAGTGATAATATTATGAGACTATTGTCTTCCTGGTATTATGCTTTTAAAGAAGTAAAATCTCCTAAAGCTTTTCACAGGAACGCGATCAAACAAAACCAAAGCTTATAAGGAAATATTAGTGCAGCCATGCCGAAGATACAGCTTTTAACTGCACCTTTAAAGAGGCAAGAGAATTTAAAAAAGCAGCTATGTTTATGAAGGCACTTGCAGAGCTTAGAGCCTCAGAAACTAAAGGCACAACTTCCAGTAGTGAAGCAGTTATGGTCAGAGACAAACAAGAGGTTGCAGTATTGTCACTACAGCCAATTGTAACTTTAGAGCAGAGCAGGATCTTTTGTGTTTGTGGATCAGTAGTCTGTTGTATACTATTTTCTGTGAAAGTCAGTCAGTCTGTTTGTGCATTTGCTGCTGGCCTACTTTATCTTTGTAAGAAAGACTTGGTTTTAATTAAGACAACGTAAAAATATGAAAATCACATTACAATAATTTGCACTGCAGATGACAGATCTCAATGTACAAATGTACAATGGGTTTCAACATGGCAGCTTTTGACTGGAATTTTCAAAATAAGGATTTCCAGGATGTTTCCAAAACTGGAGGTACTCTCAACTTTCTGCAATTTTGCATTAAAATATTTAAGATCAAGTCCATGCATCAGGCCCATAGTAAAAGTCAGTTGTATTGAAGGATAAAATCCTACTGGTAGAAATTCTGATGAAGAAAATTTTTCCTCTTTAAATTAATTGCATGACAGTTTCCTTGTGCTACACCATTAAGGTAACACAGTTAGGGACAGATGCTACACAGAGAGGGATGTTGCAAAAGTGACCAGTCTTGAGATTATAGTATTTGATGATTTTTTAAAAAATCTTGAATTATCATTCAAAAGGAAGACCTCAGAGCTGACATCTAATGCTGATATGTGCTGTTGTACTGAACCTATCCTTGTGTTTGCACTTTACTTTGTCTGTTTTGTCTGAACAACAATTGTGCTGATACAAATAATTATTTAATTTCTGATCTTGTTAAATGACTATTTTGATCTTATGGTCATATGATCAGATTCCTGAGAGACTAGAAACTGTGAAAGAGCAAAGGATATAGTGTCTGATTCACTAAAAGCTGATTTAAAGACAGAAAAGAATAGTCAAAAAGGCCACTAGAATGTTGGCCTTTAGCTAATATACTATATCCAAGGGGCAAGAAATTATCTTGGTGGACTTTATCTGCGCACTCTGCCATCTGTGGGAGGATGTATTAGACTCATCATACAATACAAATTCACGGGAATTAGGATTTGAAGGTCTCTGAGTACAGATGGCATAAAGCTAAAGCTGTATTGCCTTGGAATAACATAATTGAGATGCTTGAAGCGTTTGTAAAAAGCTTTGATAAAATATGTAGAGAAAAGATCTTCCTCAATTGGGACAATCTTGAACAAATGGACTCAAATCTTAAAAGGAGGATTAGGACAACTGGTAGTGAAATAGGAAAATACCTTCATGAAGAAATGGTAATTAATTTCTCCAAATAACTGAATGCTGGATCAATTAATACTGCCAAGTCTGTGATCAGCAATTTATGTTTGGAAGTTTTGTAAGGGCATTGGCAATTACACTAGCAGTATGCAAAATATTGTATCCATTAGTTATAGTATTTTATCACCTCACCACGTGCTTGTTCTTTTAAATATTGATTCTCACCATGGCAGGGCTGACTATCAAAGAACAGAATAGTAGAAGACGGTGAGCAAACTGTGTTTGGGACCCCAATGCAGCAAGTTTCTGAGATATGCCAGGCTGTTAAACAGTGCTGCAAAGTGGAAGCAAGGAAATTCAACACACCAAGGAAATGAAAATTGGTATGCAAGTCAACAGGAGTTGCTCGTAAGGGTCTACTAGACATCGGTTGCATAAAAACAAGAGATGCCATTCATCTGCACACTTTTTCAGCCAGAGCATGGAATATGTTGCAGACTTAAGAAATAAAATAAATTGGAGGAAAACAACAGCATTAAGTGACTCTCTTAAGTAATAGTTTTAACTATAATAAAAATAACCGAACAATTGTCACTTTATAAAACATAGCATCTAAGTATACACTCAAATAAGTAAAAACCCAACAAAAGGCTTGATAACAGTTGTTCATTACAAATGCAATGTATAAAATGTTACATGGTTCTTTTCATTGCATCTGACACTTGAATGGACATCATCCCCTATACACAGTCTTAAAATAAGCCATTCCTAAAACCGTTCCTGCAGCCAGATTAGCTATACCAGATAGGATACAAGGGGCAAATTATTGCAGGTAAATTTTGTCAAGCATTTTCTGAATTTTCAGCTGCAAAAAATTGTCAGTTGTGTTATAACATCTGTTATCACTACACTAATGTTATTTCAGAAAAATTTAAATTGTCCCCTTATTTCATCATTATCCAATTTTCTCCTCGTACAGTTCAAGCTGACTCAAGTGCTCTTTATCAGTCGTTACTTCAAGTAAAAAAACCCAGCAAATTCTTTTACAAGTTCATTTAATGTATCATTATTGTTTGTATTGAGTTTAAGATGGCAGGGAAGAATGAAATAAAATATATCAGCACTTTATTTTGGAATTCCCTTAGAAGATATCAGGCTTTGGAAACAAATTAATAAGAAAAAGTAAAAAGAAAGGAGTAGAAAGTTCCTTTAATACGTTGCAATATTCTGAGTTTTGATTTGTCACTGAGTCCTTTCTTACTGGTTATTTAATGTAGAGTTTTAAACCTTGCGGCAATCCTTGTTCATATAAAACACACAGAGTCCTCGGCGTGTCAGTCAGTGAGTTAGAGGTAAAGGGTAGAGAGAGGCTAATCAGGATGAAATGAGATTAAAGGCTGTCTAATTTTACAGCAACTGTGATCCATCAGGCACTGCGAATTTGACAGTGGAAATGAATGATGGAGAAAGACAGGTGGGGCTGTACATTTCACTGATTTATCCTGAAACGTGCTGGGCTTTATTTTATTGAGTGAACATGACCGCGTTCATCATAACTGTCATCTAAAAAGCACTTCACCAGATTCAAAAAAAGGGTCGTATCAGCACAAAAGTAGCTCAGGATACCAGTAATTATCAAGAGGAATTGAGAAATGGCACAGTTCCAGTGTATGATTAAACAGAGTATTTTTAAGAGTGTTATCATGTATTTAGTACTGCATAAATAAAGAAATAAACAGCAAAACAACCATTTTTATTTAAAAGTAAAAATATGCTAGAAAGAGACAATTCCCCTCCACACACAATCTTTAGTCACTTGCTTTGCTTATTCTGCAAACGTTCACTGAGAATTGTCATAATTGTAGGACATACATGATTTCAGCTAAAGTACAGTGAAAGGCACAACAGTCCTTGTGCACTCCTTGGCAGGAAATCCAGGAGCATTACTGATGAGCATTTGGTACAGGTTGTCAACAGGTACCACAGAGTGACTTTACGAAGAAGAAACAGATGCATCAAAAATATATAGTTTATCTCTGTGGCTGTGCTGGAGGCCTCTTGCTGGAGCACACTGTACCAGCAGCTACTTCTCGTGCAACCTCTTGTGAAGGACCACAGCAGTATCAGAGGAGCAGGAAAGTCAACGTTTCAGCTCCTTGGATGCTGCCTGTCCTCCTGTGTTCCTCTAGCTCCATACTGTATTGACTCTGACTTCCAGCTTCTGCAGTTTTTGCTATCCCTCTTGTGAAGGACAACTGGATGGTGACCCCAGTGTCTGCTGGAAGCCTCAGAAGAACCACTATCTTGACATCACACACTCCAATTAGCTGATGAGATACCAGAATGCCTAACTGGTTCACACAGGTCCAGATAACAGACTTGTACATTACCTTACAAACAGTAAATGTTGAGCTGCAAAGTAATCCTGGCACAAGTGTTACTTAGAGTCAGGCATCTCACATTCAAGTGTAATAATTGTGAAGGATCTCCAGTGTCTGAGACATATAAAATAATCAGAGGTTTAGATAGGGTGGATAGGGAGAGCCTTTTTCATAGGATGGTGACAGCGAGCACGAGGGGGCATAGCTTTAAATTGAGGGGTGAAAGATGTAGGACAGATGTCAGAGGTAGTTTCTTTACTCAGAGAGTAGTAAGGAAATGGAACGCTTCGCCTGCAACGGTAGTAAATTCACCAACTTTAAGTATATTTAAGTCGTCATTGGACAAGCATATGGACGTAAATGGAATAGTGTAGGTTAGATGGGCTTCAGATTGGTATGACAGGTCGGCACAACATCGGGGGCCGGAGGGCCTGTACTGTGCTGTAATGTTCTATGTTCTATGTTCTGACGATTTTTGGTGGTGTTGTAGTGAGTTCCTGTGTAAAGCAGGAAGATTTGTTGAATGCTAAAAGGAGGATGGATAATTACATAGCCTGTCCAAACAAGTGTTTCAACAAGTATAGGGGCAGTAGGGACATGAGATTATAAACACAGGAGTCAATCATTTGGCCCATCAATCCTGCTATGTCATTCAATAACATCATGTTACGTTCTCCATAGCACCTCAAAAATCTCATAGCTCAAACTAAACCAGATTTACCAAATCTTGAAAATGACTGGCAATTACAAAATTATAGCTTGAACCAAAGTGTGAAGGAAATTTGATAAAGGTCTTGGAACTTGATTTTTTGATTTATAAGTTGAACTTGATACAATCAAAAGTGGGCCCTTCTGAGAAGCTCTAACTGTCAGCTGGAACCCTTTTCTAAAAGGCAAGATAATGCTGAGGGGTGAATAAGGTCTTTTAAGCTTATATAAGATTTTCATAGGGTTGAAATTGAGCAGATGCTCAAATTGAGGGAGACCAAATATAGCAGCTGTAATTAGTCACAAATAAACAAGAAATTTTGGAGAAATCTCTTCCCATGGAAAATCTCTTTACCCAGGGTACTCACTACTGTATGGAGTGGTTAGAATGAATGGCACAGATATATTTAAGGAGAAAATGAATACACTTGAGTTAGAAAGGAACAGAAAGTTATGCCATATAAAAGTTATGGAAGCACAGTGGAAAGAGGTTCCTTTCATATCTATGCTGTTACTTCTTTGGAATCAATGTAATCAGCCTTCTCAACATAAATACAGGATGGGAAATAAGAACTGATCTCACCATGGATGGTCACATCCAACAAAATTATTAAAAAACAAACTGTTCCTTTTAGCTTGCCTTGCCATACAAACACTGTTTCAAGAGCTAGTAGGAATGCTATTGAATTGTTATACCCCATCTCACTAACAATGAAAGGTTTGGGATAAACAGCCTTTGTTTGCAATATTGGTTATGATTTCGCTTCATCCGCTAATAAGTGAAGTCCTATACCATACCATCTAAATAAATTAGATCTAGTGTAGTAATATATAGTATTAATATTATTGGTTATCCCTCACAGGCAAGGATGATTGTCTTCCATAACCTCAATGATGGCTCATGTAGGTATTTTAGGATCTATAGAGTTTATGGATTCCAGAAAGTGTGGGGAATTTCTGGTCATGTATCAATATTTTGGGTCACTGCTAATTCTAATACAACTCTTGTTTTTCCTCTTCTTTTTGTCATTGCTTACTCTCAAAATGTTGGGATTCTTCAAATGAACTTTGCCTCCATCTGGTCTCATCCAGGGGAATAGTTTCCCAGGAACTGATTCTAATACAGTACCGTATTTCTTCACGTTGGCTTTCCGTGCACACTTGAAATGCTCTTTCTGTCCTTCTCTAGTACATTTGCCCTGACTGAGCAGGGAGAAGACCATCTGCTTTTGCAGCCTGGTATCTGACACCAGACAATATGACCAACCCACGAACTGATGGCAGATGATCATAGTCTTGATGCTTGTGGTGTTTGTTTGGGAGTGGACACTAAATGTCAGTGTACCTGTTCACCCACTTGCTATGTAGGGTCTTCTGCAGGCAACATTTGTGGTAGGAATCCAGTACTTTGAGATGTCTCCTGCACATCGTCCAAAGACCCTGATGACAGAATGGCATCACAGCTGAAATCAAGAAGCATGACTTCGGATGGAATTGACATGTTGAATGATGTGTGTTTTGCTTCAGGCCAGGCACCTTTACCAGGCTTGGCAATGCTTATGGTATATTTCACAATATAAGTTGGACATGGATAACATGGAACTGAAAGATCCAACACTTGTTTATCACATTCATTAGGCATATCCATGTCTGGGCTTACAAGAAGCTAGGTGGTTAGAAAGAATAGCAAGACTCATCAGCATGTCATGCTTAAGTGGCTGGAGTTAAGATGGAGTTTGAGATTTTTATACCCTCAGATCACAAGGTGTGTTAAGATGATGATATCATGAGCATATCTCTTAACAGTATTCTGACATAATGCTTGTGAGACCACACAACATTTTTTGTAAATGATTCGAAGAAAGATTAAGAGTCTTTCATTTTATCCAGCCTACACTCAAATTATTGTTAAAATTAGACATAAATGCGTCTGTGTTCATGGCCAACTGGTACTTGGCTTCAATCTAGAGTCATGTGAGGCAGGGAACCTTACTTGCCCCATGATTTCCTCTGCTTGCCTGTAACAGTTTTTCTCAGTTGCTCACAGAAGATGTGATTGGGAATTCATCTCACAGCCGGTATCCTATGTCTTACAGCAGTGGGTATGGCATGTTGGGAAACTAACAATCTGTTTCTTTGGATAGTGATAAACTCTCACTTTTGAGTTTTAAACAAAGCTTTTTAGTGAGGACTTGAAGCGTTCTTGAGGCAAATGATTCAATGAGATCAACAGATTGCTTTTAAAATGTAAAAGGTTGCTGGATTTGTCTGCCTAAGTTATGTACCTCTGTCACAGCAAGGATGCATTTCTATAAACATTACATTTGCAACACTGGCTTTAAAAAAAAATGAAGTTTTAGTGTCACCCCTTTTAATGTGAATATTGTCAACAGAAGAAGAACAGCAAAAATACTTTGTGAGAGCAACTCATTGAAAATGGTGAAGGACAAAAAAACTAGAGGACTAAATAAATGTACTAGTACGTATAGAATCATAATAAATACCCCATCGAGTTAAGAGAGTAAGGAAGTGGCACTGAAATATCACTGCTAGCTTTCTCTGGCTAAAATGTACAAAAGATGGCATAAAAAAGGATGTAGACAGCGGTCCTATGAGCTCCACTTAGAACACAGGATTTTTCAGGTACAGGTTGGCTGACTGGTGAGGGGGCAGAAAATAGCAGGAACTTTATAGGCATGGCTCACCCTGACAGTCCTGTGACCGAGGAAAACTGTTTTCAGTGACAGAACGCACAACAGGGTCTCAATCCCACCCTCCAACAGTGATTTCAACACAGTGCTGGGTTAGGGGCTCTGTATAGGGATAGCGAGACAAAACAAAGCCCAGCTTTTTTGTTTACAGGATCCTTGGGGTCCCTAATTTAATTAGCACTTAATGACAGAGAGGAACCCAACACCGGGAAGTGGGGAGAAATTGCGATTATCACCTCCTTAGCATTGTTTTGATCCTCTAATCCACTCTCCTCTATTGTGACCCCCACAACCTAATTGTCTCGTGCCATCACATATCCGTGCTTGGTTCCCTCCTCGATCACACCCTCTGAAGCAAGATACTCAGTTCAAGGGCAATTAGGAATAGTAACAAATGCCAGCCTTGTTAGCATCGCCCACATCCCACGAAAGAATAAAGAAGAAAATAATGAACAACATTCAGAAGCTCACACTTACAATAGGCTGGAAATTTTGTGTCTAATAGTCAATCTGTGAACAGTCTGCAACTGACCTTCATCTTGTTAAATCTTAGTTAACTGGTCAGTTAAATATTAAGAATGCATTTGCTCATTCAAGTTCTCATCTAAGTCGAAATGTTGTAAATTTAACTGCCATAGACCTGAACATAAAAATCTAGGTTGACATTTCAGCACAATATCGAGGAAGTGCTGTCTTTGGAATGAGACTTTTGACATAGATCCCATCAGTTCTTTCTTGGGATACTCAAGATCCCTTAACACTAAACCAAAGAAGAGAAGGGGTATTCTCTCCAGTATTCTGCACAGCATTTATCCCTAGTCCACATTACGAAAACAGATTGCATGGCTACTAGTAGATTGCTGTTTTGGGGATCTGGCTGATTAAAAATACTTAATTCACCATGCAGTATTTGGAACACCCCGAGATCACAAAAGGCATGATATAAATGCCAGAATTTTTTTCCGCTTCTTTCTGCGACATTGTTGTCTGTTGTGATTGTCATGAGGTCAGCCAGGTGGACCTCATAGCTTATGACTTCCCTGGTTAAACCAGATTACAGCCCCAATCAGGGAGTCTTGGCTGACAGTCAAGTAGAGGCGTGCCTTGCCCTTATTGGGCTTTGCTTGTTACTGGCTCACTGGCCTCATCTATGTTTTTCCTGATGGTGGAAATACTGAATAAAGTGACTTGCACAATGGTATCTTTTTTTCTGAGTCACTGCAGAAAAATAAGAGCAGGAGTGTCAGACATCCTGTTCATTCAGAGTTGGCTGTGAGGGAGATGGATCAGTGTCAAGGTTTCTCTATGTGTAAATAAAGGGCAATTTGGCAATGAGATACTGGTCTCTGTGGAGTTATTTTAGTGGCAATAAGAGAAAAGCATGCTCCTGAGCAAATACACTTATAGTAGCCATCTTTGAGTTGGGGTAAGCATTTTTGGCATCATGCCATTATTTGGAAACTTGACTTGTTCAATCCTGCCATCAAAGACTGGACCCAGTACGTGGAAAGAATATATTACTTTTTCTGGGCAAATAACACTTGGGCATATGAAAAGCAATGAGTAATTCTCCTCATAGCTTGTGGCCACGCGACTTTTTCAGTTTTCAGGAGCCTAACTTCCTTAAGGCATCAGACACTGAAATCTTTCAAGAGTTTATGGATTTGTTAAGAAATATTATGAGCACAAGCCTCCTCTGATTCTGAGACACTATCAGTTTTACTCAGCAGTTCCAGATCTAAGGAAATCTGTATCAGGATTTTCAACTAGGTTAAGATGATTAGCAGAAGCATGTGACTTTGGTTGAACCCTTAATGAGATGCTGAGAGACTATGTTTGGTATGTGGGATCATTGATGTAGCCATGCAAAAGCTCCGAGTGGCTGAAACCTAACTGGGCTTCTAAAAAAGGTACTATAACTGACTTTAACATTAGCAAAAGTGGAGCATTTCAGTTATAGGGTATCCCAATGGAAGTGGACACCTTTAACAGTTCGAATGAGCTTGGGGAACACCACTAGGGTGAAGGCAATTGCATTGTCTCACTCAGGACATTTCATAAACATTGGAACTCTAAGTCAGCCCAAAGTAAAACCCCAAATTTGGGCAAATGGTTAAAATTTTCTTCAGGATCAGGACTGGCAAGCCATTGTAATTTCTGCTGGTATGTGGACTCGAGGCAGTGAAAGTGTCCCCCTTGACCGAAATTGAGTAAGACAACTCATAGGTCAGTATCCAGGAGAATGCACACCCTGGAAAGTCCACCTACATCTGGTTTGGAACAGTTAAACTGCTTAGCAATATTCAAATGAGAACCAATCAAAATAAACATCTGGTTTACTGGTCACCCGGTTCTAATGGAGGTTGTTACCAGTGCAGCCGTTTCAATGATCACAGCAGCACCAGTCTTTAAGAAAATTCACAATGGACTCCAACATTTAAGTTTCCACAAGACCTCAGCTAGGCTAAGAACATATACCAGAGAACCTTTGCACATTAAGTGTACAACCTCAGTTCTGCTCTTTTATGAGAAGCATCCGGTTCAGTTACCACTGGTTGTAGTAAAAGGCTTGGGCCCAGACTTGATGGGGTGAGATTGGTTGAGAAATATTCACCTAGACTGGCTCAACATTTTTCAATTTGAAAACAGCTGACTGAGTGAAGTCCTTATTAAATACCCAGAAGTTTTTCTCGGGAAGGTCTAAGAACTGTCAAAGGAACCAAGGCCACCTCACATGTTGACCAGGAAACCATTCCACAATTCTGCAAGGCTCGTCCAGAGCCATTTGCCTTACGAGCAAAAATAGTGGCAGAAATTAGAAGGCTGGAAGGCGAAGGAATCATCAAACCAGTCCAGTTTGTAGAATGGGTAGCATTGGTCATATTGATTATGAAGCCCAATGAGTCAGTTCACCTTGTGGGAGTTTTATACCATTGGTAAACTGTTTTTTGCAACTGGGTAAATACCCAATCCCAGGCACAAAGCTGGCAGGGGGACTGTATGTCATGAATCTGCACATGGGCCATGCATACTTGTGATTGCAGTTCGAGGAGGAATTCTAAATGAAGCAATAATTAATAACCATGAGGGTTTATACCAATATATGAGACTACCATCTGGTGTATCATCAGCCTATGTAATTTTTCAGTAGATGATGGAAAAATGTGAGTTCCAGGCATCCTAAGTACTGGGCTACAGAGTTGACAAGGCTGGGTTACATCTGTTGGGAGATAAAGTCGGGGTGTTCAAAGGTGTCCTGGCTCTCACGACTGCACTGGAGCATCAGTCTTTCCTTGGGTTGGTGAAATATTATGGAAATTTCATACAGAGGTCCATCCTGGCACCTTTGATCAACTCTTAAATAAAGGGTCAGCCTTGGAAATGGTCACATAGCCAAGCTGTAGCTTTCAGGAAAGAGAAGAAACAGCTATCATCCTCTAAGGTGCTATCACACTGTGATCCCAAGCCAGATCTCGTATTGACATGCAATACCTCCCCGTACAGAATTAGGGTAGTATTAGCACATAGGTTGTTCAATGGGGAAGAGCATCTCATAGCATGTTCATCAAGGACTTTGGTTAATGCAGCATGTAAGTACGCCCAGATAGAGGAGGAAGGATGGTCAGTCATGTTTGGAGTCAGGAAGTTTCGTCAATACTTTCACAGGCATAACTTTATAATAGTAACAGACCACAAACCCCTGCTAGGCCTATTTAAAGAGCTTCAGGCCGGACTTAGGTGGCACGATGGCCAAGGTAGGGCGTTATGTTGGCTCAGTAGTTAGCACCGCTGCCTCACAGCATCAGGGACCCAGGTTCAATTCCAGCCTCAGGCTACTGCCTGTGTGAAGTTGGTACATTCTCTCCTTGTCTTGGTGAGTTTCCTACCACAGTCCAAAAATTTGCAAGTTAGTTTGATTGGCCATTCTAAATTGCCCATTTTGTCTAGGCTCGGTAAGTACAGGGTTAGGGGGATACAGTGGTGAGTACAGGGTTAGGGGGATACAGTGGTGGTGGGATGGGTGGGTCTTAATGGGTGCCCTTTGGAAGGTCGCTATGCATACAAAGGGCTGAATGGCCTGCTTCCGCGCTGTAGGCATTCCATAAACTCAAAGGTGGGCTCTAAATGCAGATAATTACAAGTTAGAACACCTTCTGGGAGGCCTAGTAGCAAATATGGATACATTGAGACACCACCCACTGGCAGATTGACCATTCATGGTACCACAACTGGAAGAGTACATAATGGTTTTGAATTTTCTGGACATTCTTCCAGCCACAGCTGACCATATCAGACTTTGGATACAAAGATCCGGTCCTGGCAAAACTGAAACAACTGGAGGTGATGGGGGAAACTACAGGGCCATCACAACCAGAATTGAAACCTTTTTGGACCTGGAGAGACCAGATCACAGGAGAGAACGACATATTATTATGGGGGGCAAGCGTGATTGTCCTGAGCACAGGTTGCCATGAGATACTGGCTGAACTCTGTCAGGGTCATTCATGGGTTTCTAAAATGAAGATCTTAGAGAGAAGTTATGTCTGGTGACCAGGATTGGATGCAGACATAACTGCATTGGTTGGGCAGTGCCCTGATTACCAACAAGGACAAAAATTACAGCCAGCAACTCCCCCACGTTTGTTGGAATGGCCAGGTAAACCTTGGACTCAGTTATATGCAAGTCTATTCATAGGCTCAAGTGTTCTTAGTCAATGTGGACACCCACTCAAAGTGACTGGACATGCACAGAGTTCATTTGCCAAACATGAGGATGACAGTAGAAAAACTGCATGCATCTCTTGCAATACATAAACTCCTGGAAGTGTTAGACACAGATCATAGACCATCACTCATCAGTGGAGAATGACAGTGTTTCCTAAAGTTACATAATATTTGACATGAGGACAGTTTCACACCATGCATCATCCAATGGTCTGCCAGAAAGAGCAATCCAAACTTTGATGGCAGGCTTAAAGAAACAGCCCATAGCTTCACTAGATACCAAACTGTCCTGGTTCCTATTTGAGTGTAGGACAACCCCATGCAACTATAGAGATGGCTCTAACAGTTGTGAATGGGGAGAAAACCTCTGCACCGGGTTAAATCTGACCTCCTTGAACCTAGAAGTGGGAGGGAAAGATTGTATCAGGAATGCCACTGCCAGACTCAAGACTCTGCTAAGCAAGAGAGACAATTTACTGCAGGGGACAAAGTTTGGTGTAGGATCGCAGAAATTGTCCTGCATGGGTTAGATGTAGGGTCAAAATGAGGTCAGATCCAGTGACATATAAAGTTCGGGTATTTGCGGTAGTCTGAACAAGACCATGGACCATATGAAAGCTGCAAACTCTCAAATGATGCAGGAGCAAAAAATGCCCAGCTCCTCAACAGCCTTTTAAGATACCTCTGAATCTGAGATGTGGAGAGCAGGTGTCCGCCTCAACACCTTTGCTGCCTAAAGAAGAGAATGAATTTCTTCCAAAATGCTCCAGGCACAAGAGACTCTCTACTGGGCGTTACTTGCCAACCGTATCAGAGGCAGAGCTGGTAGAACCTCACCCAGTGGTAAAATGCCCTCAGGAAGAACTACAAAATAAAAGAATCAACCTATATCCTTGGACTCAGAGAAAGAAGAATTTCAGGATTTTAATAAGGTCAGACAAGTGAACTTCATACAAAATGTGTTCCCTGATTGGACCAGGTTAACAGCCCCAAATTAGGGAGCCCTGGCTGATAATAAAAAATGGATTGTGAGGTTATGTTCACTCAAAGCTGGATCTGAGGGAGCTGGATCAGTGTCAAGGACTCTCCACGTATAAATAAAGGGTGCCTTGTTGATGGGATACTGCCCTCTGTGGGGTTATTTTATTGTGTGCATGGAAAATTCTAGAAATTTAAAAATGATTAAAAAAAAGAGCAGTAACCTCATGAAGACTAGCAGGTTAGAGATACCATAGCAACAGGAAGTTCAGCTCGATTCTCCTTTGACAAAGTGGATTGTAAGCAGTACATTTAATTTAATGGGGTCTCTTTTACATTTAATTGCTGTCAAACAAAAGAATCTTCTTTAAATGAGTAAAGGATTGAAGTACGTTTTACAGGTTAATGGTAGCCTACAAGCTTTAGAAAGGTAGAATATTTTCATTTAGGGAAGAAAAATTAATTTGTAATTAATCTAATTTTAAGTCTTGAAACAGGTCTATTATGAATCATGAATTGATGTGCTGTGAAAGTCATATTCACCTTGTTGAATATGGTTTAAAAATTATAGGGGAAAAATTCATTTTGCACTAATCTAAAAAGAGTCTTAGAATAATTCATTAATAACATCAAAATTACGTTCATCCTTAATGATCTATGATTATGAGTTTAAAGTTAGTTCACAACTGGGTTTGAATTTATCTGGTTTTCATTTGCAATATATTTATTAGTATCATTCACTAACTGCATTTTTCTAATCAATATTGTTCTGCAGGTTTCCTAAAGATAGATCTTATGGTTTTGAGTTCATAGAAAAAGCCAATGAACCTATTGGGCGTATGCATATTAGATCTGATTACCATAATAACTAATAAGTCATCTCTATTAGCAGTAATGATCCCCCTCCATTTCACAGACGTGGTAGTTGGGGTTTGGAGCTAATGGAAAATAAGAAACATTTACACTGAAGGCCCTTCTTGCCCCATTTATTCTTTGCCCCATTAGACAAGCAAGTAATAAGAAAAAATAAGTGCCTTATGAAAGATATGTTCTGATCATTAACCTAAATACATGACACTTAAATAATAAAAATAAAAATAATTTGCAGAAAAAGATTGCAACAGATTATTTTCTAATGTAAGAAGAATGTATTTGATTAATTATTAGACATGTCAATCACATTGTTGCTTTAATGTTTTACTCTTGTTGAGATTGTTCTGGTTGCTTCATTTAAAGGACTGAAAACTGTCCAAATACTAAAATTACAGAAGCAAACTTTAAACTGGTGAAATTGCATCTATGGAGAGAAACAGACTCAACATTTCCATTATAATGTTGTGATGGCTTTCCATCAGAAAGACCTGCAACGTTAAACCCTTTTCTGTTCTTGGATGCTGAGTATTTCCAGTATTTTCTGTTTTTATTTCAGACTGTCCAGCATCTGCAAGGTTTCACACTTTTATACTAAAATTAAAAACATCTGTTCAAGAATTTAATTTTTAAAAAGTCCTTGCATGGGATGTATTTCCACAGCCTTGACAGATTTGGAGGGGCTCTGCAGTACCCATGACACAGAGGTTGTCACTGCTTACAGAAGAGTGCACTACAACATGTGACCACATAAACACAAAGAACCCTTGGCTGAGGAATACTTCACCAGTCCTCTGACAAGGATGAATTAAATCAGCCTCAGGAAGAGGACATTAACATGCCTGAGCCTCTAATGAATGCCAGGGCCATAGAGACATATCTTAGTTATGCCAGGGACAAGATTGACATATCTACACCACTACAGTGCCATCATCAGGACAGGTTTGGCTGCGTGGAATGTCTACAAATCACAAATAACGTATGAAATATCTCTGCAGAGGCTGGTATCCTGTCACCAAGTCACCCTTTAATTGGAGAGTGGAGAGTCCTTGATGCTGATCCAACTCCCTCAGACCCAGTTCTTGGTGAACAGAACCTCTGACATTTCTGTTTATATCCATCAGACAGGGCTTTCTGATTGGATCAGGTTAACAGCCCAACTCAGGGAACTCATGTTCTGAGGTCCACCTGGCAAACCTCCTTACAATCACTGCAGCTTCCTCCCACAGGAGCCACCTCTGAACCTGCAAAGCAAGAGCAAATATCTATCACATACACTCACTATAGAAAGCTGTTACCAACGACAGCAGCCTAGCATATCTGAGATCTCAGAACCTGATCCATCTTTAAGGTCCTTGACCTCACACGGGCATTTCAATTGTCACTATGGAACATAATCTCAGACAATCTCCTTGACACCTAACAAAATAGAATATCTATTGAACCAGCCTTTTCTACCAGCTGACAAACATCAATTGGGCACACACATGAATACTAAGTAAAGACTGATCACAAATGCATAACAACATTGTCTAATGTTCCCCGCAGCCACTGAGCAAGCCAATTAAGTTAAGTCTGTGACTATTCAAGCACCAAAAAAGGCTAATTTAAAAACTCAAGTGCAACCCTTGCTCCTCCATAAATTCTAAACTCTTCTTTTCTTATCACCAGGTTTTGTTGTGAATCTGACGCCAGCAGGTGGAGACATGCTGCACAATATGTTACTCCATTCCCAATGACACCTCTGTGTACATCCATTCGAGGTTAGGGTCTTGAAAGCTTTGCCTTCCAGAGGATATCCTTAATAGATGCAGGTGCAACCTCCCAGACCATACAAATCAGAGGCGATATGATCAATGCCACGGCGTTGGAGGAGAGGCCTCCTCTCACCGTGGGGGTGCACTGAAAGACACCCTCACATTGAGCAGCTTCAATGTTGTCCTCCTTCATCTGAATTTCCAAAGAGAAGGAGGAGAAGGGCATGGAGGGAGGTCCAGGTACCTTGAAACCTCTCACATGGCCAGTCCTGCGTGAATGGCGTGCAGGTCAGAACAAGCATAGATCAGATATTTGACCTGACTCTCAATGATATTGGACAGCCTCTGCATGGAAGAAGCCACACTTAAATGCCTATGACATTGCACAGCTCATGGTGGTGCAAGGACTCCTCTGTATTCTGCACAGAACTGCATGTATCTCCTAGTATCTCCACAATAGTCTTCTCTAGCCTCTGTTGCCTTTCCAGACACTACTACTCAAGGTCAATGGGACATTGTTCCCCAGCAATTCTAAAAGTATCCTCAGCCTGGCTCCTTGGCTGGGCTCTATCTGTCCAGTGTTTACCAGAATGTGGATCTAAATCTAAAAAGTGGCCCGTTCCTTGCTTAGTGGTTGTACCTCTGCTGGTGAAATGTACCGGAGAGGGAGGTGATAATCCATCCTCTGGGAGACTTTCCAGAGATGGAATCTTTGGTTACTACTGGCTAAGGCCTGAGGCCTTAGCAATCAGAAACCCGCATAGGAGAACAAAAGAAACATATTAGCTTTTCATAGAATCTGCAGGCAAGCACATTTCCTCCTGCAGTCATAAATGCCCACTATGGCAGTACCAGGTCAGATGTTTTCTCATCTGGGTGCCTTGCCATTCCGGCCTCACCAGCAAAGATGTATTTTCTGCCATGTTTTCAAGCAAATTTGCTCTTCTCCAGCAAGAGTGAGGTCCTTAAGATTGTACCTTATTTAGTCTTCAACATTTCTTTCCAGTCATGTGTTTGTCCTGCTGGGAAAGTGGAGATATTGTGACTTGGAAAACATGGACTGACCTCCTGTATTTTTACATACCCATCATAGATGCTAATCCATTGAAGTATAGCTAAACTGTCACCTGACAACAGGATCCTGAAATGGAAAAATGGGTCTGTCACACAACTGTAAAATGTTTCACATGGCTGCCACTAGTATTCTAACTTTTACACATAAAATGTACGGATGTTGGTTCTTGACAGAAGTGCTGATATCCATGTTCTAGCTCTGTCACTGGAAATGGTGCTCCACTGATGAAATTATACATAATGTTCCTATTAAACATAATGAAGGGTCTCAAGGCTATTGATAATGATATTGATATGGTCAGCTACAGGTTGAACAGTATGGAATGCAATCATTTTGATGGAAATGGCATGAAGAGCAGAGTTGCCCCTTTTATAAGCTTGTACTGAGTAAAAACTCTTTATTTTGTCCACCTCATGGCCTTTACTACCAGATATATGAAAAAAGATGTTCCTTGCAGATGTAACACTTGCTACTTCCTCGGTGTATTGCACATGTGATTGCAGATTGGGTATTATAGTATTTATATGGTTTGAACAGATTTAACAGTATGAAAGCTTCATGATATACTCACAGAAGAAGCTGTTCCTAATTCCAAATGCATGTGCAGAGTACGACGTAGCACATGACACTGTTCCATGACTACCTACCTTGTGAAATTTGAAGGCAAAGTTTGACCTCCTCTGAGGAAATGATTTATGTCAACCACAAGTGGAGATGAGTTCAACTAAAATAGTCCAATACTTGTTGTGATTGCATTTGTTACTCCCTTACACCTCCTCTTTGACATCTCAATTTTGCAGGTTATTTGGATTCCCAAAGAAATATCTACCTTATCTACTTGTACAGTGTAACTTAAGTGGCAGCAGCACACAGCAATATCAAAGCATAACTGTAATAAGGGAGAAACAGATCAAAGTGGAGGATGACTCAATCAAAATGACTACTCTATGTAGCAAAGTTCTGATGAAGAATGCACAAAAATCTTCACCTGGAACAGAAAGCTTTACTTTTTTTGCAGGTAGCCAAGTTGAATAATATATACCCTGCAATTTCTCTTTAAATATTGTCTCTGCACCTTCTTAGCAGCTGTAATATTGTAGCCTGCACTCCGTTCTGTTATTCTGATACACTTGTATAGTATAACCTGCCTGTAAAGCACACAAGACAAGACTTTTCACTGTACCTCAGTGTGTGACAGTAAAACAAATCAAATCAAATACTTGCTAATGCAATGGGATAACTCTCATCCTTGGAGCCTCCAAATAGTTTGCATTTAATATTAATATAAGGCTGTGAATGGCAGTGAAGTGGCCTCACTATTAATCCTCACATTGTCCAAGGGCTACAGAATATAACAATTTAATACTGGGCTTCCTGGGTTTAGCATTTCTAAAACTTCAGCACAAACATTAAGTTTGTAGCTAAAATGATAGTACTGCTCTCTTCTCGTTCAGTTTAAAAACACAATTTTATTTTTGGAAAGAGAATGAGATTCTGACTAATTTCTTATTCCTGATAATTGAATAAAGTAATCATTACAACAGACTAGTGGACACCTTGAACGTTTGAATTCTGCAAAAATAAAAATTGTTAACTACGAAAAGCTGCTGTCAGTAAAAGTGACAAAAACTGTTAGACTGTAGTAAAATATAACTGGTTCATTAATTTCCTTAAAAAGAAAGAAATTCTGCTGGCCTTGCCTTGCTTGGCCTTGCCTGGCCTGGCCTGTAAAAAACTTCAGCCCCATATCAATTTGGTTGTTTTTTTTTACTGCTTAACAAGTGGAATGGGCTAACAAGTAAAACCATTGCATCAAGCTGCCATGAAGACTGACACTAACTTCAGGACAAATCCTGACCAAAAGCAGAGTGGATTGATTTCTGGTGAATTCACCGCCAACTTTGAAGGGCAATCAGATGTAGAAAATAAATGTTAGCTTTCCTAGGAATGCCCACAATGAAGGAAACTTAAACTTCAGATGAATATTCACTGGATCTGAAGATCAGCAGTTTGTTTAACAATAAAGCTAGACTAACTACCATTTCCACAAAACGGGATGTCATCAAAATGTTTTAAATAGATTGGACTATCTTCCATCATTAAAAACTGAAAGAATTGTGGATGCTGTAATCAGAAGCAAAAGCAGAAATTTCTGGAAAAGTTCAGCAGGTTAGCCAGCATCTGTGGACAGAAATCAGAGTTAACATTTCAGATTGAGTGACCCTTCTTCGGACCAGAGGAATTTTTGAGGAAGGGTCACTTGACTCAAAATGTTTATTGATTTCTTTCCATGATGCTACCAGACCTGCTGAGCTTCTCCAGCAATTTTGGTTTTATCTTCCGTCATTTTTTGCTGTCTACCTGAGAAACATACTCTAAATGAGATGATGGTGAGCTTTGCTTTCCACGGTGAGATTAATATGGAGATGGAATTCTTGTTTATTTTGTTATCTGCTTTTTTCAATTTAAGGCATTTCTTATTTGAATCCATGCTGAAGTTCATCTTTCATTAAAATATGATTGTGAGCCAATAACAGTATTTAGCTTTAAGTTTTGGCAAAGATCTGTAGCTGGGGTTTTTGACTTTCTTGCCAAGCTGGCTTCTTCTCATTCAGATCAAAACTGGAAATGGCACTAATCACCATAACGGACAAGACAGTATAAATTCCAAGCAGAGTAGAATAACACTGCTTCATTGGAGGCTCCACTGATGATGTCACCTAGCATGGTAATGAAACGTCTGGCCGAGAACGAGACAGCTCAGCGTGCAAGTCAACAACCTCAACGGTCTTTAGCTGCTAATGTTGAAAATTGGATATTCCTGGATTAAATCCATTAAGCCTTTACCTAATGATTGTTACGTAGGATGGCAGGTTTAAAGTAAAAACTTCCAACAAACCTTACTGCATGGTCAAAAATTGCATTTATCAATCCTTTCCAGATACTGAAGAAAGGACACCTGGATTCATTTTGTAACAGTGAATAATTTCAAATGTTCAGTGGTGTTAGGTGCAACTGTTCGAGGCTTTCCCTACAGTTAACACCCCCAGGAGGAGATAGCTGCACAGCCAAGATGCCCTGCAATTTTTTGTACTTGATATGATTTTGTGATTGAGGTCAACAATCCAAGATTTATATTTCGGAATTAGACCATTGAATTATCTTGTTGTTGGTTAGGGTCAGGCCATTGAATTATTTTTTTGTTTGCTGACAAGTAGGTTTGAAAGGTAATGGCCAACAAATAGCAAATATTAAACATTAACTAAGGGATTCACAGAATCACAAAATAGTTAGAACACAGGAGGAAGCAATTTGACCCATCGTAACAGAGTTAGAATCATTGAACATTTTTAAAACCAGTTAGCTACATGTTTCAGTGACAAGGGAGTAAAAAGGTATAATGGGTAGACAATAAAATAGAATTGAGGCTAAAGTCAGATCAGCCATGATCTTAGAAATAACTCCACAGAGGCCAATATAACATTAGGTCACCCTTTAGTTACACGCAGAGCGTCCTTGACACTGATGCAGCTTCCTCAGAGCCTACTCTCAAAATGAACAGCATGTCTAATATTCCTGTATTTAAGGTTTTAGAGTAGATTTGTGGCTCAGATTGTGGATGTTGTGGTTGGTTGGCTAGCTCGCCGAGCTGGCTCGTTTTTGCCAGGGCTACCTGATTGGACCAGCTTAATCAGGGATCTCATATTCTATGAAGTCCACCTGGCTACCCTTATTATAGTCACTAAATCCAACCCCCAATGAGTCAGAGAACATAGGCCGGTTCTTCATTTTGTAGCTTCTCCTTGGGCATCTTAGCAGTGGGTCAGATTCTCCAACTTTGCGTCTGATACAAGCAGTGTGTAACACACAGCAGTTCACCTCTTGTGCCTGGAGTGCCTTAGAAGAAATTCATTCTCTTCTTCTGGTGATAAATGGCACTGAGGTGGCAACATAGAGTCTTAGAGATGTACAACACAGAAACAGACCCTTCGGTATAACTCAGCCATGCCGACCAGCTATCACAAATTAAGCAAGTTCCATTTACCAGCATTTGGCACATATCCCTCTAAATCTTTCTTATTCAAAAGCCCATCCAGATGCCTCTTAAATGTTCTAATAGTATAAGCCTCCTCCACCTCCTCTTGCAACTCATTCTATACATGTGTCAAACTCTGTGTGGAAAAAGTTTCCCTTCTCACCTTAAACCTACGCCCCTCTAGTTTTGGACTCTCCTACCCCGGGGAAAAAAACTTTGGTAATTCACCCTAGCCATGCCCCTCATGATTTTATAAACCTCTATAAGGTCACCCATCAGCCTCGAATGCTCCAGGGTAAATAGCCACAGCCTATTCCGCCTCTCCCTGTAGCTCAAACCCTTCAACAACATTCTTGTAAATCTTCTCTGAATCCTTTCAAGTTTTGCAACATCTTTTCCATAGCAGGGAGACCAGAATCGCATGTATTATTCCAAAAGTGACCTAACCAATGTCCTGTACAGCCATAACATGACCCTCCGCCAACTCCTATATTTGATGCACTGACCAATAAAGGCAAGTGTATCAAATGCATTCTTCACCACCCTGTCTACCTGCCTTCTATCAAGTGGTATTCCTCAAGCTCAATTGGGCTGGCAAGGATGTCCACTTCCATTGGAATACCCTGTGACTAATGCTTTATTAGCCAATGATACGGACAGGCACTAGAGCTGGCTTAAGTCCAATTGGGCTTCAGCTGGTTGGTGCTTTTGGACAGTTAAATCATTAATCCCGCACTCGATGCCACTGAAATAACTCCACAGAGGCCAATATCCCGTCACCAAGTAACCCTTTATTTATACATGCAAAGTCCTCGACACAGATCCAGCTCCCTTAGAGCCAGCTCTCAGAGTGAAAAGAGTCTCCGATGTTTCTGTTTATATGTGTCAGCCAGGGCTTCCTAATTAGACCAGATTAACAGCTCCAATCAGGAAACTCATGTTCCAGGCAGGTCCACCTGGCTGACCTCCTTACTACCACTACAATCATATCAATTGGTGGAGCAGGTTAAAGGGCTGGACAGTCTGCTTCTGCTGTAATATGTATGGATATATTGGAAGAAGGAACAAATTGCAAGGTAGAAAAATAACCACGGTTATTGGTGAAATGGGATGTAAAGGAATGATCTGCTTACAGGCATAAATTTCCCTTTCCAGCTAAACACTCCTGAGAGGAAATTAAACAGTAGGCAGATCTGGGATGTGTTCAAAACAGTGAAGGCTAAATTTTAATCAGTTGAGCAGGAACCCCTGGCATCGTGGAGTAAAGTGGATCTTGAGCCTGACCACCAGCAGGGGAACCCACTTGGCAATCTGATTACCCTGATCCTGAGAGGCCTTCCCTCCTAGGGCTGCCATAGAGAGTCTTCCTGCCTATTGTCAACCTCAGGCTAATATTCTGGGGTCATGGGCTCAAACTTCACAAAAGCAGATGGTGAAATTTGAAGTCAATAAAATGTGGAATTTAAAACTAATGGTGACCATGTAATCATTGCAGGTTTTTGTTAAAAGAACCTCGTTCACTAATGTCTTTAAAGGGAAGGCAATCTGTTGTCTTTAATCTGATCTACCACAAGAACTTGAACAATATCTCAGACACCACCATCACAATCCCTGGTTTTGTCCCATGACCCCAGCAGGATTGGCTTACCAGAGATGCAGCACAATTGTGTACATTCAGAAGGGAGCTACCCTAGGAGTACTCAACATTAACTCTGGATCCCATGAAGTCTCACATCATCAGGTAAAACATGGGCCGGGAAATCTCCTGATAATTACCACATACTGACCCCACCACTCCCTTTTGCTGAGGAATCATTACTCCCCAAAGTTGAATGCTGTCTAGAAGAAGCATTGAGGATAGCAAGAACACAGAATGTATTCCAGGTAGAGACTTCAATGTCCATTACAAATAATGGCCCTGTAAAACCACTAATAACTGAGCTGATGAGTGCTAAAGGACATAGCTGCTAGACTGGGCCTATGACAGATTATGAGAGAATCAAAATGAGAGAATATCTCACTTGATCATGTCCTTGTTAAACTAGCATTGCAGTTGCATCTATCAATGGCTATAATATTGGTAGAAGTGACCACAACACAGACCTTGTAGAAATGACATCTCAGTCATCTCATTGAGGATATTCTTCATCATGTTGTGTGGTATTGTCACCAGGCTAAATGGGACAGATCTTGAGCAGATTTAGCAACTCAAAACTGGACATCCAAAAAGCACTGTGGGCCATCAGCAACAGTAGCAGATTAGTATTCAAACAAAATCTATCACCTCATTTCCTGGCATATGCTGCACTCTGCCACTACTGGGAGAGATGGAGGCAGTCACTATGCGGCAAGAGTGGGACCATCAACTCCAAAATCACCAGCACTGGAAGGCCAGTGAAATTACACATAGTGGATTTTTTTCAGACATGTGAAACAGAGTAAATCTGCATAGTGCTTTAAAAATAAATATTGTGCTTTTAAAATTGAGAAAACTTTATGTAACCATTCACTTAATTTTTTGAACATTTTAGCTCAAATAAAGCTTTGAGCACTTACATTTCTTGTCAATCTTTCATAAAATGTCCTCTCGGAGGCTAACTGGGAGCTATTACCTCCATTTCCCTACTGAAACCTTTAAATTTTTTCTTCAGCTAGCCTTCATTAACCTTTTATTCTCAAGTAACAATGCATTTTTAACTCGTGAAAAATAAAGGTCATTGCATCTTTAAGAGTGCCGAAAGGTGTGGCTATGGATAAACTCATATGGCTGTGGATTTGTAGCATCCATTGTTGCCTGAAGTAAAAACATTCGTGAACACGCTATCTAAAAAGAAATCATTTGGCACTCTGATGTCCAAGCGCACAATAGTCTGTCTGTTAGAATTGTGAATGACTGCACAATTGGACCTACCCATGTGATACATCATGTGTATAAAATATTTAATAATTGCAATTAGCAGAGGCATAAAAAAACCCAGAAAATGTATCAGTAAAATGTTAATGCTCCCTACATCTATTCAAAAATATTACAAAATTTTATGGCAAGATAAAATGCATTTTCTCAAGAAATATGCACGACACAGAGCCTGACACCAAGCCAAAGAGCGCAATACTTCTGACTTCAGTCATCATGCTCCTGTAATGCATGACTGACTCCTTTTTGTACTTATGTTTTTAACCAGTTCTTTCTCCCCTCTAAAATTGCTTTCCTTTTATGGCCAGATTTAAAATGGTGTTTAGATATATGAGGACAGCACTGTTTTTCTCATGATCCAATTAAGCTACATTGTTAGTGTACTGGATGTAGTTTTGGTATGCTTTTTTACATAATGAGTCAGATAATCTGAGCAGTCCTGTGTTGTCTATTTTCATTTGAATGCCAGTTATCATGCCCTTTAGCTTTTAGTACTTAACACACTTCCATTTCATTTTCGGGAAATCATTCAATTTAGTCAACTTTATTGTCTTTCAATATTTTAATTAAAAATGCACCATTTTAAAAAAGTTTTAAAAGGTTCCCCACAATTTATTATTGATGACTTATTTTAGTAAAATGGTAAAACAGCAAAATAATGAAACAGCTATTCTTACATGATATTAAAAAGAGAACTAGAAGCAGGAGGAGAGCATTCTGCCATCCAATCTGATATACCACTCAAAAGATCAATATATGATTGTGGCCTTTACTCCACTTTCACGCTAATCCACCAAAAGCAGCATCCCTCTGCCCAGGTTAAATTACTCATTACTTCTAAATCAACTTTTTGTTTTTGGTTTGATGGCATGATCATGGATATGCTCTTTCTTTCTTTCAAACTAATAAATAATTTTATCATGAAGAACAATACTTACTGACAAAGCCAAGGTAGCAACCAGAGTCATAATACTCAGGCCACTGCTGAGACTTGGCCTGCCAACGTCGATGAACTTGAACATGTTTGCTTGCAGAATGGGCTCGGTAAATGCATGCAGTAAAAGCAAGTAATTTATGTCAAAGGTATTACATAGTAAAAAATAAATTTTCATTCTTCAAATTTTGGATCCAGTTCATTCTTCCCAAATTGGGCAATTTCAGTGATTTATTCGCTTTAAAAAGCCCTGCAAATGGCAGATTTTCTGGGAACACTGCTTGTCAGCTTTTACACATGAACAAAGTGAGAGTGGTAGCACTGTCGTTTGACACAGAAAATCTACATGTGGAATCAGTCTGGGTGGAGCTAAGAAACATTTAAGATTGTTGGAGGACTTGAGAGGACAGGTTGTTATCCCTTGTGGGAGAGTCTACAACCTGGGGGCATAATCTCAGTGCAGGAGGTTGCATATTTAAGGCAGAGATGAGGAGGAATTTCTTCTCTCAGAAGTTAGTCAAATATGTGGAATTCTACACCATGGGAGGCCAGTCATTAAGTATATTTAATCTTTGTCTTTTGGCACTTAATCTCTACATACCCATCAGCCGACCAAAAATTTATCTCAATTGTTCTTCATCCCTCTGCCTTTTGATGGAGTTAATGAAATTAAATTTCTTCCAGTTAATGAAAGCCACTGGTTCCCCTGTCAGAATCTTATAACCACACGCATGGAGTTATAGACACCTTAGACTTGGAGGAATCAGTGACTACATAGAAACCTTTGATTTCTTGGCCTGACTGGGTGCATCAATCAGTAATGCCGGTATTGCTGGCCCTCCTATAGTGGTACTGGTCTCCACTGTGTTGCAGTGGTTTATGGAAAATACTACACACATCCTGAAATAAATCTGTAATATAGAAATTGAGGACCAGAGCAACCTTAACGTCCTTGAGCATTGGGTAACCATCAAGGTGATCAGTGATCACCTCTTCTTCCAGCATGGCATGTAGGGGTTTAGAATTTGGCAACATCTGCATGGAACATATACTTTGTCTGTAGATCCTGGCCACAGAGTATATTTGTCTCTGTGCTGGCAAATGTTTTTAGTCTCCTCTGTGGCCTTGTCCCACTTCCCCAGCATGAGGCTGCCTGTGCAACTACCTATGAGGTTGCTTCATCTAGAACCATGTGCCCATACTTCTCTCCTTCTCAGCTTCTCTTACCTGCTGCAGTTCCCTCCACCCGAAAAGATGACACATTTTCTTTTTGCAATGCACTCCTTAAAAATTTGGGTTGATTCATAAAACATCAATGCAATGGATTCTTTCCAATGTTAAATTCCTCTAAATTGCCTATTGGAAAAAAAATGGGCAACACTTCTCACTGGGTTGCCATCCACTACAGGTAAAATATAGCCCTTGCAGAGCACCAATTTCATGCCATCTAGATATGCACACAGTATCTTCATTATTGTCATTTCTGGAGCTATAAAATTCCAGCCTCTTTTTCCAAAATAAGCACCACATTGCTGAAAAGATCTTTGAGATATGCTGAACTTGTGAAAGCGCTCAACTTTTGACAGTCTTTCTATCTTCTTATTCAAAGAATACAGACTTCCCTCAATATCCTGGCCATTAAAAATACAAAATATTATCTGGTCACTGTTTGTGGAACATTGCCATGCACGAAATGGCTACCATGTTTACCCATTCTACAATATTGACCAAACTTAAAAGGACTTCTTTGAAGAACTTCTATGAGGTGCTCTGGGGAAAACTGATGAAAAAAGCATATGTTTAAATGTAAGTATTTTCCTTTCCTTTCAAATGGAATTTTGGCATCAACCATAAAAATTCTGAGTACCACATAAAAACAATTTTCTGCCAAAGATAAGCTCAGATTCTGCCATGTTATTTCTTTATCTAGTAATATATTTTCATTCAAAACTCTTAGCAAAAAAAAGTTGGTACTCTTCTTCAAATCACTGTTGATCTGGTTACACTGAATTTCACGTTCCAAAGTACGTGCATAGAATAAATGTTTTGTGATAGGCTGTCATGCTAGAGGCAACATGGCAAATGCTTAAATAAATACGTGCCACTTGCTTTGTGACTCAGTTTTGCAAGTATTCACAATTCAGTTGCATATCCAACAGAACTTAATCACATTGTATGGTACATTTAAGTTTGTCACCAAAAAGCCTCTCTGTAAATTGTTGAAGTCCTAAGTGAATAATTAGTTTAGGTAACACAATGATATGCACTCAATCTCATTTTCATAATTAAATAGGATATGATTTTGTCTTTATGCTGTCTTTTAAATTTAGCACTAATATGAAGTTGGAATGCTCTGCTAGGACAGCTTCCATCTTCACCAATATGCTCTTAACTCTGGTTTATGATTCACAGCCTTGCATTATTCCTCATAAATATCAGAAGTCTTCTACTACTAAGAACATTTTCAAGAAGTTTGAATTCTGAAAGGCATTTCTATACTTGCAATAGGGATTTCAAATACTTTACTGTACCGAAACTGGTAGTGTTGTATCAGTACACAGAGGGTGAGAACCAATGACCCAGACAGAGAAACTGTCTGAAATGCTGCAATTTATTTGGTGTAGGTACCCCCACAACATTGCTGGGTAGAGAGTTCCACAATTTTTACCCAGCAACAGTGTAGGAACAGTAACATATTTCCGAGTCAATATGATGAATGGCTTGGAGAGGAACATGCAGGTGATGTGTGTTTCCATGTGTCTATTGCCCTTGTCCTTCTAAATGGTAGTGGTTGAGAGTTTGGAAGGTGTTGGTAGCCCATTTGGATAGTTTATGCACTGCTGCAGTCAATTTGTATTGCCCTCATTAATTGCCACACCTCCAGGTTTGGTATCATTGGAAAATTTTGACACATTAACCTGTATTCCTTTATCCAAGTATCATGCACTTGCATACCTAGCAAAGAATTTCAAATTGTTTTTTAAAATGGGATAATATAAGGGGCATTATTAAGTAAGATCTAGCAGGGACACCTGATAGCAAATGGAGCTATGTACAATATAATAAAAATAGAGGGTATAAGCAATCAGTGTGGTCAAAACCTTGTGATATGCGAGTCAAAATATAACTCAGATTCCAGATATATGCACTTCTAGTCAAATCAATATAGATCTCTGGTATTTAACCCATAAGCCCTTTATATTGGTTCATATCACTACATAGTGTCATACAGATGCCAGGATGGAAACAGATCCTTCAGTCCAACTTGCCCATGCTGGCCAGATTTCCCAAATTAATCTGGTCCCATCTGCCAGCATTTGGCCCATGCCCCTCCAGACTGTTTCTATTCATATACCCATCCCATTGCCTTTTAAATGTTATAATTATCCCAGGCTCACCATTTCTTCTAAAAGATCATTCCATATACACTTCACCCTCTGCATGAAAAGGTTGCCCTTTAGGGTCCCTATTAAATCTTTCCCCTCTTACCTTAAACCAATGGGCTATGGTTTTGTACTCCCACACCCCAGGGAAAAGACCTTGGCCATTCACCCTTTCCATCCCATCATGATTTTATAAATCTCTATAAAGTCACCCCTCAGCCTCCAACACTTCAGAGAAAATAGCTCGAGCCTATTCAGCCTCTCATTATAGTTCAAACCCCCAACTCTGGCAATAGCCTTGTAAAAGGCTGGTACAATTATAGCATTTAAAAGGCATCTGGATGGGTATATGAATGGGCCAAATGCTGGCAAATGGGATACTTCAAGTGATCTGACTCAATTTGGCCCATTCCCCTCTAAAAGAAACTCATCATGGTTGCCTGTCATAATGCCAGCAAGTGGGCACTAAAAGCTAATGGTGACAGGTAGTTAGTGGCAGCCAGTTGGTAGTTAAGGCTGAAAAGGGCAGTTACAAAGTTTTGTTCTCCCTGTCATTCTTTGACATCCGAGTTCAGAGCTGAATTTACCACTAAATCAAATCTAGAGTTTTACAGTCTGTATTGTAGCAAGACATATTTGTAAGCACTCTCTCCTAAACAAAAATAAGCCACACTGATGCAATTTAAAAAAAAGATGTTTCAAAATGATGCTGAAAGACATTCCAACTTACTAATGTGCTCCTAGAACAAAATACAGTTAAGGTATATAAAACACTTGCTTTCAATGTCAAAAAGGCCGTTTGCACACCAATTTGTGTGCTCACAGAGTGAAAGTCTTCATGGTTTACAAATGCAGCTGTCTGCACCTCAAATGCTTTTTGTAGCCACAAGAGTGCAGTCATGACAACTTACACTCCAGGAAATGCAGCAATGTCATCAATGTGCCTTGTAACATGTCTGCCTTCATCAGTGGTAAGGTAGATAAAATCATTGGTTCTATAGAATAGTGCGGTAACTAGCACCTTTATCTTCCGTTAAGACAAATTACTGTACATACTGAACCCTTTCCTATCACTCACTTGTACCGATCACTCTTGACCCATGCAATAACACATTTCCTCTGTGAACCTTGAACTTCTCCCATTACCCTGGACCCAATCACAATTTCTCTTGCTCTCAACCACCATCAGTTCTGAGGAAGGGTCACTGGACCTGAAACATTAACTGTTTTTTCCTTCACAGATGAATCCAGACCTGCTGAGCTTTTTCAGCAACTTTGTTTTTGTTCTTGATTTACAGCATCTGCAGTTCTTTCGTTTTTTATTTACAATTCCTCTTGCTATCCTATTTGTCTTCTTGCAATGAATGAATGATTTTACTGTCACATATCTAGGAAAATACTGTGAGAAGTGTTTTGTCACCACAATCAAGCCCTATTTTGAATTATAAAAAGAATAAAAAGAAATTATTTAAATAGAGTTCATCCTCTGATTACATTGGGTCTCAAGCATGGCTCCAGGACTTCTGCAAGGTGTTCCAGGCCTCAGTCAGACCCCACTCTGGGAACAACAATGACAATGCTCATGTCCCAAGGGACCCTGGCTCCACTGCTGCTGCCTCGCTGATACCGCCAAGAGTCTCCACTCCATGTTTACTACAGTCAAAGGGACATCTAAATGCTCACAAACCTTCCATTATTTTCCTCAATCCTTTATCTGTTCCCTTGCTTAACCCAATGACACTTTTGGATACCTAACTCTGGATTTTCCCTATAAACCTTCCGCTATTCTACCCTCAATTCAATCCACAGGTTCCACTACCGATAGCACCAAACTTGCCCTATAGGCTCATCATCCATCTTTCAATCTTGCTTTACCTGCCCACCCTAACCGTCACAGGACTACCACACCCAGAACATTTGTCCCCGCTATCCCATGCAAAAACCTGCATTCAAATATGACTGTCCTCACTCGCTTCTTTTTCTGCACCTGTCAGCAGCTGAAAGTCACCCTCAGTCGAGACACATTTCCTTCTACTGCACAAAACGTCTATCTGCCCTCCCTTCACTCTTCAGCATCTACCAGTGTCTAAACACCCTCTGTCCTGCACCCTGAATGCCTGCTTTCCCAAATGCTCACTCTTGTGCCATAGAGTTACATGGACAGCCATATATCTTAGTAACAATTGCAGAAAGTTAACCAATACACGCCACCTTTAAATGACCAAGGTTAGGACTGCATTAAATCTGTTTCATGCTAATAAGCATTTGTGGCATGCAAATGTATTACATATAGAAGCTCACCACAGGCAGCTATGAGACTCAACACACCACAAACACACCACTGATTTTATCTCTATTTCTCAACCCATCATTGAGAAATCAAAATTTCTTATACTGGCTAATTAATTCACCAAACAATTTTGTGCATTCCACTCTTGCAGACTCCATAAAACCTCCCTATGAGACTTGAAATGATTTTTAGAATATCTCACATCTAGATCTAGATGTTTTACTTATATGTTCTGAATTTGGTGCCCACTCTGGGTTTCAGAAAGGCAATCATGCGGTGTTTACCCGCACACCAGCAAATCAAACAGCTACTTCTGAACTTTAGGCAAGAGATAGTGACTGTATGGATCCAATGAGGCATACTAGCCATGTCATCTTTGCTGAGACCCTGATTTCTACTTTCCATATAACATTGACTTAAATTGGCCCTGGTCATTGATAACAAAATGTGGAGCTGGATGAACACAGCAGGACAAGCTGCACCTTAGGAGCACAAAAGCTGACGTTTCGGGCCTAGACCCTTCATCAGAGAGGGGGATGGGGAGAGGGGTCTGAAATAAACAGGGAGAGAGGGGGAGGCGGACAGAAGATGGATAAAGGAGAAGATAGGTGGAGAGGAGAGTATAGGTGGGGAGGTGGGGAGGGGATAGGTCAGTCCGGGGAGGATGGACAGGTCAAGGAGGCGGGATGAGGTTAGTAGGTGGGAAATGGAAGTGCGGCTTGAGGTGGGAGGAGGGGATGGGTGAGAGGAAGAACAGGTTAGGGAGGTGGAGACGAGCTAGGCTGGCTTTGGGATACAGTGAGGGAAGGGGAGATTTTGAAGCTTGTGAAGTCCACATTGATACCATTGGGCTGCAGGGTTCCCAAGTGGAATATGAGTTGCTGTTCCTGCAACCTTCGGGTGGCATCATTGTGGTGCTGCAGGAGGCCCATTATGGACATGTCTAAGGTTTGGGAGGGGGAGTTAAAGTGTCTTGCAACTGGGAGGTGCAGTTGTTTGTTGCAAACTGAGCGGAGGTGTTCTTCAAAGCGGTCCCCAAGCCTCTACTTGGTTTCTCCAATGTAGAGAAAGCCACAAGGGGTACAGTGGAAACGGTATACCACATTGGCAGGCATGCAGGTGAACATCTGCTTAATATGGAAAGTCATCTTGGGGCCTGGGATGGGGGTGAGGGAGGAGGTGTGGGGGCAAATGTAGCACTTCCGGCGGTTGCAGGGGAAGGTGCCGGGTGTGGTGGGGTTGGAGGGGAGTGTGGAGCGGACAAGGGAGTCAAGGAGAGAGTGGTCTCTCCGGAAGGCAGACATGGGTGGGGATGGAAAAATGTCTTGGGTGGTGGGGTCGGATTGTAGATGGTGGAAGTGTCGGAGGATGATGCGTTGTATCCGGAGGTTGGCGGGGTGGTGTGTGAGGACGAGGGGGATTCACTTAGGGCGGTTATTGCGGGGGCGGGGTGTGAGGGATGTGTTGCAGGAAATGCGGGAGACACGGTCAAGGGCATTCTCGACCACTGAGGGGGGAAAGTTGCAGTCCTTGACGAACGTGGACATCTGGGATGTGTGGGAGTGGAATGCCTCATCCTGGGGGAAGAGGCGGAGGAATTGGGAATAGGGGATGGAATCTTTGCAGGAGGGTGGGTGGGAGGAGGTGTATTCTAGGTAGCTGTGGGAGTCGGTGGGCTTGAAATGGACATCAGTTTCTAGCTGGTTGCCTGAGATGGAGACAGAGAGGTCCCGGAAGGTGAGGGATAGGTTGGAGATGGCCCAGGTGTACTTGAGGTTGGCGTGGAATGTGTTGGTGAAGTGGATGAACTGTTCAAGCTCTTCTTGGGAGCAAGAGGCGGTGCCGATACCGTCATCAATGTAACGGAAGAAGAGGTGGAGTTTGGGGCCTGTGTAGGTGCGGAAAAGGGACTTTTCCACGTAACCTACAAAGACGTGGGCATAGCTTGGGCCCATGCAGGTACGCATGGCCACCCCCTTTGTCTGTAGGAAGTGGGAAGAATCGAAAGAGGAGTTGCTGAGGACGAGAACGAGTTCTGCTAGGCGGTTGAGGGTGTCGGCGGAGGGGTACTGGTCGGGCCTGTGGGACAGGAAGAAGTGGAGGGCCTTAAGACCATTTGCATGAGGAATGCAGGTGTACAGGGACTGGACGTCCATGGTGAAAATGAGGTATTGTGGGCCAGGGAATTGGAAGTTCTGGAGGAGATGGAGGGTGTGGGTGGTATCACAGACGTAAGTGGGGAGTTCCTGGACCAAGGCGGAGAAACTGCAGCCCAGATAGGTGGACATGAGTTTGGTGGGGTAGGAGCAGTGGCAAACTGTCACTAATCACATACCATTGATAAACTGGTTCAAGGCACCGCACATCCCCTCCCCCCAACAAAAACAAAGACAGAATCCCCCTTGTCCTCACGTTTAACCCCACCAACCTCCTTATCCAATGTATCATTCTCTGTCACTTCCACCACCTACAATCCAACCCCACAACCAAAAACATATTTCCCTCCTCACGCCAATCTGACTTTCATAGAGACTGCTGTCTCTGCAACTCCCCTGACTGCTCCACACTCCCCACCAGCCCCACCACACCCGACACCTTTCCGTGCAACTGCAGGACGTGCTACACCTGCTCCTACACCTTTCCCCTCACCTCCATTCAAGACACCAAACAAACCTACCACATCAGATAGAGGTTCACTGCACATGCGTCAACGTGGTCTATTGCATCCACTGTTCCCAATCCTCAGAAACTGCTTTGTAGAGCAACTGTGCTCTGTTCGTGATAAACGACAACACGTACCAGTCACGAACCATTTCAACACCCCCTCCCACTCCTTGGGTGACATGTACATCCTGGGCCGCCTCCAGTGTCACAATGACACCACCTGGAAACTGAAAGAGCAGCACCTCATATTTGACCTTGGGAGCCTACAGCCCAATGGTCTCAATGTGGATTTTACCAGTTTCAAAATCTCTCCATCCCTGGTCTCATCCCATGACTAACCCTCCCTCTCATCCCTGCCTCCTTGACCTGACACAACCTGTCCATCTTCTCTCCCACCTAGCCGCTCCTCTCACCTCACCCCCAACCTGCACTCACCTATTTCCATCCCACCTACCTTCCCCAGGCCCAGCCCTCCTGTCTCTATTTATTTCTGAGCTCCCTTCCCCCTCCCCCATTTCTGAAGAAGGGTCCTGACCCGAAATGGCAACTTTCCTGCTCCCCTGATGCTGCCTGGCCTGCTGTGTTCCTCCAGCTCCACACTTATCTCTGACCCCAGCATTGGCAGTTCTTACTATCTCTTAGAAAAGAGTCATGTTTTAAACAATGTCTTGTGTGATCTCAGGTCATTCTGATTCAACTTATGCCCATTAAGTACGTTTGAAGAGAAAATCCTGTTGTATTACTCAAAAATGCAACAGCCAATTTGAACACTGGAAGGCCCCACAAATAACAATGTGATAATGACCAGATCATCTTTTAGCTGAACAAGTATTAGCTCAACAGTGGTCACTGGGCCCAAAACGTTAACTCTGATTTTTTCTTCACAGATGCTGCCAGACCTGCTCAGCTTTTCCAGCAACTTCTGTTTTTGTTTCTGATTTATAGCATCTGCAGTTCTTTCGGTTTTTAATTAGTTCAATGGTGCATTGGTTGAGGGAAGTCTGTAGGAGGGCATGCCAGGAGCACCACCAGGAACACCTAAAAAATATTAATTCTCCATCTCGTGAAGTTACTAAACCGGGCGACTTACGTGCTCAATGGGATAAGCAGCAAGAGCTTAGCAATTACACAACTATGTTATTCTCCCATCTGACTCACCAATATCCAGTTCATTCAACAGTTGGGAAAAAACTGCCCAAGACTCATGAATGTCATTAGTCCACAATTCTTTGGTATGTGCTGGCACTGGATAGAAACAAAGCCATGAACTCTCTCACTTTGATTTGACCCATAACACACGGTCCTTTTCTTATCCTAATGCTCGAGATAAGCACCAAGGCGACCCCGATTTATGATCATCCAACTTGTGATTGCTTGTACTTATGAATGATATCCTGTATTAATATTAATTTCAAAATCTGACAGATGAATGTTTGCATGTACTTAAAAGTAGCTATTTTATATTGTATTGTACTGTGGTGTAGTGTGTTGTATTGTGTTCCAACTTGCGCAGAAATTTGACATACAAACATACTCAAGAACAGATCCCATTTGCAACAGGGGACTCTCTGTACAGAAGTTACTTAACAGATTTGCGTTGAGGACAGATAGCCTTGCCAACCAGTTACAGGTATCCAAACTTCAGATGTGTAATTCACAATTTTTCAAAGGTGATGCCCAAATTTCTGATGTATGCTGATGGTGAACAAGACCACAAGCCAGCTTTCTAGATTTCTGAAGCTCTCCTTTAAATACTTATTTGGATCTTTACAGTAAGTAGTAAGAGAGACATTATTGACAGAGTTGCCACCTACGTTGATAGTGCTGTTAAGAAGGCTTACGGTGTGTTAGGTTTTATTGGTAGAGTGATTGAGTTCCGGAGCCGTGATGTCATGCTGCAACTGTACAAAACACTAGTGCGGCCTCACTTGGAACATTGCATGCAGTTCTGGTCGCCCCATTACAGGAATGATGTGGAAGCATTGGAAAAGGTGCAGAGGAGATTTACTAGGATGTTGCCTGGTCTGGAGCAAAGGCCTTATGAAGAAAGGCTGAGGGATTTGGGTCTGTTCTCATTGGAGAGAAGAAGGCTAAGAGGGGATTTAATAGAGACATACAAGACGATCAGAGGATTAGATAGGGTGGACAGTGAGAGTCATTTTCCGAGGATGAAGACGTCAGCTTGTATGAAGGGGCATAGCTACAAATTGAGGGGTGATAGATTTAAGACAGATGTCAGCAGGTTCTTTACTCAGAGTGGTAAGGGCATGGAACGCCCTGCCTGCCAATGTAGTTAGCTCAGCCACATTAGGGGCATTTAAAGAGTCATTGGATAAGCAGATGGATGATGATGGGATAGTGTAGGGGGAGGGGCTTAGATTAGTTCACAGGTCAGTGCAACATTGAGGGCCGAAGGGCGTGTTCTGCACTGTATTGTTCTATGTTCTATAACTTCGAAAACAAATCACTCACAGGATATGAACATTGCATTTATTGTCTATCCCTAATTACCCATAGGTGTGATTGCTGTTGGTCTGGAGTCACATGTAGGCCTGACCAGGTAAGGAAAAACAGATTTCCTTCCTTGAAGGACGCTAGTAAACCAGATGGGGCTTTTTTTAATGACAGTGGATATATAGTCACCAGTATTCTGTATTCCAAAACTTTATTGAATTCAAATTTCACCATTTACCACAGGAGGGATCTGTACAATGTCTCCAGAGCACAGGCCTGAGGTTCTGGTTTGCTAGCCCAGTGATATAACCACTGCACTACCAACTTACATAATTGTGTCATTTGTAACACTCTGACAATTTTTAAAATTTCACTGGTGAAGTGGAACAATCCACTATTTTTGGAATTAAACAAAATAAATGATAGAATGCCTTTAATAGCCAAAAAGAGACTAAAAACACAAAGTTCTTGTCAGATTATTTTTAAAAAGTTAAGACTTAGAGGCGTCCCTTCCTTAGTGATGCATGGGACATATATTGCATCAGTCAACTGTGTTCAAAAATAAGCATTTACATATTTCTTTACCTTTGTTGCATCAAAATAATTACGTATAGAATGAAAATATACATTTCCATTTTTCCAATATGGAGGAAGGTATAACATGATCGTCTAAGTCCAATATTATATAAAAGAAGGTTAATCTGATTTTAAAATTGATATAGCATCAAAAAAGGGCTGCTAGGATTCACATGACTGTCCCTGTTGATTCATTTCACCTAGAATGACAGATTGGCTGATACAATGTCTCATTGTCTAAGAAAGGGGGGCATTTAGAATTCAAGTGATCCTTGGAAAATGCAATAGGCCCTTAAAAAGAGTGAGAATATAAAGAAAAAGAAACAGAAGACTGGGAGGATAACACCAGAATTCCAGAATTATTGACTTGGCTTTGTGGAACACTGTTTCATCAAAATGTTAACATGGTAGTTATCTCACGGTTAATCTGCATTTTACAACATACCATTTTTGAAACTGAATTCCTTTAGAAGGTCTCTGAGACAAGAAAGAAAAAGTTCTTAGTTTAAGTGAGGAAGACATTTGGAAACCCCCTTTATAGTAGAGAACTTGGGTACTGCTGAGAAAGAAAAACCTTAGTTGAAGTTTTTTATCTTGCCAGTGCAATCAGCCTCCAAATATTCAACTACAGCTGTGAACTAAACTTTGTTTCTATCCTTTCACCTTCAAAACAAGAATTCAAGAAAATTAGAGACCTGTAATGATAATGGACTTTTTCCAATTGTTTTATCTTGATAAATATCTTCTATTCATACATTCTACCTATGTTTTATTTAATAAAGAGGAGATGTTGGCAGTAGTAAAGTCACTGGACTACAAATCCAGAGACCAAGGCTAAGGGTGAGGCTGGATGAACACAGCAGGCCAAGCAGCATCTCAGGAGCACAAAAGCTGACGTTTCGGGCCTAGACCCTTCATCAGAGACCTCTCTGATGAAGGGTCTAGGCCCGAAACGTCAGCTTTTGTGCTCCTGAGATGCTGCTTGGCCTGCTGTGTTCATCCAGCCTCACGTTTTATTATCTTGGAATCTCCAGCATCTGCAGTTCCCATTATCTCTGATACCAAGGCTAAGGGCATAGGTTGAAGTCTGATCACAGCCACTGGTGGAATTTAAATTCAATGAATGCAATCTTGAATTGAAAGTTAGCCTCAGTAATGGTGACCATGAATCTAGCTAGCATCAGTTGTTGTAAAACCCATCTGGTTCATTAATGCACTTTGGGAAAGGAAATATCCTTATCCACTCTGGCTTACATACGTTTCCAGATCTATAGTAATGTAGTTGTATCTTAATGATGCTCTGAAAAGACCAACAAATGGCTCAGTTCAGGTGCAATTAGAGATGGTCAACAAATGCTAGCCCCGTCAGTGGCTTTCCCATTGCATGGACAATTTTTTTTTTAAGAAAAGTCTTTTGTTAAAACCTGGTAAGTTCCTGTAATAATTCTGTATTAAACTAAACTTTAATCTTGTTTACAACATCAGCTTTGCAGCTGGTTATTTTTTGAAATTGGAACACTCCAAAAGTAAAACGTGGCTAACGGAGCTGTATAAATTCACAGTTCACAGGCCACACTGTGGACACACCTGGTGAGGTCATAATAATACAAATTTATCACTTTTTATCAATTTGACGAGCTAGTATGTGATAACAAGAACATGCCATATTCAAAATATGGACCTTTACAAAGCAAATTAGAAAACTAATTAAAATGGATAGGACTGTATAAAAGCAGAAAGGTTTCCTGTACTATTAGGTTCTTCTTCCCAGCCACATCCAATTCATTTCCTATAAAAAACTGAAATTGATAGTTCACTTAAGGATTTAAAAAAATATAGTGTCGTTCCCACTAGCTTTTGGCAGGACTTACCTAGAACATACAATTTTATTAGAAATGAATAGAATGACTGATCAGTGGTTTGGAGCAAAGAAATGTGTTGGCTTTGTAATCTTGCTTGGGAGTATTTGTTCAGTAAAACTTACCACAATGTTTTAGCTGTTCTAACTTTCTGTTTTTGTTGCTGTTTCTCTGCTTTGATTTGTTCTATTTATTCATTTTTATTCCTCCAACTTAGTATTTCATTATTTTATATGCTTAATTTTTAGGCTATTGATGTCAAGATCAAAATTTACTACCCATCCTTAGTTTCCCCTCAGACATTGGTGGTGCTGTGATGTCATCTGCAACAGGATGCTTTATGAGGCAGTTTCAGAGGGCAACAAAGATTCACATAGGACACAGGAACATAAGAACAGCAATAAGGCTATTCAGGCCCTTGAATCTGTTCCACTATTCAATGAGATCATGGCTGCTCTGTGACCTAACTCCATATATCTGCCTCTAGGAACAAATTCATTAATACTTTTGCTTAACAAAAATTATTTTAGCTTAAAATTAACAATACATCTAGCATCAGTTGCCTCTTGTGGAGGAGAGTTCCAAACCTCTACCACCTTTAGCGTGCAGAATTACTTATAACATCTCTCCTGAACGGTCTGGGCCTAATGTTTTTGACCAAGCCCCAGGCTCTAAAATCAACTGGTGGAGGTCATTTATCTTTATCTCCCTGTCGTTTCCTCTTAACATCATGAAGACTTTGATGAGATCACCCCTTAACCTTCTAAATTCAAGAGAAAACAGGCCTTCTTTGTATAATCTCTCCTTATAGCTTAATTCTGAAGTCCAGGGATCGTTCTTGTAGAACTACTTTGTACTCCCTCCAAGACAAATATATCCTTCCTGAAGTGTGGTGCTCAGGTCTGCTCACAGTACTCCAGGTGAGATCTAATTATACAATTTTTTATAGGTTCAGCGCAACATCTGTGTCCTTATACTCCAGTCCTCTAATTATAAATGCCAGCATTCCATTAGCCTTGCTATTTATTTTCTGCACCCTTTTGTGGAATTTTAAAGATCTATGCCTCAAACCCCAAGTTTCTTTGGGCTTCCACTGTATTTAATGTTTATAATATTGATAGATCTGATTTTTCCTTTTTTTGGCCCAAAATGAAAAATGTCACTTTTGCATCCTTTGGACTCCAACTGCCACAGTTTTACCCATTCACATAGCGTAAATAATAACATAAAATTGCAAAAATGATTTTGGTAGACTATGTGTAATGCGCCTAACTTTGTGCCAGCAGCAACTTCGGATATACGCCTTTCTATGCCATTATCTAGGTCATTAATAATGAATGTGAATAATTGAGGCCTCAAATGCAGATCCTTGTGGGGCACCATTGGTCACATTCTGCCAATTTGAGTAACTGTCCATTATCCCGACATTCTGTCACCTGCCACTCAACCAATTTCCCAGTCAAAATAATAATTTGTTCTTAATTCCATTGGATTCTACATTTGTGAAGTCTTTGGGGGACTTTATTAAATGCCTTCTGGAAGTCCACATAAACAACATGCATATACATTCCCCTATCCACTACATTAGTCACCTCTTCAAACAAAAAATTGAATGTTCTTCAAAAGGTGTGACCTGCCATTTGTGAATTCATGCTGGCTCTCCCTGATTAACAGAAAATTTTTGAGGTGTTCAGTTACCTCATTCTTGATGTACAGTACAACAATTTCCCCACCACAGATGTTAGTCTCACTGGTCTGTAATTCCCAGATTTTCCTCTAGCAACTTTCTTAAAATCGGAGTGGCATGCAGATTTTTCAATCCAGACAGATAACTCCTGTTTCTAGGGAACTCTGTATTCAGCCAATTTACTATGGGTTTGAAGTCACTCAATAACCAGGGAAGATGAAAATGGCAGATTTCTTTCTCTGATTTCGTAGGAACTGCAAATGCTTGAGAATCTGAGATAACAAGGTGTAGAGCTGGATGAACACAGCAGGCCAAGCAGCATCAGAGGAGCAGGAAGGCTGACGTTTTAGGCCCAGACCCTTCTTCAGATATGGGGGAGCGGAAGGGGGCTCTGAAATAAATAGGGAGGGGGGTAGGCAGATAGAAGATGGATAGATTTTTTACTCTCCCAGGAAATGACATCACCAACCCAAGGAAACCTAAACAGATAAATAGAAAGCGGGACATAAACCAGCGCTTCATCGGAGGCTCACTGATGATGTTACCTAGAATGGTGACGAAACATCTGAAAACTAACCTTCCAGCTCAGCGAGCAAACTCACATCCAGAACCTCAACCTGAGCTACAAATCTTCTCAAAACTCGATAAATTTTGATTTGCAAAGGCAGTAAGGGACCTGAGGCAAAAGTCTTTGAGTTAGGTCATTAGTCAATTACGGTTCAACTGATTTGCAGAATTGACCTCGTCTCCCAATCCCTCTCTATGTCAGCTGAATTACCCACTTCATGTCTGCTAGAATCTTGCGATCACCTTAGCCCCAGTCTCTCCTATTGATTTGCCCTAGGGTTTCTGCTGGATCTCAAAATATCCTTCCTTTTTTTAATCTCACCCATTATTTCCCTAGGTTATGGTCTCAGCTCCAAGTCAATTTACAAGAAAGGGAAAATACCTTAAGTAAAATGGACAAGTTTAAGTAGAAAATCAAAAGTCTAAAATAAACCAGAACTTGAGTACAACAAACAAAGTAAGGAACTATACAAAAATGAATTCCTATCAGGCTACCACCTTCCAGAAGTTTAATTATACCTGTTCAATATAGACCATAGTCGACATTAATCACACAATGATTTGTTGTAAAGCCAAAAGCTCACATTTACCTGCGCAAGTTTGTGTTCTTTTTAGAAAGAAATAAAAAAACTAACATAGTTAAAATTATAAATACATCCTTAATTTTGACATGCAATAGAAAATTTGTAGATTCGATTCCCTACAGTGTGGAAACCGGCCCTTTGGCCCAACAAGTCCACACCACCCATTGAAGCATCCGACCCAGACCCATCCCACTATAACCCACAAACCCCTGAACAGTACAGGCAATTTAGCATGGCTGATCCACCTAGCCTGCATATCTTTGGACTGTGGGAGGAAACTGGAGCACCTTGAGGAAATCCACGCAGACACAGGGAGAATGTGTAAACTCCACAAAAACAGTCACCCAAGGCTGAAATCAAACCCAGGTCCCTGGTGCTGTGTGGCTGCAGTGCTAACCACTGAGCCACTGTGCTGCCCATGTATATGGATATTAGTTGAATACAGGTTAAGCTTAGCAAAGAATACACTAAGTATACTTTACTGTTAGTCAATGCCGAGCTCGACATAGTAATAAGCACCACTTAGGTGAAATGGTGAAGGACCTCCATCACCTGCTGTGCCTTAAAGAAATAACATTTTTAAGAAAGATGGGTAGAAAATTAGTTTTCTTATGGACTTTTGGGACATTTTGGCCTCACTTTAATTGCAGATCATTTCATCCTTCTATCTAGTTACTGGCTCTACTTTTAATAGATTCATCTTCATTGAGTACCAGTGACAGATTCAGATAAAATATATTACTTTTAAGCCTAATAATTTGTTGAAAACATAACAGTAGTCAAATAAGTTCTAAAAATGGCTGCTTAAATGAAACAAAATCCAGAGCATTTGGAAGGAAACAATCTCCAGGCAAAAGTGATGAGCTCTTTCAGGATCAAAAAAGGAGAAATAAATTGTGTATTTGATAAATAAACATTTAAGACAAGCAATTGCAATTTAATGAACATCATGCCTTCATCTTAATCCTGCATTTTGATTTTTCTTTAATGCTCACATTCAAACATTTTGTTTTCACAAGCCAATAAATAAAATTAGAGACCTCAAGAAATGAAGGTGCTACTCTGGAATTTTAATAGGATAACAGAGAATGAAGATGATCTTCCCCTCCCTTCTATGTCAGGAACAATGTCATTTTTTGATTTTCTTTGAGCATCATGCAGAACACTTAGCAGAAAATTGATGATCGAAGTTTAGCATCATTAAAGCAGGACTCTCTTCTCCTTTAAGGATCTCCCTTATATTTCAGACAAGACCAGTCAGTCATGAGCAACAATTGATTAAAAAACACAGATCTGAATTCATTTGAAAAGAAAATGGGTCACAATAGCAGTGTTTAGTCCAGAAACAAATCAGTTCAATGTTGAAAGAGTGATTGTATATTGCTACTCAACAGACAAATGTAATAGTATTGCAAGTCACTTGATGAAAGAATGTGAGACAGACAGAGAGACAATTATTGTAATAGAATAACAATCCCTTGCTTCAACATCAAAGACTCTCCTCAACAATGATGTACCATTCCTATCATCGAAACCAGAAATTAATGAAAATGTTTTCTGGGCCACACCTACTTGTAAGGATTTTCCATGTCTTCTTTTCTTCATCATAATACTGAACTAAGTTGCTTGGAAGTCGATCTGGACCTGGAGGCAATCCACCAACCAGTAATAACAGTTTCTTACTGGACCGAATCCTGAAAAAAAGGATCCAAAGGAAATTGAAAATATTTTATCGTGCAAAATGACTATGTCTTATGCAAAGCATTCCAAGTGAAGCTTGTTAATTATTACTCCCATGCTAAAGTCTCTCTCTTGTCCAAGATCATCACCCAGCCAGTCTTGACACAGACAGTCTAGCTTTGAACATTCCTCATGTTGCCAATTTTAAAATTTCTGAACAAGGGACCAATAGCTTAATTCTCTGAATTTTTGACTTTCCCATCTTTTCATCCAGCACGTGGCTTCACAGCCAGCATCAAGCACCGAAAATAGTCAATAATCACGTGTAGACCTCAAAATTCAATACAGCATTCTGATCAATTCTGGTATATCGTAGTTGAAGGCAACATGTTCTCATTCAAAATAAAAAGCAGAAAGTTCTGGAGAAACTCAGCAAATCTGTGGAGTCAGAAACTAACTTAACGTTTCAAGTCTAATATGATTCTTCTACAGAACTGGTTCTCAATCAATGCCTATGCATACATAACTTCCAGAAGAGGTGAATGGAAAGAACAGAAGTGAGAACCTAGGCCAATGCATCCCTAATGATCTTTTTGTCCACTGTAACACTCCCTGTCCAAGATATTTTCCTAACATAGAATAGAAAATGATCTGGGCCTGTTTGTTTGCTTTGGCTCAGCAATTCCTTGTCAACACCAGTTGAGCAATCAGTGATTGCCAAAATCTAATTCCTAAAATAAATTATTTTTTCAATTACTTTTGATATGAAAACATTTATTCTTAAAAGGTTTTGAATAAATTTTCATACGCAGTAAAAGAATGCCACTGCTCATGCCACAATTCCACCAACTTCCATGATTTTGCACAATCTGGCTTTAATAAATGCTTGGGGTCTAGCTTGGCATTTAAAAGATGCAATATGGAAAAAGTATTACAAAAAACTTAGACTCTGGAACACTTGAAAACCTTCAGTTTCCTTCTCTTAAGATATAGCAGCAATGCAATTGAGAAACAGTCAGACCCTTGGAAAACAAACTGAGTCTGGCATTAATCTTTATCGTACGGAGTCATAGAGTTAGACAGCACAGAAACGAACCCTTTGGTCCAAATTGTCCATGTCAACCAAATATTTTAAACTAATCTAGTCCCATTTGCCAACATTTGGCCCACAACCCTCTATACCTTTCCTATACATGTACCCATCCACATTCTTTAAAACACTGTGATTGTACCAGCATCTGGCACATCCTCTGGCAGCTCATTCCATACACACATCACCCTCTGCATGAAAACATTGCCACTTATGTCTCTTTTAACTACTTCCCCTCTCTTCTTAGACCTAATTCCTCTCGTTTTGGACTCCCCTAGCCTGGGGAAAAGACATTGGCTATTCACGCCATCCATGCCCCTCATATTTGTATAAACCTCTAGAAAATCATCTCTTATCCTGTGACACTCCAGGGAAAATAGCCTCTGAGATAAACTTTCTTCCTCTACACCACCAATTTTGGTGTCATCTGCAAACTTTCTAACCATTCCTCCTATATTCAATCCAAATCATTTACATAAAATGACAAAAAGCAGTGGACCTAACACTGATCCTTGGGGCATACAGCTGATCATTGGCATTCACTCCAAAAAGTAACCCTCCATTATCATGTCTCCTAGCTTCAAGCCAATTTTGTATCTTTACGTCTAGTCCTCCCTGGATTCCATGTTATCTAATCTCGCTAACCAGGTCTACCATGTGGAATCTCGTCAAATGCCTTGCTAAATCCATATACAGAACATTCACTTCTCTGCTTTCATCAAGAGACAGCAAGAACTGTAGATGCTGGAGTCAGAGACCACACAGTGTAGAGCTGGAGGAACACAGCAGGTCAGGCAGCATCAGAGGAGCAGGAAAGTTGGCATTTCAGGTCGGGACCCTTCTTCAGAAAAAAAAAAGGATCCTGACTTGAAATCAGGGATAATGGGAATCCGAGATAACAAAGTGTGGAGCTGGATGAACACATCAGGCCAAAAAGCATCTTAGGAGCACAAGAGCAGCCTTTTGGGGGTCTAGGCCCGAAATGTCAGCTTTTGTGCTCCTAGGATGCTGTTTGGCCTGCTGTGTTCATCCAGCTCCGCACTTTGTTATCTCCTGACTTGGAATGTCAACTTTCCTTTTCCTCTGATGCTGCCTGGCCTGCTGTGTTTCTCCAGCTCCATGCTGTGTTGTCATTGCATTCATCAATCTTCGTTATCACTTCTTCAAAAAACTCAATCAAGTTAGTGAGACATGATGTCATATGCACAAAGCCGTGTTGACTATCCCTAATCAGCCCTTGCCTTTCCAAATACATGTAAATCCTGTCCCTCAGAATCCCCTCCAACCACTTGCCAACCACTGATGTCAGGCTCACCAGTCTATAGTTCCCTGGATTTTCCTTACCACCTTTTTTAAATACATGTACCACATTAGCCACCCCCCAGACTTCCAGCACTTCACTCATGGTTATCAATGATGCAATATCTCAGGAAGGGATCTAACAGTCACTCCCCTAGCTTCCCACAAAGTTTTGGGATACACCTGATCAGGTCTCGAGGATTCACCCACCTTTATGCATGTTAAGACATCCAGCACCTCCTTCCCTTGTCTAGCATCTACATCCTTCTTCACTGCGAATGCTGATGCAAAATATTCATTTAGTATCTCACCTATCTCCTGCAGTTATATACATACATGTCTCATGGTGATAAATGCATACTAGCAAGGTTGACAAAGCGCCAGATTATATCTGACTTGTTGCGTAGATACATTTGACTTATAGTCTACTGTACTGCAACAGGTAACAAGCTAGCTTTCTTTTCTCAGTTGAATTGTGCCACAACATCACTTAAGGTACTATCAAAGATGTTGATTTCTTTTAAAGCCAGAAACTCCCTTGCTTTTGAGTAACCATATCTTAAAATAAATATTGGTGTGAGTGTAAAATTGGTGGTGGTGAGTAGCAACCTTGGTTTAGATTTCTCATGATTTTTATTTCCATTGAAGTTTATAAATTAGGAGCTATGCAAAATAGATTGTTACTCACAGGGTGGAATTTAATGTCCCTTAAAGTGATTTTGGAAGGAGGGGCATTCAAAGCAATATGGAACCATTCCTACTATATTCACATCCAAATCATTTATATAAAATGACAAAAAGCAGTGGATCTAACACTGATCCTTGGGCCATACAGCTGATCATAGTCATTCACTCCAAAAAGCAACCGTCCATCACCACCACCTTCTGTCTCCTAGTTTCAAGCCAATTTTGTATCTAAATGTCTAGTTCTCCCTGGATTCCACGTGATCTAACATTGCTAACCAGTCTATCATGCGGAATCTTGTCAAATGCTTTGCTAAGTCCACATAGAGAACGTCCACTGCTCAAGAGACAATAAGAACTGCAGATGCTGGAATTAGAGACAGCACAGTGTGGAGCTGGAGGGACACAGCAGGCCAGGCAGCATCAGGTGGACAGTGACCCTGCCACATTCATGTCTCTATCCAATTACGTCTAGTAAGGGAAGGCTCATGTGTGACTTCCTGCACCATTGCCAAAGCAGGACCATACATGAATACTTAACTTCTGCTTTAAGGCCTTGTCCTGCCACTGCTGGTGTTTAACCAGTGATAGGTGAACCATTCACCATGCAGAGAGCTGAAAAGCAAACATCACTGCTTAATCAAGAAGCCTGGCATCAGGAAGAGGGGGGTCACTGAAAGTCATGCTCCAGCTCTTAAATTTACAATAACCTCCTTCATTCCTCAATGCTTCCCCATCCTGTCCTCCTTGCTGAGATACTGGTCGGTGAGTTGTCAGTACTTACCACCACTTCCTCAATAAAACTGTCTGTAATGAGGAACTGCACTTTCTCATTGGCTGCTTGGTTCTTGGGAGTGCGGTGGATAAAGAATTTTGACTCACGAGATCTTTGATCCAGGAAGGTCTTCCCCAAAAGAGGTGAAGCAGGGCTTTATCTGTCTTCCAGCCAGCTGAGGAGATCCTGTTGCCGCGAATAGCTTCCACCGCTGTCACTCTCTTAACACCATCACACAGTCAAGATATATGATGCATAACGTTTTACATAAAAATCATTTCCAGTCATTCTAGATCTTTTCACATCACACGTTATACACTTCATAGTCTGTTTGGAAATATCTTTTATCTTGCTATCTTAATTCAAGCATTAGGAAACAGATTATGGTCAATTCGAGAGACTCCTACAATCATTTCTTCCCTCTTTTAGTATAAGCTGGCATTTTAATATAATTGTGGATGCACCTCTAAATCTTGCCATTTAGTAATTCAAAACATCAATGTACTGCTTCAGTACACTGTATCAACACTGCTCTTCAAACAAATATTTTGACAATTATTTTTTGTTTAGTTACATGAAGATGAACTCCCTGCAGACAATTGTCAGTTTATTTTATAAGAAATTACACTTGACATCAGATAAGATGAAGTGACATCTTAAATTCAAACAGAAATGTTGAAAATATTCAGCAAGTCAACAGTGTCCAAGAGAGAGAGAGAGAAACAGTTAACGAGTGGAATCTTGTGGAGATGATGGGGCTTTACTGAGGGCTGGTCAGCTCACACTGCATCACCACTTTTGCCAATCAAGGTTTCGCCAGGCCAGAAGCAGGCGATCCCCTGTGATTAAGGGCACCACTGGTAGAATCATACCCAGCAAAGCTACTGACAGATTGGAGGCCAAGAGTGCCACGAGGAGGGTGGCGGCTGTTGCTAGCATGTCACCCACTGGAAGCTTGAGATCCAGCAGGGACTGATGCAGAGGTGAGTGTGGTAGGCTGTGTGTGTAGGACTGGTAGCAAGAACAGGAGAAGAATCTCAACAGGACCCTTCCTGATGCTGTTTTTCTTGATCAAACATTGAGTGCTTTTGAATGAAGGATTTCATGGGAGCCTACAAGCAAAAACTCCAAAGCTTGTTCATTTTACTCCTTCGATCCCATCTACTGATACTAGTGTCAACAGAATGTGGCTCCTTAAGTGTGTATTAACTACCACTTAGGTGTATCTCTTGGTGATAGAGGCACGAAGGCCATCTAGGGGTCTGGCTGCCACTGATTTAAATGAGATGGAGGCAGGAAGGTGGATAATCACCATTCTGTACCTTTCCACCTGATTAAATTTCCACCCCAGCACCAAAGTCCCAAAGGAAAGCACAATGTTCCTCATAATCTTTCAGGCCACTCTCTCAATAGTTGTTCCCAAACATTTCCTTTTCTAAGTATAGATTTCAAATGTCTGCAATATTTTCTCTTTCTAAGAAGTTCTTGTTTTTTGATTTTGAAATGTGGTGGCCAACTGTTCAGGAGAAGTGCCAATGGTACAAATTTGGGCAACATCATAATTCTTTCCCATATCAGAACAAATATCATTCAAGGAATGACCTTCAAGTTAGCAAAGCCCTTGTCATCAACAGTTAACATCAAAGCAGATTTCTGTCAAACTCAGCTTTGGCGATTCAGATTTAGTCTGCTGTCACTGATCTCTTTTTAAAACTTCTTGTATTGCCACAGTATCACCCTGCAACTAGCAGCTGTTTATTTAAACATTCTTTTAATTGTTTGATAATGGGTTAATGATTGGGCTTAAGTCAAGCAATGATTCTGATTCCCACCCCTTCCTCACTCGGACAGCTCTCCACAAAACACTTTAAAAGCACTACCAAGACCAGGAACAATGGGGTGGTTGATGATTTACAGCATGTGAGAAGCTGGATTTACTGCTATACAATCACATGAGAGGTAACTCATTTCATTCTCATTGGAGGGAATGTTGAACTCCATTTTGTCAGTGGTGGGAATGTGTTGGTGTGGAAAACCTACTCATTGACTAATTTTGTTCATTATTGAACCACTTAAAGGACATTATCCATGAACCCAACAGAATATAGGGACTTGTAAATATTTGATTGGATATATGGGTGTTTTTGGTGATTGCTTCTTTTTTAAAAAAAAGTAAAATGTAGCTCATAATTTCTCTGAACTCCCAGGTTTTTTTCTGTACATGCTAAATGCCATACTGCAATTAAGCAGAGGTCCCCCAAGGAGCATTGCTTCTAAAGGTACCTCAAGGCCAATCAAGTGACCCCATATCAGGAAGGGGGCTATCTGCTGAGAGCCACATCTCTGCCCTTGAATCCAGCACTCATCCAACCATTTGCCCACGACCCAACCCCCTTATCAAAAATATACCCACAGGCTCCAACCTACCTCAGTCATATCTTTCCAGGGACCCTATAAATGGCCTCACTGTATGAGCAGTGGCACTTTCCCTCCATCTGGTACTGCTGGGAACAAACAGCTCTCAGTGTCTGATTGGCTGGCAGCTGCTGGTAGTTAGGACTTCCCAGGTAAGGCCTGCCACTGGTCAATTAACCCCTGAGAGACACTCCTCCAAAGAAGTAACATATGTTCTGCAACCCGTGGGCAAGACCCACCAGGGCAAGTTACACCCAGTCCTAGGTCTCAGTGTTTTGCACTGGCTTTTGAGAGATATTTCATGAATGTATCTAGATGCATTCATTCATTTTTGATTCAGATAAAAAAACAAATTTGACTTCTTAATGTTCAGCTCTCTTTGATGTTTTTATGTTCTATTAATTTGAAAAATGCTCAACTTTAAAAATGTATTCTCAAAACAAGATTATTAGTGTTCAAGCATTCAGTCCTTTTTCTGGAGGCAAACAATCAGGAGTGCTGTCAAAGCAGGAGCATTGTCACTTATTCTGACTCAAAATCACCCTCTCTGATCCATTCATTAATTTCTTTCCTGACACTGCAATGATTGATAAGTTACAATAAAGTTCATCACACAAGTCAGATCCTCACTATCTTTGGGGCTTACTGTATTTTGAGCAATTAGTTAACATTTCACAACTTGGGGTGATCTAGGTATTTGATGTTTTCATATGTATTTTTCACTGCTTTGTGTAAAATTTGCAATCAGATTCAGCAAACTCTACCAGGAAACAGAATTTTGAATCTAATGGGTAAGATGGGGCAGTACCTTTTGCTCTCACTGATGGCAAGCTTGAGGTATGAAGGCATTTTATTAGCAGAAGTTGCATTGTACTTGAAGCAAACCATTCTTTTGCCTCCACTTGAACTTATCTCTGGTCAGAAGTTATCCCATGATTAATTGAGGCTGTTAAGTGGCCAAGTAAGAATTGTTTAAGAGACTTATCCCATGCTCGAGCCCAGGTGTCCTTGGAGAGGGAGCAAACAGTGTCCACCAACACTCTTGATTCTTTTAGGGAGCAGTGGGCACCATGAGGAGTGGAGTGCTTTATTTCCCCCTTCAATTCTATTTTGATTTAGTCCCTAAGTATTGACGTTATGAGGCTTTGTTTGTTACTGGTTCACTGACCAAATACGTGCTTTCCTGGTGGTGAAAATAATGAATAAAATTACTAGCACAATGGTGACTTTACTGGGTCACTGCAACACACACACACAAACCATGGATGGTGTGGGGAGAAAAATAAGCAGAAAAGAAAGAAAGAAGACAAAAGAAAGAAAAATGAAAATAAAAGGAATGACCAATCTCATACCGAAGCCCAGAAGTCCTTGGACAGGAAGAATGCAGTGATACCATGAGGGGTGGAGTGCTTTCTTTTTCCCTTCCAATTCTATTTTGATTTGACCCCTATCCATCCCCTTCACTTTATTCAGATAAGCATTGGCTCTGTCTGGCTTGTTACTGGTTTGCTAGCCACATGGATGATTTACTGATGGTGGAAATATTGAATAAATTTTTGTGCATGGTGTCTTCACTGAGTCACTTCACACAACCACACACACACACACACATACACACACACAACACAGGTGCTGTGGAGAAAAAATAAGCACTACAGCTGAGCAGTGATAGTGTAGGGGGATAAAGAAGGATATTCAGAATCTCCTTGTTTCAGGGAAAAGTGAAACAATGGATTTATCCCATTGCCATTGGGATTGCACCAGATGCAAGTGGACCTATCACTATGGGCTGTTGTTACGTTAGGGTCTCTTGATCACAGCCAATCTGTGTCTAATCAAATCACAAGAAATTGGAAGGGGAGGCTCTTATGAGAGCCAGGCTCCCATTCTTGCTTCCAACAGTCATGCTCCTTAGACTACCCAACACTGCAAAAACCCTTCCCACATAAATTACATGTAGCATGGGTCCTCAGAATCCTGGGATTTGAGGTAGGGTGGAGGGGAGGAAATTGTAGTGCCCTCAGCAATCCCAGCATTTCTAGTTGTGCTATTGGGCTGAAACATATCAGCCACTGATTGGCCAGCAAGTCACAAAAGGTGTGACTTCCAACCCAAAGAGGTCTTATTACCAGTGGAATGGTTGCCAATGGCCTTACATGCCTTCTCTGGCATATGGTTTAAAAGACTTTCCTGAAAAGAAGCAGTCTGGGTCTCTCACCAGCTTTCCAGCCTGTAGGGAAGACACTAATGTGATATGATTCCACCTTTGGCTGTGTTTCAATGCTTGTAGTATCTATTAATTCTATTCATTGCCATGTATCAGATACACTTCTTCTCATCTCCTTTGTATTTACATTGATTTAAGTAATATATAGTGGTCTACAGATCAAAATATCTTTTTGCATGCATAAAGACACCTGTAAAGAATGACCACAGATTTTATCAGAAAAGTCAAAAATAAATGTTTTCCAGAGGAGGGACATATACAGAAACTTCACCAGATGATCTGTTCTGCTGCACATTGAGATCCTGCTGTCCTGTGGTACATTTCTATCATTATGCTATCAATGTTTGTGAAATATAATGTGAGGGAGAATTAATTTTTTTCAGACTGTAATTGATCTTGTTTCATTAAGACAAAACTCATTGGCATTGATACTAGAATTCAACCCTATTCCCTTTCATCTCCTGTGCTCGAGGACAGGAAATAAAATTCTATGAGGAGTGAAAATTATTTCAGCATTAAGACTAACATTGTTGAGCATTGCCTCTGATAGGGCCATTTCATTTATGTAATGATGCTAAGGCAGAGGTACCTCCTAATAGCAATAATGAACTCTTCTTCACTGGAGAACAAATGAAGAAAGAAAACAGATTTGAAGCGGCCACAACTGGGAAATTTTTGATCAGACAGAAAAGGAAAAATAAAGAATGTAGGAAAAGGAAGAGAGAAAGTGGATATAGACAATGGAAAGAGAAGAAATAGTGGCAATGCTGAGGCAGAAGTTTTAAAACTCTGTTTTCTTCTTATCATCCTCTGTAATCTGTCTTTCTTTTTTGTTTCCTATTGCTGTCTTGCATATCTGAACAAACTTTCCAAGGTTTGTCAGGAGCTCGTATTACACAATGACTTTTAGTCTTTTTTTCTCCACCTTATTGAGAAGTACTTCACCTTTGCACACTGACCTGCCACGGTGGTAAAGTTAGAATGTGACTGAAACGGCGTTGGAGACAACTTTTCAATCACTTCACTGTCACAAAGGCCAGAAGATAGGAAGAGAAATCCCAAAGGAAATATGTATTCTCTTCTATATTTTTCTATTTAAATTCTGGATCTTTTAAAAATGGACAGCCTTACTGGGCTCAGAAAATGGGTGAGACTGATTGTATGAATATAGTTCTAGAAGCTTCTAAAAGCTTTGTAATTTGTTTTAATTTTCCAAGATGGCAGTGGTGGAATAGGCAGTGATAATGGGAACTGCAGATGCTGGAGAATCCAAGATAATAAAATGTGAGGCTGGATGAACACAGCAGGCCAAGCAGCATCTCAGGAGCACAAAAGCTGACGTTTCAGGCCTAGACCCTTCCTCAGAGAGGGGGATGGGGTGAGGGTTCTGGAATAAATAGGGAGAGAGGGGGAGGCGGACCGAAGATGGAGAGAAAGGAAGATAGGTGGAGAGACTATAGGTGGGGAGGTAGGGAGGGGATAGGTCAGTCCAGGGAGGACGGACAGGTCAAGGAGGTGGGATGAGGTTAGTAGGTAGACGGGGGTGCAGCTTGGGGTGGGAGGAAGGGATGGGTGAGAAGAAGAACAGGTTAGGGAGGCAGAGACACGTTGGACTGGTTTTGGGATGCAGTGGGTGGAGGGGAAGAGCTGGGCTGGTTGTGTGGTGCAGTGGGGGGAGGGGACAAACTGGGCTGGTTTAGGGATGCGGTGGGGGAAGGGGAGATTTTGAAACTGGTGAAGTCAACATTGATACCATTAAGCTGCAGGGTTCCCAGGCGGAATATGAGTTGCTGTTCCTGCAACCTTCGGGTGGCATCATTGAGGCACTGCAGGACATGTCATCTAAAGAATGGGAAGGGGAGTGGAAATGGTTTGCGACTGGGAGGTGCAGTTGTTTGTTGCGAACTGAGCGGAGGTGTTCTGCAAAGCGGTCCCCAAGCCTCCGCTTGGTTTCCCCAATGTAGAGGAAGCCACACCGGGTACTGTGGATGCAGTATACCACATTGACAGATGTGCAGGCGAACCTCTGCTTAATGTGGAATGTCATCTTGGGGCCTGGGATAGGGGTGAGGGAGGAGGTGTGGGGTCAAGTGTAGCATTTCCTGCGGTTGCAGGGGAAGGTGCCGGGTGTGGTGGGGTTGGAGGGCAGTGTGGAGCGAACAAGGGAGTCACGGAGAGAGTGGTCTCTCCGGAAAGCAGACAGGGGTGGGGATGGAAAAATGTCTTGGGTGGTGGGGTCGGATTGTAGATGGCGGAAGTGTCGGAGGATGTTGCGTTGTATCCGGAGGTTGGTGGGGTGGTGTGTGAGAACGAGGGGGATCCTCTTTGGGCGGTTGTGGCGGGGGCGGGGTGTGAGAGATGTGTTGCGGGAAATACGGGAGACGCGGTCAAGGGCGTTCTCGATCACTGTGGGGGGAAAGTTGTGGTCCTTGAAGAACTTGGACATCTGGGATGTGCGGGAGTGGAATGTCTTATCGTGGGAGCAGATGCGGCGGAGGCGGAGGAATTGGGAATAGGGGATGGAATTTTTGCAGGAGGGTGGGGTGGGAGGAGGTGTATTCTAGGTAGCTGTGGGAACTGACCTATCCCCTCCCTACCTCCCCACCTATACTCTCTCCACCTATCTTCTTTTCTCTCCATCTTCGGTCCACCTCCCCCTCTCTCCCTATTTATTCCAGAACCCTCACCCCATCCCCCTCTCTGATGAAGGGTCTAGGCCCGAAACGTCAGCTTTTGTGCTCCTGAGATGCTGCTTGGCCTGCTGTGTTCATCCAGCCTCACATTTTATTATCTTGGAATAGGCAGTGTTTGGGTTTACCCCGGGGATCACCCTTTCCAACCACTTCTCTTTTCCTTTCTTTTCTTATTCTTCTCTTTTTATATTTTTTTAGTTTCTTTTAAAGCTATTTTGTGGAGAGAATGGCGGTGACTGCATCGGAGCATTGCAGCAGCTGAGGGCCCACAGTGGGATGGTCAGCAGCCCTTGAACGAAATGGAATGACTAGCAGTTGGTGGGCCCAGTGTGGAGCAGGATGGCCAGTGGGCTGTGAGCCTTCAGCGGGACGGCTGGCAGTCAGTGGGCTGGGGCCTGGTGTGGTCAGCCTGCCACTGATGGTGGTCTGCAGCTTGTGAGCCCTGTTGGGGTTGGCACAGCACGGGGGAGAGCGAGACCACATATAGAAAGGCCCAAACATGGAGTGACTGCAGGCAAATGAAGGACTGCAATGTTTATCTTTTAACTTTATTTCTTTATTTTCATAATTCAGAAAATGAAGAACTGTAATGTAAAACTTTTAGCTTTTATTAATTTCTCCATTTTTGGACCTAATCTATTTTACTACTTAAAATTTGTAACTAGGTACTTTGTACCTAAGATGGGTCTTTGTGTGGCGACATGGTACACTTTTCAAAATAATCCTGTACTTATGTAACAAAATATAATTCTACTTCTAAAAACCTAATTCTAATTGTAGATAGTCAACTAATGCTGACATAACTGACTTCGAGATGGGCCATCTTCCTCTTGCCAGCTCTGGACCAATAAAAACACCATGACCCATTATATTAAAATTGGCATTTATGCTTTGATAGTTATCTCTTCATCCTGAAATGGAAAGTTTGATAGGGGAGGAAGAGAACATAGAACAGTACAGTATAAGAACAGGCCCTTTGGTCCACCACGTCTGCGCTGACCATAGTGTCATTCTAAACTAATTCCATCTGTCTTAACATGGTCTGTATCTTCTATTCCTCTCTTGTTTGTGCGCCTAAAGGGTGGCGCAGTGGCACAGTGATTAGTACTGTTGCCTCACAGTGTCAGGGACACGGGTTTGATTCCAGCCTCAGGCTACTGTCTGTGTGGAGTTTGCACATTCTCACCGTGTCAGTGTGGATATCCTCTGGGTGGTCTGGTTTCATCCCACAGTCCAAAGATGTGCAGTTTAGGTGGATTGGCCATGCTTAATTGACTATAGTGTTCAAGGAGGTGGGTTATAGCGGGATGGGTCTGGGTGGGATGCTTTGAGGTTCAGCATGGACTTGTTGGGCCAAAGGACCTGTTTCCACACTGTAGGGATTCTATGATTCTATGTTTCTTAAACATTGCTATTGTATTTCTTCTATCACCTTCCCTGGCACCACATTCCAGGCACCTACTACCCTCACAAATCTAAGCTACAGTGTTAGTTAAACAATCTTCCAATTCGTCATCTGGGATAGGTCCTGAGCAACTGAGAAGCCTGTCTTTATCTCAGAGCCTGTTGAATTAAGTTACAATTCTGGGATTCTAAGTCATTTGCTGTTTGACACAAAAAGAGAAGTTGCCCGAAAAGCACAGCAGGTCTGACAGCACCTGTGAAGAGAAATCAGAGTTAACGTTTTGGGTCCGCTGAGCCTTCCTCAGAATTGCTGTTTGACCTCCAGAGAGTGAACACAACCCTCGGCTTAGTTGACAGCCTGCAGTGGACACTCATCTGTGTTTCTAGAATTCTAGATGGGGAGAAGAGGGCACTGCCTGCAAGCAGGTAAAATATAGGGCCCTCTCTCTGAGGAAACTAGTATTGGATTATGAGCCCTAGGAAGTTGTATCTTATGTCAACTAATTTTTGCTTGCTTTTGTGTATATGTAGAATAGCAAAGCAATTCCTCTGAATCTTTAGCTAGTAAACCAAATCTTTGATTTCATCTCAAATGAGTTTTGCTGCAGGTTTATCTCAAAAATTGGAATCTAAAAACCAGGGTTAGAGGAATACACAGGCTTACCTCAGTAGGGAACAGAGGTCAAAAGGGATAAACTGAATGGGGCCTCACTATCTTGGGTTTAAGAGGTGAAAGGCAATCATAATTTAAGGTCCTCCCAATCCCACTCTGCTATGGCATTGGATTTAAAGCCATAGAGTGCATCATGATTGTCATTTAGTTTAAATGCTGCCATATTATAATTGCAGCTTCATTATGAAGCATAAGGATATAATTATATTTGTTTGTTATCTGGATTTTAAATGCTCAAGCAGCTTCATTTACAGTTGAATATATGACAAAGTGGTAAGAAGATACGTTGGCCATTTACAGTCTAGTTTGCTGTTCAAGTCACTTTCTGGCGTTCCTTACTAAATCAGCAAAGCTACTTCTGACTTTCTATTTAATTGTTACTTTGTGATAACATAAGAAAACTCCATGAGGTTTCTGTTTCAGGTGGTGTGTTTAATGGCTACCACAAACTGCACATTAAAGTAATTACAATAAAAGAAGGGTTGCATGACTGTGGCATGCAAATAACAGCACTAAGGGTACAAATGTACTCCTTCAAACATCCCACTTTAAGGCCCTTTTAAAGAGGATACCAGATATAGTAGAATTGCTTATTACAAGTTTCAATTTCCTGGGCACTTCCTATGGAATCTGCGGCTTGAGGATTCTGCACAGCAAACTCCACTATGTGTTGTGATTCTGTATTGTGAATTTTCTATTATCTGGCAGCTTCACAAAATTGTACTATATCCTTGTGAAGACCCAACCAGTAAAATCATTTATATATGAGTCTTCCGTATCCCTTCTTATTCTGCCATCAGAATTTCATCAGCTATCCTTAGTATCTCATGACACCGCTTCAATAGTACCACTATCTGCTGGAACACTGTCCACTCTTAAATCCTCTGGTCTGTGAAAAAGTCTCCGCCTCTGCATCAGAAATCTATTTTGGATATAGCAGCATTCCAGAACTCCATCTGCTTGACTAGGCTACTTGACTTATCTTTACATTGGCTGGCTGAGCCTTATCATAGAAGACTTATTGAATATTTCCTTCAGATTATCTAAATCTCCAGTAAAGATTTCAAATAATCATAGGTTATAGATTATGGAATCCCTACAGGGTGGAAACAGGCCCTTCTGCCCAACAAATCCACACCAACCCTCAGGGCATCCTACCCGGATCCATCCCCCTATAATCCACCTAATCTACACATCCCTGAACACTACGGGCAATTTAGCATGGCCAATCCACCTAGCCTGCACATCTTTGGATGGTGGAAGGAAACCCTCGCAGACACAGGGAGAATATGCAAGCTGCACACAGTGAGTCACCCAAGGTTGTAATCGAATTTGTGTCTCTGGTGCTGTGAGGCAGCAGTGCTCACCACTGAGCCACAATGCCACCCCAGAAAATCACATATCTGTTTGTGAAGTCAATTTGACCTGTGCCAATGAGCCTTTTTTGTCCGTAGCTCGGATCAGAAGGCATGAAGGAAAACTTCCTGGAGCCATTTACAGTGACTGCTCTGTCTCTGTCCCTGACTGCATCTGGCCATTCCATAGCTACTGGAGAAACTGGTACTGTCAGTCCAGGTAAATCATTCCGCAAAATTAGGTCAATTTGTCTACAGGTGAATCATGAACAACCTCCACAATTACTGTTCCAGATATTAAATCTCATTCTAGGTTTATCCATTACAAAGATATTGGGTATGATTTTATAGTCATTATGGAGGCATGGTTACAAGGAGATCAAAGCTGGAAATTAAATTTTCAGGGGTATGTGATTTTTCAAAAGGACAGAGAGGAAGGAAAATGCTGGTGGAGTAGCATTGATGGTGCAGGATGGAATAAGTATGATAGAAATAATGATCCTGAATTGGAAGATATAGAATCCATATAAATGGAGATAAGAAATAAAAAGTAAAAGAAGATACTTGTAGTAGTCAATGTGTCCCTTAACAGTAGCTATAGAGTCATAGAGCTGTACAATACAGAAACAGACCCTTCAGTTCAATACATCCATGCCAACCAGATATCCTACTTAAATCTAGTCCCATTAGCCAGCATTTGGCCTATTTCCCTTTAAATCCTTCCTATCCATATATCCATCCAGATGCCTTTTAAATGTTGCATTTATACCAGCTTCCACGACCTCCTCTGGCAGCTCATTCCAGTTGTGCACCACCCTCTGCCCTTTAGGTAACCTTTTTCTCTGAGCACTACACTGCCAATTTTGGTGTCATCTGCAAACTTACTAACCATTTGGGGGCAACAGTGGCCGAGTGGTAATATCGCTGGACTGTTAATCTAGAGACCCAGATAACATTCTGGGGGCCTGGGTTTGAATCCCACCACGACAGACGGTGGATTTTGAATTCAACATATACCTGGATTTAAGAATCCAGTGATGACCATGAATCCATTAGTGACTGTTGGGGAAAAACACATCTGGTTCACTGATGTCCTTTAAGGAAGGAAACTGCTATCCTTAGCTGTTCTGCCCTACATGTGAATCTAGTCCCACAGCAATATGGTTGACTCAACTGTCCTTTGGACAATTATGGATGGGCAAAATATGCTGCCCAACCAGTGATGCCCTCATCCCATTAATGAACAAAACAAAACCTCCTATGTTCTCATCCAAATCCTACATGATAGGACAGAGAACAAGTGATAATGGGGGTATGGAACAAAGGCAGTTCATTAATTATGTGGGAACTTTAATCTTTATATTGATTGGAATAATGAGATTAACAGAGGGAGCCATGAGTAAGAATTCAGAGCATACTGAGGACAGTTTCCGAGAACAATATGTCATGGATCCAAACAAGGATCGGGCTATTTTGGAATGTGGTGATGTGTAATCAGTCAACTTTAATAAATGATGTCAGAGGAAAAGATCCTCTTGGAAACAGTGCTCACAAAGTAGTAGGCTTTAACATTCAGTTTGAGAAGGAGGAATTTGTGTTGGAAACAACTACTCTAAGCTTAAATAAAGGTAATTACAAAGGAATGAGGGCAGAGCTTGCTGGAGGGTACTGTGAAAGCAGCTCAGCAGCACAGTCATTTGAGGAACAAAATCAGACATTTAAGAAAATAGTTCATGGCTCACAGTGAGGAAGAAGGACTCTAGGAAGATAGTAAGCCAGCCAGGGTTAACCGACAAAGGATAGCATCGGATTGAAAGGAAAAGCACAAATTGTAGCAAAAACTTATCGGTAAACGAGAGGATTGGGAATGTTTTAAAACCAAAAAAAAACTGCAAAAAAAAAACCATAGGGAGAAGATAACAAAGTGTGGAGCTGGATGAACACAGCAGGCCAAGCAGCCTCTCAGGAGCACAAAAGCTGACGTTTCGGGCCTAGACCCTTCATCAGAGAGGGGGATGGGGTGAGGGTTCTGGAATAAATAGGGAGAGAGGGGGAGGTGGACCGAAGATGGAGAGAAAAGAAGATAGGTGGAGAGGAGAGTACAAGTGGGGAGGTAGGGAGGGGATAGGTCAGTCCAGGGAAGACGGACAGGTCAAGGAGGCGGGATGAGGTGGTAGGTACGAAATGGAGGTTCGGCTTGAGGTGGGAGGAAGGGATGGGTGAGAGAAAGAACAGGTTAGGGAGGCAGAGACAGGCTGGGCTGGTTTTGGGATGCAGTGGGGGGAGGGGTCGAGCTGGGCTAGTTTTGGGATGCAGTGGGGGGAGGAGTCGAGCTGGGCTGGTTTTGTGATGCAGTGGGGGGAGGGGAAGAACTGGGCTGGTTTTGTCAGCTTTTGTGCTCCTGAGATGCTGCTTGGCCTGCTGTGTTCATCCAGCTCCACACTTTGTTATCTTGGATTCTACAGCATCCGCAGTTCCCATTATCACTCACACCACAGGGAGAAGATCAACTTTCAGGGCAACTTGGAAATAATATCAAGACAGACAGCAAGAGTTTAGCTAACTACATAAAAAGGAAGAAAGAAGCCAAAGTGAACATAAGCTCCTTTGAAAATGAGGCTGGGAAAATTAAAATGGGAAACCAGGAAACAGCAGACAAGGTAATAAATACTTTGCATCAGTCTTCCTGGTGGAGTCATTGAGGGCTACTGCACAGAAAAAGGTCATTTGGCCCATCAAACCTGCACATGTCAAAACAAGAATCTAACTATTCTAATTCCATTTTCAAGCACCTGACCCATAGCCTCATATGTCTAGGCTTTACGTTTGCACATTCAACTACTTCCTAAATGTTTGAGGGTTGCTGCCTCTACTACACTCACAGGCAGTGAGTTTCAGATTGCTACTACCTCTGGGTGAAAACAAAAACTTTCCTCACAGCTCCTCTAAACCTTCTGCCACTTACCTTAAATTGATGCCCTTTAGGCTTTGATCTTTTAAAGGGGAAAAGTTTCTTCCTGTCCACGATATCTGTGCCCCTCATAATTTTATATATCTCAGTGCTGACCCCTTCAGTTTCCTCTGCTCAAAGGAAAATAACCTCAGCCTACCCAATCTTTCTTCATAACTAAAATGCCCCACCATTGGAAACATCCTGGTAAAGCTCCAGTGCATCCTCTCCAGTGCAATCACATTCCTCTTGTAATGTGGATTCCAGAAGTGCACACAATACACTATTTATGGCTTAACCAATATTTTGTACTGCTCTTAAACATTATACCTCAGCTAATAAAGGCAAGTATCCCATATGCCTTCTTAATCACCTTATCTACCTATCCTGCTACCTCAAGAGACTGTTGTACTTACACACGAAGGTCCCTCTGATCCTCGGTGCTTCCCAGTTTCCTATCATTCATCACGTATTGCATCGCCTTGTTTGATCTGCCCCACTGCATCACCTCCCACTTATCCAGATTGAATTCCATTTGCCACCGATCAGCCTATCTGACCAGGCCATATATATCCTCCAGTTATCTAAGGCTATCCTCCTAACTATCTACCTTCCCATCCACTTTCCTATTATCCATGAAGCTGCTGTTCAAACTCCTACATTCAAGCCTAAATCATTTATACGTAGCACGAAAATCAAGGGCCCCTACACTGATTCCCTAGAAGACACTGATAACATTCCAAAATTACTAAATATTCAAGGGCAAAATGAAGACAGGAAATTAATACAATATCCATCACTGGAGAAAGGGTGCTAGGGAAAATAATGGGACTAAAGGCAGACAAGTTCCCTGGATTTTACAGGACCCATTCTCACACATTATATGAAGCAGCTACAGAGACAGAGGATAAACTGGTAGTAATCTTCCAGGAATCGTTAGAATCTGTATATGTCCCAGAAGTTTGGAAAACACCCAATATAATTCCTTTATTTAAAAAGGGAATGAGATGGAAATAATGTAACTATAGGCCAGTTAGCTTAACATTTATTATTGGGAAAATGTTGGAGTCTATTATAAAGTAGCACAGCATTTAGAAATTCACAATATGGTCAAGCAGAGTCAGCATAGTTTCATGAGGGGAAATCATGCCTGACACATTTACTAGAATCCTTTGAGGAGGTAATAAAGGGGAAGCCATGGATGTAACATATTTGGATTTCAGGTGGGGTTTGTGAAGATACCTCATTACAGGCTACCTTATAACAGTACATGTGTTGGAGGTGGTATATTAATATGGACAGAGGTTTGGCTAACTAATAAAAGATGGAGAGGTGGAATGGGGGGCATTTTCAGAAAGGTGATCTGTAACAAGTGTTGTGCCACAGGGATCAGTGCTGGGGCTTCAGTTAATTTCAGTAGTAATGACTTGAACGAAGAAAGCAAATGTACTATAGTTAAATTTGCAGATGACACAAAAACAAGTGAGATGGTAAGTAGTAAAAATAATACAAAGAGACTGCAGTGAGATGCAGACAATTTGAGTGCTGGGCAAAAACTTGGCAGATGGAATATGACGCAGTGATATGTGAGGCGATGCACTTTAGCAGGGAGAATAGAGGAGCTGAATATTATTTAAATGGAGAAAGACTGCAGAAAACAATAGAACAGAGGGATTTGGAAGTCCTCATTCATGAATTACAAAAAGCTAGTGTCCAAGTTCAGTGAATGATATAGAAAACAAATGGAATGTCAGTCTTTATTTCAAAGGGAGTACAGTATAAGTGTAGGAAGGTTTTGCTAAAATTGTGCAAGACATTAGTCAGGCCACAGTTGGAATACTGTGAAAAATTTTAGGCTCCTTATTTAAGGAACAATATTCTGACATTGGAGGCAGTTCAGAGAAGGTTCACTAAACTGATAACAGGTTTTGTCTTATTAGGAGAGATTGATTAGATTGAGCCTATACTAGTTGGAATAGAGAAGAATGAGAGGTGACCTTATTGAAACATATAAGATTCTTAAATGGACTTCACAGAGTAGATGAAGAAAGCTTGTTTCCCTTTGTGGAAGAGGCTAAAACCAGAGTACAAAATCTCAGAATAAGCGATCGCACATTTGAGGCAAAGATGAGAAGGAATTTCTTTTTCAAAGGACATTGAATTTGTAGAATTGTTTACCACAGGGGCTGTTGAGGTTGAGTCATTAAGTAGATTCAAGGCTGAGGCAGACAGATGTAATCAGTGAGAAAATCATGAGGTTATTTGAAAAGGCAGGAAAATGGAGTTGAGGATTATCGGATCAGCCCTGATTTTATTGAATGGTGGAACAGACATAACCTGAATAGTATGCTTTTCCTGCATCTTATAGTATAAATCCATATGCATACCATTCACTAAAACCTTGAGATTCATGCAACTGTCTTATAGAAAAATCATGCATTTTCCCATCAAGATGGTTTGTTTGGTCTTTGTGCTTTTTTGTATGACTACAGGATTGTCTTCTTCATTTGAGGAATGAGGAGTTACTTTCCATCTTGACAAGAATTTCCTAAATCTCTCAGGTATCTTGTTTATTATACCCCTAATCACACCTGTGTTCATACTTACTGTCACTGCTACACAGAGTTTTACCTGTTGAATATTCAGTCAGCGTTCTTTTGCTCTGATCTTGTGTTTTCCAAAATGTGTGTAGGCATACCATGCATATTTCCAGCAATCTGAAAAGTATCCCATTGTGTGACAATGGAAACACATCGGCCTTTGGACATTATTTCCATCCTCAGCATCTTCCTTTCCTGTGGCAATCCCAACTGCCCATTCTCATCCCTGGCATCTTGCCTTCTGTGGTAACCTCTACGAGGGAATCACTAATTAATCTCCTAGTGGAGTTTGTTGAGTATGAGTTCCTTTGGTAACAGCCTGCACAGATGAAACTCATCACCTGAGCCCTTTTGCCCAGACTGAGACTGGCCTATGTATGTCGTGAGTTGTGGCTCTAATTTTGGTGATCAACAATAAATGATGTGCTTTTCCAGTCAGGCTTCTTGATTTATTAGTTCTAATGAAGAGTCACCCAAGCAGAAACATTAACTCTGTTTTTTCCTTCACAGATGCTGCCTGACCTGCTGAGCTTTTCCAGCAACTGTGTTTTTGTTCTTGATTTATTACACCTTCCTTTCACCCTTTCACCTTTGATCCTTCTTGGATTTGTGGAAGTGACAGAGAAAAGGATTTGGATTTAAGGTTCAGTTTATAGTCATCAGCCAACCAAACTACCTGCTTTGCTTCTGATTTTCTATCTGAGTTTTAATTTTTTCCAAGAGAATTATTTCCCTAAGGGCCTCATAGATATTCTCCACCTTTAAATCCTGCATGCAACAGTCAAAATTATTTCACTTTACCCTTTTAAATTCCATGATAGTTGGCCACATTACTTCCAGATATTGCAATGCTCTGTCTTAAAGCCTCAGGGACCACCTTGAATGCACTAAGAATTGTGTTTTTTTTGCCACTTCATAATCTATAGAAACCTTAAAAGAAGGCAAGGCCTAAATCTGTACATGCAACCTGTCAACCTGCTTCGTCTAAGCAGCATCTAGTTTTCTTTAGGCCAATTCATTTGCTTTGCTCTCTTTTCCAAACAATTTATAAATTTCTCTTTAGTTGCATGTTTTAATCAAATTTTGGGAGGCTTGCACAAATTTAAACAGCTTCCTACTGGGTCTTGGATTAGACTCGGAAAGCCTCATCAAAATGTTCCCAGGAGTCAGACCTTCTTTTTTAGTTCTAATCTTTTATGGCTGGCATTCTCGTTTCTTCACTTTCTTTCCTGCTTTCCTGTCTCTCTTCTGTTTTCCTTTTCTCTTTTCCATTACAATTCTAATTCTAACTTCTTACATCTCTAATTTCCTCAGTTGCTCTCTTTAAAACTGAAGGTTTTGGGCTTTTATTCTTTCATTTTCAAGTTGCTTCATCTCTAAACCGAATTTTGGCTATCTCAACTTAATTATTATTTGGTATTCTATGCCCTTTTCCAAGTTCAAATATGCATGTACCTTAACAATGTCTGCTTTCTTGGCCACTGTTTTTACACAGGTGTAGAGTTGTAGAGTCATATGGTATGGAAACAGACCCTTTGATCCAACCAGTCCATAATGAATATAATTCCAAAGTAAACTCATCCCACCTGCCTGGACCATATCCCTCCAAACCTTTCCCATTCATGTAGTTATCCAAATGTCTTTTAAAAGTTGTACTTGTACTCACATCCACTACTTCCTCAGGAAATTCATTCCACATGTGAACCACCCTCTGTGTAAAAAAATGTTTAAATCTCTCTCCTGTCATCTTGAAAATGTGCCACCAGTCTTGAAAACCCCCATCCTAGGATAAACTATATCTCTCATTATTTCATTAACTTCTATCAGGTCATCTTTCAACCTCCCACACTCCAGTGAAAGAAGTCCCAGCCTATTCTGCCTTTCTTTATAACTCAAACTTTTCATGCCCAGCAGCCTCCTGGCAAATCTCTTCTGAACTGCCTCCAGCTTAATAATATCAAGCAATCTCTAATACAGAGCTGCAACATGACAATCACAAATCTAGGAAAGGAGACTACAATAAACAAGCAGTTATCAGAAAACACGCGACGTTCAAGAAATGTTTTATTTTAAAAATCTACTGTTCCATGTTTTAAAATTTATAATTAAACAAAAATCTAGGTATCCACAATCCTTCAAGTTGAAGTTCACAAAATTATTAAATATGAAGAGTGAAAAAATTCTATGTTTAAGACAATTTGACTCTCAGGACCTTTCATTTTGATAAGCGTGAGGTCATCCATTTTGGTAAGAATAACAGCAAAATGGACTATGTTTTAAATGGTAAAAAATTGCAGCACACTGCTGTGCAGAAGGTCTTGGGTGACTTTGCTCATGAATTGCTGAAAGTGGGATTGCAGGTGCAGCAGGTGATTAAAAAAGCAAATGGAATTTTGTCTGCCATTGCTCGAGGGATGGATTTTAAAAACAGGGAGGCTATGCTGCAGCTGTATAGGGTCCTGGTGAGGCCACACCTGGAGTACTGTGTGCAATTTTGATCTCCTTACTTGAGAAGAGATATACGAGCAGTGGAGGGGGGTGCTGAGGAGATTCTCCTGGTTGATTCCGGAATTGAGAGGGTTGGCTTATGAGGACAGGCTGAGTAGACTGGGATTATACTCTTTGGAATTCAGAAGAATGAGGGGAGATCTGATAGAAACATATAAAATTATGAAGGGAATAGACAATGTGGAGGCAGGGAGGTTGCTTCCTCTAGCAGGTAAAACTAGGGCTGTAAGGCATTGCTTCAAAATAAAGGGAAGCAGATGTAGGACTGAGGTTAGGAGGAACTTCTTCACCCAAAGGGTTGTGAATCTGTGGAATTCCCTGCCCAGTGAAGTGGTTGAAGCTACCTCACTGAATGTTTTTAAGGCAAGGCTAGATACATTTTTGAACAGTAAAGGAATTAAGGGTTATGGTGACTGGGTGGTTAAGTGGAGCTGAGACTCAAAAAGATCAGCCATGATCTTATTAAATGATGGGGGGGGGGGCAGGCTCAAGGGGCCACATGGCCTAATTTTGCTCCTAGTTCTTATGTTCTTATATTTCCACAGCAGCAGGGAATGGAAAAAGAAAACACACAGCCATTGTGACTCAACCTATAATTCAAAGTTTCAGACTGTTGCTTTTTTTCCCCACATCCTTGCTGTTTCTTTCAATAGCTGGGGATCAATAGTTGAGAAGGCAGGAGAATATGTTGGGAAAGCCATGATCGAACGGTGGAGCATGCTCAATGAGCCAAATGGCCTAATTCTGCTTCTATGTCTTATGGCCTTGTTTAGTTTTTCCTTAATTACATCCAGCCAATTCACTTCAACTACTCTCTGTGATAACATGTTCCACATTTTCAGCACTCTATATCTGAAGGAATTACTTCTGAATTCCTGATTAGATTTCCAGGTGACTGTAATATATTGATACAGAAAATGCTCAAGAAACTCAGTAAGGCTAGCAGCATCTGTGGCAAGAAAAACAGGTTTAACGTTTTGAGTACAGTAATGATCCTTCATCTGTACATTGTGTTGATGGCCTTTAGTTGTTTCATTCCCTCCAACAGAAAAAATACTAGTCTGTGTCTACTTCATCAAATCATTTGATAAAATTAAATTTCTCTATTGGGTCACCCTTAACCACACACACACCAATCTAACTATACCAGATGCATCTGCCCAAGATGGGATTAATGGGAGTGACCTGCACAGTCCTTGTGGAGTCAAAGTCCTGTTATCACTGTCATCCTACCTTCCATTGTTTTGTGTGGCGCTATCACTGTGCTAAATGTGATAGTTTAAGAACAGATTCAATTCAAAAAAGAACTGCAGAAGCTGGAGTTCAGAAAGAAAAAAATCAGAAATTGCTGGCAAGACTCAGCAGGTTTGGTAGTATCTGTGGGAAGAAAGCAGAATTATGTTTTAAGTCCAGTGATTCTTCATCAGTTGATCATCAGACTCTTCTGGCAAACAGTCACTGGACACAAAATGTTAACACTAGATGAAGAACAGATCTAATAGTACAAATTAGACATCCAGGAGGCCATATGGGTCATCATCAGCACCAATATTGTAATCAACTAATGTGTGACCCTATTCTACCATTTCCATAAAGCCTTGGGGTCAATCCTGATGCAATGAAGACTCCAGCAGATTATGCCCAGCACAGAATCAAGCATACCTAAAATTGAGTTACATGTTTATCTGTGGCTCTTGGGGAAAACTCTGCAGCATATTTTGGAGTGAAGGCTCTGTTAACAGGTTTATTTGGGAAATGATTTCTTGTCAAAAAGCAATTTGCTACCGGTAACTGAGAATGTGACCAAACTGCCTGGAAAATAAACTATTGCTGAAGAAAAGGGTAAACAAGAAAATAGTTACTGGAGGGAATATATTCCTCAACGCGCTTCTCTTTTCAAACAGTTCAGTTTAGTTTAGGACAAACTTGCTCCAAAACATTTCTTCAAGCTAAGTTCGGTTCAAATTCTAATGTTTTGCCTAAAAAGGCTTAAAACCCTCGACAGCCAAAGAACCGTATTACAGTAAACTGGACTTCTGGGAGAACCAAGCTGAGAAATGAAAGACAGAGCTTTCGTAGGTGCAAGATTCCAGAGTCAAATAACATTTAAACCAGGTCAGCTCTGACCAGAGATGTCTACTTTTAAAATGCCATTGATGCCTGTGTTGAATGTGGAGAGTGCAATTGTGTAAAAACCGAAAGAACTGCGGATGCTGTGAATCAGGAGCAAAAACAAAGTTGCTTGAAAAGCTCAGCAGGTCTGGCAGCATCTGTGCACAGATGCATGAGTGCAATTATGTGATGGAAGGAGGACTTTTAAAAGCATTGAAATCAAGAAATCTTTTGTGAGTCTTAAAAGCAATACTCAGGCCAAATGGTTAATTGTTAAATTTCATATAAGCATCTGACATTAGTTTTTCAGGTGTGCAAGTCAAATGGGCGTAGAAGTGTATTTGAGTTAAGAAATTTGGTACAGTGTTCATTGTAATTTTAACATACTATTTAACATAAATTGTTTATAATTTACATAGATGATTTACAGTTGGGGACCATGTATATTGTGTCAAAATTCACAGATGACACTAAAATGAGTAATAGAGCAGTGTACAGAGGACACTGAAAGTCTGAAGAGGGATATAGATAGATCTAGTGAGTGGCAAGGGTCTGGCAGATGGAGTACAATATTAGTAAATGTGAGGTCATCTATTTTGATAGGAATGACAACAAAATGGTCTATTATTTAAATGGTGAAAAATTGCAGCATGCTGCTATGCAGAGGGACCTGGGTGCCCTTGTTGGTTTGCAGGTGTAACAGGTAATTAAGAAGGTAAATGGACTATTGTTCTTCATTGCTAGAGGGATGGAGTTTAAAAACAGGGATGTTATGCTGCAGCTGCAGAGGGTAATGGTAAAGCCATACCTAGGATACTATACACAGTTTTGGTCTTCTTACTTGAGAAGAGATATACTAGCTTTGGAGGGGTGCAGAGGAGAATAACCAGGTTGACTCCAGAATTGAGAAGATTGCCTTATGAGAAGACATTGCGTAAGCTGGGACTGTATTCAATGGAATTTAGAAGAATGAGTGATGATCTTATGACAATATATAAAATTATAAAGGGAATAGACAGGATAGAAGTAAGGATGTTGTTTCTAGTAGTGAGTGAAACTAGAACTAGGGGGCATAGCCTCAAAATAAGGGCAAGCAGATTTAGGACTGAGATGAGAGAGAACTTCACCTGAAGGGTTGCAAATCTGTGGAATTCCCTGCTCAGTGAAGCCGTTGAGCTACCTTGTTTAATGTTTTTAAGATGAAAATAGATAGATTTTTGAACAGTAGAGGAATTAAGGGTTATGGTGACAGGAAAGATCCATCTGTGTGGCAACACAGTGGTAAATAATAAAGAGGAAGTTGTCCTGGGTGTCCTCAACATGGACTCAAGACTCCATGTGGCCTCATGACACAGGTCAAAGGAAAATCTCATTGATTACCATCTACCACATTGCAGTACGACTTTATAACTCTATGGCTCTATGATGAGCACCCCTCAGATCATCTCTATGTTGCAAGCAATTTGCAGGATATAAAGGGCAGCCAATGGCACAGATTATACTCTGGACTGTACATCAATAGAACTGACTCTGTGCCACCACTGCCAACTAAGCTGGCTGAATGCGAAAGGACTTAGCTGCTAAACTGAGCCTAGCAATGTGAGGGAAAAAGGAAAGAGCAGAAGAGTTACTTGACCTCCTTCTCACTAATCTATTTGTAGGGAAAAAAAAGCATTTGTACATGACCACAGCAGTGACCATTCATTGTGGAGACAAAGTCAAACCATGCATAAACGGGAATGATTTGAAACAGATCTTCAAAATTGAAACTGAGCACACATGAGGTGCTGTGGACTATCAAGAGGTCAGTCCTAGGCCAGTGAAGATTGCAGGAGTGAATACCAGGAGCAAAGCCAGGCGTACCTAAAAAGTTGCAGTATGAGAGACCACTGCAGAGTTCATATGGAGACAATGAATACCCTCCATCATGTTGTGTAGCATGACTATTAAATGGGATAGATTTTGAACAAAACTAATAACTGAAAACTGAGCATTGATGAAGCACTGTGGCTGTCAGCAGTAAAAGAATTTTACTCAAACATAATCTACCTCTTTTTATGCAAACATAATCTGCCTCATGGCCTGACATGTTCCCCACTCTACCATTACCATCAAGCCAGGAGATAAAGCCTGCTTAAAAAAGGAATGCCAGGAGAAATGCGAAGAACAGCACTAGCATATATAAAAATGACGGATCAACCTAACAAAGCTGCAAATAATACTACTTGCATGTCAAGCTTCTTAAAATGCCTGCAATAGATAGCGAAGCAATCCTACAACTAATGGATTGGGTCTAAGCTTGCAGTCCTGCCATATCCTCAATGGTGGTGGGCAAATAAAACAATTCACCTGAGGAGATGGCACACAAATTTCCCAATCTTTAATGTTGGAGGAACCTAGCTCATCAGTACAAAAGACAGGATAAAAGTATTTTCAACCAACTTCAGCTGAACGTTCTGAGTACACAATCCATCACTGCCTCCCTCTGAGGTCCCAGCATTCCAGTGTTCAAATAATTTGATTCTCTCCACATGTAATCAAGAAATAGCTAAAGGCAGTGGAAGTTGCGAAGGTTATAGCCCTGACCACATTCTGCCAATAGTACCAAAGACTTCTGCTCCAGAACTAGCCACATCACTAGCCAAGACACTCCAGTACAAATGCAACATTGGCATCTACCCACAATATGGACAATTGTGTTTGGTTGGCTCACCGATTTGGTCCGTTGTTCCGGAGACATTTCATTACTCTGCTCGGTAACATAATCAGTGCGGCCTTCAATGAAGCGCTGTTGTATTTTCCCACCTGTTACTTAAACTCTGGCGTCCATTGAGCTGGGTTACCTCACTTTCGGTTTTCCTTCGCAATGGAGTATATATAGGGTCTAGCTCTATGTGGAGAGCTAACAGAGGCAAGCATGGGAATTCCTAGAGACCTGGCTCTCCACTAAGAAGGCCATCAATAAACACATAGAGCTACACCTTATACATACTTTACTGCGAAGGAAAACCGGAAGTGAGGTAACCCAGCACAAAGGACACCAGAGTTTATAAACCAGGCAGTAAAACACAACAGCACTTCATTGGAGGCTACACTGATGATGTTACCCAGCAGGGTGATTAAACATCTGCGGAACAACAAACCAGCTCAGCAAGCCAACCAACCACAACATCCACAACCCGAGCTACAAATCTACTCCAAAACCTGAATATGGACAACTACCCAAGTATATCTGGTCCACAAAAAGCACGATAAATATAACCGTTCAATTACCGTACCATCTGTCTACTCTCAATTATTAGAGAAGTTATAGAAAATGTCATTAATGGTGCTTTCAAGAGGTACTTAAATGAACTACTCACTGATACTTACTCAGGGTTCAGCCAGACGCACTTTGTTCCTTACTTTATTACAGACTGAACTCAAGAGCACGTGTAAAGGCTGTTGTGGTAGGGGATTAACATGCTGGAATAATCTGTGATGATGTCACTGAGTTACACATTATTGAGTATAAATACCACTGTGTGTGGGGGGAGGTAGAACACTGGAAGATGACTACAGGTTTTAAATAATTAGGAAGTACAGCTTTGAAATCACTGCTAACAGCCAGAAAAAATGGCACAGAGCTATCTACAGCTTGGAGACAACACTTTTGAACAGAAACTTCTCTGTAGAAACCATCAAAACACTTAGTGTCAAACAGCCTTTAATAGCTGGGAAATAAGCATTTAAAGATTTGAGTGAAAGCAGTAAAAGCTCACTAGCATCAAAGGGAGAAACCCAAATTGAGTACCCAAGAAAAAGAGTCTCATAACTGTGAACCCAGGCAGGCTTCACCCCTTAAGGTACACAATAAATTTAATCCTTATCTAAAAACTAAGCAAGGAGGCAGATTTAAGATTTATAACAGTGAATTCACAAGATTTTGGACTATTTCCTCAACAGAAAAGTTAACAACAGTGAGTTAAGACCATTCTTCATGTACAGATTTAATCAGAGTAGATTGGAGAAAGGGAAAAAAAAACCACAGTTAAAATTATCCTTGCAATTTGAAGTACAAAGCACTAACAGTGAAGATGCTGCAGTTTTCATTATTTTCAGGAGGTGAATGGGAAATTCAAAGTTTTATTTCAAAATAAGAAATTTTATCAATTTCACTCAACAAAGTATGAAAAACTGGATAAATCAAAAATTCATGAAAATGAACTTAACTGTATTGAATTTGAAAGAAAATATCTAGGACACACTGAACATTGGCACAACATCGTGGCCAACATCCTAAATAAAGGCAAAAAAAACACGTATTAAGCGAAGCCATTTTGAGAAATTTTCTACCCATAGATTTTTTTCGGGAAAATCTTCAGCCATCTTGGAATATCTTCAATTCATCTCTATTGAGAAGCTATATTGTTAAAGGAGAACCAAACTTTACATTAAAAGCAGTAGTTAAAACAGCAGAAAATTTGACAGCTTGCAGTTTTTGTGTGTCAACAGTAATCTTTACAACTAGAACACAATAACAAATGTAATCAACAAAGAAAACAATCAGGCCATAAAATGTATATAGAGTAAAAAAAATCAAGATCACAGGCAAATCAAGAAGATCGTCAACAATTTCAGGTGTCTATCAACAATCAAATTATTAAAAGAAAATTTTCCTATACAAATTCTTCCAGTGGAACAAATAAAACTTTCAGATCCATTTTGATAGATTAGAATGGCAAGTGTGGAAAGCATGATTCCTAAGATTTTGAACAGCTTCAGCACAGGAAATCAAATCTAATATCAATCAGGTTAACGCATTTCTCTTGCAGTTGAGTAGAACATTAGATCGTGTGACACACAGACAACAGTCCGATGAGAAACAAATTCTGTTTGTCAACCTTGTAACAACTTTTCATCTGTTTTTCATTTAAATAACAAGTAAGACCCCGGTGAGGAGACACTTCAATAAAAATGTCAACTTGCAGGACAGTCTGTAGGTTTGTACATATATAACAGTGTAGAGCTGAAGGAACACAGCAGCCCACAAGCATACTGTATTGTTCTGAAGAAGGGTTCTGACTCAAAGCATCAGCTTTCCTGCTTCTCTGATATTGCCCGGCCTGCTGTATTCCTCCGGCTCTACACTGTGCTATCTCTGACTCCAGCATCAGCAGTTCTTACTATCTATGAGGTTTGTACCTATAGGTTGTTTATGAATGTAGCGGAACCAGGTAGCTATGGAAACTTTCAATGAGAGCTCATTTGCGAAGGAGTTGCTATTGTCTTAAATACACAAGTCACTGAACTCCTCCATTCAAAAGATGATCTAATTCTTAAATAAGCAAACTAAATATCTATAAATACAAAGTCTAGAAAACTGTTCAAGAAGAATTATATTGCAACAGTCCAACTGAATACTAAAACTTCTTCAGAGTGTGTTCATTACTTAAAGCACGATTAAAAAGTCTGACCAGGAGTGACAGACTTCGATCTGAACAATATACTGCATTGTCTATTGCTAATGAAGATATCAACATGAAATCCAATGTGCAGTGCAAGTACAACAGCATTTAATATTGATTATTATGACCAGTGTTTCTATGAAGTCTAAGCATGCAGACAGTGCTTGATTTTGCTTTCTCCTTGACCAGTCTATGAAGAATGTTTCATCAAACACTATAAAAGAGAGACTGCCCTTGAGATCAAGACAGCATTTAACTGAATATGACAACATAGGTCCTTGCAAAACTGGAGTCAATAGGAATCGGGGAAAACTGACTTTATTTGGAGTAATGCCTTGTACAAAGCTTGATGGTTGTGGTTGTTGAAGATCAGTCATCTTGGCTCCTCAGAGTAGTGCCCTTGGCCCAACTATCTTCAGCTGCTATATCAATGACCTTCCCTCTATCATAAGGTCAGAGGTCAGAATGGTCACTTAATTGCACCATATTGAGCATCATTTGCAACTCCTCAGATACTGTATCGGTCCATGTCCATATACAGCAAGAACTGGACAAAAATCAGGCTTGGACAGATAACTGACATGTAATATTTTCATCACAAAAGTATCAGTCAATGACCACCTCCAAGAAGCCAAAATCTTACTACCATCCCTACCATTTAGTGGATTTACCATTGATGAATCCCCCACTATCAACATCCTGGTGCTTTCAACTGACCATAAACCAAACTGAACTAATCATTCCAGTATTGTAGTTACAAAGCAGGTCGGGAATTCTGGAGTGAAGAAATCACCTGACTCCTCAAAGGCTATCCACCACCCACAGGGGAGGAGTATGGGTGACTACTCATCACTTGCCTGGATGACTGCAACTCCAATAACATTGAAAAGGCTTGACACCATCCAGATGATGGTGCAATCTCACGCTAATGACTGCGACATTCACTTTCTCTACCGCCCAGTGTTAGTAGTCTGCACCACCTACAAGATAGACTGCAGCAATTCAGCCAGGTTCCTTAGATAGCACGTTGCAAACCCAGGACTTACGTCACATGGAAGGACAAGGACAGTGAATGCATGGGTAGATACCTCCTATAGGTGACAAACATAATATTTACTGCAGCAGCTCAAGAAGACACTACTGTCTTCTCAAGAGAAATTAGGGATGTGCAATAGATCATGGGGCTACTGGATTGTCATAAAAATTATTCTTCCCTCTCTGGTCTAAATGTGACTGCAACGGCTGACAATGAACTGTCCTTATTTAGTGCCAAGCAATCCATTGAGTTTTATCAAACTGTCACAGAAGCAATCAAACAAGAATTAAAGTGGGCAAATGATCCACTTTAGTAATGTCAAAGGCAAAGGACACTCTCCAGTCAATCCTTAAAGGAAAGCTGCCCCTACAAACTAGTCATAGAGTTGTACAACATGGAAATAGACCCTTCAGCCCAACTAATCCACACTGACCGTGTTCCCAAACTAAACTAGTCCCACTGCCTGTGTTTGGCCCATATCCATCCAAATCTTTCCTATTCATGTCCTCATCTAAATGCCTTTTAAACATTGCTACTGTACATGCATCCATCGCTTCCTCTGGCAGTTCATTCCACACACTAACCATTCTCTGTGTAAAAATGTGCCCCCCCCATGTCGTCTTTAAATCTTTTCCTCTCACGTTAAAAGTATGCCTGCTAATTTTAAAATCCCCCATGTTAGGGAAAAAGACCTTTTCTACTCACCTTACCTGTGTCCCTCATGATTTTATAAATTTCCGTAAAGTCACCCCTCAATCTCCTACACTCAGTGAAAAAAATCCCAGCCTATCCAGTATATATTTGTAACTCAAACACTCCAATCCCAGCAGCATCCTAATGGATCTTTTCTGAACCCTCTCCAGTTTAATGACATTGTTCCTGTAACAGGGCAACTAGAACTGCACACAGTACTCCAGAAGGGGCCTCACCAACATCCTGAAAAACCTCGTCAAGATGTCCCAACTGTTATACTCAAAGATCTGAGCAATGAAGGCAAGCTTGTTAAACATCTTCTTATCCACGCTGTCTGTGATACAAATTTCAAACCCCTGTTTTACAACATTACGCTAATTGTATGTCCCAACACTAATTGTATGTCCTCCCCTTGTTTGTTTGATCAAAATGCCATACCTCACATTTCACCAAATTAAACTCCATCTGCCATTCCTCAGCACATTGGCCGAATTGATAATGATCTCTTTGTAATCTTAGATAACCTTCTTCACTGTCCATTATAACGCCAATTTTGGCATCATCAGCAAAGTTACTAACCATGCCACCTGTATTGTTATCCAAATCATTTATATAAATGACAAACAAAAGTGGACCCAGTTCAGATCCCTGTGATACATCGCTGATCACAGACCTCCAGTCTGAAAAAAACAACTCTCTGCCATTACCCTCTGTCTCCTACTGTAAAGCCAATTTTGTATCCAGTCAAGCAACAAACTGACAGAATCACCATCCCAGACACTCCCATCACCATTTTTATGTATGATCTGTCCCACAGGCAGGAGCAACTTTGCAGAAGTAGTGGCATTGCATTTTACAGTTGGGCAGCAGTGACCAAAGGTGGCCTCAACATTGCCTCTGGATTTAGGTCTACTATGGGCAAGGAAAGGCAGTGTTTCTTTGTTGTCGCTGGATCCAAATCCTGGAATTCCCTCCCTAATGGCATTGTGTGTCAACCCACAGCAGGTGGACTGCAGCAGCTCAAGAAGGCAGCGAACCACCACCTTCTCAGGGGAACTAAAGAGAGGAAATAAATGTTGGTCAGCGAGTGATGCCCACATCCCACAAAATGAATTTAAAAATCAGCTCCAGTTGAATACAACACATCAATTTTCTTCAGCTGATGAATCAGTGCTCCGTTGTTATGAATATTAATGGGAAGAAATACTCAGGGTGGCAAGGATACAAAATGAACTGTGGGTGAGGAATTTCCATGCCCTTCACCGGACAGGCTCAGTTGTGACATTTTTGCCCAAACTTGCTGAGTGCTGGGGATACATTTGCTAAGTTGTGCCAGCAGCAGGGAGATAAACCTATTTAACATCTTCCTTACCAATCTATCTCTTTCAGCTGCATCTATCCATAAGAGTATTGGAAGGACTGATCACCACAGCTTTGCACTGAGGACATCCTCCATTGTGTAGTGTAGCACTACCATGATGCTAAATGGGTTAGATCTGGAACAGATTAATAAAGTTATGGTGGACTTAGGTGCATTAGGTAGACTTTAGTGTCAACACAGTATTCCCTGTTAGTTGGTGCTGTGGTCTATGTTATATTATGCACCCAGGTCCATTTCTTTTTTTTAAGATTTTCTAGTGATTGTTACAATGGAGTGGCTTGTTAGGCCATTCCAGAAGGCAGTTAAGAGTCATTGATTTGCATCTGGACATATATGCAGTCCTGACCAGGAGCGGACGGTAGATTTCCTTCCCTAAAGGATATTAGGATATCCACAATCTGAAGACACCTAATTCCACGTTTTTGTTGAATTCGAATTCCGCCATCTGCCATGGCAGGAATTGAACTCAACGTTTCCTGGGCCTCTGGATTAATAGCCTAATGATAAAACAACTAGGCCATTGCTTGCCTAGTAAAAGTAAGCAATCTAGTTGAATAATATTAAGGTAAACAGGTTAAGCTGAAACACACAAGTTTTTGATCACAGTGTGGGAGGAAGTGTAAGAGAGATTACGGCAACGTAAAAAAGGTTATGGGTTCCTGTTGCTACAGAGCTAGACATTTGAAGGTTTTCATAAAAGACTGAAACTTGGGAAAAGCAATGAAAGGAAGTAGTGGTATGGTGTGATAAGACAGGCCCCTCATTGCAGTTCAACAATCTGTTCAAAGCTTTACCTTGCATAAAAATCTCTATTGGTATAAAATCCAGCAGGAGCTAGGTTATAAAATGTAATAGTATAAAAAGAGATACATTGCAGCAGAAAAAATTTTATGCCATCAAAGCCAGGTTACATGAGTAAGCTTAGATAAGTATGCTCATGATTTCCTCCATGCATGCTTGGGTTTAGACTTTGAACTTAATTTGTACTATTCTGAATGGTTTGAAGCAATATTAAATTCACTGTTAGACACATTACTGTCTTAGCTTTTTCGATTTTGTTTAAAAAAAATGAATAAGCAAGAACAATTAATTTCTCAAATAATAGCAAATGGCACCCAGGAGATGCAGTATTGGTAGTGACCAAATAGTGAGAAATGCTGAGATGGATGAGTTAATAACAAACATTTTAAAATGTTTAGGTGAGTCAGAATCTGAAATAGGACATTGAGCATTTCGGGCCTCTTTCAGATGCAAACCTAATTGGAATGATTTTAGATTGTGAACAGTTTCTTTTTACTTCAAATTTTCAACTTTTTTTCCACACTTTAGTAACCTGTAAAAAGCTTGAGGAATTCTTTGCCACAGAGTGCAGTGGAGGCCGGGATGTTGGATGCGTTCAAGGCAGAGATCAACAAATTCTTGATCTCAAAAGGAATCAAGGGCTACAGGGTGAGTGCAGGGAAGTGGTGTTGAAATGCCCATCAGCCATGATTTAAATAGCGGAGTGGACTTGATGGGCCGAATGGCCTTACTTCCACTCCTATGTCGTATGGTCTTATTGTCTTATGGACATACTGAGAAGTAGAAATAAGTTAGCCATGATGTTATTGAATGATGGAGCAACTTTGAGAGGCCGAATGACCTGTTCCAGCTGCTATCTGCTAGTTTTTACGTTTTAAACACGACTACATGCATACTAAACAGTGGAAGCAGCAGCTATAGGTGGACTCCAGTGACCCCACAACTAATGGATCAGGTCATAGTTCGCTCACACCCAGCATCCGCCTGACATACGAACAATTGGACCAGAATGTACCATCTCCAAAATGGCCACATACCATACCATAGTCAATTTAATCTCAATTGACAACAAAATGGTACAAGATAGAATTGGCAGTGCCATTAAATGTAAATTACCTAGCAATAGGCCACTCATATGTTCGATTTGTGTTCGGCCAGGGCTATTTGGCTACAAAGGTCATTCCAGTCGTGGACAAAAAAGCTGAATTCCAGAAATGTGATAGGAGAGATTGTCCATGATAGCAAAGTAGCATTTAATGTAGTTAGGCATGAAGAAAAGGTTCAGTAGATTGACCCTATGCTCACTGGAGTTTCAATAAATGATGGATGATCTTATCAAAGCACATATAATTCTGAAGGAGGAATACCATGAGAACAGTTCCATTTGTTGGGGAGACTAGAACTACGGGTGAGAATAATACAAGAATACAAACTCTCCCTTTTGAGACTGTCATGCAGAATTTTTTTTTTCTCAGGGCTTGTTAATTGTCTTAAATTTCATTCATAGTGATCAATGGATCCTGGGATGAGATGGATAGATTAGTAATCTGTGAGGCAATCGAGGGTAATGGATGGCTGTAATCAGAATTGGATTTGCCATGATTTTTTGAATGACAGGGAATGTTTAAGAAGTCAAATAGCCTAATCTCACTCCGACTTCTTATGCTCTTAAGAGTCCTAGCAAATTTGAAATTGATTAAAGTAGCAGAAAATTTTTTGTTGTTTGGCTGGATTTTGTATAACTCCTATCAAATCTCCCTTATTCTTTTCTCTAAGGAAAATAGTTTCAACCTCGCCAATCTTTCCTTATAATTGTAGTGTCTCATCACTGGGATTGTTCAAAACAAATCTGTCCCACCATCTCTCCAATGCATTCACATCCTTCCCTTAGTTCGGTATCCAGAAGTGCACACAATACTTTGCTGAAGTTTAAACAGTATCTAATATTGACATATCAATGGTCTTATACACAATGTCTCCATTTCTGAAGCCTAGAATGTTGTGTGCTTTATTAACAAGTCTGCCTATCTGTCTCACCATCTTTAATGAATTTTGTACATACACACCCAGACTTCTCTGCTCCCACACACCTTTAGAATAGTACCCTTTATTTTATGTTGTCTGTTCATGTTCTTTGTACTGAAGTGCAACACCTCACAACTGTACACATTGAATTTCATGTGCCATCTATCCTGCCACTCCATCAATGTGTCAACATCCTTTTGAAGTTCAATGTTACCCATTTGACAGCCTACAACTCTCCCTGGTTTTCTGTCAAGTAACATTCACACGATAAAAGTGGCAGGCAATGAGCATCTCTGACAAGAGAGAACATCACTATCTCCCATTGACTTGCAATGGCATTGTTATTGTTAAATATCCTAATTACCTCTCACCTCCCTACCTCTCTATCACCAAATCCTTGGATCGCTATTAACCAGAAAATTATCTGGACCATCCATATAAGTATGATGGCTATATTCTGTGATGTCTAACACATTGCCTGACTCCCCAAAGGCTTTTCACCATTCACACATCGTAAGTCAGGAATATCATGGAATATTATCCACTTGCCTTGGTCAGTGCAACAACAGCAACATTTAGATAGTAGGAACTGCCAATCTTTTAAGAGGGTTGCAGTGGGAGAGGAATACACTGAGGTCTTTCCAGACGGATTTAAGAGGGCTGCAGTGGGAGAGGGATACACTGAGGTCTTTCCGGAGGGATTAACATCTTTGTTAACATCATCTTTGTTGATCAACAGCAACACTTAAAAGCTTAACACGATCCAATACAAGCCAATTCACTTGATTAACACTCCATGCACCATCTTAAGTATTAATTGCCTCCACTACAGTGGTGCACAGTGGCAGCAGTGTGTACTGTCTGCAAGAAGCCCTGCAGAAAATGCTAAATTCTCTCTGTATGAAATTTCTAAATTTATGGCCACCACACACTAGAAAAATAATGTCAGCAGAATATTGGGACAGTACCACATGCAAATTCTCTTTCAAGTCGCACACATACTGACTTGGAGCTATACTGCCATTCTTAATTGGTATCAAGTCAAAATCCTGGAAACACCTCCCCACCAGAGGTGCTTTCACCAAGCAAATTCACAAAGGCAGCTCATCATTATGTTCTCAAGTTCAAGTATTGGTAAGAAAAACAGGCCTTGCCAATAACATTCAACTTGCAAATAAATAAAGAAGTTTCTCAAGCTATTCCCACTAAATAATATTTTAATATCTCAAAATTTAATGGAACATTGTTTTAAGTATTTATTCATTGTTAATCTTACAAGTGAACATTGATAGAATCAGCACAATTTTGAATCAGAAAAAGTTAATTCTAATGAAAAAGGTGACCCACTAAATGCTCTTTTAAGCTGCCTCAGATAATAAATACTATGTTTCACAACCCTGGCAATGCATTAGTGATATAAATCCATGAGTACGAAAGAAAAATGCCTGACTAATGATGCAAGGATAAGTGAGTTATGCTTTTGTGGCATTAAAGTGAATTAAACTGAGGAATGTGTGGTCCAGAAGTTGATTTTGTTTCATATACATAGTTCTTGCTTGTAGTGTTTTTTCATTATTTTCATAGATGGAATGATATATATCACTTTTTTCAGTGTTTGAAAAAAAATACAATGACTGTTCTGAAAAGCTGTTGACAATGCAACAGGACTGTTTGAATCTGTTCAACAATGTGCCAAACACTGCTGCCAGATATGGGATAACTACCTGTGGGAAAAGTATGTTTTAGCATCACTGCAGGTAGTTATCACTGTATTGAGAATACTGAAAATAACACTATCACCCATGCAATTAGATAATAATGAACCAGCAGGCATGTGTACACTTGGGAGACAAGTGGGGTTACCATAGTGATTATAGTTATTAGATTCCTTTTATTTTAAGGATAAAGCTTTTGTAAAGTATTTTCCACCTTGCCTATTTGCCTAACACCTGCGTGAGATGCATTGCCTGTGCTCTGACCTGTTATCAGGTGTGTATGAATGGAACACAGACCACCAGGAACTTCAGTGCAGTGGTTACAGAGTGTGCACTCTCTCTAATTTTCCCTCCCTATGATAGTTACCCCCAATTCGGTGCTTTCCACAGCAGTATGGCACACAATGGAGACTTGGCAAGTGGAAGATCAAAGATGCAATCCCAAACGTCATTGCCTTTTTGTGCCCCAATATGCTGTTCATCCACACTGCAGTGCTGTTTTACATTCAATTAATTTTACATTCAAAAGGAAAAACTAATTTAGTAATACTCCAGTACATGACTTTGTTTCATTTCCAGTTAAAATGCTTTTAAAAAAATTGAAATCAATTCTATTGTGCTGTGTGGGGGTGAATACCAGTTACTGTTGAACCAGGTTCAACAGTTAAATAGAGCTGAGGATGAAAGATCCTACACTATTACAGCAATCTGTTAGTCAATCACGCCACTGACTTTGATTTTACAATGATCTAATAATTCATACAACACATTGGTGTCAAAACGGTGAAAATGATTTCTTATTTTCGGAGTCATGGTGCAAGACAAAATAATATTTAAAATGAGTTGTCAATGAATAGAATACTGCAGCGTGAAGTCTGAAGGTTATATTCAAGACTGGATTATGCTAAGTAAGTGCCTGGGCATACTTTGCTTTCAACTTCCTTCATAGAGTCATCTAATTAATATTAAGACTATTTTTGTCTTAATCAAATGAATGTTTGATTGAAATTACATAAACAGGAAGGCTAATTAAAAGATATTTGATTTCAACTATAAGTTACAAACATACTTTCACAAACTGCTACTAAACTCAAATTGATGGTACAGGAATATAGTTTTTAATCAGACTTTGTCATTCTTTTTGAATGTGGTTGGTTTTATTTTTAGTGTATTAAATTGTCTTACAAATATAACTATGCAGGCCATCAGTGTAGGAACAACAGTAAATGTTGTAGCTGGAAGACTAACAATGGTGATGAAATCGACTTGAAGATTCAGTGTCACATGATACTATGTGCCTTCAGCTAGTGTATCAGTGTACTATTATCATGTTTCTTTCAGCAATGCATTACTAGGAAATATATCACATGATGTATATAACACAGAAGGATTATGATTAAACCTCAGAAGGATTCATTTTTCTGCCTCAGATCTAATACTGATGATGAGTCACAGAAAGGAAATAAACAATAACGAAGATGAAAAGCTGGTCTAACACTAACAATTCAGGTCAGCTATATACGTGGCTATTTTGTAGAGTACACTGCATTTTAGCAGTTGTGTTTTGCTATAAATTTATAGCACTAATTGTCTTTCGTTAGTGCCTCAAAACTATTTCAAATAATTTATGCTATGATTAAAGCACCAATATCAATTCAACATATGGGCCTCCAGAGCCACTTGGAGTTGAGCGGGATTCATTCAACACTAGTCACATCATGGAAATTCAACCTATATATAGTTGACTACTGAAAGCCCAGGTTATTTATTCATGAGTCCCACCACACGCTGGGGTAAAGAGGAAATATGAACGCGAGACTATTCAACTGGAACACCCTGTTAAAGGACAAATTGGGCAAATGCTTTCAGGTTAGAGAATGTAGAAGAAGGGTTCTTAACTTGTCCCCGGATATATTTTGTTTGTTTGATGGGGAGGGCGAGTTGAGTTACTATGCTGCGCTTCAACCGCACCCGCGTTTTGCTGCCGGTTACTAAATTAATGCCACAGTCATCTTGTCTCATTTGCAACAAACTCAACAGGGAATGTGTGTTGGGTAGGGAGGGCGGCTAAAAGAATGGATTACTTGTTGACGACGTTTAACAGAAGCGGACTCTTGTGGCCGCTGAAGATTGGAATTGCCCTGTTACGGGGAGAAAGTTAATTTGTGAGTTGATCCTTCCTTCCGAAGTCAACTTCATGGGCTTGCTTACTGACGAGCCTCAAATGCCCCGTTACTTAGCTAATCCACAGTACCCTTCTTTTAAAGTAATTCAAATTAGCTTGCTCTTCATCTGATAATCGGTTTTCCAGATAACCCGAGATCAGGAAAGCCAGCAGAGATAAAGCAAGCAGTAGTGAGCCACTGCCTCCCACCCCAGCCCCCGGAGCCCAGTGGGTTTCTCAGTCTAACTCTGGCTGAGCAGAGAGTGTGTGGGGGTGTTGTCTCTCTCGCTGTCTCTCACCTGCTGGCCAAGCTCTGCCGGCAGTGCTGCCTGAAGGGCATCAGATGGTAGTTCATGGCATCCAGTAGCAGCTTCTGACAGACGGGGTCGGTGCGCATGAAATCCACCGACTGCACCCTCTCCACTAGCTCGGTGGCGGGGATAAGGGCGAAGCGGAGGCGCTTCATCAGGTCCGGGGCGTACTGCATGCGAGTCTCCCGATCGTGTTCGAGCCAGAGCACGGACATCTGGAAAAGGGCCAGCTCCGACTCTACAGGTGGCGGCATCGAGTCCATCATGGCACACACCTCCTCGAAATTGAGGAGCAGGATGTCCTCCACGAAATACTTATTGGCCAGCTTCTTGGTCTCGTCCAGGCCGTGGATGGCTGCGATCTGGCAGATCTGCTTGTAGTTCTGCATGGAGATCTGGTCGTTGAGGAACTGGGCGCAGAGTTTAGTGACCGGGGGGATGTGGAGGATCTTGCTGACCGACAGCACGTCCTCTACCGTGTCCAGAGACAGAGTCATGTTGGCCGTGTAGATGTACTCCAAGACTAGGCACACTCCGGTGGCCGAGCAGCCCTGGAGCACAATGTTATTGATGGACCTGGAGACGTCCTCGGCCGGGGAGGAAGGGGTCCGGCTGCCCGGTTCGTTAGTGCTCTCTTTGCACTGGCTGTTAGAGAAAAGCGATCGGAAATACTGGGAACAGGAAGCCAGCACCGCTTTGTGGCAATGGAACTGCTGGCTTTGAGCTGTCAGAGTCACATCACAGAAAAACTGCTTCCTCCAAAGAAGGTTGAGGCCATGGAGGAGGTTATCACTGTGGCTCGGGTCGAAGGTGGACGTCCTGTCACCAGATCTTGACATGGTATCTAACTTTGGGCACCTCCTGAAAGGGCACACATTGCACACAGTCAGATTAATAGGCATTTCGCCCCCTTCCACCACCATCCCACCCAAACATTCCCATGTAAGTAAAAGCAAGATTTCTAAAGCCAGCACTCCATTAAAAAGATGCAAAAAATGTTACAATGTTGTTACAAAAAGATCGATCTTAAAAGCGAAATGTCTCAGCCGGTAACGATTGCGCGACTGCTACATTTTAATTTAATTTCCCTTATTTCATTTGTTCAGTTTGTACATTTTAAACGGCACACAATGAATGTGAATGTAAGTCATCCTCTGCATGTTTGTCCTTGTAAACATTACAGAAATGTATTAGGTATAAACAGCAGTGCCGTTTGAATTCAAGGTCTAATTTGCTCTCAAAACAGACCACAGATGAAATAGTTAAAGTTTCATGTTTCCTTTTTTTTAAGAAAAACGATCAGTTAATCCATGAAGAGCCGTACAGTTGTTTAGTATGGGTGGGGGTTGGGGGGTGAGGTGGAAGAACACACGTCAGGGGTCAGATTCTTAACAGAAATAAACTTCAAAAATCAGAAGCATGCCTTACTAAGTAAAGCTACCGAGCTCCCATGCTGTTTGTTACATGCACGGGTCTCCTTTTATTTTAAAAAAATAGCAATAGCCCCTTGTTTGATCAAGCTGCTGCCCGTGGAATCTTACATTGCTGTTTATTCAGCAAGGCACCTGTCACAGCCTCATCTCCCCAGTGTTTCCCACTCGTCATCAATGCACAGAGGCCACAAACTTACCTGTATACACTGGGCTGCAAACTAGCGTCCACTTCGATCAGACCCCCACTTTTATATTTTTTTCTCCTTTTCTCTTTGCTTCGATCCCCCAGTAAAATCCGTATCCGATCAAGCTCCACGCGTTGCAACTTCAGCAGTTACGCTTGCGAGGTTTTTTTGTCGTTCATCATTTGATATACTGTCTCCAGAATTAGCAACAGCAAGAAGTCTGAGAGCAGCTTTCGCAAAAAAATGTACGTGTGACAAATTATGCTACCAAGAAACAACACATCATTATCCTTGGGCCTGGGATTCAGTGAGTCGTAACAAGAGTAATAGGAAATCCACGGTTGGGAAGAGAAACGGTCGTGCATCGCCAGTGAAGAGTGACCATGGAGGGGCTGGATGCTGGAGAGAGTTTTAAAATTATGGCTCAAGGCTATTGTAAAATTGTCGTGCGTAAATGACTGCGCAGTCAAACATCTTAGAAAAGCAGTCCCCTTTATAAAGAACCGTCAAGTTTTAGTGCGCATTGCTAATTAGTCAATTTCTCTTTCCTTCACAGCCTAGCGACTTCTGCTGAGCTGAAACTGCTAATTCTGTGACCACGCTTCTCTCTCTGGGTGAATGAATATCTCACAGGGAAAAAAAGACTCTGTCCCACAAAATATTTTTCTGCTCATCTTTTACATGCATGGATTTATGAAGGTGGATGAACAAAGCAATCTTCAGATGATGGCACAAACTTTCTTACCATTTTATTGCCTGTGCAGTTGCATAAGATGACATGCAGACTAACCAGTACTGTACTGTCTACTATAATGAATTACAGGGGATTCTATCCCATTAATACAGTTGATGCATTGAAACAAAGAGATGATTATCCACTTGATATTACGATCGTTGGAAATTACCAGATTGTCTTGTTAATGTCTTGGTAACACTGACATTTTTGTTATTAAGACTTCCTCTTCTTTCAATTGCAAAAGATGACATGCATTGTCTAACCAACACGGCAGTAATGAATTAGCCTGGCTTATATTGCACTAACATCATTACGACATTAAAACCTACAAGTTATTATCCTACTCTTATCCTGCTCATTAAAATATATACCAGTTGGCCTTTTTAATGATTGCAAGCAAATACAAAAATAAACAGACTAAGAGTGTGTCTCCTCGCTTTGAATTGAATATTCTTGGAATATTAAAGCAGAACCTGTGTGTTACATGAATGGCACACTGCTTTCAAGGCTCCAGCTGTAATGTTAGCATCCTTAGAATAAAGAGACCCGTTTTCAGAGACATTGCTATATTGCTTTTGATGTTTTTCATTATCCTCAAACCAAATTCGTTAAGTTTGATGTATTAGCATTGATGCAAAAACGTAAATATGCCTGATGCTAATCACTTAAGAATAGAAAAGAGAAACTTTTTAACGACAGCGTTTAAAAAAAATCTTCGACAGTCAGTTCGAATATAGGTCAGGCTATATTTTTTACAATCTAAAGTTCCAATAAGATGTCATTTATCTGCATAGACCAACTTTACTAATCAGCGTTGATAGATTCCAGCCGCATTAGCTTGCCCAGAATATATGTTCAATTCCTCAGTCTCTCCAGATCAACATCACTATGCCTCGTCTAAAATTGTGAATGCAGCGGATCCCTATTGATCTGTGAGTTCCTAACTTATTTTGTCCTATAAATGTCTCAAGTCATAAAATGTGTTCTTTTCCGGCTTCTTGGATTAATGGCTTCCTGAGGTTGTGACTCCTGCAGGAGGTCCATAGGCTGCGATGCCCCACAATAGATGTCTCTTAATATTGCTTCAAGCCGGCTTAAATTTAAGAAAATGACATGGAGTACCGCGTCAACATTGAATGGACACCAATGCTTGGACGAATTAGTAATGCGGCAATACTGTGTTATCCGGATGGTTATAAGTCGATATGTGCCGGCAGTGTTATTACTTCTTGATTTTTTCTAAATAAGCATCGGAAATATTCAATGACACAGTTACGTGGGAGGGGGAGGTTGTCGATGGCAGTAGTCAAGAAATCTCCTAGGCATCGTTTAACCTACTGGGCTCAACACGAAACGTATGCTGTAGGCAAAGTATTATTTTTCTAAATCTAAGGTGTCAGATCGTCACGGAAATGTGACTGCCTGTTCTAGGCCAGTGCCTAGAGTCTTCAGTTTGTGGTTTGTGAAATCGTTCGAAATGTTCCAACTGCAAATCCCGGGCTCCAGTCTGTACAGTATTTTTGCTATCGGTTTAATGCAGGTCTGCCTGTTTTAATAATTTAGGCAATTTCAAATTCTTCACATTACTGAAGTTCCTAATGAAATGTTCCTTCTTCGTTTGGAATCGTTCCAATTACTAGTGTTGACATGTTATGCAATACACATAAAAATGTTTCTTGCATGTTAACATCAACTAACTGAAAAGTCCTGAACTCAGAAGGCCTTACTGCCTCTAATTGTGAACTTGCTGTTCTCCAAGGCACTGAGATTGCTGTCCTAAAGTCCCACCTCACACAAAGCCTTAGTGGATGAGAGTGCGACCAGTAATACTTTTCTTAAAAGACTATATCAGTGGTATCTTTCCCAGCAACTGGGAGGTTACTTCCCATCAATAGAGATCTGTTTGGATTTTGGGTGGACATTGAATCTAATCTGTTTCTTTGTAACTTGGTAAGTTGTGTAAAAAAACAGAAGCTTGAAGGATTTTTGTGGCTCAGTGACAATGTCCCTACCTCTGAACCAGGAACCCTTCATTTATGCCCAACCTTTAATCCTTGTAGGTTGCTTAGAAAAGACAATAAAACAAGAAGCTCTTTAATGGACCAAACATTTCTCTCAAGAGTTACCACCAGAAACTTGTCTGGGTCTGATTCCCCTCTTCATCATCTCCATGTCGTCAACTGTCCTCATTCTCTTAATTTTCTGCAGGCAGCAGTAAAACTAAGGCCATACAAGATGGAAATCCTGATTTTTCTGGATTTGGTGAATTTTGGAAGCTAAGTAGACTCAAGCATGTTCAGTGCTTGGACTGGAGATTGCCTGGAAATACCAGATGAATTGGTAATGCCTATGCTTTAAGTCAGGAGGCCGGGGTTCAAGTCCCACTTGCTCCAAAGGTGTGTCATAACACATCTGAACAGACTGATTTAAAAATATGTCTAAACGCCAGTTCAACATTATCTTGTTTGTGGCCTATGAAGGTTCAACTGTCTGATGTCACTATTGGTTCTGTTTCATGTTGAGTATTTAAGGTTTGTGGGCACCGTGTACACATTATTGTATTTTGCACTAAAATTAAGCCTACTTTCTAAAATAAAACTTCACAAAGATTCTCTTCTGAAAGTGTTTTATTAATGAAACAATGTAAAAACACTACAGAAAATTATAGAAGAAATATTTACAAAAATTAATAGATATTCTAACCTTACTTCTAACTTCTCCAGAAGTGCACGTGTTTGATGTTTAAAATCCTACCAACATATATTGAACTTGTAATTAAGGGGTTCACTGTGCGTATGTTTATTTTATTCTCTATTTCCTGTCACTAAACACCACAATACCAGATTCAAATAATGTCTGTGAAACCCTAGATCCTACATTCCGTGTCTGTACTCTTATAAGTATTTGATAATTTTACCCAAATTGCATAACTCCTCAATGAAAACAAAATAGAATGTTGACAATTTTCTGGTTTTTTTTCAAAATGCAACAAAGACCACATAGCCCAGCCTATCCATGCAAGCTAAAACCACAGTCAAACATGCTTATGACTCAAATAGTACATTGAAATTGTAAACATAGGAACAATACTGAAGCAATTAAAGCAGAATCAGTCACAGGGATGTAAAATTCCCCTTTTAGAGTTTATTTCTTACCAGTGTGATAAGTGATGGGGACATTGGTATGATGTAGCATTTCATAAACCTTCACGATGTGAAGTTGTACATGGATGAGTTAAATTTACAATTCATCTAAAGAGTTCAGAATGCTCACCAGAACTAAAACCTCTGAAGTTTATGTTGTTTAATTAGCCACGATTAAAGGCACATCGTGTTCAAATAATTGGTTTGCATATCATCCAGGTCTCACATACCTACCAAATGCACTTTTCAATCCTCATGTAAAAATGAATATTTAGTTTCTTCTGGTCAATTTCAAGAACAATCAATTTATATTTGCAATGGAGTGAGGAAATAAGGCTTTGCTTTTAATTCTAGCTCTTTCAAATATAAGGAAAGAAATTGCGTAAATCTTTCAATGTTGTCACTCCTCTTGCTGTGCAAATCGAAAATGACCCTCACTGACTTCATCTACTGGCAAATATGAGAATGTAAAAGTTATTTTTCATGGATTTCTTGATGCCATGATGCAATAGGATTTCATACAGAAAAGTGTTCTTGCTACTTCTACAGTGTTACAAAAGTACACCAAATCATAGAATCATAAATTGACACAGCACAAAAAGAGACTATTCAGTCTCTTGTACCTGTGCTGGCTCTTTGAAAAACCTGCACAGTTACTTTCACTTTACTACACTTTTTCCATAGCCCTACAAATTATTCTGCCTCATGTATTCACACAAATCCCTTTTGAAAGTTGCTATTGTCACTGCTTCCACCACCAACCTTTCAGGCAGTGCATTCCAGATTATAAAAACTTGCATAAAAATAGAAACTTTATTTCAATTCCTAAACACCGTCTAATTTTTTCCCCCCCACATCACCTAGGATTGCCACACTGCCCATATCAACTATCATTCTTAGGGTTTAATTAGTGTTTTTAGAGCCAAGTATCTACCAAAGGCTGATTGTGGTCTAATGGTAATGTCACTAGATTTGTAATCCAGTATCCCAAGTTAATACTTTGCAGATTAAATTCCAAATCCCATGAGGGGATAAGGAGATCAGAAATGCCCTGTATAACTGAAGTGTGATGTCCTGACTTTTATAAAAGCAAAATACTGAGATGCAGAAATAAAAGTGCTGGAGAAACTCAGCAGGTTTGGTAACACCTGTGGTGATAGAAAAAGTGTTAATATTTTAAATCCAATAACTCTTCTTTGGAACAGGGTTCTCTGGCACTTGAAATAGTGAATAAAATAATATGGGCATCAAGAAGCCTTTGGTTACAAGTTTACAGGTGCAATTATGTGGATAGGATTTTACAAATTACCTAAGTGTTCTTACAAAGATCTTAAGGTTGGTGTTATCCATTTGTTTTCTTAATTTAATTGAATGCTGTATACTAAATTGAAAAAAAAACATGCAAATTACTCCTTCACCAGCAAGATGCAATTGAGACCTTGAATATGACATTCCAAAGTACAGAAGAATCTAGATTTCCTGGTGCTTGAATCACAAAACATTAACATGCAGGCACAGCATGTATTCAAGAATGCTAATAGGATGTTATCCTTTATTGTGAGAGAATTAGACATGAAAGTGATGATGGAAAGTGCCAGAGAACTCTGCTCCAATGAAGAGTCATTGGATTTAAAATACTAACTTTGTTTCTATCATCATATGTGTTACCAAACCTGCTGAATTTCTCCAACACTTCCATTTTTATTTCAGATCTTCAGCATCTCAGTATTTTGCCTTTGTAAAAGTCAAGACATCACACTTCAGTCGTATAGGGAATTTCTGCACTCCTTATCTAAGGAAGGATGTAAATGTGTTGGAGTATGATGACAAGGGGTTTACTGGACTGATTCTCGGAATTAACAGGTTGTCTTAAAAAGTTAAGTTGGATAGGCTGGGCTTATTTTGATTGGAGTTTGGAAGAGTGAGAGGTAAATTGATTGAAATGTCTTAGATCCTTAGTAGCATTGATAAGGTAAATGTAGAAAGGACTTTTGTGGGTCAGTTCAGAAATGGTGGACACTGTTTTAAAACTAATGATCATCCTTTTACAATAGAGAAGGGTAGATTTTTTTCTCTCAGAGGATTGTGTGACTTCAGAACTCTGCCTCAAAAGTCAGCGGAAGTGGGGTCATAAAATATTTCAAGACAGAGTTAGATTCTTATTAGGCAAGAGAATCAAAGATTATCGGGAGTATAGAGGAATGTGCAATGCAAAATATAAACAAATCATAATGGTATAAAAGAGCAAAGCAGGCATGATGGATATGAAATTAGCTGCATGACATGAAATAGAGTAGAGGTGAATTGTTGTTATTGGGACAATAGCAAAGTTAGTGGTAGGGATCCTCAGGGGTCAGCTTTTGGGACAGCTGCTTTTGGTGATGTATAACAATATCCTAGATCTGGGTATATAAGGCACAATATCAAAATATATGCCTGACACAAAGCCTATACTTATTGTGAGCTCTGTGGAGGACGTTGTTAACCTATGAAAAGACAGGCTAATTGGTGGATTAAGAAGAATGGAACGTGAGAAGTGTGATGTGTGAAGTGATGTATTTTGAAGAAAGAATGAAGACAAACACTATAAGAAAGGATACTAGATTAAAGTCAGTGCAGAAGTAGAGAGACCTGGGGGTATGTGTGTGTAAATATTGAAGGTGATAGGTCAGGTTGAGTGTGTGGTTAATATCCGGGCCCAGGCCCAGGCAACTAAAAATAAAGACATAGAATACAAACACAAAGAACTTATATGTGGGCACAGAATGTACTCTGGATGAGGGACTTACCTGCCCACGAACAAGCGTGGGCCTTTCGCAATAGTACTGACCAAGCTGGCTGAAGCTGAAAGGACAAAGTGGCTAGATTGGGTCCACAGCAGGTAAGGTAACAACAAGAGTGAAGACAAGGCTTCATTCTCAGTAATCTACCTGTTACAGACTTACCCACCAAAGGCAGTATCAGTAAGAGTAACCACTGCACAGTTCTTGTGGAGACTAAGTCCAATTTTTACATTGAGGATAGTGGGCCATCAACAGCACCAAAATTGTATTCAACCACAATCAGTAAGCTCATACCAGGATGTCCTCCAGTCTACCATTACTGTTAAACAAGGAGAACAACTCTGGTTCAGTAAATAACACAGGAGAGCACCTTGTGCATATTCCCCTCCAAATAGTACATCATCATAACTTGAAAGTGTATTACCGTTCCTTCACTGTCATTGGATAAAAATCCTAGAACTGTCTTCCAAGCATCACCATAGATGTCCCTGCAACCAAGGACAGCAGTGGCTCAAGAAGACATCGCACTGGTTAAGGGTAATTATGGATAGAGTCATAGAGCTGTAGAGCATGGAAACAGACCCTTCAGTCCAACTCATCCATACTGACCAGATATCCTAAATAAATGTAGTCCCATTTGCCAACTTTTGGCTGATATCCCTCTAAACCCTTCCTATTCATATACCCATCTAGGTGCCTTTTAAATGTTCCAATTGTACCAGCCTTCACCACTTCCTCTGGCAGTTTATTCTATACATTAACCAACATCTGCATGAAAAAGTTGCCCCTTAGGTCCCTTTTAATTTTTTTCCCCACCCCTCACCTTAAACTTATGCCCTCTAGTTTTGGACACCCCTATCTTGGGGAAAAGACCTTGGTTATTTAGCTTATTCATGATCCTCATGATTTTATAAACCTCTACAAGGTAACCCCTCAGCCTCTGATACTCCAGGGAAAATATTCAACCTATTGAACAACATTCAACCAGCCTATTCAACCTCTCCCTATAGCTCAACCCATCTAACCCTGGGAACCTCCTTATAAATGAATCTTTTCTGAATCCTTTCAAGTTTAACAATGTTTTTCCTGTAGCAGGGACACCAGAATTGGCCGTTGTATACCAAAAATGGCCTAACCAAAGTCCTATGCAGCTATAACATGACCTCCCAACACCTGTACTCAATGCAATGACCAATAAAGTCAAGCATACGACTTATTCATCATCCTGTCTAACTGTGACTCCACTTCCAAGGAACTATGAATTTAGACTCTAAGGTCTCTATGTTCAGCAACATGCCACACCGTACCATTTAGTACATCAGTCCTATACCAAGCAGCACCTCAAATTTATCTAGATTTAATTCCATCTGCCACTCCTCATCCCACAGGCTCATTTGATAAAGATCCTATTAAACTCTGAGGTAACCGTCTTCACTGCCCTCCGCACTTCCAACTTCAGTGTCATCTGCAAATGCACTAACTGTACGTCCTATATTCACATCCAAATCATTTATATAAATGATAAAAAGCAGTGGACCCAGCACCTATCCCTAGAGCACACCACTGTTCTCAGGCCTCCAGTCTGAAAAGCAACCCTCCACTGCCACCCTCCGTCACTTACCTTCTAGCCAATTTTGATCCCAAATGGCTAGTTCTCCATATATTCCATAAGATGTAACCTTGTTGACCAGTTTGCTTTGGGGAGCTTTGTTGAAAGTCTTACTGAAGCCCACACAGACAACTTCCACTGCTCTGCCTTTGTCAATCCTCTTCATCACTTCTTCAAAAAACTTAATCAAGTTAGTGAGACACGATATTCCATATACAAAGCCATGTTGATTATCCCAAATCAGTCCTTGCCTTTCCAAATACATATAAATCCAATCCCTCAGAATCGCCTCCAACAACTGAAATCACCACTAATGTCAGGATCACCAGCCTATAGTTCCCTGGCTTTTTCTTACTACCTTTATTAAATAATGGCACCACATTTGTCCATCTCCATTCTTCCAACACCTCACCCACAGCTATTGATGATACAAATATCTCAGCAAGGGGCCCAGAAATCACTTCGCTAGCTTCTCACAGAGTTCTAGGGTACACCTGACCAGGTCCTGGGGATTTATCCACCTTTATGCATTTTAAGATGTCCAGCACCGCTCCTCTCTAATATGGGCACTTCTCAAGATATTGCTGTTTATTTTCCAAGTTCTCCAGTTTTCCAATCTTCTCCACGGTAAATATTGATGCGAAATACTCTTTTGGTGTCTCAGCCATCTCTTGTGGTTTCACCTAAAAGCAACCTTACTGAACTTTAAGGGACCATATTCTCTTCCAAGTTACTCTTTTATCCTTAATGTATTTGAAGAAACCCTTTGGATTGTCCTTAACCCTTTTTGCCAAAGTGACCTCATGGCCCCTTTTTGCCCTCCTGATTTTTCTCTTAAGTATATGTGTTTATACTCCTCTAGGGATTCACTGAATCCCCAGTGTTGAAATTTGACATATGTTTTCTTCTTTCTATTGACCAAAATCTCAATTTCTGTAGTCATCCAGAATTTTATATCAGTGGTGGGAGTCATGAGAGCTTGAGCGAGGGAGCAGCTGGAAAGGTAAAGTTTCCATATAAAATACTTGCCAGGTAAATAGGTGGAGTGAAGGCTGAGGAGGAGCAAACGCGGACACGGGTACTGCTGGGTAACTGAATTAATACGCTCGGGCAGTGGCTAAACATGAAACACTACACGTGTACTATCTCCCACCCATCCTCCTCCTCTAACCAAACAAAAAAGACTCTGTGTGGAGGGTTGGTAACGTTTTCTTTTTCTCTCTCGTTATCTCTTTTGGCAATTTAGAGCAGAGGGGATGCACGCTCCTCTTGTAGGATATGGAAGGTAAGGGTCACCACTAGTGTCCCTGCTGACTCCACCTGCGAAAAGTGCACCCAACTCCAGCTCCTCACAGACCGCGTTAGGGAACTGAAACTGGAGCTGGATGAACTCCGGATCATTCGGGAGGCTGAAAGGGTGATAAAAAGGAGTTATAGGGAGGTAGTCACACCTAAGTTGCAAGAGAAAGGTAGCTGGGTGACCGTCAGCAGGAGAAAAGGAAACAGGCAGACAGTGCAGGGATCCCCCTTGGTTGCTCCTCTCAATAATAAGTATATCGCTTTGGATACTGTTGGGAGGGACAACCTATCAAGAGAAAGCCATAGTGGCCAGGTCTCTGGTGCTGAGCATGGCTCTGTGGTTCAGAAAGGAATGGGGGAGAGTAGGAGAGTGATAGTGATAGGGGGTTCAATAGTTATGGGAACAGACAGGGGATTCTGTGGTACTGAGCAAGACTCCTAGATGGTATGTTGCCTCCCGGGTGATAGGGTCAGGGATGCCTCGGATTGAGTCGACAGGATTCTGAAGAGGGATGGTGAGCAACCAGAAGTTGTGGTACACATCGGTACCAATGACATAACTAGGAAAAAGGATGACATCCTGAAAAGTGAATATAGGGAATTAGGTTGGAAGCTAAAAGGCAGGATGAGCTAAGAAGTAATCTCAGGATGACTACCAGTGACATGGGCTAGTAAGGCTCGGAATAGAGAGTGAGCGCAGCTAAACACATGGCTAGTGTAGGAGGGAGGGCTTCAGATATGTGGATTCTGAGGAAAGTGGGACCTGTACAAGAAGGATGGGTTGTACCTGAACTGGAGAGGCACCAATATCCTGGGTAGGAGGTTTGCCAGAGCTCTTTGGGACCATTTAAACTAGTTTGGCGGGGGGATGCGAACTTGAGCTACGGATCAAAGGATGGGGTAGCTGGTGTACAGACAAAAGCAGCATGCAGACTCTGTGAGGAAAGATAGACAGTTGATAGGGCAAAGTTGCAGTCGGTGTGATATGTTGAAGTGTGTCTATTTTAATATGAGGAGTGTCAGGAACAAGGGTGATGAGCTTAGAGCATGGATCAGTACTTGGAACTATGATGTTGTGGCCATTATGGAGACTTGGATAATATAGGGGCAGGAATGATTGTTGGATGTTCCGGGGTTTATATGTTTCAAAAGAAATAGGTAGGGAGGTAAAAGAGGTGGAGGAGTGGCATTGCTAATCAGGGATAGTATCACAGCTGCAGAAAGGGAGATTGTCGAAGAGGGTTTGTCTACTGTGTCAGCGTGGATGGAAGTCAGAAACAGGAAAGGAGCAGACACTTTAGCAGGGGTTTTCTGTAGAACCTCGATAGCAACAGAGACACAGAGGAGCAGATTGGGAGACAGATTTTGGAAAGATGCAGAAGTAACAGCATTGTTGTCATGGGTGACTTCAACTTCCATAATATTGACTGGAACCTCCTTAGTGCAAATAGTTTGGATGGAACAGATTTTGTTAGATGTGTCCAGGAAGGATTCCTGACTCAATATGTAGATAGGCTGACGAGAGGGGCAGCCATATTGAGCTTGGTGCTTGGCAATGAACCAGGCCAGGTGTCAGGCCTCTCAGTGGGAGAACATTTTGGTGACAGTGATCCCAACTCCCTGACTTTTACTACAGTCATGGAGAGGGATAGGAGCAGACAGTATGGGAAAATATTTAATTAGGGGAGGGAGAATTACAATGCTATTAGGCAGGAATTATGGAGCATAAATAGAGAGGAGATGCTCTCAGGGAAATGCAGGAGAGAAATGTAGAGGGTGTTTAGGGAACACTTGCTGAGAGTGCTGGACAGGTTTGTCCCCATGAGGCAAGGAAGAGATGATAGGGTGGAGGAACCTTGGATGACAAGTCATGTGGAACACCCAGCCAAGAGGAAGAATGAAGCTTACTTAAGGTTGAGGAAGCAAGGATTGGACAGGGGTCTAGAGGGTTACAAAGTAGCCAGGAAGGAACTGAAGAATGGACTGAGGAGAGCTAGAAGGGGACATGAAAAAGCCTTGGTGGGTAGGATTAAGGAAAAGCCCAAGACATTCTACACTTATGTGAGGAACAAGAGGATGGCCAGAGTGAAGGTAGGGCCGATCAGGGATAGTGGAGGGAACTTGTGCCTGGAGTCAGAAGAGGTAGGGGAGGCCCTTAATGAATACTTTGCTTCAGTATTCACCAGTGAGAGGGATCTTGTGGTTTGTGAGGACAGTGTGAAATAGGCTAATATGCTCAAACAGGTTGATGTTAGGAAGGAAGATGTGCTAGAAATTTCAAAAAACATGAGGATAGATAAGTACCCTGGGCCAGATGGGATATACCCAAGGTTTCTATGGGAAGCGAGGGAAGAGATTGCTATCTCTTTACAATGATCTTTACGTCCTCACTGTCTATTGGAGTAGTACCAGATGATTGGAGGGTGGCAAAAGTTATTCCCTTGAGAGACAGTATTTATGATTACTTGGAAAAGCATAGTTTGATTTGAGATAGTCAGCATGGCTTTGTGAGGGGCAGGTCATGCCTCACAAGTCTTAATGAATTTTTTGAAGATGTGACAAAACACAATGATGAAGGTAGGGTAGTGGATGTGGCGTATTTGGATTTTAGCAAGGCATTTGATAAGTTTCCCCATGGTAGGCTTATTCAGAAAGTAGGGAGGCATGGGATTCAGGGAAATTTGACTGCCTGGATACAGAATTGGCTGTCCAATAGAAAACAGAGGGTTGTAGTAGATTTAAATTATTCAGCCTGGAGCTCAGTGACTATGGTGTTCTGCAGGAATCTATTCTGGGACCTCTGCTCTATGTGATTTTTGTAAATGAATTGGATGAGGAATTACAAGGATGAATTTGTAAGTTTGCCAATGACACACAGGTTGATGGAGTTGTGGCTAGTGTGGAGGGCTGTAGTAGGTAGCAACTGGACATTTACAGGATGCAGAGCTGGGCAAAGAAGTCGCAGATGGAATTCAGCCTGGAGAAGTGTAATATTGTTCATTTTGGAAGATCAAATTTGAATGCTGAAAACTGGTTTACTGGCAGGGTTCTTAGCAGTGTGGAGGAACAGAGGGATATTGGGATCCGCATCCATAGATCCCTCAAAGTTGCCACCCAAGTTGATAGGGCTGTTAACAAGGCGTCTCGTGTGTTGGCTTTTATTAGCAGGGAGACTGAGTTTAAGAACCGCGAAGCTATGCTGCAGATCTATAAAACCCTGGTTAGTCCACACTTGGAATATTGTGTTCAGTTCTGGTCACCTCATTATAGGAAGCACATGGAAGCTTTACAGAGCGGGGAGAGGAGATTCACCAGGATGCTGCCTGGACTGGAGGACAGGTTTTGTGAGGAAATGTTGAGGGAGCTAGGGCTTTTCTCATTGGAGCAAAGAAGGATGAGAGGTGACTTGGCAGAGGTGTACAAAGATGATGCGAGACATAGATAGACTGGATAGCCAGAACCTTTTTCCGAGGGTGTAAATTGCTATCACAAGGGGGCAAAATTTTAAGGTGATTGGAGGAAGGTATAGGGGAGATGTCAGAGGTAGGTTCTTTACACAGAGAGTGGTCGGTGTGTGGAATGCACTGCCAGCGGTGGTGGTAGAGTCAGATACATTGGGGACATTTAAGCGACTCTTGGATAGGCACATAGATGTTAGTAAAATGAAAGGCATGCAGGTTAGTTTGATCTTTGCATTCGATAATAGGTCAGCACAACATTGTGGGCCAAAGGGCCTGTACTGTTCTATGTTCTATGTTCTTTTCCCTACTATTTTACTAGTAAAATCCCAATAAAGAGATCATCTCTTTCTTATTTCTGTGTTCAACACAAATGTCTTCAACTGGACCTACCCTCTGGAAAATCCTCTCTAAGGATGGCCATAATGTTATCCCTAATCAAAAAAGACACACCCTCTACTCTGTCCTTCCTATAGCATCTATACAGTGGAACGCAACACTGCCAGTCTTGTCCATCCCTAAGCCATATCTTTGTAATAGCCCAGCCCCATGTTCCTAACCGTGCCCTGAATTCATCTGCCTAACCTGTTAGGCCTCTTGTATTGAAATAAATGCAGTTTAATGTATCAGTTCTACTTTGTTCTCAGCTTTGCTCCTGTCTGCCTTGACTATTTGACTTGCTCTTTTCCCAACTGCAACAGCCTCAGGCTATCCCTTTTCTCACTATCTCTGGGTCCCAGCCCTCTTATTAGTTTAGATCCTATTGAGTGGCTCTCGCAAAATCTCCTCTATGTCATCAGTATTTTAATCCATTTCCAATTTAGGTGCAACCTAACTTTCTTATACAGGTCACTTCTACCCAGAAGAGAATCCAATGATCCAAAAACGTGAATCCTTCTCCCCTGCACCAGCTCCTGAGTCACGTATTCATCTGCTTTATCCTCCTGTTAATCTCTCACTAGCACATGGGAGTAATCCAGATATTATTATCCTCGAGGACATACTTTTTAAACTCCTATATCCCTATATTTTCCTATGTACACTCCACAGAACCTCATCCTTTTTTCTTTCTGTGTTGTTGGTACCAATATGTACAATGAATTCTTTCTGGTCTCTTTCCCCTTTTGACAAAATCCTGCACCCACTCTGAGACATCCTTGACCCTGGCTTCGGGGAGACAACACACCATTCTAATATCTTGCTGCTGGCCACAGAAATGTCTGTCTAACTAAACAATTCTCTATCATAATCGAATGCTTGGAACCTGGCCTACCCCTCATTACTGTAGAGCCATTCTCAGTATCAGAAACTTGGCTGTCAGTGCTACATTCCACTCTGAGCCCATCACCTCCTACATGTTTCAAAACAGCGTACTTGTTTGAGATGGGGATAGCCACAGAAGACACCTGCACTACCTGCCTACCCTTCCTAGAAGTAACCCATCTGCCCAACTGCATCTGTGATTTTTCTACCTTCCTGAAACTGCCCTCCATCACACCCCCTGGCGCCTATAAATTCCTGATTGCCTCAAACAGCCACTCCTACTTATCCATGCAATCCAGTAAGATTTGCAACCAAACATGTTTGCAATCAGCCGTCGTCTGGGTGTAGACATCATGCTCTAGGCAAACGGATGAATTCTCCCTAACCTCCCACATCTGACTGGAAGAGCACATCACTCTACTAAAGGCCATCTTTCCACCGTTACATTTTACAGACCCAGAAAATAACAAGGTCTTACTGCTCTGAAAACACTGTTCTTGTGTAACTTGGTACTTATGTTGTATATTTTTTTTGAAAAAGCTTAATCTGGAGGCAGATCTCAATACAACATTTAAAAATATTCACCCTACTCACTGTTATAGATTTACAAAAGAACAGAGTATGTTTAGACTTAAAACACCCCACTTAACCATTGCCCTCCTGTGAGGACCTCCCAATACTGAGTTATTCCAAGGTCATCACATTTTAAAAAATTATAACAAACTTTTTTATCTGGCATCTTATGAAATGTTGCTTTTGAGACACTGGCAAAAATTATATAACTCAAATATTGCAAAGTTTACTGTATACTCTGTCCAATTGTTATATTTTTAAAATTTTTTTACCTCAATGCAAATACAATCGAATTGTTACATGAAGTATCAATAGTTAATTCAAATTTGAGTCATTTTGTCCTCAAATACTATGATCTCCCATGCTGTCTGAGTAGTCAGTTGAGGGTGCGAGTGAGAAGATTCTTTGCCAGTAGGTTTCCATTTAAGGGAAAATTGCATTATTATTGAAGTAATTTATACTGTAGGTATAGTATAACAGTGATGTCTATGCCCCTTCATTACATTCACTGCAACTGAATCACAACTTGAAGAAACTGCAGGCTCTGCATCTAACACCGATACATGGGATTAGATATTTCTCACTAGATTACTGTAGTCTCTTTCTTTGTCATATATACAGTAATATCTAGAGATCAGCTCATCAGTCAAGAATATCACCATGTTAGAAGGTTCTTACAATGTTAATGCTAGTCCTGACAGAACAAATTTGGAAAAAGACAAGTTAAAATAAGTGAGAGAAATGAAGAAATTTTGACAACTAGTCTCACACCAGCAATTTTCAAGAACATGTTCTAAACAGGTTAAGGCAAGCAGAAAGATACGTCAAGGTGGAGAGAGTGAGAGTAACCTGGTAATGGGGTAAATTAGTCCATTGTATGTGGAAGTGGGTAGAGAGAAAGGCTTTTGTCATTACAGAGCTGGGGCAACAGAAGACAATCTTAATTTTGTGCTAAGTAAAAATTTACTGAAGTAACGGAATGGAATATATGCTGAATCTTTGCTGAGGACAGAACATTCAAGTTCAGTGAGAGAGAAATTGGAGGTCATCATGAACATACAGATTGGATAAGATTAGAAAAAGGAATGGGATCAGAGGAAGCAAAAAGGGAGTAGTACCCAGAGGAGCATTGGTGCTCATGGATTATTGAAACTTACAGGATTTCACATCTGAAATTGAAATGTGATATGAGATGAATGACAGAATAAAACTGCAAACCAGGACAACTTTGAGGTAGAATGAATCCATATTGCTGAAGGGTGACAATGAGAGCCATGTGGTGGTCCATAGCACTGAGTGTGGATTTCAGATTACTGTTAATGCAGTAGTTTGAGAAATCTTGAATATCTAGGATATTTATAGTCATGGGTGGATTGGAAACAAAGTATGGAATTTCAGTGGCTTTGAAACTAAGTTTTACTTGATACCTGATCAAACAGGGGAACAAAAATGGGAAGAATTGAAGGAGAAAGGAGACATGCTGAAATCCTGTCCGAGAGTTCAGCTGAACATTTTCAGTAGGCATTTCTGGAAGAGAAGTGAGAGTAGTTAAAGAATTAGGAAGGCTGACATTTCGGGCCTAAACCTGATGAAGGGTCTAGGCCCGAAACATCAGCCTTCCTGTTCCTATGATGCTGCTTGGCCTGCTGTGTTCATCCAGCTCTACACCTTGTTATCTCAGATTCTCCAGCATCTGCAGTTCCTATTATCTCTGAGAGTAATTAAACACTGATACAAAAAGAAAATGCTGAGAGTGCTGGAAATCTGAAATAAATAAAACAGATCATGCTGGAATGGTGTATGGATCAGGCAGCTTCTGTGGAGAGAGAGATGGAGTGCATGTTTCAACTGATGATCTTCATCAGAACTGGGAAATATTAGAAATGTAATAGCTTTCAAGCAAGTGAAAGGAGAGAGTGTGGTTAAAGAGTCAAAGGAAAGATTTATGCGAAAGTGGAAGAAAAGTGGCATTAAATGACAAAAGAGTTACTTGGGCAAGGCCAAGGGACAAATAATGGGGCTAGTTAAGATGCAAAAGACTTGTCTGGTAGAGGTGTGAATAGCTGAATTGCAAATGTCATCACCCAAAAGTAAAAGTAAGAGAAAAACAATGGAAAATCAAACCTTCAAGAAAACAGAAACAAGTTGCAGAGTGGTAAAAGATATTGCAGTCTGAATTTATTAAATTCAGTTTTGAGTTTGAAATGCTACAGAATGCCTTTCTAAAAGGTTAGATGCTTTTCCTCAAGGTTATGCTTTTCTTCACTGAAATTGTGCAGGGTGCAGAGGACAGAGAAGTCAGCCTAAACTAGAGAATTAAAAATGACAAGTATCAGAAATTTGAGGTCAGGTTTGCTATTGAACCGAGGTATTTTGCAAAGTTTTCATTAATAGAAAGTTTTCCCATATTATAGCTATCCAATCCTTCCTGATTTTAACACCATTATTAAATGCTTTCAGAATTTTCTCTGTTTCAAAGAGCTCTATATGTATTTAAAAAGTCTATGTGAAATATTTCAGCCTGATGTCCAAATTCACAAATGTAATCCGGCAACTGATGGAACCATTAAAATGCAACTTTTGTTTGTCCTTTCCTATTCACAACCAAATCAGTTGGGGGACAATGTACCCGATTTAATCCCAGAAATGAAGCTTGACTCTTAGGATTCAATATTGAAATATTAGATATATTGCTTAGAATATAATTTTAATTTACAGTATTTTTGCTTGGAGAAAAAGGAAGGGAATTAAAACTCTGCAAGACCACACTGAGGATGGCTTCCATCTGTCTCAGGAAAGAAAGTACAGCACCCAGTGTGTATGTTGCTGCTGGAAAGAACATGGTCAGCTGTGGTTGTAGAGGCTGTTTCATGAGTGGAAATCCTTTCTGCAGCTGACAAGATCAATAGCAACTGCCCATCATCAACTAATGTTTCTATTCCTCGCTGTTAGTTCTCTTTTCCAACATTTGGTCATATTTCTTGTCCTTTGCTTTTCCCATGGTGTTCCTGACTGTGCACTCCAGTCAGCAACAAGAACACCTCATGCCTGAACTCCAATTTTTGTCAACCTGAGGCCTTGTTTGCAGATATCCTTGTACCACAGATGTGGATAACTTATTGGGCTCGAGGAAATTGCAAGCTTGTCTAAAAGATGTGTGTAGATATTGACAATGTTGTAAATAGATCAGCAGTTAATGGACACCATGATTTCCCGAAGTGAGTTGTATGTGGACGTAATAATAAAAAAAACTGGCATCGAAGTATCCCTGCTATATTATCTATGCTGAATTCAAAATTGTTGGGTGCACTGCCAGAATTGAATTTCAGTGTAGGTTAAGAGGAAGATTTCCCGAGTTTGGACATGCATTGTTGGTCTACTTGTCATTCCAGTAGCTGTATTATTTAGCAGCCAGCTTTAGGTCCCTTTGCTCATTGTGCGTAACAAATCACAGGTAGTGATGTTTTAAATTTATGCCACCTGCATTGTCTTTTGAAGTGGATGAAACATCATGCCAGTTTTCAGCACAAATCACTGACCCATTTAGAAATGGTGGGAACCCTTCATTCTTTGAAGTCAATGGCTTAGAAATTAGTATAGGTAACATTAGTGGATGATTATTAACATTGATTTGACATTCATTCGCTAACTATTTCAGAAACAATCTTATTCCATATTTTATTGAAGAATAGGGGAGGATGAATGTCACACAAATACAGTAAATGTTCCTTTGGTAATATCACTAAGATTAATTTCTAGGCTTGCAAGTTTAGTTTAGGTCCATCTATTATCTTAGATATGAAAATAATTTGCTGAATATCTTGATGAGTCCATCCCAACCAGTAAGCAACTTTATCTTTACTAGTTCTAATGAGAGTATCATCCACAGAGCCATACTTTTGTCATCTTGGAAATGCACAGCTTAAATTCTTTATCAGTTATTGACATAGCTAGAAATTCAATAAAATACTAAACTTCCCTTGAATTTTCCCACAAGAAGTCTGAATTATGCATAGATGTACATGCGTTGTTAGATGTATATCTGTAGTTTCATTGTTAACAGCTTTTTATAAAAGAAATTTGTTCTTTTGTTTAGAACTGCAATATTTTATAAGACAATTTTACACTGATTTTGTAGCTTTAAAGGAAGCTGTAGAAATTGACAAAATCAACAAATTTATTGAAGAATAAACACCCAAACCAGAGAAAGGTACACAGATTTGATTTATGTGAATCACATTTATTTTACTTTATGACACTCTGAAAACTAGAAGAGAATGTTACTGAAATAGTAAAATTTTGTAAAGCTTCATCCTTTAATCCTGATTATCTTCACTAGCTAAATAAATATAAAGTACAGAATGTAGTAAATTTATACAGCTAATTATTAGCATCAAAATAGAGTAATAACTGTACCAATATCACTCATATCCAGAATCTCTGACCTTTAAACATTTCAAAATATGAAATTTCTTGATGAACGTACTTTCGATCATTTTATAAGTAATATTACTAAGCATCTGGTTTCATATTGTGTTAATAAGAATTAGCAAATTAATGGGATTATCATGCTAGACAGGAGTTGTCTTTCAGCTGAGATGTTAAACCAAGTGGATATAAATAATACAACAGTATCAGTTTGTAGAAAACTGGGCCATTCTCTTCAACACTATGGCCAGCATTTGTCCATCAACCAACACCACCAAAACCAAATTATCTAGTAATGATCTCACTTTGGGGCTTGGTGACCTGACTGCCATACATTTTCATTACAATGGTGACAATCAAAAACACTTAATTGGCTTTTAATGCAATGTGATATTGTAAATTGTAGAATTCACTATTGAAATGTTTGTTTGGTGCCTGCAGCAGGAAGTGTAAGTTTACAGACTGCTCACAGTATACTCCCACTGGCTTCATTTGGCTTCCATGAAAGAATGCAGAGCATCCATAATTTTCCCTGTCCACTGAATCGTGCTCCTCTTTGTGATAATATTGCAGCCTCCACTTACTATTTCCTCACTTAAATAGCTCATGAAAGGAACTCAGAATATAGAGATTCTAGAATAGGTACAAGGACATTTCTTAATGTAATTTTCTCTGTTGTATCCCACCCAGACCCATCCCCCTATAATTCGCCTTATAATCCCTGAACACTACAGGCAATTTGGCATGGCCAATCCACCTGATCTGCAGATCTTTGGACTGTGGGAGGAAACTGGAGCACCTGGAGGAAACCGACGCAGACATGAGGAGAATGTGCAAACTCCACACAGAGAGACACCCAAGCTTGGAATCAAACCTGGTGCTGTGAGGCAGCAGTGCCAATCACTGTGCCACCCCATTGTATATCAGTTACTTATCAGTACTCAGTAGGAAATGGATTAGACTACCGAAATTTATTTGAAGCAGGAAGCTGAATGCCTTTCTCAGAAAACTTCAACCTTTTCAGACTGGAGTCAAATGCAAGTCCCACTAATGAAAGAAGAGTGTGGTAATCCAATGCATCACCTATTCTATCTATATTTCACTGGTATGCTAAACTACAAAATTTCCTTTGTGCTTAACTGGCTTGACAATAGGAACATAACATCAAATAAAATATTTACTCATGTTTCCACTTATCATTCTGCAAGAAAAGGACAAACTCATGATGGAAAAACAAATCAATTATTTGAAAGAGACTATGGAGTATTCTATTTTATTGATTCCTAAGTAGTGTTCATTTTCAAAGCGCAAATACCCATCTATTATCTATATTAATTCTACTGAACAACATGACCAGGCAGTCTTCTGTTGAAAATCTAACCATACTCTACCCAGTGGCAACTCATTGGACACAGACACTCTGTGTGGTTCCTCCTCTGGCTGAGTGTACCCTGGCACCACCCTGCCTCCTTTTGAGGATGGGTCAACTGTTTTGGGATCAAGGCTTCCCTCTCATCCTGCCCGCGGTCCTTCAAACCATGCCTGTAGAGATGAAGTACAGATGTGACTCTCCAACATGCTCTGAGACTGCTGTGCCTGTTTCTCATGGCAGGCACATGTCCATGGAGCCGTATATGTGTTCGCAGAACTGACTGTAAAGTTCCTGCAACTGACCAATAACAGCCAGTACATCACAGGACTGGCTGCAGTACTTGGGCTTTCCAGCAATGAGGGCCAGTGTGTCCCGTACACCTGTCTGCCAATGTTTCTCCTCCCTTTGTATTTCTATGAAGTCCCTAATTGCTCAGTCCACGCAGACCTCTTCTGCCTGAAGCTGATGTGTCTGCTTTTTGAGTGACACTGGCCTGGGACTTTTCTCTCTTGTTCATGTTCAGAATAGCTCGTGTGAGGTCCTCAGCAGCTTCCAATCCACAGTCTATTCACCTATTGACCCCATTAACAGTGCAGTTTTAAATTTGGTGGGGTGTCCAGGGGAGGAGCCTTGTGGATGTTTCTTGCAGAACGTAGGCACTGTCATCCTCAGAGCTCAAAGTACTGTCGCCGGGGGAGATGGTGGAAGGGGCATAGGGGAGCTCTCTGCAGACGTACCCAATACACTGGCTGCTCTTGTAAGACTCAAAAGGCAGGAGGCATCCCAGACATTGGTTACAAGTGATACCTGCTAGATAATATTAATTACCTAGTCCATGCCAGGGTTGCAGTGGAAAGACAAGTGGAGCTTACTAGGTTGCTGGAAAACAGAAGCTTCTGCATCTACACAGGAGTATTTTTGGTCTTCTCCTGGGGGCAGGGGAGGGATGTGCAAGGACTCTCTCCTCACACAGCATGAGGACATTGATTTCAGGCACTCTCCATGCCTACACCTCCCCCACCCCTACACCTCCCAACAAACCACCCAGACAACACCCTTACCTGTACATTGATGCTCCACCCTTTTATAGGATATCTTCCCCTGTAATAACATAAAAAGTGCATGTGCGAGTAAGGCACAAGAGGATGACACAGCTACTACGCCTGACTTACACAGGGAAAATGGGTTGAGATATTCTAAGAGAGTGAGGAAGCAGCATGGAGGGGGTTCAGGGTGTTTGGTTTGGGAGGATGTGGCCTAACAAGGGCAAGTAGGGAATGGTGTTGCAGAGGCATTGGGGGTCCAGAGCATGAGCCTTGTTGGGAAGTGTAGTGGTAGCTGCCAGATGTCAGTGGTCCACCAGGTCCACAGTGGATATTTTAAAATGGTACAAGCACAAGGGAGGCTATTCTAAGGGCAGATATCTGGTGAGTGACAAATTATTGTGGGAATGGCATGTGTTAAGATGGGGCAGAAATGCTGCCTGCCATAGGAGTGGCAATAGCCATTGATCCAGTGGGTTTGGTAAGAGACAACCCACTCAGCTACCTGGTGAGAATCACTCACCAAAATCAACATGACTTGCACTGAACCAATCAACTGTAAGATCCAGACCTATCTAAAAAACCCTGCAGTGCAAAGCATTCTGCCTAGCTTTGTCTATTAGCAGGGGCTCTGTGCGCTGACTATCAAGTAATTCATGTATTGGTTCTCTACAGAGTACTTATTGAATGGTGCTGTTGAATTTAACATGTTGCTAATTGTTACTGAAGTGGAAACACCAAATGTATGAGCACCAAAAGCTGGCAGTGCATTCCTAATGTTGAGGTTGTACTTCAGTTGCAGTCACATTTACTCTAAAATTAGTTTACTAGAGCCATTAGTATGATGTTGCGCTTTTCGTTTTGGAAGTTGTCCCAATTTAATTTCACATTCTTCCTGAGCATTTCTCTCAGCCCAGTTTTAAGTGACAGTACTGTGATCCACTTTGCATTTTTTTTCTGGAACATCTGAGCCCAGACATTTAATTAATGTTCTCAGTTTGTTTTAAACAAGATCATCACCAAAGACAGACAGACTTGTCTGTCTTTTGTTTAGCTATTTTTAAATCAATCAATCATGGTTCAGAAGATCTTGGATGGGGGGGATATATGAGGCAAAACAAAAAGGGGTCTGATTGTACTTGCCTCTTTTAAATAATGTTAAATATATCCATGAGTAGAAGGTAATAGCAACATTATACCCATTCAATCAGGGATGGTGTTAACTTATTTATTCATTCATGGGGTGTGGATGTAACTACTATGTTTATTTCCATCTCCATTTTCCTGAAAACAGTGATGGTGAACTACATTTTCGCGTCACAGTCCTTGAGATGTAATTTGTCCAGAGTGCTGTTTGGAAGGGAGTTCCCGGATTTGATTCAATGACTGTGAATGAATGGTGATATAGTCCCAAGACAGGATGGTGTGTGAGCTGGCAGACAATTTGTAGCTGGTGGTATCTCCATACGTATGCTGTCCTTGTCCTTTTAAGTGGTAGAGATTGTGGGTTTTGAAGGCGCTGAGAAATTAGGTCTTGTGAGTTGCTGTCGTACATCTTGTATATAGTAAACTCTGTTCTGCATCAGTGATGGAAAGAGTGAAAGGTGAAGGTGATGACTGGGGTGCCAATAAAGTGGGCTACTTTATCCTGGAAGGTGTCAATTTTGTTGAGTGTTATTGGAGATGTCCTCATCCAGGCAACTGGAGAGTTTTCGAAATTATAGTCCAACCGGTTTATTGTAAATTACAAGCTTTCAGAGCACTGATCCTTCGTGACTATAACCTGGTGCCATGTGATTTCTGACCTTGTTCACCCCAGTCCAACACCGGCACCTCCACATCATGGACAGTTTTCAATCACACTCTTGGCTTGTGCCTTAGAGAAGATGGTCAAGGTTTGGGAGGCTTTGCAAATTACTTACGTGGACTCCTCAATGGCTTTCTCCTAACTTCCTCCAAAAATGTCTCTGACTCTGAGTTAGATTCAGATTCTTTAGATAGTTCTGAGACTTCAGCTCTCATGTCTAACCGCTGACCACCCCTGAATAGCCCTTGACACTCAATCCTCCCCTACCAACGTAACCATCTCTGATTTGACCCAACTATCATCCTCTGCACCTGACAAACACCACAACATGACTCAACTACTCCTCAACCTCTTAATTACCTTGAACCTGACAAACCTCGAATCGGACATGACTAAACCAGAGTCCTGACTACCTTTCTGAGCAGACCTGACTAACTCCACCCTGTCCTGATCCAATATTATTCCTCACCATAGATCTGAAGACAGTACAAACCCCAACCCAAAAATCCATCCTGAAAATATAACTACCATCCAGACCAGATTTGGCCAACCCCTCCAACCTGACTATCCATTTAAAAAATGAAAGAACTGTGGATGCTGTAATTCAGGAACAAAACAAAACGTTGCTGAAAAAGCTCAGCAGGTCTGGCAGCATCTATGAAGGATAAAACAGTTAACGTTTTGGGTCCGGCAATACTTCCTCTGTTTTTTCCTTCACAAATGCTGCCAGACCTGCTGAGCTTTTCCAGCAACTTCTGTTTTTGTTATTGACTATTCACTTGCTCACATTGACCCACTTACCCAATCTCCCATCTCTTACCTGCACATGCCATCAATCTACCTACCTCATCCACATACCTATGTATCCACTCACACAATCTTCCATTCACCCACATTTAAAGAATAGTCAGTTAATTTTTCCACATGGCAGCTGGTGTTGTAAAAAGGATCATGTCTTCCCCTGCTTCCATTCCACTCCTGAATGATGTTACACTGTACATTCCTCTGAAAGTTAGGATTGGAAGATCCTGAAGGAAATGCATGGATGGGAGTATTTATGAATGTAATGGAAATCTCTTTGTCATTTCTGCCACTTAGACTGTTCAGGTTATTAACCTGAGGTTTAACTGACCCCAAGACTCTACTTACGTTTTTATGACCAGCTTTATAAATACAAGATAGGCATAACTTGTGTTATACAAATGGAAGTAAAGGACAGTGAGTAAAAACTATCATGCCTATCTATGCAAACTTACCTAAGTTATCATTTATTAATGGGATACGAGTTGCTTGCCTTCGGGAATGTGTCTTTCTAAAGGCTTACAGTTAGACGAGTTAGCTTTTGAGCAAGTCATACCTCTTCCAGGAAATTCAGGAGTTGAAGCTATCTTATCTGTTGAGGTAATAATTTGTGAAGTAGGCTAAACTTAGCTTTTAATGTCATCAAACTTTTGTGTTCATTATATTTGCCCTTTCTTTAAAGTTTTGATAGGGAAAATAAATATCTCTCCCATTACTGCAGTGTTTACTTCTGTTTTATATAGCCATATAATGATTACAGCACAAAAGTAGGACATTTGGCCAATCAACTGCACAGGTTCACTGCAAGCACAATTCAGCAGCTCTCATTCTGCAACTTTCCCTATTGCCCTGCCTTGTTTCTATCTTGAGATTTTTGTCCAGCTCAATAAGAACATCAGAACATTAGAAACACAAGCATAAGTAGAACAAGTGGTGTCCAGAATCTGCTTGCAATTAAATTTGTTTAATGCTGATCTTTTGCTTCAACTCCACTTTGTTCCACACTTTGAATATCATTTAATTTCTTGAGAGAGCAAACATCTACCTATTTCAACTTTAAATACATTCAGCAATGGCTCATTCACCCACTGCTGGAATAGGAAATTCCAAAGATGGAAAATTCTTTGAGTGAAAAAAACTTTCTTCTTCTCTCAGTCCAAAATTATGCTGAGACAGTGCCTTAATTTTCTAAATTCCTCAAATGGAGAAACTACCTCTTGGTCACCCTTCACAATTTCATATGCTTCAATTAGATCAACTCATTCTTCTGAATGCCACATAATACAGGCCCAGTTCAGCCTGTGGCTCAATAAAGGATGACTCTCTTATACCAAGGGCCTTCTAACGTAAATAGATCCTTCCTTCGATATGGAGACCAAAACTGTATGCCAGTACTCCATGTGTGGTTTCACCAAAGCCTGAAACACTTGAAATGTTTATTATTGCACACCAATCTGCCAATATGCCATTTACCATCCTAATTACATGTTGTACTTGCATGCTAATCTAATCTAATTATGTAGATAGATTGGAATCGTTGGGAGCATTTTTCCCTGGAGAAGAGAAGGTTGAGAGAACATTTGCTCGAACCATTCAAAATCATGGGAGGCTGGCAAAAAGTAGATCAGGAAAAGCTGTTTCCACTGAGGGAAAATAAAACAAGAGGGAATTATTTTTCCAATGTGAGGTAACTGGCAAAGGAAGCAATGGACATATAGGATAAACATTTTCATGTAATGAGTAGCTAAGATCTGGAATGCAGTGAATGACAGTATGGGTATGAAGGGTTCAATTGTCGGAATTAGATTATTATCTGAACAGAAACATTGTGCGGGGTTATGGATAAAGGTAGGGGAATTGTGCTAGCTGAACTGCTCATTCAGATAGATAGCACAGACATCAGGAGCTGAATAGTTTTCTATAACAAAGAACAAAGAACCGTACAACACAAGAACAGTCCCTATGGCCAGCCAAGAATGTGCCAATAAATGACATCATTCCAAACTAAAAACCTTTTGCTTCTGCATGGTCCATATCCTTTTATTCCTTGCCTATTCATATATCTGTCAAGATGCTGCTTAAACGTTGCTATAATATCTGCCTCCACCCTGTCCTCTGGCCACACATTCCAAGCTCTTACTATCCTCTGTATATTAAAAAATAGCCTCTCCCATCTCCTTTAAACTCTCACCCTTTTACCTTAAAACTACATCCCCTAGTAATTGAATTTCTACTCTGGGAAAAAGACTTTGACTATCCGTAATATTCATGCCTTTCATAAAGTTTGTAAACTTCTTTCAGGCCACCTCTCAGCTCAAGTGAAAACAAACCAAATTCGTCTAATCTCTCTCATAACAAATTACGTCCAGCTAGGCAACATTTGGTACACCATTTCTGTACCCTTTCCAAAACCTCCACATCCTTCTGGTAGGGTGGCAATTTGAACTGTATACAATGTTCCAAATTTGTTCAAATTAAAGCTCTGCATAACTGCAAAAGTAACTTGCCAACGTTGATACTCTATGCCCCGAACAATGAAGGCAAGCATGTTATATGTCTTTTGGATTTGATTTCATTCAATTTATGATTGTAACATGTACCAAGATATAGTGAAAAGCTAACCAGACAAATCACACCTTAGAGATAGTAGGAACTGCAAATACCGGTGAATCTGGGATAACAAGGTGTAGAGTTGGATGAACACAGCAGGTCAAGCAGCATCAGAGAAGCAGGAAAGCTGACCTTTCTTCAGAAATGGTGTAGGGTCTAGCCCCGAAATGGCAGCCTTCCTGCTCCTCTGATGCTGCTTGGCCTGCTGTGTTCATCCAACTCTACACCTTGTTAAATCATACCTTACATAAATACATCAGGGTAAAAGAACAGAACACAGAATATAGCGACAGAGCTGCGGAAAATGTGTAGAGAAAGATCAACTTTAACAGATAAGAGGTACGTTCATAAGTCTGATAACAAGGAAGAAGTTGTTCTTAAATCTGTGGGCACGAGTTTTTAAACACCTTATCTGCTTGTGTAGCCACTTTCAGGGAACTGTGGATCTATACACCTAGATCCTTCCGTATGTTAATGCTTCCAAGGGCTTGGCCATTTATTGTATACTTTCCTCCTGCATTAGATTTCCCAAAATGCAGCACCTTACATTTGTCCAGACTAAACTCCATCTGCCCTTTCTCCGCTGAAATCTTGAGCCTATTTATACTCTGCTGCATCCTCTGGCATTCCTTCTCATTATCTGGACTTCCCCCAATCGTTGTGTCATCTGTAATCTTGTTAATCACACCACTTACATTCGCCTCCAAATCATACAAACAACAGGTCACAGATCTCCAGTCAGGAAAACAACCTTCCACCACCACCGTCTGTCTTCTATGATCAGGCCAGTACTGTATCCAACCTACCAGCTCACTGTGGATCCCATTTGACTGCACCTTCTGTATCAGCCTGCCCTGAGGCTCCTTGTCAAAGGCCTTGCTAAAGTCCGTGTAGACAACATCCGCCACCCTGCCCTCATTAATCATCTTTGTCACTTCTTCAAAAAAAACTCAATCTAGTTTGTGAGACGCAATCTCCCCACATAAAGCCATGGTGCCTATGCTAATAAATCCATATTTTTCCAAATCTGAGTAAATCCTGTCCCTAAGAATGTTCTCCAATAATTTCCCTACCACTGATATAGGGCTCATCAGCCTGTAATTTCCCAGATCATCCCTGTTCTCAACTTAAACAACGGAATAAAGTTAGTTATTCTGTTGTCCTCTTGAACCTTTCGTGTGTCTAATGAAAATACAAGAATGTCATGCAAGGCCCTCGCAAATTCTTCTTGTGCCTCCGTCAGCATTCTGGGAAAAGATCCTATCAGGTCTTTGGGTCTTGTCTACCTTAATGCTTTTCAAAACACCCACACCTCCTCCTTTTTTTTTTACATTGACATGTCCTAGAAAATCAACGTACTCTGTCTAGACTCAGTATCCACCATGTCCTTCTCCTTCGTGAATACCAATACAAAGTATTCGTTAAGGACCTCACCCATTTCCTTGGCTCCCACGCATAAATTCCCTCCTTTGCCTTGAGTGGAGCTACCTTTTCCTAGCTACCCTCTTGCTCCTCGTATATGCATAAAGCACCTTGGGATTTTCCTTCATTCTATTACCAAGGACATTCCATGTCCCCTTTTAGCCCTCCTAACTCCTTGTTTAAGCAAACAATTCTGTGACTCTGTGATTTCTTCACTTATCCAATTTTGCATCCATTTTGCCACTATCCCTTTTATTCCATTTGTCTCAACTTTGCTGACAGGCAAGCAACACAGCAGACTATCTAAATAACTTCTGGAAGTCCATATGCACTGTATCAACAGCATTACCCTCATCAGCCATCTCAATACCTTACACCATTATCGCATCAAAAACCAAAAAGACCCGCAAGTTACTTAACTATAATTTATCTAAATATATAGGGGAGCTAGTTTTCCTTAACTAAATTACCCAAAGAGAGTGTTAATATTGAAATTTCAGTTATCGCTACATATTAGTGGCTTTATACTATCTTACTTCATAGTTCAAAACAGTAAAATCCATGAGAATGCTCTAGGCTCTTAATGGACTTTGAACTATCATGCCAGAAAAAAAAACTTAGAACCAGAAAAATATTTCCAATAAGTGATCTTATCTTTTAGATTCTCTTTCCCTATCCAATTCCAATTCACTGTACACATTAAAATGCTAATTTATCCAGTTTCTTAATGTAAACTTGTTTTTCTCATTTATTTATTCCTGGCTACTTTCCTTCTCCTTTGTGCTATGTGCTGCAGGGCTATCATTTACTCTTTATTCATGGAATGCGTAATGGGTTTTGCATCAAGAATTTTCCCAAACCTTTACTTATTGTAAGGAAAGGGACATTGGAGGCATTCCAGGCTGCTTATACTGCACTGGACTTGCCACATACTAAAACGTATAAGGAGAAACATTCGTATTTTGAAATGTCTAAGGAGAAACGCCTGCCAATTCTGCCTTTTTATAAGGAAAGCAAGGTTGATTTATGCCACCTACTGCATGCATTGACCCCTGCCATTGATACTGCTCCAACTTATCAAAAGCACCACTCATCTGAACTTTTATACAAATTGATTATTTAGAGTAGCCACTAGGCATAAAAAATTAACTCAGCTGTGCAATGTTGGATTAGTAAGACACAGATGAGCATTTATCTTTCTCCTGCGTTTTGTTAGGTCAACAGGTTATATAAGATCAGTTTGCCTTATTTCAAAGGTTAAGGGGTGATCTGATCTATTAAGCTACATAGAAAGAAACAATTACATCCCATGGGAGAATCAAAAATGAGCACACTACATTAAAGGAAGCAGTTTTTTTCCTCAAATCATAATAGAAGTCTAAATCTTTCCTCAAATAGTGCTGTGGATCTTGGGAGAATTGGAGTTTTCAAGCCTGATAACAGATTTTTATGGGGCAGGCGCATCAAGGACTTGGAATTATAGCAGATAAATGGGGTTCGGGTGTAGATCAGCTGCAATATAGTTAGATTTAGATTTTATTGACATATGTACTCAAGTACAAAAGTACAGGAGTATACTGAAAAGTTTTTAATGTCGCCACAACATTGGGTACAAAAATTTAAGAATGGGTAGAAAGTGATAGAGAACAAAATTAAAAGTCAAACATCACAGTCACTCTTAATGTAGTGTTAAAAAAATTTAAAAGTTAAACATTACAGTCCTTCCTAGTATTAAGTTGAAAAATAAAGAAATAAAGATAAAAATTTAACCCAATGCATCATTCTCTTCCACTTCCACTACCTGCAATCTGATCCCATTTGAAAGATATATTTCCTTCCACACCTTTATCTGCCTTACAGAGGGACCACTCTCTCCATGACTAGCCCGTCCGCTCCACACTCCTTACCAGCCCCACTACCCCTGGCACCATTCCCTGCAATGGCAGGAAGTGCTACACCTGCCCCTACACCTCCCCCACCACCTCCATGTCAAGCTGCAAGAAAACTGTTCACATTAAACAGATGTCCACCTGCACATCCACTAATGTGGAATATTGTATCCGCTGTTCCTGATATGGCCTCCTCTACATAGGGGAAACCACGCGGAGACTTGGAGACTGCTTTGTGGTTCATGGCAAACGATTACACCTCCCAGTCGTGAACCGCTTCAACTACCCCTCCCAATCCTTGGATGACATGTCCATCCTGGGCCGCCTCCAGTGCCACAATGATGCCACCCAAAAACTGGAGGAACAGCACCTCATGTTCCACCTGGGAATCCTACAACCCAATGGCCTCATTGTGGACTTTACAAGTTTGAAAATCTCCCCAGCCCCGACCTCAATCCACGATCAGCCCCCTTCTCGTCCCTGCCTTCTTAACCTGCCCATCTTTTCTCCCACCTCTCCGCTCTTCCCAATTCACTGACCAACCCCCATCCCAACTCCCTACCTACACTCATCTCTACTAGCTTCATCCTTGCCTCCTTGACCTGTCCGTCTTCTCTCCACCTATCTGTTCCTCTATCCACCTTCTATCATTGCCTCCCCCTCCTTATTTATTTCAGAGCCCCCCTCCCCTACCCCATTTCTGAGGAAGGATCCAGACCCGAAACATCAGGTTTCCTGTTCCTCTCATGCTGCCTGGCCTGTTGTGTTCATCCAGCTCCATACCTTGTTATTTCAGACTCCAGAATTGGCAGTTCCTACTATCTCAAAGTTTAATCATTACAGCCTTTCTTAAGTGCTTAGTCAAGCTAGGGCCATACTTCCTACAAGGGCTTGATTTCCTCTGCTTTGGCATGCTCTCCCTGCACTGTTTCAATCTCCACTGCTCTTGTTGTCACTGCAGATGTCGGGAGAACCTCCAACACCACATTGGACTTGCTCCTGGGATCTCAGACAACCAAAGCCCAACACAGGCACCATCCATGCTGGGCCTCAGTTTTGCCTTCAGTTCACACGTTGATCTTCAACCCCGCTTTTAGTCCACGCGCCGGGCATTGGGAACTCACTGAGAGCCCCAGGCTAGGCCCCCAGCCATTGCCTTATTCAAGACATCTAGCCAACTTCCAACTTGAACATAAAGGAAGCTTGAGGCAATGACTGGCCTATTCCTGTTCCTAATGTTATAATCCAATTAGGATCTGATAATATTTAAAAAGGAAAATTCATACGGGTAATCAACAGAACTAAGCTGCATGATTACATGTTTATGAAAAAAATGTTTGTTGTATGGAGAACAATATAACATAATCATAATTAAACAAAGCATACACTATTAATTTAACGTTAAGGTAATAACGACTAATACTATAAACTCAGAGCTATTTTAATCCTCACTATTCCTCACCATAGATCCTTAATAAGTCTTGAAGGTCCATTTGTCTTTCCTGGGCCAACTCGAAAGATAGGCCACAGCTCTTTGGAATTCATACAAATTATCCTCAGTTTTCCAGCTATTCCTTGTTGTACAGTTACATGTGGATCATTTCATTAGCTATTGGTTCGGCCTTCCTTCAATTTTCTTTAAAGGCTTCACGACAATGGACTTTTCAGCTCTTTGACCTGGATTTGGATACACAGAGACTATTTTGTGCCCCAGTCTGTTCAAGCAGCTTCTGTAAATCTTTCTAAACTAACTCTTCAAGCAGACTGATTTTTTTGCTACAAGACTCTGTCAGGATTAATATGGTTTTCTTCCACTAACTGCATGCTAAGACAAATCTTCCAGCTGTAATACCTTCACAAAATCCAAACTGAGCTGAACTGAATTGGCTCTGTCTGCAAATATAAACACATCAAGTAAGCAAAAGAAATTTACATTCTCGCATTGTTTTTATTCATTTGTGAGTTGTGGGTGCAGCTAACTAGTTCAGAATTTATTATCTATCTCTAATTCCCCAAGAGAAGTGAGCTGCTTTCTCCAACCATTGCAGCCCTTAGGATGTCAGGACTCTCACAGGGCAGGGAGCTGCAGAATTTTAATCTGATGATTGTAAAGGAGTATAGTTCAAAGTCAAGATGATGTAGATCTTGGAGGGAAACTTGTAGGTGGTGGTGTCCCAATGCAGCTGCTGCCTTTGTTTTTTCAGATGATAGAGGTTGCAGGCCTGGAAGGTGTGGTCAAAGGAGCCTTGGTGAGTTACTGTCATATACCTTGGCATCTGAAAGAATCCAAAGTAGATCATTCACTTGGCAGTTTACTTGGCCTTGTCTTTTATATATTTGCTCACGGGATGTAGATATTGGCCATCCCTAATTGTGCAGTGAGCTGTTCATTGTCAACCACATTGCCATGGCTCTAGAGTCACATGTAGGCCAGACCAGTTAAGGAAGGAGGTTACTTCCCCTAAAGGTCTTGAGTGAACCAGGTGGGATTTTTGTTTGAAGTGAAAATCAACTGTGGTTATATGGTTGTCATCTGTTGGCTTTTCTTCTTTTCCAGACCTTTTTTTTCCAAACTTCACCATCAGCCATGGTGGGCTTCAAACCCCAAGACCATTAACGTGGGATGTTAGATTACTAGTTCAGAGACATTATCGCTATGTCACTGCCTCCACTCTTTGACATTATATGGTGCGCTCCTCCATGCCAAGCATGGAAATATTTCTGTAGCCTCTGTCTACTGTTAGTTGTTTAAATGTCCATTGCTGCGCATGACTGAACGAGTTTGGACTACAGACCTTAGACATGATCTCTTGGCTGTGTGTCCACTGTTGGGTGCAGCTCCTGCTTTTTGGCATTTAAGCAGACCTGTGTCATTGTTTCCCCAGCTGACACCTCATCTTCAGATCTGCCTTGTGCTGTACCTGACATGCCTTTGTTGAATGATGTTGATCTCCTTTGCCTGATGGTTATTACAGAGTGAACAATATGCTGGGCCATGTGGGTGAACACAATTCCGCTGCTGCTGGCCCACTTGCCACATAGATGCCCAGTCACAGGGGGCCTGGTTCAAATTTTTATTTCCTCTCTGGCCACCAGAGAGATGCCAGAGGAACAGAGGACAACTAATTCGGTTCGACTTTTCAAAAAGTGTGGTAGAGATAGACAAGAGAATTACAGACTAATGAGTCTTACATGAGTAGAAGGGAAACTATTGGAGAAAATTGTGAAGGAGAAAATTAATCCCCATTTAGAGATGGAAGATTTGATCAGGGATAGTCTGTATGGCTTTGTCAGATAGAGGCAATGTCTAACAAACCTGGTTGAAATTTTTGAGGAGGTAATCAGGTATTTGAATGAGGGTTGTGCAGTTGATACGATTTATATGGATTTCAGTAAGGCCTTCAACAAAGATGCATATGGGTGACAGATAAAGAAGGTAAAAGCACTTGGGATCCAGGGTTGAATCTAAAATTGGCATCGTGGCAAGATTCAAAGAGAGGTGATAGAAGACAGTTTGTGCAACTGGAGGCCAGTGTCTAGTGGCAAAGGAGCACTCAATGATTGTCAGGACATTAGGAAACTCAGACCTCAGAGCTCAGAGAGATTTTAGTGTACTGTCTACAGACCCTTGAAGGCTGCAGGGCAGATTAGTCCAGTTAAGAAGGTGAACACGACATTCACTTTTATCAATCGTAACATTGACTATAATAGCAGGGAGGTTATGTTGGAACTGTACAACCTTTTCATTAGGCCACAGCTGGACTACGCTCTGCAGTTCTGGTTGCCTCAATATATGAAGGATGCAGTTGCACTGGAGGGCATGTAAAGGAGAATCATCAGGATGTTGCTTGCGTTGGAGCACATTAACTATGAGGAGAAGCTGGATAAGCTCAGGTTGTTTTCTTTGGAGCCGAAAGGGGTAAGATGGACCTGAGCTGTATAAGATTATTGGGGAACATGCGCAGGATGGATAATCAGCAGCTGTTCCCCTTAGTTGAAAGGTCAATAACAAGGCTGCAGATTTTTAAGGTGAAAGACAGGAAGTTTAGAGAGAACTTGAAAAACTATATTTGTCCACCCAGAGGGTGATAGAGGTCTGGAATGCACTGCCTGGCAGGGTCATTCAGGCAGGTAACCTCAAAATGTTTAAAAAAACAATTCAAAGAGCACTTCAACTGTCATAATATTCAAAGCTGCGGGCCTAATGCCGGAAAGTTGGACTAGTGTAAATATAGCGTATTTTTAGCACTACAGACTTGATAGGCCTAAGGTTCTCTTCTGTGCTGTATGATTCTACAATTTTGAGTTGCTAGATCTATTTGAAGACTGTCCACTTAGCACAGTGGCATTGCCACCAACATATCCTGTCTCCATGCCAAATGCGATGCTCTTAAATGCCCTCAAACAGAAATGTAAACTAATCAGTTTACCTTCCATACTACCCCTTGACTTTGTAATTCTTGTGATTGATTTATATTACTAATGGAGTTTCACAATGCCATCATGTAAAATTGTTTTCCCTCTTAAGGAATCCCATTAATTACAACTCAACTTTAGCTCCCTCCGCTGCTTCACACTCCCCACTAGCACCACCACCCCAGAACCTTTCCCTGCAACTGCAGGAAGGGCTACACCGGCCCCCACACCTCACTCTTCACTTCCATTCAAGGCACCAGCCAAACCTTTCACATCAGACAGCAGCTCCCCTGCAAGTCTGTCAATGTGACCTATTACATCCACTACTCCCAATGTGGCCTCCCCTACATTGGTGAGGTCAAACAGAGGCTCGGAGACCGCTTCGTAGAGCACCTGAGCTCTGTTGGCAACAAACGACGACCACCTTCCAGTTGCGAACCATTTCAGCTTCTGCTCCCGGTCCCGGTCCCGGTCCCTGGGCCTCTTCCAGTGTCACAATGATGCCACCTGGAAACTGGAGGGTCAGCACCTTAGATTCCACCTTGGGAGCCTATAACCCAATGGTCTCAACGTGGACTTTACCAGTTTCAAAATCTCCCCACCTGCAGCCTCATCCCATGACCAACCACCAGCACCCCCCCCCTTATCCCCACCTCCTTGATCTAACACAACCTGTCCATCTTCTCTCCCACCTATCCGCTCCTCCTTCCTGACTGACTGACCAATCCCCACCACTGCCTACCAGCATTCACCTATCACCATCACACCCATCTTACCCAGCCCCACCCCTCCTCTCACTATTTATTTCAGAGCTCCCTTCTCCATCCCCCATTTCTGAAGAAGGGTCCTGACCTGAAATATCAGTCCTCCTCCTCCTCCTCCTCCTCCTCCTCCTCCTCCTCCTCCACCTCCTCCTCCACCTCCTCCTCCTCCTCCTCCTCCTCCTCATCCTCCTCCTCCTCCACCTCATCCTCCTCCTCCTCCTCGTCCTCGTCCTCGTCCTCGCCTGTTGTGTTCCTCCAGCTCCACACTGTTATGTCTGACTCTAGCATTGGCAGTTTTAGCTTTGCTTGATCTGGAAACTGAATACATCAATTAAATCAGTTTATTGATGTAAAGGGCAATCTATTGCCCGTAATATGCTAAGATGGAAGACATCTTATTGACTATTGTTTCCAAATCCCTACCCATGAACTGTAGGATAAACATACGTTAGTTTCTAATTGTAATTAACTCAAGCTGCTTGAATTATGTCTACCCAATGATTGCTTATCAGTTTCTCTAATGAGATGTCTCTAGTCACCCATAGTTAAAACTTTAATTCCTAAAACTAAGTTACCAGTTACATTACAAACTATGTGAATTATGGATTATATGTTCACAACTGTGGATGCCCTTGAAGAACCAGTAATGTCACCATAACGCACTACAACCTTATAATGACAGGATTCATGAACATTTAAGGAGTCATTTGTTGCCTACACATGACCCTGTTTGTTGCCTTGAACAGTGTAACTACTTCCAAGAATTAGATAAGAATTAATTCTCCCTACGTGCAGATCAATTATGACTATCACTGGTGCTATATATATAATATGCATATAAAATCAGTTGTTGCTCCCAATTTGTCAGTTACAAATGATCAGTTCTAAGGCAAACCAATATGCTGACACTTCTCTTTGAAGGTGTCTCAGATGAAACTTGGGGTATCAAAATTATTTTCTCCTGCCATGGCTGATGGTATATGTGTGATGTTCCAGTATTTGAGTTCAGTGGCAATAAATTGAGCTTCCTAATTAACCAGAGTTTCCCAGGAAAAATTAAGGATGAGAAGTAAAACCTGGACTAATCAATAATGCAACTTCCATTGAATGCATAAGAAAATGCAGCCGTCAGATTCATAATTCAGTGCCTCACTGAAATGTTGAAAGCATAAATGAAGTGTCTGAATTGATATAGGACATCCTTCAATAAAGCACAGACATGTTCTTTATTATTTTGGTGTTTCTTTCATTTTCAGGAGCCATCATTCTTGGTGTTCCCAAAGAAGAAATGTAGCAAAAGTCTATCAGACAGCAGACCAGCACATTTTGTTAGTCAATCACCTGAAAATTAGAATTCCCAGTTTCATGTCACTATAATACAAGAGTGCCTCCATATTGTGCCTGTTTTCTTTTCTTTATTTATGGGATGTGGCCATCACTAGCTGAGGTACATTTATTACCCATCCCTTTGTATGTGCACGTGTAAGTGAGTCACTGTTCTTATCTCCTTTTTCTTTCATTTCTCTGTTATTGAAGCATAGACTCTGTTGTGACTGAGATGGGAGGAATGCACTATCTTTCTCTACTCTTGCTATACATGGGTCACAACATAAATTTAAGTGTTTTATCCTGTTCCCAAAATGGCATTCTGTGTCAGCTTTCTCCACATCAGACCGAAATAAAAGGATCTAAGAACAATGTTTCTTTAATAAACACAAACTGATTGAGTGGCTATAAAACCAAGCTTATTCGATGAGATATAAAACTGGTTAATATGCTTAGTTGGTGATATTAAAATATAAATGTTTATGCCTCTAAATAACCCAAAAGATACACGTTAAAATAACCACCCACCAAGTAAAGGAAAACAAAACAATATTATCTCAGCCGAGATTCACTTTACAAAAAGCACTCATAGCTTAGTTCTTGAAGGTGAAAGGGATGATATCCAGACTGTTGCGCTGGTGTTCTGGTGTAGACAGACATCAAGAACATAAGCAATTGACACTGGGATCTCTTCAAACCACAGCTTTACAACGAATCAGGGTATTGAAGATTACCTCACATGCTCTTTAAGAGGACAATCGGTTGCACAATGGTTTCATAACAAGTATTTTTCCGATAACAGAAGATGTGATGTTATGGTCTTAACAGATTATTTCCACCAACTGAAAATCCCAACCATCATCATATCTGCAAAACATTGTTCAATTAGAACAGCCGTAAAACCCAGTCATAAAAGCAGCCAGGTGTATTCACTGGAGTGAGTTCAAGATTTGTGGAAACATGTGGTTTCCAAGAAATGCCTTGTAAAGAAAAATTCCACCGTGTCTTTTCAATGATTTTTCAATGTAAAACACAATCCAGGTTTCTCCACATTCCTTGAAACTCATGTCCACAACATGATTAAATAGGAAGACATCATAGAAGTTCCAGCTTTGAAAAGAAATATGATTTTCAATTGTATTTCATTATAAAGCATGGACAAAAATAAAAATATAAAATCTTAAAATACACTTACACTGTCATGCCTTCCTGATACTTACATAATTCAATGTTACATTTTTAACAAAGCATCTACAATTACATTATTTTTTCCCCAGCAATGCGGGCAAACTTCAAGCATTAAGGATTTGCTTGCAAGCTCCACTCAACCAGCCTGGCATTTTGGGCTTCAAATTTTTCTCCAAAGGCTAAGAAAGTGTTGTAATTAGTATATTACAGCATTTCCCTGTTGCCATGAGAGACATACATGCCAAAATACTTAAGATCCAGTGACATTCTCAGGGTTTATTTCATTGAGTTTCTCTTTTGATATTGTTCTGGCTTTACACAAAAGCATGCCTCCAGTTTCTTATGCCCCACTTATCTTCTTGTACCAGGACTGCATTTACCCCAAGTTATCAGCATCTATTGTTACTTTGTAGGATTTAGTGAAATTAGGTGCAATCACACTGAAATTAGGTGTAATCACATTGATAAATTTAGCTCTCAGCCTCTCAAAGGCTGCTTGGCCCTCTTCTGACCACATTATCTTGGTTCTCTACTGAAGCCATCAGTGGGCAGCTGTAAAGCTGATATTGGATACTATGTTTTGATAAATACCTCATATCTCCACAATCCTCACAATTTCTTATTTAGTTTTAGTACCAGTGCCACTAAAACTTGTACTTTTGCTGTTGGCAGCATTGGCCCTTGCCTACTGTGTGCCCCAAGTAGGTTACGAGCACTATTGCAAACTCATTTTTCGCAAAGGTTTAAACTCAAAATGAAGCTAGCTGTAATTTTCTAATTAAAGATACTAATTATTCTAATGGTCCTTCCAAGTATCGCTATATATCAACATGTCACTGGGGTAAGCTACACATAAGGAACGCTGGCTGCCTCTTCAACCAGTCTCTGGTAAGTGGCTAAGGCGTTATTTTGGTCCAAATGGCAACAAATGGCATTTGAAAAGACCATCTGATGTGATTAGGGGGAAATTAGTTTAGTTTTGGGTGTTAAAGGAATCTACAAATATCACGTTATCAAATCTGTTCCAGCTGTTTTTCAGTAGCCATGATGTGGAGGTGCTGGTGTTGGACTCGGATGGATAAGGTCAGAAGTCATAACTAAACTAACAACTGAAAAAGGAGCAAGCTACAAAAGCTTCTGTTTTCAAATAAATCTGTTGGACTATAACATGGTGTTCTGTGATTTCCAGTATTGTCTTCCAGGCAGGTAAGATTCTGCCTTAACATTTGTATAGTGTGTGTAGCTGCTAGTTGAACAATTAAACTTTGCCACTGGCATGACCAGGGAGATCTAACTGCTTTGACAGTGTCTAATTAAATAATATTCCAACATGTATTAGATTTCTGATTCACCTGAGCCTATTTTTTTGAACCCAAACCAGAAGTATAAGAGGAGATTCTCCTACAGCCACAACATACATAGCTAAAGCTGTCATCCTATAGGTTCCTTCTAAGTTTTGTAAATAGCCTTCTTAGGTCTTCTCAACTTTCTGCATATAAAGATGAAGGTATGAGGTCTAATTTTCTTCACAGTTCAGTGGTAGATAACTGTATAGCTGATGGTTCAATTTGAGAATGCTCTAGGCTTCCTTCCACCTTATTCTCATTACTCCATTCATCCTCCATTGTCCTTATTATTTGACATATGTGTTCTTGCTTACTTAGGCAGTGGTATTGCTTTAACATACTGATATGCTGTAACCTAATCTTTTTTTTCTTGAAATCTGGGATGTCTACCAAATAATTTATCTGACCATTCCTTTTGATTACTTACATTGACCACTAGACCGTGCTTTCATTCATTCACCTGGTAAAGACATCAACACCATCACCTCATCCCCTGGTTGAAATGTTCAGGATTTGGCTTATTGGGGGCCATTTCTTCATGGCTGCTTGCAATGCTTCAAGGTGTTCTTTGTTTACAACTTACATAGATGATTTGGAGTTGGGGACTAAGTGTGGCATATCAAAATTTGCAGATGACACTGAGATGAGTGGTAGAGCAAAGTGTGCAGAAGACATTGAAAGTCTGCAGAGGGATATAGATCATCCAAGTTAGTGGGCAAAGGTCTGGTAGATAGAGCATATTGTTGATTAGTGTGAGGTCATCCATTTTGGTAGGAATTACAGCAAAATGGACGATGTTTTAAATGGTAAAATGTTGCTGCGCACTGCTGTGCAGAGGGACTTGGGTGTTCTTGTGCATGACTCGCTAAAAGTAGGATTGCAGGTGCAGCAGGTAATTAAAAAGGCAAATTGAATTTTGTCTGCCATTGCTAGAGGGATGGAGTTTAAAAACAGGGATGCTATGCTGCAGCTGTATAGCGTCCTGGTGATGCCACACCTGGAGTACTGTGTGCAGCTTTGGTCTCCCTACTTGAGAAGAGATATACTAGCGCTGGAGGGGGTGCAGAGGAGATTCACTCGGTTGATTCCAGAGTTGGGATGGCTGGATTTTGAGGAGAGACAGAATAGACTGGGATTATACTCATTGGAATTCAGAAGAATGAGGGGAGATCTGATGGAATCATATAAGATTATGAAGGGAGTAGATTAGGTGGAGGCAGGGAAGTTGCTTCTGATAGCAGGTGAAACTAGGACTAGAGGGCATCACCTCAAAATAAAGGGAAGCAGATGTAGGACTGAGGTCAGGAGGAACTTCTTCACCCAAAGGGTTGTGAATCTGTCGAATTCCTGCAGTTGAAGCTACCTCGCTGAATGTTTTTAAGGCAAGGCTAGATAAATTTTTGAACAGTAAAAGAATTAAAAGTTATGGTGAGTAGGCGGGTAAGTGGAGCTAAGTCTCAACAAGATCAGCCATGATCTTATTAAATGGTGGGGCAGACTCAAGGGGCCAGATGGCCTACACCTGCTCCCAGTTCTTGTGTTCTTATGTTCTTATACTTTGCAGGCTTCTGTGAGCTATTCACCATACTTGGACGCATGGTCTATCATTCATCTTTCAGTCCTAAAGCCTCTCATCTCCTGCCCATAAACTAATTCAAAAGAACTAAAACCAGTTGATTCATGAATCTTGAGGGGAAACAACAGAAATTTTCATCCTCTGGGTGCCAATCATAAGGTTGATTTTGTCAGTATGCTCTGATTACTGTTTGAAGGTTTTATGGTACTTTCTATTGCCTCTTGTGTTCGTGGGTGGTGTATTGAAGACCATATTCCTTTTATACCCAGTATACTCATAATTGCTGAAGTATGAAATTGCAACCTTGATCTGACTGGATCTCCATCAGTATTATGTGAAGAACTTGGTTAACCTCTCTGTCACTAACTTAACAGTAATTATTCACAAGGGTATGGCCCCTGGGAATCAAGTAGCCATATTCTTGTTCTAGGATTTTCTTGTGAAGACCTGTTAACTTCTGTGTACCTGGGGCCTCCAGGTTCCTATATATCCTCCCAAAGAAATTTTGGGAACATCATTAATATCTCTTGATGATATGTGAATGCTACAATCGCTTGGTGAACCACCATCCACTCTATCCATCACCAAGTCTCAGAGGAGGTCGCCAGTCCTCATCAGAACTGATTTTTAATAAAGTAATATTACAGAACTCTCATGGCTTCAACTTCAGTTTAAGCTGACTGGTCTTCCTTACTTAATTATGGAGCAGCTTGCTGAGCCTTAATCAGGGAGATGTACTAAACATTCCCTTCGAATTATTCAAATTCACAAAGAAAGTTTCGGATGACCAAATATCTGCGCAGGGTAACAATTTGACCGCCAATGAAAAACTTATCTTAGCCATTGCTCAGATCACTACACGTGGAGGAAAATTTCCTGGTAAGTTTTCCTGCAAATGCTTTGCCTGCTTGATTTCACTTTCTGTTAATACTGGAGAAGCTACTACATTCATTTTGCTCAATTCAGCCCCAGGAGTGGGTCAATATGCCACAAGCAAGTTATGGACAGTCTCTACATTTACCATTCCAGGCACTGGGTCACACTCTAGGTGTTCCTGATACAATGGTACCGGTATATACTCCCCATTAACACCATTGCCTAAAGCTTGTGCATTAATGTTACTCAATGCTATTCTCTAGCAAAAGAGTTTGGGAGGCTCCTGTATTTCCCAGTCAGACTATTGGTTCACTTGACTCATTTGAGGAAAGAGGAGCTCCTTTTCCTCTTGGCACGAATTCCCTGTAACTCTCAGGTATCTTGTTTGCATCCACCACACTCACAGTAGTATTTGTGTTTGGTCTCAAAGCTGTGGTCAGAGATACAAATGAGTTTATTGCACTTTCAGTAAGGGCTCTTTTACTGTATTGACCTTATGTTCCCTGGTACATCCCAGGTATTTATCTGGAACCTTGTGACAAGAGAAACTTTTAAGCTTTTGGACATCTCTTTCACCCTCAGCACCTTCCACTCTAACTCAAAGAGTTCAGCTGGCCCTTCATATCTTTGGTTACTCAATTCACTTTCCCACTTTCTATCATTCTCTGTTTTGAAGTGGATAAGAAGGGGCTTGGATTTGTGCACTGGCTCATAAACATCAAAAATCCCACTGTCTGCCTTGTAACCTTTTGATTTTGCCACCACATCTGCTTAGCCACAGTTTCAAAAGCAATAAAAAATGTTTTAGTGCCCTTTCATTTGATTTTGGGAGAGATGGAACACTATAAAGTGAGCAATTGGGTCTTGAGTTGGACTCAAACCTTTCCTTGTCAGTTTGTTTCACAGCAGAAAATGCGTCCATTTTTAGTCCAGATTTTTAACTGGGATTCTGTCTCTTTCCTCTTCCCTCACTTAAAAAGCCCACTTTAAGTTTTTAAATGTTCTTTCTTTTCAGTCTCCCCATCAAAGTACTCTTCCCTTTCCTTCTCTCTGTATTGTTTCTGTTCCAAATTCAAAATTTCTACACTTCTAATTCTTCTTCTATTTTAAGCTGTTTCACCTACAGTTTAAGTTTTGACAATTCAACTAAGTTACCATGTGGTTTGTTGTGACTTTCTTTTAATTTGAAATGCATTATTACCTCAATTATTTTTGATTTCCTAAGTTCCAGCTTTTAATTCTAAGTTCAACTTGTACACTAATTCAAAAAGACTAATTTTGCTCTTTTTTTGCAAATCAAGGATAAATCTTCCATCTCCAGAAAGGATTTTTGTCAAAATTATTTTGATTTAATAATGCAAAAGAAACCAGGTGTACTTTCTTCTGTCCTTTTCCAAGTAATTAATCCCTACATCGAGTTAAATCTTGTCCGTGAGAGATAATAGGAACTGCTGAAGCTGGAGAATCTGAGATAACAAGGTGTAGAGTTGGATGAATACAGCAGGCCAAGCAGCATCAGAGGAGCAGGAAAGCTGACTTTTTGGGTCTAGACCCTTCTTAATTAATTTCTGAAGAAGGGTCTGGCCCCGAGATGTCAGCTTTCCTGCTCCTCTGATGCTGCTTGGCCTGCTGTGTATATCCGGCTCTACACCTTGTTACGTCTGTGTTGGGTATCGTAGACAAGCTCCACTTTTAAGTTAAGATTCAGATAAGAACAATGTATTTTTCTCTGAGTGCACTGCAGCAAGGGTCACAATATAAATGCAATTGCTTCACCCAATTCACAATATGGCCCATCTTAAGTTTTCTCTGTGTTAGCCTTAAATAAAAATGTCCAAGAATGATTTCCTTTAATACTTACAAAATTATTGGTCTGTTAAAAAACAAAATATCTTCAATGTGGATGAGTAACTGGCTCATGTACTTAGTTTCTAATATGGAAATATAAATGTTTCCCCCTCCATATCAAACAAGAATTCCAAGCAGATGAAAACAAAACAGATTTCTCTCTGCAGAGCTTCACTTTAAAAGAACACTTTTGGCCAATGGGTTTTATTTCTTGAGGACAAAAGGTAGAAGTAAGAAGTAAAATGTTCGTATGGATTTTCTAGCACTCTGACATGTGAAGATGGGTGTCACCCAACATAAGCAGCTGCTTCCGGGATATTTTCATATTGTAACTTTCAAGGGAAAGACAATACTGAGGATTCCTCCAGATACTTTTGAAAGGACAGTCAGGTTTCATATTGATTTAACAGGTATTTTTCCATAACACAGAAGAACTGATGCTTTGATCTTAACAGGCTTCTTTCCCCACCTGAAAACCCAAACTATCCACCAGCCTGCAAAGGATGTTATAGAATCCCTACACCGTGGAAACAGGCCATTTGGCCCATAAGCTGCACACCAACCTTCTGAACATCATCCCACCCAGACCCAGCACCCCTAACCTATCCCTGTAAACTTGCATTTCGTATGGCTAACCTAATTAGCCTGCACGTTCCTGGGCATTATGGACAATTTAGCATGTCCAGTCCACCTCATCTGCACATCTTTGGACTATGGAAGTAAACCAAAGCACCCAGAGGAAACCCACACAGATGTAGGGAGAATGCACAAGCTCCACCCAGACAGTCACCTGAGGCTGGAGTTGCGCCAAGGTCCCTAGTCCTGTAAGGCAGCAGTACTAACCACTGATTCATCATGCCTCCCATGACTTTCTACTAGAACAGCCATAAAACCCAGTTTTAAAATGGTCAGTGTTTCTCCTTCAGTGAGTTCAAACAAAAAAGCACTTACAATTATGTGGAAGCCTGTGGCTTCCCAAGAAATGCTTTGGTAACAAAAAGTGTTCCAATGTATCTTTTCATTGATCTAAAAAAAATCCTTCCATCTCCACAATTCTTCAATCTTAAGTCTGCAACAATGATTAAATATGAAACCATTTTAACAACTTCTAGGGAGAGTTGTTTCTCCTAGGGGGCCCTGAGTGATAGCAATGTGTGTGGTGTTGGATTTGGTACTTCCCAAAATGAGCTTTTTGAGCTTCTTGAGGCTGAGATGGATCCCATTTCACAGTAGTCACGTTATGAGTTGGGCTTGCATTAGTTCTTTGAGTAGGGCAGGAGTGGCAATGTGGGCAGATCATTGTAAATGACTATACTGACCCTATAATCACTGTACTTTTCAGTTGAGAAAACAGACAAAAAAGAATCAGATATTTATTGACATGGATACCATTTCCACTGAGGATTTCCTGATCCCCGGGGGATTCAGCGATATCAATGCTTCAGAAAGTCAAGGGTGTGTGATTACATTGTCTTTTGTTGGAGGTGGTTATTGCTTGGTATCTGTGTAATACAGTTGTCAGCCATATCCCAGATGTTGACAATGCCAGGCTGCCATGAACTGTTTCATTTTCCAGAAATAACATGAACAGTGTAAAGGCTGATTCTTTGGAGTTTCTACATCTCTTCCATCATAGTTACAGCAGAAAAGTGGGACAATTCTTCCCGGCAAATTTAATCTCACTGAGCTTTTTCTCTTTTCCAGACCCTGCTTTGAGTTTTCAGTTTTAGACGTCAACTGTTATGGTTTTTCAGACCCTCAGCTTCAGTTTAAAACCTCAGAGGTCAGAGGTGTTGCAATTCTTTTATTTCTTCTAGGTGCTTTCAGTATTGGCGCCCCATTTGTATTTTTAGTTGTTCTGAGCTTGTTTAAAAAGGATAGAGATAACCACACACTGTGGATCTCGATTGCCTCGCCAGGCTAAATCTTATTAGATTTTGGATCAAATCTATGCTTCCTGGTGCAGGTATTGATGTCTGTACTTCATTCATTTAACGCCTTATCAAGCTTGAAATTGATTGCCCCTCCATCCTAGCAGCTTTTGGAGTCTTATACCTTTCAAAACTTCTACCAAAGACCAAAAGAGAAACTTTGAGTTGTTGAAGTGTCTATCAGGTTTATTGAGTTTAGAACAGCCTTAAAGTTAAACTATTTTTGTTGCTGTTGTATTTTCAGCAGTCATTTATATATAGATAATCAGAATTTTTGTGCAATTGTGAATTGTAATTCTTATTCTATCCCAATGATAAAAATAAAGAAATATTATTCTGCTGTATTAAAAAATGCACCACATTAGTATAAAACAAAAAATTGCAGATGCTGAAATAAAAACAGAAAATAATCGAGAAATTCTGCAGGCCTGGAAGCATCTGAGGAGAGAAAACAGAGTTAACATTTTGAGTCCAGTGACCTGTTTCAAATTCAGTTCTGCAGAAGGGTGATTGGACTCAAAATGTTAACTTTGTTTTCTCTCCACAGATGTTGTCAGTGTGCTAGATTGTTTCTGGACTTAGAATGTTGTTCACCAGTGCATGGGTTCTAATTTTCCCAAGGGATGTGGGTGTCACTGACAAGGGGAATATTTATTGCTCATCTGTAATTTTCCCTGAATCAAGTGGTTTTTCTTGAGTCAATCTCATTGCTGTGTGCCTAGAGTCACATGTAGGCCAGACCAGGGAATGCCAGCAGATTACCTCATGAGTATTAGTGAATTCTATGGGTTTTATGCATATAGTGATCAGAACCAGGTGGATCTCATTCACTATACAATCTTTGATTGGGATTGTTAACCTGGACCAATCAGGAAGCCCTATCTGACCAATATCAACAGAGGATTCAGAGCCTCCTCAGCTGAGGACTGACTGCAGCCAGAGAAATATGCACAAGTTAATGAGGGTGATTTAGTACTAGGCCTAGCTGGTGCCTTCCCCAACTGGTCAGGAGGCCAATGGGGACTGTATGGGGTGATGACTGCTGGGGTATTTTCTTTGTTTTTTTTTTCCTTTGTTTTGTTTTTTTTCCCTTTAGTTGGTGTACATGCCCCCTGGGTAACCTGGAGTGGCTTGCATGACTGGGTAGGTGTATAAATATTTTATTGTTTGTATGTTCTATGAATAAAGTATATCTTTTTAAATTTTAAAAAAAAAACTTAGAAGGTAATTTGGTGATGGGATACTGGCCTCTGTGTGCAGTTATTTCAGTATCAATCAAAGATAGTGTCACGGTCACCACTATTTAAATAAGCTTTAAATTCCAGATTAATTAATTTAGTGTACTTAAATTCCACCAAACACCATAGTGGGATTTGAATCTGTGCCTTCATAACACTATTCTGGGCCTTTGGGTTACTGTTGTACTAGCACTATACACTGTACTAGCACATTCCATAATGACCATAAATTAACCTGGAAAAGGTCTAACAAATGTTACTAGCCACTTTGGTACACTTTGTAGCTTCATTATTTTCAATAATATTTTCCTGTTATGGGTCCACTTGCTTGGTGTAATTTTAATGTGTTTTAAAAAAAGGCTCCAAGTTGGTCTTGCATTAGCAAAATAAACCATGAGGCTCTGATTTTAGATAACAATTTTTGGTTAATTGATTGTTTCAACTTGAAGTCATGTGGAGGTGCTAAAACAGATGGTTGCAGTGATCATGTAAGTACCAATTAAGAGCAATTTTTCATGAAGGGATGCAATCTTCACAAACCCACACCCACTGAATGTTTTAAGAAGTCATAAAGCATTTTAGACATGGCATTGGAGATTATTGTGGAGGAGATGTAGAGGGAAAGAGTTTTTCTTCCTCCCCCTCCCCCCCCCCCCCCGCCCCCTGCGCCACCCCTGCTGCTCTATCTGATCTCCGCTTTACTCCCCATCTTTAGATGAATTTGTAGCAACTCTGGAATAAATGGTTATGTGTAGATGAAATCTTGATATTAAAATGCCAGAAATGGTCTCCTGACCTGCCCCTAAATTAACCTCCAGCAAGAATTAACCAGTCAAAGCTAACCTCAGCTCAAAGTAGCTTTCACATTCTCTCAGCAATAACTAACTAACTTACTTTGCTTTGCCAGTTCCTGTAAGGAAAGGTCTTTAAAGAAGCCCTACCATTGAAATGCTGTGTAGGTACTTAATGAGAGCAATTTAATTGTTGATCAGCTCATTAACATTGGCTGTTTCTCATTTTGAGCTTCAACTCATTTACTCTTTGCTGGAAAGTGGCAGATACTAGTTCTAGATCCTGAATTGTCATCTCAGAGGCTCCTTAACATCTGATATTTTTGAGGAAACATCAGGTCCACTATTTCTTCAGGCACATTTGTGTATACCTAGCCTGTCTCATGCACATAATCTGCATTTTTGCCAGGCTGTGAAAGTAATAACAAGGTAACAGGGATAGAGATAATGAGAACTGCAGATGCTGGAGAATCCAAGATAACAAAGTGTGAAGCTGGATGAACACAGCAGGCCAAGCAGCATGTCAGGAGCACAAAAGCTGACATTTCGGGCCTAGACCTTTCATCAGAAAGGGGGATGGGGAGAGGGTTCTGAAATAAATAGGGAGAGGGGGAGGTGGACTGAAGATTGATAGAGGAGAAGATAAGTGGAGAGGACCTGAATACCATTCAGGCTTGGTCTGATAAGTGCCAAGCAACATGTACATCATTCAATTGACATAAAATGACTGTCTTCAATAAGGGAGAACTAAACATTCTTTCTTGGACGTCAATGTCATCACCATTGCTGAATCTCCCATTATCAACATCTTTGAGTCCATCATTGACATGAATTGAACAGGACCAGGCATATGGCTGTTGCGGCTACAAAAATATGTCAGATGCTAAGAAGTTTGTGACACATAACTCACTTCCTTCTTCCTTAATGCCTGTCTATCATCTAAAAAACACAAGTCAAAAATATAAAGGAATACCCCCCATGTATCTGGATAAGTGCACCTCTAAGAACATCCAAGAAACTTGACACCATCTAGGAATTCACTCAATTGGCACCCAATCCACCACTGTCTTCAACAATTATTCCTTCCACCATCAATACACAGTTGCAACAGTATGTATTATCTACAAGATGCCCTGCAGCAACCAAACAAGATTCCTTTAACAGAACCTTCCAAAACATTAACTTTTAATATCTAGAAGGACAAGAACAGTAGAAATGTGGAAACACCTGCACCTGAAAGCCCTCCTCTAAACCTCACATCATCCTGTCTTGGAATGACCTTGCCATTCCATCACTGTTGCTGAATGAAACTTCCAAAAACTCTCTTTTCTAATAGAACTGTAGGTCTACCTACAGCACATGGACTGCAACAGTTCAAGAAGATGGCTCAATGCCAACATTTCAGTGACAGTTGGGGATGGGCAGTAATTGCCTAGCCAGGAATTCCCTGGGTCCTGTGAAGGAGTAAAGAAAAGTGTTATTTGTGAAATAAAGCTCATCATATTCCCCAATCTTCTGTGTCTTAAAACTCTACTACATCTACCAATGAGACAACTTTTCATAACCTTTGATACTTTAGGAAATCTATTGGCATGTTGTCTTTATTAAACAACAAATCACTTACTTTGCTTTAAAAAAGAATTAAACCTGTCTGGGATCATTTTGCTTAATTCTATTTTGACTTAGAATTTCTCTGTATCTAAGCTCATAGAATTTCTAATTTCAACTTGGAAATAAAATATTTTGTTCATCATTTTCTCATCAAAAATTGTAGTTTACTTTGCCAAGTCTGTGTACTGCAGTCAGTTCTGTCTTTAAAATATTGCGGAGCCATTGAAACCAAATCTGTGTCCTCCTAGTTACGGTCATAGCATACTCCTCTCATTTTCCTTTTTAGCTTTGACATCATGCTTACAAATGTCTTTATACACCCTCCATTTAACTTTACCTGGCGCAGCTCCCATTTGATTGTTTGTCTGCATCCCCCATACTTTTATCTTGCAATTTTACAAGTTTGGAATGCTGAAAGTTTTCATGATTTTATGCAGAGGTAAGTTTCCTTTTGATTCTTTGGTAAGCAATCATTAAACCAAAATCCACACAATGGCCAGCTTTACTACATGCCCCCATGGTGAGAATGGGACATTTAATTGTGCAGGAGTCTGGCAGCTGGGGACCCATCTGCCTTCTCACCTCTCCCTTGGGTAGGATTGTGATGGGAAACTCTTGGATACCCTTCCCACCCCATCATCAATTATAGTCCTCAATCAGGTAGTTAATGTGCTTTTAAGAGCCTCAACCCTCTGCAAACTCACCCAGCAGGGGATAAGCCATGCAAAAAGCCAAGAAGTAAACCATCTTAGGAATGCTTGTGGGGAAGTTTTACAAAGAATCCCTTAGTTGCTGATCAATGGACCCAACCCTGGGATGTTTTGTGGGTGGAATTCGATGGCTGAAAACCATCCCAACTTCTCTTTTGGTCTCCTCCTTTATCCCTTGCTATCCCTTCTCCAATTCTGCTGCTACCATCACTCACTTGTGATTTGGTTTGTTGACCAGGAGGGTTTACCACTGACACCAATCCTCATGCGAACCCATGAAGGGCTGTTAGTTGGCCTCTGATTAACTGGTGGCTCTTAGCAGGTGGAATGTCTAACTTCAACAGGATTCTTAGTCCCAGAGAATCCCTGCCAGCTAAGTGCCAAGTGGCAGGCCTTTATGAAAAGAAGTAAACATCAGGTACTCGCTGGTTCTGTACCTGGAGAGTGAGTCCCTTGCAATCTGTATTAAGTTACACACAACATGAAGTTGATCTAATCATGAGCTGTGAACTTCCCCATAGGTCAGTCCATTCATTAAAAAAAATATGAATTAGGAACAGAAGTAATCTATCTGACCTCTTAGGCCTGCTTTGCCATCCAATAAGATTGTGGATTATTTGATTACTCAACCCACCCTGGACAACCTTTCACCCCTTTTGCTTGTCAGAACAGAAATCTACAACTTACAAGTTTACAGTCTTCATAGGGTGACTGTAATAAAGATGTTTCTTCTTGTGGTAGAATGTTTAAACAGTGACACCTAGGTCTAGATTCTCCCATAAGTGGAAACATCTTTTCTAAAATCACTCTGTCAATACCACACAGAATTTTACATATTTCAATCACATCTCCTGTTATTCATATAAACTCCAGTGGATGCAAGTCTAGCCTATCTAAGCTGTCCTCAAATATGTACACATTCCAGGTTCTTGTCTGAACTGCTTCCAATGCACTTACATGAAAAGCAGTCTGAAAACCTTGAGCACATTTTAAAGAAGGCAAAGAAACTAAGAAGAAACCAGAAAATACTAGGGATGGAATTGTTAGCAACTTTTACACCAAAATAATCACACTGTCAATTTTAAAATGTATCCTCTGCACCTCAGTAGAAAAATATCATGGCTGGTGGCTATAAACAGCCATGAAACTAATTATAAGAAAATAATCCCATTAATTTATGCTGGCCTGCATTTTCTGATATTTTATATGACATTATATGTGTTTTTACGCCAGTGGAATATAATTGGAGGCAGTCAGCCATTTCCCTCTGTTGGATGCACTCCTCAGTGTGAAAAAGCAAAGTGTCTTAGAACCAATATGATCCTTGAAACATGAAAATGTGGGTCTACAAATGTTTCATCAGATTAACTAAATTCAGCAAGTTCACTCAGCCAGTACGTCCTGAGGTTTGGTTTTCACTGGAGATCTTTGCAGTGCTCAGTGAGGTTGAATAACACTGCAGAGTTCAGCTGCAGACTGACCAAACCAGATGTGAGAAAATGGTGCACAGAGTTGAATTTCCTAAAACAGAATTCCAGAACAAACATAATAATGCTTTTGTGAGTGCTCTTAATCAGGTTTTATCGCCAGAATGCTTCAGCAAATTTGTTGATCCTACAAATGTTAGAATTAATTTCTTGCATAAAGTAGGTATTTACATCCTATCAATATATTTTATGAAGCAACACAAACATGCCTTTAGTCATAAAATCAGAAAATGCAAGAAGTGTGTTAGGCAGCATCTGTAAAAGAAATTAAGTTTTGTTAAATTCTAAAGGAGGGTTATTGGACTCAAAACGTTAACTCTGTTTTTGGTCCACAGATGCTGCCAGATCCATTGGGTTTCTCCAGCAATTTCTGTTTTTATTTCAAAGCTTTGGTAACCGATGGAAGCTGATGGTTAAGTATGGGAGTCAGACCCTTAACATTCTCTGGTCGCTTGAATGATACTTCATTGAGAATGACCTAGAGAAATTTGTAAAGTTAAGGTGATGCCATATTGTTCCAATGCGGTACTGAGCTGGGAAAGTGCTTCTCAGACACTTGGGTCAAACATAGCATTCTCAAAGACGTGGCTGGGTCATTCTGTCTTGGATTGACTTCCTGCTTTGCCTGACTTCTGGGCTCTTGAGAAGTACATGGCAGAACTATTATCATCAAGAATAGATTCAATTAATAACATCACGAGGTGCATCAGGTAGTATTTCCTGCGAAGCCTGAGAATTTCCCAGTTGTAACTTTTCCTGTGGAGTGATTACAAGTGAAAGTTGTATTCCTGCAATATAATTTTTCATTGCACTCTGTCCTAATCCATTTTCTGGGCACTAACTGACAACCTTGTCAGTTAGGTAATGAAAGTTGGACTGAAAATTGGCCCAATAAAATTCTTCAAATTGCTCTTTCCATACAAATACATTAATGTTGTACTTGTACTGTTGAAGGCCCATTATTCAAACTACAGATATCGCTGTAGAAGGCCCTCAGGCTGATATATCAGGCTCAGCTATCTTTAATTGCTTCATCAATGACCTTCCTCAATAATATGAGATCATGAAACAAAATTGTTTATTCTATTGGCCTTACAAACATGAAGGCAAGTTAAGGATAAACATGAAACTATTTACAATGGAACAAAGTCTGTGATTTCCAAGGACTAAGGGGATTCCTTTATCTCTCTGTTTCCCATTCCTATTTGTCTTCTTTTTTCTCAGCAAGAGTCTGTCAAACTGCTCCAGTTGCCCTCCCTCACCGCAGCCACCTGCTGGTAGACAGGCCAACAAAATGCTTGGCTCCCTGCATCACTGATCAGCTAAGCTACTGTTACACCTCCAATGTAAATTCAGAAGTGGAGACATTCACTGATGTTTGCATCATGTTCAGTACCATGCACAGCTTTTCAGGTAATGAAGCACTCTCTGTTTGCATGCAGAAAGAAGTAAATAATGTTCATCTATGGGCAACAATAATGCCGCCTAAGTTCCAGATAATGAGGCTTCCAACGAGAGATAATTTACCCTTTCCCTTGACATGTTCTCACGCTCACGCTTCTGTCTTAGATTTGCTGTAGTGTTCCAGTGAAAGTCAATACAAAGTTGAGGAACAATGCCTTACTTTCCATTTAAACAATTTGCAGCCTTCCAAGCATGAACCATTCTGTTTATCCCACCTCCGCGGTCCCCACAAAACCCTTGTGTATGGTTTTCATGGTTTTGTTTTCAGCAGAGGTGATCTATATTCTGACATTAAGCCATACTATATATTACTACTTGTTTCAGATGTATTTTTTTTCACTATAGCTATTGCTACTCCCTTTGCCTTTTGTTCTGACGCCTGTGGTCTCTAATCTCCCTCATCCCCTAACATTTCCCTGGCTTTTCTTTCTTGTCTACTTGCTCCTTCCCACCTTTCTCTCCAATAATAAAACCCATAAATTCCCTGCCTCACCCTTCACATTGAATTTGAAATGTTAACTTTATTTCTTCCTCTTCAGATGCTGCTAGACCTGCAGAGTTTTTTGGTTTTTTATCCCAGACTTCCAGTATTCAGTTTTATCCCCTGACAGCTTGACCTTAATAAACTTTGGGCATAGCACAATGTTGAACTCTTCTTTCATTACCTTTCGTTCTGTGTCCATTCACTTGAACAGGAGCTCTGTCCTTGTTCCAAGGATCTTTTCACGCAAATCCTACACTCTTCCTCCACCTTGACTCCTTTCTCTGACCTTTTACCTGTTCTTGATCTTTCGAGTTCAAGCTGTTGATGTAACATTGGCTATTGAATTTCTCTGCTTCCTTCATGCACTCTAGCCTTTATTCCTCTGAATTTGCTGCACTCTATTCTCTAAGGTCTCACATTGCTTTTGTTATCAAACATATTGACAAAGATGTTGCTCTTGTTGTCTGGCACATCAAACTTTGCAGAGGATGAGGATCAATTCTCCATATCTCTTCATATATCCCCATGTACTATGTCCCATCACAAACAAAGTTTTTAGGACTGTAACTGACCTCATCTCCTTTGCCTACCTTTTATCTTACCTAAATGGCATCAGTGAACCCAATGGATTTTTTTCTGATAAACAACAATGGTTTCATGGTTATCACTACACCCTTAATTCTAGATATTTTAAAATTGAATTCAGATTCCCTGTCTGCCATGGCAGGATTCAAATCATAGTCCCCAGGACAGTAGCTGGGTCTCCGAGTTAATAGTCTAGCATTAATACCATTAGACCAACACTTCTCATTCAGTCTGTTCATACCCATTGAGTTTATTTCTTCCTATCTTGATACCATTTTTCCTTGTCTTTTTCAATCTCTCCCCACTTACATTCATAATGTAGCATTTCATTAATTCCCAATTTCCTGACCCTGAACTGCTTCCTCTTCACTCTAGACATCCAAACACTCTGCACCTCCAGCACCAGCAGGATGGTCAGGAGTGGCTCTGCTTCTTCCCTGAGGTAATCCTTATCAGTCTCCATCCATCACCATTCTCTTCCATCTGGCTGAACTTATCCTCTTACTGAATGATTTCTCCTTTAACTTGTCTTGCTTTGTGAAATCAAAGCTCATGGATATCCAGATAGATGCTTTTGTTAAAACTTGTCTTTTTTTATGGAACGTTCCTTGTTCCAGTCCTACTCAGATTCCCAACCAGGTCGCTGAAATAATCTGTGCAACTTCCTGTTCTCACAGACACACAGAATCATACAGCAGAAAAACAGATCATGCAGTCCAACCATTGCATGTCAACGACAGTCACAAACTAAACGAGTCCCACCTGCCAATTCTTGTCCCATATCCCTCCTACCATTTCTTAGTCATGTACTTATCTAAATGTCTTTTAAATTTTGTAACTGTACCTGCATCCATCATTCCTTCTGGAAGTTCATTTCACAAATGAACCACACTCTGTATTAAAAAAATTGCCCCTTGTGTCTTTTTAAAATCTTTCTCATCTCACCTTAAAGAGAGAACGCCTTGTCTTGAAATTCCCCACCCTCAGGAAAAGGCACCAGCCATTCACTTTATCTACACCCCTCATGATTTTATAAACCTCTGTTAGTTCACCCCTCAAACTCTTACATTCAAGTGAAAAAAGTCTCAGCTAACCAACCTCTCCATATGACTCACACTCTACATTCCTGACCAGTTCATTATAGATCCAAGATAATAAAATATGAGGCTGGATGAACACAGCAGGCCAAGCAGCATCTCAGGAGCACAAAAGCTGACGTTTCGGGCCTAGACCTTTCATCAGAGAGGGGGATGGGGTGAGGGTTCTGGAATAAATAGGGAGAGAGGGGGAGGCGGACCGAAGATGGAGAGAAAAGAAGATAGGTGGAGAGAGTATAGGTGGGGAGGTAGGGAGGGGATAGGTCAGTCCAGGGAAGACGGACAGGTCAAGGAGGTGGGATGAGGTTAGTAGGTAGATGGGGGTGCGACTTGGGGTTGGAGGAAGGGATGGGTGGGAGGAAGAACAGGTTAGGGAGGCAGAGACAGGTTGGACTGGTTTTGGGATGCAGTGGGTGGAGGGGAAGAGCTGGGCTGGTTGTGTGGTGCAGTGGGGGAAGGGGACGAGCTGGGCTGGTTTAGGGATGCGGTGGGGGAAGGGGAGATTTTGAAACTGGTGAAGTCCACATTAATACCATTAGGCTGCAGGGTTCCCAGGCGGAATATGAGTTGCTGTTCCTGCAGCCTTCGGGTGGCATCATTGTGGCACTGCAGGAGGCCCATGATGGACATGTCATCTAAAGAATGGGAGGGAGAGTGGAAATGGTTTGTGACTGGGAGGTGCAGTTGTTTGTTGCGAACTGAGCGGAGGTGTTCTGCAAAGCGGTCCCCAAGCCTCCGTTTGGTTTCCCCAATGTAGAGGAAGCCACACCGGGTACAGTGGATGCAGTATACCACATTGGCAGATGTGCAGGTGAACCTCTGCTTAATGTGGAATGTCATCTTGGGGCCTGGGATAGGTGTGAGGGAGGAGGTGTGGGGGCAAGTGTAGCATTTCCTGTGGTTGCAGGGGAAGGTGCCAGGTGTGGTGGGGTTGGAGGGCAGTGTGGAGCGAACAAGGGAGTCACAGAGAGAGTGGTCTCTCCGGAAAGCCAACAGGGGTGGGGATGGAAAAATGTCTTGGGTGGTGGGGTCGGATTGTAGATGGCGGAAGTGTCGGAGGATGATGCATTGTATCCGGAGGTTGGTGGGGTGGTGTGTGAGAACGAGGGGGATCCTCTTTGGGCGGTTGTGGCGGGGGCGGGGTGTGAGGGATGTGTTGCGGGAAATACGGGAGACGCGGTCAAGGGCGTTCTCAATCACTGTGGGGGGAACGTTGCGGTCCTTGAAGAACTTGGACCTCTGGGATGTGCGGGAGTGGAATGTCTTATCGTGGGAGCAGATGCGGCGGAGGCGGAGGAATTGGGAATAGGGGATGGAATTTTTGCAGGAGGGTGGTTGGGAGGAGTTGTATTCTAGGTAGCTGTGGGAGTCGGTAGGCTTGAAATGGACATCAGTTACAAGCTGTTATAGATCAATCAGTTATACAATCAGTTATAGATCCACCCTAACAGAGAACTCCTTTGAGCACACAACTCAACACATGCTTCCTGAAAGAATTCCATTCAATTCTCCCTATTTCTCCATCAATCTTCCACAATAGTGCTTCCAACATTCCTTTTTCTTATGCTGTGATGGACAGACCCTCAACTGTATCCAACCCACTTCTGCTCTCAGCCCCTCTCCTCCTTTCCTTTATTGCATGAGGGTTTCCCTTGTCCTTACTTTCCAATCTACTAGTCTCATCACTTTTTAAATTCATTCACAGGATGCAGCCAGGCTAGCATTTATGCCCATCCGTGAACCCATTCCCCTCCCTTCTCTTTCAGAATTTTGAAGCATTCTATCCATGACATCCTGGTCTATCCCTCTATTATCCCCAGCATCTCATCTTTCTTCCATAGCACTTTCCCATGCAATTGCAGGAGCTATACCATTTGTTTTGAACCCTAAGTGGAAGTGACATAGTGGCTCAGTGGTTAGCACTGCTGCCTCACAGTGCCAGGGACCTGGTTTGATTCCACTCTCTGGTGAATGTTTGTGTGGAGTTGCACATTCTCCCCATGTTTGCATGCGTTTCCTTTAGGTGCTCCAGTTTCCTCCTATAGTCCAAAGCTGTGCAGGTTAGGTGGATTGGCAACACTAAATTGCCCTTAGTGTCCAGGGATGTGCAGGCTAGGTGGATTAGCCATGGGAAATGCAGTGTTACAGGAATAGATTGGGCGGGGATGTGGGTCTGGGTGGGATACTGTTTGGAGGAAATAATGTGGACTCAATGGGCTGAATGGCTTGCTTCCACACTGTAGGGATTCTATGATCCTTCCAGTAATTTCAATAGCAATACAATCAGACTACATAATATTAAAGACAGATAATAATTGGAGCTGTGCTTATTCCTGGGAGTGAAATTCATTAATACATTAGCAAGTAGGCCGTATTTTCAAATCAAATTAAAATTGTTTATAGTTAATACCTGTCAGTTTTGTAATGTTGGACTGATCATCTTGGAATCTCTACAGTGTGGAAACAGGCTCAATGGCCCAACAAGTCCACAACGACCCTCAGAGCACCCACCCAAACCTATCCCCCTATAATGCACCTAATCTACACACCCCTGAACACTCTGGGCAATTTAGCATGGCCAATCCACCTCGCCTGCATGTCTTTGGACTGTGGGAGAAAACCGGAGCACCCGGAGGAAACCCACGCAGGCACGGGGAGAATGTACAAACTCCACACAGACAGTCGACCAAGGGTGGAATTGAACTCAGGTCCCTGGCGCTGTGAGGCAGCAGAGCTAACCATTGATCCATCAGGCATCTCCATGTACATTTGTAATCCTGCTGTGGGCACAGTTACTGAGATGTAGCAGTCATTCTATTCAGATGGAAGATTGATTGACCAGTGATCCAACCAAGTTTAGAGGGATGAACAGTTTCTTTTTCTAGTCTCAGACATGAATGTATATCCTACATACATGCAGGTACACCCTCCTTGACTGATCTCCCACAGGGCAAAGGGTGGTAGATGGGGAGGAGGTGGAAGGCTCAGCCACCTACAGAGTATCCTGAAAGTAGAATTCAGTGGTAGGAGTTGGCATTGTGCTTGATTCTTCCTCTTGCTGGGTGCCTATTGCCACTACCGTGTCTCCCTGTGAGGAAGGGACACCTGGGGTAGACTCAAGTTTCCTCATTCCCCTGTCTTCTTAATATTAATTCTGAGCACTTGTGGTTAGAACAATGGAAAGCAGGCTCTGGATTCTGGAAATGAAGTGAGAGTGACTACCCTTGACATCAAAGTGCATTTGACTGAGTGACTGAGCATCAAGGAACTCTGGAAAAACTGGAATCAGTAGGAATCAGGGAAATTTCCCCACTGATTAGAGTAATACCTACCACAAAGGAAGATAGTTGTGGTTGTTGGTGGTCCAGAACATCTCTGCAGGAGTTCAACAATGTGGTATCCATGGGCCAGCCATCTTTAGATGCTTCATCAATGGTCTTCTCTCCATCATAAGGTCATAGTGGGGATGTTCACTGATGTTTGTACACTGTTCATCATCCATCATGACTCCTCAGATACTGAATCAGTTCATGTTCAAATGTAACAAGACCTGGACAATATGCAGGCTTGGGCTGACAAGTTTGCTTTAAAATTCAGGCCACAAAAGTTCCAGGCCATGGCCATACCAACAAGGTAGAATTTAACTGTTATTCCTTGACATCCAGTGATGTTCCGATCACTGCAAGCCCCTGATCAACATTCTGGGTATTAGCATTGACCAGAAACTGAACTGGACTAGTCGTATATTTACTGTGGTTACGAGAGCCAGTCAGAGGCTAGGAATCCTGCAGTGAGTAACTCACCCCCCTGACTCCTTGAAGACACACGTCCCACTTGCCTAGATGAGTGCAGCTCCAAAAACTGTCAAGAAGCTCAATATTATCCCAAGCAATGCAGATGTGATTGACACCACTTACACAAACGTTTGTTCCTCCACAACTAATACTAAGTAGTAGCAATGTGCACTAAGATGTATTGTAGAAATTTGCCAAGGATCCTTAGACAGTGTATTGCAAATACTTGGGAATACCACCACCTAAAATATCCTATCATCGTAACTTGGAAATGTGTTGTGTCAAAATCTGGAACACCCTCCTCAACAACATTGTGGATCTACCTACAACAAATGGACTGCAGCAACTTAAGAAGGAAGCTCAACAGCACCTTCTCAAGGGCAACTGACAATAAACATCTGGGTGCATATCTAGCAGACTCTGAAAATGCTTAGAGTCCTTGAAAACAGCCAGACGTTCACATGTCTGACGTAGCATTGCTGCTATCTTGCAGCCTTTTGTGTGTTGACCAATGCCCTTGACAAACTGGCCTGCTTCTCCTTTGTTTGTTCACGTCAATAAAGTAATGAATTGGCAACATCGTGAGGTCATCTCCTGCCTGGGGCTGGGTGGGTGCCTGGTCTCTGCCAGTCCTCTGCCAGTCCAGTGACCTGAGCATTTCTTCCTCAGCCAACTGCGGAGACATGACAGTAAAGTGCTCGGCAGCAGATGCTCCTGACTCTGATCCAGCTAATGTACCCATCAAAGTGTGATTTTCTGTGCCAGTAGGTGATGCGGGAGATAGCCTTGCCAGAGTATCTCTGAAATACCCATATTCTGTCCCTCAGAGGTAGAGGAGAGGAAATCTTGCGGCATTACTCTCTTGGCTTCAGAGACCATGGTAATACCACTCTTTCTTGCAGGAGTCAAAAGGCAGAATGAATCATGACAAAGGGCATGAAGTTCTGGCATGGTAAGTAAACATTCAAAGTGGAGCAAAGGACAGAGTAGCACAACAATGGGCAATATATTTTACTTGGTTGCTAAGACATGAATGTTTCTAAGGCCCCGATGGTATCATTGATGAACAATGCTACACATCTACCCACAGGTAGCTTACTATTAATCTTAAATGCCATATACCCCTCAATATTCCGGTCACATTTCTTATCATACACACGTACACTACTGAGATTTTCAAGTCTGCTCTACCATTCAATAAGATCATGGCTGATTTGATTTTAACTTAAATTCTACATTTCTGCAAACCCCGAAAAATCTTTCATCCCCTTGGTCATAAAGAATCTATCTACCTTTGCCTTAAGCATATTTAAAGATTTTGCATCTACTATCTTTTGAGGAAATGATTTTCAAAGACATAACACACTGAGAGAAAAAAATTGTTTTCCACACCTCTGTTTTAAATGGCAATCCTTTATTTTTAAACTACGACCTCCAGTTCTACATTTTCCCACAGGGAAAAAACATTCTTTCAACATTCACCCAGTCAAGTTCCCTTATATGTGTCATTCAAGTCATCTCTGACTCATCTAAACTCTGGACAATACAGGCCTAGCTTGTCCAGGCTTTCCTCTTAAGACAATCTGCTCATTTCAGGTATTGATCTGGTAAACTTCTCTGAACTACTTCCAAAGCATTAATATCTTTCTGTAAGTACAGTGACCAGTCCTCCAGATGCAGTCTCCTCAATGCCCTGTATAACTTCACTCCCTTCCCTTTCATTTGGAAACAACTATGTTTAACTTAAATAAAGCCAATTACAATGAAATAATGATGGATATAGCTAAAGTGGGCTAGGTAGATAGATTAACAGGAGAGACAGCAAGCAAGTAGTGGCAGACGTTTAAGGAAGTAATTTATGTCTTTCAGCAAAAATATATCTCCGTAAGGAGGAAAGATTCTAAGAGAGCGATAAACCAACCATGGCTAACCAAGGAAGTTAAGTAGAGTATTATGTTGAAAAAAACATATAAGGAGGCACAAGGCAGTGATAGCCTTGAAGTCGGGGATAAATTCAGAATCCAGCAAAGGAGGACTAAAAAGATAATAAAAAGAAAAAAAATCTACAAGGAAAACTAGGGAGGAAAATAAATCTAACAACCAGAACTTCTTTAAATGCAGAAAAATGAATATGAATATACACCCCTTAGAAAATGAATCTTGGGAGATAGATAGAGAACAAGGAAATGCCAAATGAGTTAAATAGATATTTTCTCTCAGTCTTTAAGGTGGATGGTTCTTCTAACATGGTTAGTACTGAAGAACATAGGGAGAAATTACATACTATCATCATCACTAGAGAAGTAATGTTAGACAAACTGATAGGACTAAAGCCAGATAAATCCCCTGGCCCTGAGGACTTGCACCCTAGGATCCTAAAAAAAATAGCTACAAAGATAGCAGATGCATTGTTTGCATTTTTTCAAAGCTCCTTAGACTCTTGAAAAGTAGAGGAGGATTGGAAAACTGACAATGTAATTCACCAACTCAAAAAGGGAGAGGGATAGAAAGCAGGTAAATATAGTTCTATCAGCCTAACATCTGTTGTTAGAAAAGTATTGGAACCATTTCTTAAAGAAGTAACAGCAGGACACTTGAAGCATCATAACCTGACCAAGCAGAGTCAGCATGGCTTCATGAAAGAGAAATTATGTGTGACTAATTTATTATTTTTGTGAGGAAGTCTCAACCAGAGTAGATAGAGGGGAACCAGGAAATGTATTGTAAAGTTCCAGAAAAAAATTGATAAAGTACCTTAAGAAAGATTAAGTCATGATTTAAGTGCCCATGGTTTTGGAGGTAATACATTGACATGAATAGAGAAATAGCTAATGGGCAGGAAACAGTGAGTGGGGATAAAGGGTTCTTTTTCAATTTGGCTACCTGTGCGAGGACAGCAACTGTTTACAACATATATTAATGAATTGGAGGAAGGAAGTGACTGTATTATAGGGAAATTTGCAGTTAACACAAAAATAGGTAGAAAAGCATGTTCTGCGAGGGATACAAACAGTTAACATAGAGATATCGATAGGCTGAGTAAGTGGGCAAAAGTTGGGAAATGGAGTATAATGTAGGAAAAATGTAAAGTTATTCATTTTGGAAGACAGAACAAAAGAATAGAATGGTGAAAAGAACGTAATTTAAATACAAAACAATCACTAGAGAAGTAGTGTCAGACAAACTAATAGGGGTGAAGGCAAATAAGTTTCCTGGTCCTGATGGCTTGTATCCTAGGATCCTAAAAAAAAAGCAGTTACAGAGATAGTACAGGCATTAGTTGTAATTTTTCAAAACTCCTTGGATTCTAGAAAAGTACAGGAGAAAAACCACAACACAAAGGCACTTAGAATCCCTACAGTGTGGAAAGGGGCCTTTGGTTCACTGAGTCTGCACCAACCCTCCAATGAGTATTCCACCCAGACCCACCCCCTTACCCTATCCCTGTAACCCTGCATTTACCATAGCTAATCCACCCAACCTGTGCATTCCTGGGCACTGTGTGGCAATTTAGTATGGCTAATCGACCTAACCTGCATATCTTTGGACTGCAGGAAGAAACTGGAGCACCTGGCAGAAAAGTACACAGACACAGGGAGAATGTGCAAACTCCACACAATTGCCCAAGGCCAGGATAAAATCCCTGGCACTGTGAGGTAGCAGTGCAGACCACTCAGCCACTGTGCCAACAACTAATCAGAGTTCATCTAAGATACGAAAACATGACCTCTCACATGCCTGTTAAATGAAAGCTCCCAAGCAAAAATTATTCCTCTAGACCAACAAGGCAGTGATGCAACCCTGTGGGTTCTTGTACATGAAACACAGATATCCAGCACACAAGTGCAGCAGGTAATCAGGACAGTTAATGTAATGTTATCTTTTATTTCAAAGAGTTTGAAATATAAGAGTAGGGAAGTGACATTGCAATTGTACAAGGTGCTTGATGAGACCATACCTGGAATACTGAGAACAATTTTGATCCCCTTATTTAAGGAAAGATATCATTTAATTGAGGCAGTTCAGAGAAGGTTCACTAGGATAATTCTTGAGGGATTGTCTTATAAACAAATGCTTAACAGAGTCAGATGCTACTCACTGGAGTTGAGAAGAATGCGAAGTGAGCTCGTCAAAACATTTAGGATTCTTTAGGGTCTTGACAAGGTAAATGCTGAGATATGTTTTCCTTTGTGGGAGAGCCTAGGACCAGAAGGCATATCCTCATAATAAAAGGATGCCAATTTAAGACTGAGATTAGGAGGAATTTCTTTTCTCAGAGGGTTGTGAATCTTTGGAACTTCTTGCCACACAGAGCTGTGGGAACAAAGTCTTTGTGTATATTTAAGGTTACGATAGATGGATTCTTGATCAGTAGGGCAATCAAGGGTTATGGGAAAAGTGCAAGAACATGGGTGTGCTGAATATTGGATCATCCATGATCCTAATGAGCAACAGCTGAAAGTTCTACTCCCGTTTCTGTTTCTTATGATGTTATGGTCTGAAGTTTATTCAATTCCATTTACTATACCTGCATACTAACATCTGCAATTTACAGACTAGGATACCTAGAGCTATCTGTGCGTCAGAGCTCTTCAAACACCTACCATTCAGATAATATGCTTCTTTTGTATTCTTTCTGTCAAAATAGACAATTTAAACACTTGCCCATATTGTACTCTAATTGCCAGGTCTTTGTCCACTCATTCAACCTATCTATATCCTTGTAGTCTCATTGTGCCTTCTTCACAACTTAGTTTCCTAACAATCTTTGAGTCACCAGCAAATTTAGCTACCAGGCTTTCAGTGCCTTCATCCAAATCATTTATATAAATCATAAAGAGTTGAGGCCCCTGAACAGAACCCGTGCACAACATTCATGACACCCTGCCAGTCTGAACAAAATCTATTTATTCTGCTGCCTATCTGCTTTCATTTGCCAGCTAATCCTCTGTCCATGTCAATGTTATCTCCAACACCATGAATTTCAATTTCCCTCAATAACCCTTGATGTGACACCTTATCAAATTCAAATGCTTAATGAAAATGCAATGCATCCACTGGTTCTCCGTTATCCACAGCACAAGTTACTTCTTCGAATGACTCAAATGAATTAGTTGAACATGATTCCCTTTAACAAAAATATTTTGGCTCTGCTTGACTGCCTTGAACTTATTTAAGTGCTCTGTTATGACATCTTTAATAAGAGTTTCCAACAGATTCCATCATCATGTAGCTTTGTCTCTGTGTTGGTGAACACATCATATTAATCAACTTTGGTGTGCACTACAATTTCTTATCTTTGTAGCATCTAGTCTTGACTATTACGTACTCCCACATTTATTCATTCTGACCCATCCTGTCATTCTCTGACTTACACTTTTCATATTACCGTTCTGCTATCCTGTCTTGACTGTTGTGGAGATGAAGTTCAGTTTTCCTACGTGGAGGAACTCTTTCTTGCTGTTGTGTGGTATTTCTACATTCTAAAGGGGATAAATTTCGAAGACGGTAAGGCTTTGAAAACTGCTCTGTAGTGATGTTTCTGAACTGTATTGATTAGCTGTTAACAGTCACAACCATTATCCTTGTGTTGAGAATGAATTTGTTAAAGAACAAAGAACTGTACAGCACAGGCCATTTGGCCCACCAAGCCTATTCCGACAAAAGACCCTTTCTAAACAAAACACTTTTTGCCTCTATGAAATCGGTATCCCTCTGTTCCTGGCCTAATCATGAATTTGTCAAAATGCCTCTTAAATATTGCTATTGTTCCTGCATCTACCATTTCTTCTGCCAGTGTATTTCAGGCACTTACCACACTCTGTGTAAAAAAAAATGTGCCTTTCACAACTTTATTAAATTTTTACCTTAAAAGTATGCCCCTAGTAATTTACATTTCCACCCTGAGTATAAGACTTCAACTATCCATACTATCCATGTCTTTCATAATTTTATAACCCTGTATCAGGCAGTATCATCTCTGGAGGTTTAAGTGAAAGCAAAGCTCATAGTTAATATCTCCAAACCAGGCAAAAACTGTCCTGCCTCCAAGTCTCTAATTCCTCTGGTAGTGTTGTGGCCATAACTGTAGACAATACTCCAATTATGGCCTAACTTATGTGCTATAGAGCATAGTATCGCACTTTGAATTCCACTTACTCAAATTTCTTTAAGACTTCTGGATATTATATTCAGTCAAATGTTACTTTGATTTCTAGGACAGTCATTATTACCTCACTTCTGGCATTCCACTGATATGAAGTTTAGGGCTGATTGGTTCTTGCAGAATCTAAAGTAGTGATGAGCAGTTGTCATTGGTGAGTAAGTATCACTTGATAGTACTGGGGATGGAACCATCCATCACTTTGTTGATGATTGACAGTAGACTGGTAGAGCAATAATTACCTACATTAGATTTATCCTTCTTTTTGTGGACTGCATGCACTTGGGAAACTTTTCACTTCTCATAGAGTAGTATAATCGACCTGTTAGAGCACTAGAGGTTAATTGGCTTCTCTGAAAGAGATGCTTAAATTATTCCTATCTCCATAACTTAACCACTCACTGGGTTTAAAAAAAATCCTCATGTCATCATTGCTTCTTTTGTTAATTGTCTTTAACTTGCATCCTACATTCCCAATTCTGCCACAAATGGCACCTGTTTCTCCCTATTTGCTTTGTCAAGATGCCACATAATTTTGAATACCTCCATCAAATTCCATCTTCATCGCTTCTTCTCCAAGGAGAAGAGTTTTCCAATCTATTCATGTGAATGAAGTCTTTCATTCTTAGAATCATTCTCATAAATATTTTTTGCATTCTTTATAATGCCACCATCTCTTTTCAGAAGTGCAGTGCTAATGACTAGACATCATGCTCTAGTTGAGGTAAAACCCGTGTTTTTATACATTATGATAGGATCAGTAAAATCAAGGATCCCGTATTCTTTACTAATTGATATCTCAACCTGCCCTGCCTCCTTCAATGATTTGTGTACATGTATCCTCAGGTCCTCTACTCCTGCTCTCCTTTTTGAATTGTACCCATGATGTGGAGGTGGTCAGTATTGGTCTGAGGTGGACATTTGTTATATACTTGTTACTTTCCCCATTGTTCAGCCCGTCAACACTCCACTCACACTATTTTCACTTACCTGTTGGCTTTCTTAATTACCTGGAATTATCTTGCCATTATCTCTGTGCCTACATGTTCTGTGCCTATGCACTTGCCTCCCTTCAACTGATGAAGGAACAGCACTCCAAAAGCTTTTGATTTCAATTAAACATGTTGCACTATAACCTCAGGTCATGTGACTTCTGACTTAAAATTGTACCCTCCTGCCTCTCTTCATTCTTCCTCCCAAAATATATCATTTCTTTGCCAGTTCCATCACAACTTTCATTCCCACTTTCTTTAGCTCTCACCTTCTGTGTGTATTTTGTCAAATGTAAGTACAAACAGTCCATCTAATGCTTTCTGTATTTTTTTTAGCTCATCCAGTGTCTCAACTGCTTCCTCTTCTACATGGCTTTAATAGCACCTTCTTCTTTGTTGAATGCACCATAGAAAACTATTCAGGTACATAATGGCTTGGTATGGCAGCAGCGCTGCCCAGGATCATAAGCAACTACAGAAAGTTGCGTGCACAGCCCAGATTATCATGGAAGCCAACCTCCCAACCATGGACTCCATTTACAATTGTCGTTGCCTCAGAAAGGCTATCGGCATCATCAAAGGCCCCTCCCACCATGGTAATGCTCTCTTCCAACCTCTTCTGTCAGTTGGAAGATACAGAAGCTTGAACACACACCAGAAGAGCAGCTCCGTCCCTGCCATTACTAGGCCGCTGAATAGATGTCTTTAATTCAAATAATGTTGATCTTGCTAATGTTGATCTTGCACCTCCTGTGCTGCTGTAACCTTGTATGCCCAGCTCTGTCTAAGCACCCTTTGAGTTCTATGCCCCTGTTCACTATGATCTGCCTGTACTGCTTGCAAAACAAAACTTTTCACTGTGCTTCAGTACGTGACCACAATAAATCAAATCAAATCAAATCAGTATTCAGAGAATAATTCTCTTGCTAATCCTCAGCCACTCTCCCGTTTTTGTAGATGCTGAGTGAACATATCTTATGTGCACCATTGTTACTTTTGAACCCATTTCCACACCTGCCACTGTCTTCTCTGAAGAATTCTTATAATTTCATGTTACTCCCATAAGACTGGAATTCTAACATTTTGCTTTTAGATGTCCTGCTTAATGACAATGAAAATATACTGGATTTCTGACAGCACTTTTATTCTCTATATGACCATGTTTATTGACTATGCCAGCTTCACTTTAACTTCACTTAAACATCTCTTGAGCCAATTGAAACTTTCTGATATTTTCCTCTATTTGAACATCTCAATCTCTTTCCTATCTCTTTCCTCCCTTGACAAATTCTCTTTCTGGAGTTCAAGTTTAAATGTTGTCCTTTCATTTCCAAATTCAAATATTTGCACTGCTTTGTGCTTTTCTATTTCAAGCTGCTTCATCCAAAAATAAATTTTAACAAACTCAAGTTTTATTCTAAATAAAAATTGAAAGAACTTCAGAGGCTGCAAATCAGGAACAAAAACAGAAGTTGCTGGAAAAGCTTTGAGGAAGGATCACCAGACCTGAAACGTTAACTCTGATTTTTTCTTTACAGATGCTACCAGACCTGCTGAGCTTTTCCAGCAACTTCTGTTTTTGTTCAAGTTTTATTCTACCTTGTTTAGACCATTCTTCTATTCTAAAATGTTGTGCTATCAGCTCCAGTATCTCTACTTTCTTTTTCCTGTTTTTAATTCTGACTTCAACATTCCTGCCTAAGCTATTATTCTAGATTTGGTTAACTTTGGGAAAATTATTCAAGGATAAATAAACCCTTTTCACAAGGGTCATAGTAACTGAAAAGTGCAATTTTGTTTTTCAATATGCGTAGAACAATTCATTGTGAAAGTCAGCAAGCCCCATGAATTTGTATTTGTCTTAAGAGTTTGAATCTCTCAAAATCCACCAAATAATATGATACTGGAGCAGGCTGCCAAATTTAGGTTACAATCTGGTGAAGGAGCAGTAATTTTTTTTGAAAGCAACGTACGAGATCCAGCTGTTCACCACAGAAGGAAGGAGGTTTGAATAGGATTTGAGGAAAAACATCTTCACCCAGAGGGTGGTAGAAATCTGGAATGTTTTGCCTGTGACGGTAATTGAAGCAAGAAACCTCACAACCTTTAAAAATACTTGGATGAGCACTTGAAGTGTTATAACATTCAAGGCTACGTACCTAATGCAGGAAAGTGAGAATAGTGTTGTTAGTAGTGCATTTTTGGCAGTGCAGGCTTGATGGGCTGAAGGCCCTCTTCTGTACTGTATGATTGTATGATTCTGTGAAGATTCCACTTTAAACAACAATACATTTTACTATACAGAGTTAGAACAACAATATAATCTCATACATATGGGCTGCATGGTGGCTCAGTGGTCAGCAGAGTTGCCTAATATTGCCATGGACCCAGGTTCAACTCCACTCTTGTGAAAATGTCTGTGTGGAGTTTGCATGTTCTCCCTATGTCTGTGTGGGTTTCCTCTGGGTGCAGTGGTTTCCTCCCATAGCACAAAGATGTGTAGGTTAGGCCAATTGTCCATGTCAAATTTCCCATTGTGCCCAGGGATGTGCAGGCTAGGTGGGTTAGCCATGGGAATTGCAGGGTTGCAGGGATAGGGTATGGGATGCTCTTCAGAGGGTTAATGTGGACTTGATGGGCCAAATGGGTTGCTTCCAAACTGTAGGGATTCTATTATGATTTATATTCTAACATCAAGAATTAACCTGCATGAGATAATGATAGTAGGTAACTGAGGCCAAGAACCCTATGGGGGCACATCAAATAACTTTTGTGATCATGACAGACTCCACAGATTTACAGCAATCATCATCGATGCCAGTGAGATTGTCGGTCACTAAATTGTATAAAAACTTTATGAGAGATTCCAATTTTTCGCTTTTCAAGACCTAACTTTGGAACAAAACCATTATGTTATGGACTGTCTATTGACTGTTCATGTTTTTGTATTTCACCCTCCCAGTCAGGACTTTGATTTCGTGCGTTCTGGAACCTCCAGTCCAACATCTACTCAGAGGCACAATTTCAGCTTGGCCATGGACAGTTAGCTTCACCAAGCTGCTGCTTGTACGGATTGTAACAAGATTAGCCAGATGGACGTCATAGAATATAAATTCCCCGATTGAAGCTGTTAATCTGATCCAATCAGGGAGCCCTGGTTGACAGATACAAACATGAGTGTCAGGCATCTGGTTCATTCTGAGAGCTGGCTCTGAGGGAGCTTGCTCAGTGTCGAGAACTCTTCACATTTAAATAACGGGCGACTAGGTGACAGAAGACATGCCTCTGTTGAGTTGTTTCAATGATGATGAGAATGGGATTAATGAAGTAGCCATGCAAAAATAATCAAAGGTGTCCTGATTCCCATGGCTGACCGGGAGCGTAGGCCTGTCCTTGGGCTGGTGAACTATTATGGAAAGTTTATGCAAATCCTGGCCTCCATCCTGGCAACTTTACATCAACTCTTAAAAGGAATCAGCCTTGGAAATGGTTGTGAAGCCAAGACATAGCTTTCAGAGAAGTGAAGAAACAGCTATCATCCTCTAAGGTGTTAGCACACTATGATCGTAAGTGGGATAAGCACTTGGGCAGTATTAGCTCAGGTGGGCCAATGAAGAGGAAGGTCCAATAGTGTATGTATACAAGACTTTGACTGATGCAGAGCATAAATATGTTCAGACAGAGAAGAAAAGTTTGGCACTCATGTTTGGAGTCAGGATGTTCTACCAATACCTTTATGGTCATGAATCTGTAAAAATAATGGACTACAAACCCCTGCCAGGTCCAATTGAAGAGAACAAGGCAGTGCAGCCAAACCTTTAGGCTGAATTCAGGTTTTCTCGAAGTCTAAGTGCACATAATTACAAGTTGGAATGCCAAGTGGGATGACAAATAGCAAATGTGGATGCATTGAACCACCTCCTGCTGGCAGATACACTGCCAATGGTGCCCCATTGGAAGAGTTTGTAACGGTTTTAAACTTTCTGGACACTCTTCCAGTCACAGCTGACAATATCAGACTTTGGATGCAGACAGGTCCGGCCTTGGCAAAACTGAAACAGCCGATGGTGATGAGAGAAATCCAAAGGCCTATCGCAGCCAGAATTACTTTCCTGGACCAGGCGAGACCAGATTACAGTACAGGGTGGCATTACCTTATGGGGAGCAAGAGTGATTGTCTTGAACAAATGTTGTCACCAGGTACTGGCTGAACTCCATCAGGGTCATCCAGGAGTTTCCAAAATGAAGCTTTGGTGAGGAATTATGTCTGGAGACATAGCCACATTGGTAGAGCTGTGCCTAGAGTGCCAGCAGGGTAAAAAGTACAGCCAGCAGCCGCCCCATATGTGTGGGAATGGCTGGATAAACCCTGACCTGCATTACACGTTGATTGTGCAGGTCACTTAATGGGCTCAATTTTTTTTCATCATTGTGGATGCCCACTCAAAGTGGCTGTACAAGAATACGGTTAATTTGTCAAACACAGAGATGACAATAGAAAAACAGTATGCATGTTTTGCAATACACGGATTCCCGGAAGTGTCGGTCACAGACAACGCACCTTTGTTTAGCAGCAGGGAATTTGAGTACTTCCTAAATTTGAATGCTATTCATCATTTAGGACAGCTCCATACCATCCATGATCCAATGGTCTGGCAGAAAGAGCAGTCCAAACTTTGAAGGCTTACAAGCTCGCTAGGTACCAAACTGTCCTGGTTTATTTTTGATTATAGAAACACCCCTCACGCAACTACAGGGATAGCTCCAGCAGTTCTGTTAATGGGGAGAAGACTCCTAACCAGGTTAAACCTGATTTGCCTGGACCTGGGGGTGGAGGATAAAACAGCATTAGGAATGCCAATGCTGGACACAAGATTCTGCTAAACAAGAGAGACAGTTTACTTTAGGGGGTGAAGTTTGTTGTAGGAACCACAGGAATGGCTCTGTATGGGTAAGAGGCATGGTCAATGCGAGGTCAGGTCCAGTGACATACAAAGTTCAGCTAGGTGCGGCAGTTCTGAACAAGCACGTGGACCACATGAAACCTGCAAACTTCCAAACCATATGGGAGAAAAATATATCTAGCTCCTTGACAGCCTTTCCAATTGTTTTGGAACTGGTAAGTTCTCCCCCTCTGTTGAAGATGGCTCAGAAGGACATGGCAAGTATGGCTGCTTTGACACCTTTGCCACCTGAAGAAGAGAATGACTTTTTCCCAAGACGCTGTGGGTGCAGGAGACAAGGTGCTGTGCATTATATACTGTCCATACCAGAGGCAGAATTAGAGGAACATGACCCAGTGCTAAAAAGTCCCAGTGAGGCTATGAAGAAAAGAGCTGGCCTATATCCTCGGACTCAGAGAGGGAGGGATGTAGAGGGATTGGATCTACATCAGCCAAACTGGACTTCATAGAATATGAGGTCCCTGATTGGTGCTCTTAATCTGGCCCAATCAGGGAGCCCAGGCTGACAGATAAGATCAGGAGGGCCGGTCACCCTGTTCATTTTTAGGACTGGCTCTGAGGGAGGGGGAATCAGTGTCAACAATTTCCAAGTGCAAATAAAGGGTGAGTTGGTGACAGGATACCAGTCTCTGGAGTTATTTTAGTACTATCCTTTTATTTCCTAAGTTCTACTCTTGCTCAGATATATAAATAAAATATTGCTTGAGGGCTTGTTTCACCCCTGCTGTCAGCTGTGCTGAAATATAAATGACACATACCTTCTTGTGAGACCTACAGCTCCCAGAACCTTGGCTGAGCCATAAACCCTACACTTAACTGCACCTCACAGCTCCCTCAGTCTTTTTCTGAGTCCTACTTGCTCAGAACCTGCTACAGCAGCATTTTTTAGGGTTGAACCTCTTCTTGCTGCTCCTAATTACCAGAATGACTAGCAACTCAAAGATGACTGTGTCGTTTCTAATGCCTCCATCCAACTGACTACACCTCTTGTTCTGTAACCCTTAAACAGTTCTGACTGACCTGTTGAAAATTGTGCAACAAATCCAGATTTACTCCTGAGTGGGATTGAATGTAGCAAATGTTTGGAACGGACAAATGTAGCAACCGTTGGGAACCCCATGTTCCCTAATGCTACAATATTCATAGATTGCTGGCTTACATAGTAGAAATGAATATCTATGTATAAAAAAAATTAATCATTGTACCAAAAATGTATTCTTTTCCTTATTCCTTGGGCACCCTGTAGAAATTACAGTTCACGAATGTAGTGAACACTTTCTGTTTTTCCTTTCTCCCCTTGAAATGAGACACTCTTCATGATTAAAAAAAGGTCATTACACATATGGTTAATGTACTGGGTTGTTAGTCTTCTAAAGATTCCATATCCACAGCAGCGTGAAGTGAGAACCATAAATACTATGCTTCTAGACTAACCCAGCTGTAAATGCATTATACAGTTGTTCACTAGTATTTCGCCAAACTTATGGCTGTCAGAAATAGTAATTTGCTGAAGTTGTTGATTCAACATGTTGTTTGAAAACTGATTATCTGGCCTGTGAGAAAATGACTTAGAGGTATAGGGCAATTTTAAGCTGAAGGAACATTTGCACTGGCTGGCTGCTGAAGGATATGTGCAGTACTGTTCCTCTTTGCTTTCATGCAAATTTTCCTGGGTTATTAGGCACACATCTGGGCATTCTGCACATACGCGCCTGAATGCTCAACTATGGGGAATCAGAGTAGACTACTTTAATTGTTGCCGATTTGTCGACTGATATTTGTTGGCAACAATAACCCTTGCAATTTACAGTTACCACCTTTTATATGTCATAGTATCAAATACTTTCTGCTGAAGCACTGTAAATAATGGGGTTCAAAAGGTGAGGCAAAAGAAAGATCATTCATTTTCATGTGGCCAGTTCATCCATAGGCAAATATGTCATTGTAAAAATGTAATAACTGAAGTATTACAAAAATGAAGCAACTACAAATTATTTTTGTAATTTATCCATATCAGAAACGCAGGAGATAATTTTGACTCTGGAAGATAAACAGACGACATCGATTCAGTCAACCATCTCTCCCAATTTTCATTTACATTGAAAGTACCTAAATTATTATCGTCTGCTTTGCAATACTATCCAAAACTATCCCCAATGTTACAGATATATTCCAGTATTCTCCATCAGTTTTAGAAAGCATGAACCAGATAATGCTGAATACTTTTAGAACCAATGCCCTAGTATCAATAGTAAGTAAACAACTGTATGATTTATTATCCAGATCCTTAATGGATGATAAACAGTAGTCCCAAACAGCAGAAAATTAAGCAGCTGTAGTATTCAAAGTGAACAATGTAGGGTTGATTTTCATTGTCTTTGTCTGCATTAGTGGGAGTTTGGGCCCATGAAAATAGTAGTGCAGTTTTTACTGCTTTTGTTGTCCTTCCATTGGATCCTCTTCCATTTTAAATGTTAGAATGACCCAAGCCTCAAGGTCGACCCAAATTGAACTACAACATTATTTATTTTACGTGTTTGAACTGAGGTTCCATCATGCAGGTAGAATTTCACTGGGATTTTCACATTAAACATCAGGGCAGCTGCTCATTGATGGATCAATTCAGAAAAATGTGAAGTAGGAAAGTTAAACCAGGGTTAATTAAAAAATTCTCCAAAGTTTCTGCATCATGACTAAATAAACACTGACTGTTGTGGAGCTGGAAATTTAGGACTTTTTTTTGTCTTTTATTTCTGAAACAATTGAGATCTCTTGCACTTGGGATGACATTGGCAATTTCTGTCTGAATGGAGGGAAGAAACAGAAAAACTTGAGCTAAGTAACAGGAAGCAGGGAATATTGCTCAAGAATGGTAAGAATCAGAGGATTTGTCAAAAGTGCAAATATCCAAATAATAAAGTATACATAAAAGACATAACCTCCATATGACTGAGGCACCATAAGTTAGGAATGCCACTGAATTTTGGATTCTGGTAATGTGCAAAAACAATTGTGTTTTTTTTCTTGTGATTTATGTAGCCATCAAACTCTCTTGGACCAATATTGCCTGTGTAAGATACATATTTTCTATTCAGCACATTTTACTTTGGCTGTATCACAACAGGATATCTGTAGGTAAGCAAGTCTGCAATCTCAGTAACAAACTTATACAACTGAATAAGGATACATTATTCTTCATGGTGATTTGTGTCAGTGTAACATTACTGAAAACAAAACACATATCCACAAATGCTGTGATAGATAGCACTATCTTTTGTTTCTAGTAACCATGTACGCAATTCTAAAGATTCAAATATCAAGGGCTCTGTGCTTTGTTCCAGATTTAGGCTGGTGATCATTTTCATTGGTACTAAACCCAGTGGAGATCTGTGAAATTGATTTAGCAGTGGCAATTGGCGCTACTTAAGGAAGCCGGAGTTGTCTGCTGGCTCCAAATTGGAGCAGAAATCAGCAGAGGGATTTTTTTGTAGTTACAGCAGACTTGTTTAGGTCAATTAAATCCTATTTGTTAAAGCACCATTTCCATCTGTACGCTTCCTTGCTTATGCTTACATACTGCAGCCATTCCTACTCTCAGTTTCAACTGGAATAGAAATAAGAGGAGAACAACAAATAGCATACAGTTTCCGAGGTGCACAAGAAAGCTAATCCTGGTCAGAATTTATTGTATAGCTGCAGAAGACAGGATACTTTAAGGGGGAAAAGCTTCATGGGACAGAAAGCATTTTTTCATTAAGTAAATTAGAAATTCTAGCTACTCTGGGGAGGATGACTCAAAAGAGTCACAATCTACCTCTGCATGGAGCTTGCTTCAATTTACTCGGCCTTACATGAAGTTTACGCCAGGTAAGCTTTCTCACTTACTCTCTTGAGTCTAACAATGGGGCTCAAGATTAATTTCTATCAATCATCGGTCCATTTACTTCAGCTGTATGCTGCCTCTGGAAGTAGACCCAGCCTCATTTTTAACTCAGCACCTTCGGGATAAAAGAGAACTGCAAAGTAAGCCAAGTAACATCTGTAGAGGGGGGGGGAACAAGAGTAGTGAGCAGAACTTTGGAAGCCCACTGGAGACAATAATGAGGTGGACTGGTCTGGATTTTCCAACACTGGACAAGGCACCAGTTTTATGGCAGAGGCTTTCATTCAAAAGTTGCTCTGATCTTTTGAGGCTGGATCTTGTACCATGATGTTGTGATCTAATCCCTAAACAAAATGTTGTCCTCTGTTTCCGGTTCTAATGAAACGGTAAACATTCTGGTCTTGAACATTAGTGCATCCTTCCACAGACATCATCTGATCTGCCTCTTCCAACGATATATGTTTTATTCCAAATTTCCAGGATCAAGTGTTCTGTTTTTGCAAATTCAATGCACTCTTCTTGTCAAAACAATAATAATGGGGCATCATGCTTGCATCCTGAGCCTGTATATGTCTCTAACTCTGTAATACCCTTATTAAATTGAAAAGATTTTGTATTTTTACTAATTGAATGTAATTTTCTTACATCAGAGTTTTAAATATGGGTGTGATGAGAAGAATCAGGAGCTGAATGTGTATCTGTACACTGTTTGCTCTCCAATCCTCAAATATCACCTCAATAAATTAAACATTCATTTGATTTTCACTTAAATTGATAAATGATTTTCTCCTGATTTCTCACTGAATCCTGTACATGTTGCAGGTTTGTTACAATTAACCTATACCTATATCATGAGAACAGAATGCGCTGTATTTGTAGTTTCCCATTATGAGACTTCTAGAACAATTTTAAAAATTTAAACAGAAAATGATTTATATGAAAACTCATGGCCAAGTGCGTCAACAAAATTATGTAACTAACCATGATGCAGGTTCTGGTGGTTGATGCTTCAGCATTCATTGCAATGTAAGTGACAGTCACCCAATGTCTAACTGTTTCAGAGATCGTAGGAACTGCAGATGCTGGAGAATCTGAGATAACAAGGTGTGGACCTGGATGAACACAGCAGGCCAAGCAGCATCAGAGGAGCAGGAAGGCTGATGTTTCGGGCCTAGACCTCAAGTCTAAGTGTTGTGTCCCTTTCTTCAAAGGGTACCACAGTTGTCTAGCAATCAATCCTGCAAGAATTTGCTAAGATTGATAGAAGTGATCATCCCGTGGACCTCCTGTACTCTCAGGCCAATGGAATTCACCCTCCGACACCTATCACTTCCCCAGTGTCTTTGTGTCAATCCTACGATGGAGCATGCATTTGTTTGCAAATAAAGGTATGCTTAGGTTAAGAGCATTTACCTTCCTGAGCCCAGAAAAGTCAAACGTGCAAGGGAAGTACACATACAGATTTGCAGGTAAAAATTCATAAACCACATTATCAGTGAATAGCCCTTGTCATACAGCAGCAACCCTTTGGCTTGGCATGGTGCTGAAATGTAACTGGCATCGCAGACTGCCATGGAATGAAGGCATTATTACTGCTGTCAGTCACTGACAGTGTTTTGTTATCTATAGTCACAAATGATATGCACATTAAGGGAGTGGCATTCTTTTCAGTTCAGGCACATGGAAAAATTAGTGCATGGCATCCATAAAACAAAATACATTCAATCAATGGTGCTCTTCACCTTTGGGATGCATATTATCCTTGCAAGCCCGAGTGCTTACTCCACCTGCTACACTCTGGCAAGAAGGAACAAAGCAAATTAGTATCTCTTCTAACAGAGAACATTATGCATTACAACTGCATGGCATTAAAACATCTGCCTCAAAAGAACTAAATGTGTTCATTGCTACAGTCACCTTCCCAGCCCAATGGCACTGGGAGTTTTAGTTGCAGTGGTAACAGTTGGCAGATTTCAATGACCATCCAATTAGTGAAGGGTAGACATTTTAAACATCAGTTATCACTAACATTCAGGAACGTGAGTTGATTCCTGAGCAATTGGGTAGCTAGGGCAGTTGCTTGTTCCTCCTGCAGAATTTGGCAGTTGGGAGGCGTGGCACACGTCTCCGCTGGCTACATCTGCGGGAAGTGCACCCAACTACAGCTCCTTGAAAACCGTGTTTAGGGAAATGGAGCTGGAGCTGGATGAACTACGGATCATTCGGGAGGCAGAGGGGGTAATTGAGAGGAGTTACCGGGAGTTGGTCACTCCTAAGGCTCAGGACAAGGATAGATGGGTTACTGTTAGGCGGAGGAAAGAGGACAGACAGAAAGTGCAGAGATCCCCTGTGGGCGTTCCCCTCAGCAATAAGTATACCGTTTTGGATACTGCTGGGGGGGATGACCTACCAGAGGAAAGCCATACTAGTCAGTTCTCTGGCACTGAGCCTGACACTGTGGCAAAGAAGGGAAGGGGGCAGAATAGAAAAGTACTCGTGCAGGGGACTCGATAGTTAGGGGAATCGACAGGAGATTTTGTGGTCAGGATCAGGATTCCCGGAAGGTATGTTGCCCCCGGGTGCCAGGGTCCGGGACGTCTCCGATCGGGTGTATAAGGTTCTAAAAGGGGAGGGCGAACAGCCAGAAATCGTGTTACATATTGGCACTAATGATATAGCCAGAAATAGGATTGAGGATATAAAAAGTGATTTCAGGGAGTTAAGATGGAAGCTACAAAGCAGGACGAACAGAGTAGTGTTCTCTGGTTTACTACCGGTGCCATGAGATAGTGAGGCGAGGAACAGGGAGCGGGCGCAGCTTAACACGTGGCTACGCAGCTGGTATAGGAGGGAGGGCTTCAGATATGGAGATAATTGGGATGCCTTCTGGGGAAGGTGGGACCTGTACAAGAAGGACGGGTTGCATCTGAACTGGAAGGGGACCAATGTGGAAGGTTTGCTCGAGTAGTTCGAGAGGGTTTAAACTAGTATGGCAGGGGGGTGGGAACCTGAGCTGTATACCGGAGGTGAGAGTTGATGCAGGTGCGGCAGTAGCAAGAGGTAGACCAGCTAGTGGGAAGGATTTTCCTCGGAAGGAACCAAGGGATCAGTTAAAGTGTGTTTGCTTTAACGCAAGGAGTATCAGGAATAAAAGTGATGAACTTAGAGCATGGATCAGTACCTGGTGCTATGATGTTGTGGCCATAACAGAGACATGGGTTTCTCATGAGCAGGAATGGTTGCTGGATGTTCCAGGGTTTAGAACATTTAAAAAGAATAGGGAGGGGGGAAAAAGAGGAGGGGGTGTAGCACTACTAATCAGAGAGGGTATCACAGCTACAGAAGCTTCCATTGTTGAGGAAGATCTGCCTACTGAGTCAGTATGGGTGGAAATTAGGAACAGCAAGAGAGTAGTCTCCTCATTAGGGGTTTACTACAGGCCCCCCAGTAGCAGCAGGGAGATTGAAGAAAGCATAGGTCGACAGATTTTGGAAAAGTGCAGATGTAGTAGGGTTGTTGTAATGGGTGACTTTAACTTTCCTAATATTGATTGGAACCTCTTTCAAGCAGAAGATTTGAATGGAGCTGTTTTTGTAAGGTGTGTTCAGGAGGGTTTCCTAACGCAGTACGTTGACAGGCCGACGAGGGGAGAGGCCATTCTAGACTTGGTGCTTGGAAACGAGCCGGGGCAGGTATCAGATCTTGTGGTGGGAGAGCATTTTGGTGATAGTGACCATAACTGCCTCACATTCTACATAGCTATGGAGAAGGAGAGGATTAGGGAAAATGGGAGGATATTTAATTAGAGAAGAGGAAACTATGACACGATTAGACATGAGTTAGGAAGCATGGACTGGGAGCAATTGTTCCATGGTAAGGGCACTATAGACATGTGGAGACTGTTTAAGGAACAGTTGTTGCGAGTGATGAGTAAATATGTCCCTCTGAGACAGGCAAGAAGGGGTAAGATAAAGGAACCTTGGATGACAAGAGCGGTGGAGCTTCTTGTGAAAAGGAAGAAGGTAGCTTACATAAGGTGGAGGAAGCTAGGGTCAAGTTCAGCTAGAGAGGATTACACGCAGGCAAGGAAGGAGCTCAAAAATGGTCTGAGGAGAGCCAGAAGGGGGCACAAGAAAGGCTTGGCAAAACGAATCAGGGAAAACACAAAGGCATTTTACACTTATGTGAGGAATAAGAGAATGGTCAAAGAAAGAGTAGGGCCGATCAGGGATAGCATAGGGAACTTGTGTGTGGAGCCTGAGGAGGTAGGGGAAGCCCTAAATGAGTTTTTTGCTTCTGTCTTTACGAAAGAAACAAACTTTGTAGTGAATGAAACCTTTGAAGAGCAGGTGTGCATGCTGGAATTGATCGAGATAGAAGAAGCTGATGTGCTGAAAGTTTTGTCAAACATTAAGATTGACAAGTCGCCAGGCCCGGACCAGATTTGTCCTCGGCTGCTTTGGGAAGCAAGAAATGCAATTGCTTCGCCACTTGCGAGGATCTTTGCATCCTCGCTTTCCACTGGAGTCGTACCTGAGGACTGGAGAGAGGCAAATGTAGTTCCTCTCTTCAAGAAAGGAAATAGGGAAATCCCTGGCAATTACAGACCAGTAAGTCTCACGTCTGTCGTCTGCAAGGTGTTAGAAAGGATTCTGAGGGATAGGATTTATGACCATCTGGAAGAGCATGGCTTGATCAAATGCAGTCAACATGGCTTTGTGAGGGGCAGGTCATGCCTCACAAACCTTATTGAGTTCTTTGAGGATGTGACTAGTAATGTTGATGAGGGTCGAGCTGTGGATGTGGTGTATATGGACTTCAGTAAGGCATTTGATAAGGTTCCCCATGGTAGGCTCATACAGAAGGTCAGGAGGAATGGGATACAGGGGGACTTAGCTGTCTGGATACAGAATTGGCTGGCCAACAGAAGGCAGCGAGTGGTAGTAGAAGGAAAATATTCTGCCTGGAAGTCAGTGGTGAGTGGTGTTCCACAGGGCTCTGTCCTTGGGCCTCTACTGTTTGTAATTTTTATTAATGACTTGGATGAGGGGATTGAAGGATGGGTCAGCAAGTTTGCAGATGACACGAAGGTTGGAGGTGTCGTTGACAGTATAGAGGGCTGTTGTAGGCTGCAGCGGGACATTGACAGGATGCAGAGATGGGCTGAGAGGTGGCAGATGGAGTTCAACCTGGATAAATGTGAGGTGATGCATTTTGGAAGGTCGAATTTGAAAGCTGAGTACAGGATTAAGGATAGGATTCTTGGCAGTGTGGAGGAACAGAGGGATCTTGGTGTGCAGATACATAGATCCCTTAAAATGGCCACTCAAGTGGACAGGGTTGTTAAGAAAGCATATGGTGTTTTGGCTTTCATTAACAGGGGAATTGAGTTTAAGAGTCGTGAGATCTTGTTGCAGCTCTATAAAACTTTGGTTAGACCGCACTTGGAATACTGCGTCCAGTTCTGGTCGCCCTATTATAGGAAAGATGTGGATGCTTTGGAGGGGGTTCAGAGGAGGTTTACCAGGATGCTGCCTGGACTGGAGGGCTTATCTTATGAAGAGAGGTTGACTGAGCTCAGGCTTTTTTCATTGGAGAAAAGGAGGAGGAGAGGGGACCTAATTGAGGTATACAAGATAATGAGAGGCATAGATAGAGTTGATAGCCAGAGACTATTTCCCAGGGCAGAAATGGCTAACACAAGGGGTCATAGTTTTAAGCTGGTTGGAGGAAAGTATAGAGGGGATGTCAGAGGCGGGTTCTTCACACAGAGAGTTGTGAGAGCATGGAATGCATTGCCAGCAGCAGTTGTGGAAGCAAGGTCATTGGGGACATTTAAGAGACTGCTGGACATGCATCTGGTCACAGAAATTTGAGGGTGCATACATGAGGATCAATGGTCGGCACAACATCGTGGGCTGAAGGGCCTGTTCTGTGCTGTACTGTTCTATGTTCTATGTTCTATGTTCTATGTGGGTCCTGCTGAAAGTGCCTCTTCTCCCTCTTCCTTCTCCCTCTTTCAGCAGCATGCCCTGCACTGTATGACCTCTGCTTACACTCTCATTCATGATCAATTCCAAGAAGAAACCCTGCTAGTGCCTTTTGTCTGAAAGTTAATCATGTTGATGCCTTGAATTCACCAAAAAGAAGCATCCTGCCATAGCACCATCTGTAAACTCTTGAAACCTAACACTAACAGTACCAAGTAACTATATAGAACTGTAGCAGTAGCGAGAAGAAATAAATCAGCAGTTAATTCTGTAAATAGCACTAGTGGTGGTTCTTTTAATTTTTTTATGCAAGTTCAGCTGTGCAAGGTTAAGGGAGGATGTAAGCTCAAATCTGAAGCTTTCAAATGGATCTGGATCAGTTCCCGCCTGAGACAGTACTAAGTACAAAAGGCAACTGAAGTACCACTTGATGTGCCTAATAAATTGATTTCATTTCCCTTGGGAAATCAGGAATATTCTGCTGATCTTCATTTCCTGATTTTTCTTTCTTTTCCTTGGTTTGTAAATATTTGCTGGTGAGTGGGTGTACTGAGGGTCCTGATGATTAACTACAACACGACTGAATGAACTAACTGGCCTTTTACTACCTGATATTTGTGAATATTTATGAAGCATTGACAGTTAGGTAACAATTGATAACCTTTCCTTCCTCTTCCTTTGAGAATGCCTGTTAAAGTTTCCTGTGACCTTTATACAATGCTGGAAGACACAGCCTGAATTAAATCTAATTTCTATATGATAAATCAGTGATACAAACAGCACACATCATAAATGTGCTTATCTGGTAATCTTTATATGTTACCACAATCCAGACAGATTATACGCCACAGAGATAATGGGAACTGCAGATGCTGGAGAATCCATTGATAACAAAGCGTGGAGCTGGATGAACACAGCAGGCCAAGCAGCATCTTAGGAGCACAAAAGCTGAAGTTTCGGGCCTAGACCCTACACCACACACAGCCTGGATGCAATGAACATGATTGTATTTATAGTAGAATAATTATGGCTAGGCTTCAGATATAATTTGTACCCAATTTTACAATTTTTTAAACAGATTCAGTTGAAGAGCAAAGCTAGGGAGCCAACTTACAGTGGACCACAAACGTGCATCTAATTCCACTTTCAAGGAATGTGGACTGCTAAAGTAACATGTCACAATGGGCGAACAGAAATTGTGACTTTAGAGTGTATCAAACTACATTTCAACCCATTAGCAATTTAGATAGGATTACACAGCAAGAAAGCGTACCCTACTTCATCTCACTTGCACAAACATCAGATGCTCACAATGCAGTTGATTCTCAATTACTCCCTGAAATAGCTTTGCAAATCACTCAGTTGTACTATGGCATTACATAGAAGTCAAAATGGAACAAACTATCTGACATCAACCTAGACACTGGATATTACAATGGGACCCTATACCCAGTCAACCTTGAAAACATGTGGGGCCTTGTGATAAAATTAGAACAGTGGTCTCACAGTTTAGCATAGTGCCAGCCTGATATAATCATAGTCAACAAATCAAACCTGACATAATTTTGTGGGCCAAAAGCACCACTGCCAGTATGATATTGTCTGAGTGCTTCCCTATCTGAAAGTTGACATAACTTATACATAAAGACTGAGTTCTTGTTGAGACAAATGGTTTCAAGTTTATTAACAACACTCACTATTTACTCTGCTATCATCTCAACTTACACATAGGGCATCTTGTCGTATTTTGGCAATTACTACTTTCCACTGAGTTTCGTGGAAGGTTTCTCTCCATGAGGCCTTGTGACCTTTTTTAAGTTATTGTGTCAAACTTGCCTTATAAACTACAAATCAGGCCACAGATGCTCGCCCCTGTTATCTGCTGCTAGCCTGATTCTCTCATTTCCTGTAACCAAAACGATTTGTCACTGCTGGGATATCCCAGCATTCCTGGTGCTGGCACAATGTTTAAAAGGTCTTTGCACATCTGGTCAAGTACTAGCAATCTGAATGTGACCTCTACATTTTCAGACATTCACCCTGCGAAGGGCAAATTGGTACCCTGCTTTATGGCACAGAGGACAATTCTCTCCTTAAAGGACTGCTGGAGCAGGTCACACCACCAGACACTGTTAGCCTGACCAAGGGCGTCACCTGGGTGAATATAATCTTCATGATCCAGAGAAAAATCCAGCAGTGCCGGAAGAAGGTGAATGACCTTCTCTATTCCACCAGAGTCAATGCCACCATCTTCTCTCTGCTGCCTCACTCATTCTGTCTCTGATAGGACAACCACTTCCCACTGAGGTCCATGTTGTACACTCTGACAATTGCATGCATCATTTTACCCCATCCACTATATCCACTCAAAATGCACCACCCTCACCACATCACCCCACTCCAAACCCCCCAAACAGCACCAAACTTACATGCTCTCTCTGCTTCCTACTCACTCAATCACACACCTTTCACACATCCTGCACCAACAATAATGGCTGTCTCACCCATTGTCATCTCAATCAATCCCTATCTTTCTCTCATTACATGAGAAAATGGCCAGTACTAAAACCAAAACAGCCAGGATGAGTGGGGACCTGCTGGTAGTCATATCGTCACCCACTGTGAGGATCGACATTTGGCACTAGCTGGTGAACACCAGGTTCACCATGTGAGGAAGCCGAAATCTTCATGTCGCAGCAAAAGGAAAACTCACTGTCATGCTAACGCAACCCCCACACCCACAATCTTTCCTAGCACCCACCAAAGCCCCAGATGTATTAAATAAACATGTCAGCCTGATAGTATACTGCCTTCTACGGAAACCAGCATGTTACTTACTTTAAGCAACCTCCCCCTCCCACATGGCCACTTTCTTTCCTATCTTATATCATCTCAAGCCTTATATATGTGTTTCCCCCATTCTCCCAATACCTCCACTGTGCATCTCATGTTATCATGCCACAACTTCAGACCCTCTTTTATATTTTGCAGGAACCAGCGGGGTGTTCACAGGGGTCTCAAACAAGAGGGCAGTCCTGCAAGTCATCACCCATGCACCCCCACCCCACTTAGGATAGGAGTGTGGATCTATCTATCAGCCGGGTTGCCCCCTGCACTATTCGCACCAGCTCAGTTACTAACACCTCGGCAGGTACGTTGTATAGATTAGAGTCAGGCGCATCTGCTGGATATCACTTCATTACCACATTACCACAAAGAAGAGGCACACTGGCGTATGGATGACTGACAGAGACCAAGCATCTGCTCAGCCCCAGGCAGGAGTCAGCTCCATGGGATCAACAATCAAGGACTTTTTCAACATATACAAACAGATAAAGGAGCAGTGGGTAGTTTTGACAGGGCCACATTGAGCCTGACACAAGGGCAATGGTTGAATCAATGGTTACTGACCCGTTGGCAGCTGTATTCCATCTTTTCAGGTAAATAAACATTTCTATTGTATCATGGGCATGAGACGGATGCAGTTATTTTGCAAGGCATAATGAGAAAAATGTTTGTGTCAAGGATTGGACTTCACACAATAGGCTGATGCCTAAGGCTCACAAAGCACATTAGTGCTCACACAGCTGTTTGAGCTTCAGTGTATGAGGCCCTGTGAGATGATGTTATCCTTTGAAAGCTCAAAGAGCTTGAACTTGAAGTTCCCCCTCAACTCACAGAATGAAACAATTTATCTGCACACGCTGGGTCTGGTCACAGCCATTGCATGCTTGTTATTTACAGCATGATGGAAGCCAACAACAATGACACATCGAACAGTAAGTCACATAGTCCCAGGTTACACCTCTTTGCCTCTCCATCTTGGTGGACCTTTCCCAAATGTAACATCCTCTTCCTGGCACCCTCCCTGTGAACCTCATAGGCTTTGCATTTAACCAACCTGACTATCTGTGTTTTCACCTGCCCATTTAATGCCCCTCCTCACCCCCACAATCTTCTCTAGCCCCCACCAAAGCCACAGGTGCATTAAATACACATGCCAGCCTGGTAGTGTACTGCCCCCTATTGAAGCCAGAATGTTACTTACTTTAAGTAAACCCCGCAACCCCCAACATGGCAACTTTCCCTCCAATGTTATTTTGTCTCCCTCTTTATATATTGTGTTGCCTGCATTCAATGTATTAATCCTAGCATTCATGCTCCAATCTCCACAATTACGTTTTCTGGCTTCCTTTCCTGATAACCACCCCTGGACTTTTAGTGGACAGATTCCTGGGACTGACTATGGCCCACTCCCTTCAGTAACTTAGCCAGAGAGCCCTGAACAATGAGCCACCCTGAGTGATCTCTGTACAGCTTCATGACTGCATTCTTGTGACTCCCTCAACTAGTTGCATTAAACCTATAAGACAAATCATTGCCCATTGTCGAAAATGTTGAGGTACGGACCCCCTGGCTGTGACCACTAACCGATTGATTGGCCAGTCCCTGCTTAATGTCAGAGGCTGTCCTTGAAGTACCATGCCAGGAGCCCCTAACTGTAGGATGTCTTCATGGACATGACTAAGGACTATTCCCCTTTGACTTTTGCGAAATGGCCATTGGCTTGGGGTGCAGGCAGTGTGTTTCCTACCTCCGTGGCTGGCACATGATGTGGTGGTGAGTTTGATGTATCACTGTACCATTCAGCAACATGCCCACTGCTTCAACTTGTAACTGCTGACCAGCATGACACACAGCCTGGCTTTGCTTATGCACTAAACAGCAAGCCAAAATAGAAGGACTGTGAACCCTTAAAGTGCAGTTGAAGAGGCAAAGTGCTAAAAGACAAGGCAAGGTCAGGCAGTGATGGTGCAAACATCCCAAAAGGAAACTAAGTAAGTGAGCATTATGAGACTTAACAAATAGCCCTAAGATCTAATTGGATCCAATCTTTTGTGATGTAAGATGTGTAATTTATAGATATTTTAATATCATTTAATTTATAATATGGATTTTGAACTCGTGGGTTTGGTCTGAGCGTGTTGGTATTTATTGATCAACTTGTGAGTATTCCTGCAGCCATGCTGATTCAGAACAGTAGTGGGGTTTTGTTTTCATTGCGAAAGTTTACAAGCAAATACAGCAGAAGTCTAGTGCATTAGGGTTTCCAGACAGAAGATTCTGAAATAGTTTTTTTTTAGGTTTAGGAGAACATGCATCCACTTGAGAAAAAATGCTGCTGGTTTTCAGTTAAGCAGTTTTACAGAAGCGTTGGCTGGTGCTGGATTTATGAAACAATTTCTCCCGGAAGGAGCTAAGTTAGATCTGTTTAGAAAGCGGCTACTTCAGTTAAAAGGTTAGTTTAAAAATCCAGAAGTGTTTTTAGAAACCTTGAATGGGTGTTGTGAAGCTGAAAAAGTCTAGACTCATGTACAGGATAAATCAAGGAAGAGGCTATGAGACACTTATAACTAAGAATTAAAGCACAGTGAATATCGGACTGAGAAGGGAATTTTCACTGGTGTTAGGGACTATACAAGGATGCTCTCGGGATTAATGAGATTCTATTGTTACTGTGATGCTTCAAAATCTTTAAACTTCAGTTATATGTAAATATTCAATTAATTCAAGTTTATCTTCATTTCTTTTGAATAGTAAGCTTCTGGTTTGCTGTTAAAACAAAATCGGCAGCATTCTGTGTTTGTGCTTTCATGAAAGACCACCTCTTTAAAGCAAACAAAACAATATACATGATCTACATGAGCCAGATTTCAGCTTGGGATCTGATTTTTTTCATAGTAACAAGAGCTGAAATTATAATACTGTGAGGTATGTGTCTGTTTCTGCATGTGAAGAGTTCCAATGTGCGCTGACATGGCAGTGCAGAAGTATACGGCATGTGAATCAGAAATGTGTAATGATAGTGTGGAGAAACTGATACATGTCAGATGCCAGCATCTGTGGTTGAGGGGTATACTCAGCCACAGTCCATGAAGCATGTCCAGAGATGTTGATGCCAGGTGTCCACAATGGCAGTCTGAAGGAGCAAGCAGTGAGCTGGAATCGGTAGGTATCCCTCAAGAATTTTGTTGGGAATTCTCAGCTTCCAAGTTTTATTCGCCAGGTGGTAGAATGCCAATTAATAAGGTAAATTTAAATGTTAATGAGTGTGATAATGAGTGATAATTCCTGTTGATAGCCCTCTACACCAGTCACAAAGGAAAATGTCTTCTCGATGCCCAAAACTTAATTGGAAAAATGACTTGCTGCCCTGCACTGAGAAAAACCTCAATTTCTCATGTGATTTTCCCAAATTTCTCACCATATGCCAAGTAGTTCTGGGAACGTTCCACCTGTAGTCTAAATTCCACAAAAAAACTATTAATTTTCATGTTATGTATAAGTAGTCGACTATGCCAATTCAATTGCACCTAGACAGGGAATGACTGAAAGCTAGGAACTTTATACTGAAGCGACAAACATCATGATGTCATGGAACTGTCTTTCAGGCACACCATCCATCTGGTCTGAGGAACTGAGGAAGGGTCACCGGACCCGAAATGTTAACTCTGATATTTTCTTCACAGATGCTGCCAGACCTACTGAGCTTTTCCAGCAATTTCAATTTTTGTTCCTGATTTACAGCATCCGCAGTTCTTTTGATTTTTACACCGTCCATCTGCTTTGGAATCTCTGAAATAACACAACAATACCTTCCAGCCAAGAGGTGTTAGGGACAGGTATTAGACTGTGTCTCAGCAACATCCCTAGAGGCTAGCTGTGCACCATACCTATAGGGATGTGAAGGTAGTTTCAGTCTCTAGTTGACTATTATTACCAATGTCAGTGCGAATCCCTTGCAAGCAATAGAGGAGAACTGCAACAAACAATGGGTGGACATTAATAATTCTGCAACGTGGGCAAGTAGTTGGCAAATAAAATTCAATACAGATAAATGTAATGCAATACATTTTGTTCAGAAGAATGGGGAGGTCACTTATTACTTGGAACATGCAAGTCTAGGTGGGGTCAAAGAACAATGTAATCTCTGAGTACAAATACGTTAATCATTAAAAGTTGTGTTTCAGTTTACAAGTACATAAAAAAACAAGCAAATTGTTACTGTTTATTTTGGGAATGAAAAAGAAGGGAGGTTATGTTAAACCTTTATTGAATATTTATTGGACCACATGAAAAATACTGGGTCAGTTGTCGTTGCCATATTATAAAAGGGATGTAAAGGCAGTGGAGAGGATGCAGGGAAGATTTACAAGGGTGACACCAGAAATGCTTAGCTTTATATGCCAAGAAAGAATAGACAAGTTAGACTGTTTTTCTCTTGAAGACAACAATATAAGGTAGCCACCAAGAAACCCAATCCTGAAATGGCTAAGAGTCTACTGAAATTGGCACTAACTCCTCATGGTTAAAGGAAGAATTCCAGGATGTTATATACTCAAAAACAAAAGCAATGGAAGCAAGGCTGAACTTTGCCAAGGCAGAGTTTTTTTCTCTCTTCTGTATGGGTCTTATGCCAACAATCAAAGCCTATGGAGCAATCAGAGACTCTTGCTTATGCTGGTTGGACCTGCCTACTACAGCTCAAAATGGGGAGTATAACATTGTAGCACTGTGGCTAATAATGTTAAAGCAAATCTGGCCCAGGGTCAGCTAGAGCTGGAATTGGGAGATACAGGCAAGTGACAGTTAGTGAGTTTAAAGGTTCCTACTGATAAATAATCCAATTTTGACATCAAGTCTAAGACAAAAGTTTTATGCAAAGCAGGAGATTTTACTTTCATCAGAAGATTCATGTTAGAACATCATTTTCTACAATGGCAAATGTTTCTGTATTCCCTCCAGATATTGCTGCATTTCCAACATTTTTAGGTTGTGTTCTATAACCTATGAATGAAGTCTGTTTAAAAGATGAGCTGATCTTGGTTGTTTTTAATCTAGCGGAAAATATGTCAGTGTACTTTGTGCAGTTGGTTACAGTAAATGTACATCAGTAAATTCTATGTGCTTGAGTTATTTCAGAGATAGTAGGAACTGCAGATGCTGGAGAATCTACACAAGGTGTAGAGCTGGATGAACACAGCAGGCCAAGCAGCATCAGAGAAGCAAGAAGTCTGACGTATCGGGCCTGAAGATGGGTCTAGGCCCGAAACGTCACTCTTCCTGCTCCTCTGATGCTGCTTGGCTGACTTGAGGTATGATAGTTTCTCCAATTACTGCTCTTATTGATCTCCATTGCTTAACTTTTGAAAATGTGGTCCCTGGCTCACTCATGCCACATCCTCAGAATTCCATGACATTGCTTTCACTCATTTCTTCTAAAATATATCCAGTTTAAGCTGGCAACCTTGGCCACAAGCAGTTGGGAAAATGAACCACTTGAGTGCATTTACCTGACAGATAGACTAGCATATGTAGGAGAGATGGTTATAATGACAGATTCAGAAAAGAAAAGATGAGACAAACTGAGTTGAACGTGAAGACTGGCATGGAATATCTGGGCTGAATGACCTGGTTGTGTGACATAGTTTATGCAATCCTATATATAACTATGCTTTCCAATTTTAGGCAGAGGTAATTGCAGAAGATTGGGTACAGAAAAGGAGAATACAGTCATAAATTTTCAAACTTCTCTTTCTTAATTCTATCCTATAGAACACGAAATGGCACAACTCATAAAAACAAAATCTCTGCATTAAATATTAACCTGCAAATAAAGGAATCTTGGGTATTTGTCGAGTGGCTGACTGGAAAATATGGTCCGATAAAGTTGCTTATTATTTAGGTAACGTTGACAACTTGGAGGCCACTTTTTAAAAGGACGTCAAAATTATTAAAGAAGTAGTAGGAATTGCCGATGCTGGAGAATCTGAGATAACAAGTTGTAGAGCTGGATGAACGCAGCAGGCCAAGCAGCATCAGAGGAGCAAGAAAGCTGACGTTTCGGGTCTGAACACGCCTTCAGAAATTGAGGTGTTTGGGACCAGGAAATCAGAAGTTTTGAAGGAGGTGCAGGGCATGGGTGATGTCACAGGTGTAGGTGGGGAGTTCCTAGACTGGGGGAGAAAATGGTGTTGAGATAAGTGGAGATAAGTTGGGTGGGGCAGGAGCAGCTGGAGACAATGGGTTGACCTTGGCTGAGGCCAGGCGCCAGCTCCCTGATACCTCCTCCTACTGCCCCCTTGATCATGACCCCACCCCTGACCACCAAAATATCATCTCCCAGACCATCCACAACCTCAACACTTCAGGTGACCTACCACCCAAAGTCTCCAACCTTATAATTCCCCAACCCCGCATCGCCCGCGTCTATCTCCTTCCCAAATTCCACAAACCTGATTGCCCTGGTTGATCCTTTATCTCTGCCTGCTCCTGCCCCACCAAACTTATCTCCACTTATCTCAACTCCATTTTCTCCCTCTTGGTCCAGGAACTCCCAACTTATGTCTGTGACACTTCCCACACCCTTCACCTCCTCCAAAACTCTGGTTCCCTGGTCCTCAACACCTCCATTTCTCAAGAAGGGTCCAGACCCGAAACGTCAGCTTTCTTGCTCCTCTGATGCTGCTTGGTCTGCTGTGTTCATCCAGCTCTACACCTTATTATCTAAAATTATTAAAGGTTGATGATATTCTTACAAAGCATTTTTGAAAGGGGATGATAGATCATCAGGAGGGGCAGGAATGTAGAATAACCAGATCAGCTTACAGAATGGCAGGGTAGGCACAAGCAGGTAGGAGGATTGGTCCATTCCAGCTCCTAATTCCCACGCAGTAGAGAGGCCAGAGCTGTGGAAATGTTTCAATTTGGTTCCTTCCCTTAAAACATCATGTCTCTCACTGACAGAGTTTCAGCTACCCTCGGCCTAACCTGTAATTAGTAATCAATGGGATACTGCACAGGGCAGATCTTCTATTGCCATTCCCTTAAAGAACATCCTTCTCAATGCCAGCCAGCAAGCTCAAATTTCATGAGGATTTTAGATTGAGGGTTTTAGGCCTGCTTTTATTTTGTGGAGCAGAGTTTATAAGTGTACTTGTCTGCTGGAAAAGCTTAACAGGAAATTACATGTGTGGTCTTTGCTATTTCTAACCATTCATTTTAATGGACAGAAGGTCATTGTGAATGTTTACAGGAGTGTCATGATATTTCCAGCAAGCTAGAAACTCTAGTACAAATAAGCATTCATAAAACTTGCCCTTCTATATGAAGAATTTTAATTATAGTTGTTTTTGAGAATGCATAATTAGTGAATTATATTCTACTGTTGGTTTAGTTCTATTGACCCACTGTTTATGAATGTGTGATTGAGGCGATTATTTTATCTTGCTAAGTTTTGACTTCTGCTTGTACAAACAAGATTTCTAACAATAGTAAGATGGACCGAAAGCCCCACTACACTATGTTTTAACATCGAAATAATCTCATGTTGCTCCTTTTAGTATGCTGTTGTGATTATTTTGTTTATTTGCCCTGTTTGGGCAATCAATAATTGCTTCAGCTACTTTACAGGTTGCTTATTGCTTTCAAACTGCTCAAAATAAATAATTAGCCAGAAGATACATGTCATGGACTAGTGGTTTGAAGGAAAACAAACCACTCAGTGGCACCAGCCACATAACTCGTGGGCACTGAAGACGTAAATTATTCTGCCCTTGACATAGAATTATATTGGGGTGAGAGTAAATCACATTCCATCATTTCTGCGTGAAAAATGGATACAAAGAGGTCTATTTTGGGGGATAATTGTCATGCACAATTTGCCCCAAGTACATGTCCATTTTGATTTATGACCTGTATTAGTCTTCAATTTGGCTGCTATTTTTCTCACAGCTTTATAGGCTGCCACAAATACAATGGGCTGAATGGATTCTACCTGTGTTATACATATATGTTCTTTAAGGGGATGGCAATAGAAGATCTGCCCTGTGCAGTATCCCATTGATTACTAATTACAGGTTAGGCCGAGGGTAGCTGAAACTCTGTCAGTGAGAGACATGATGTTTTAAGGGAAGGAACCAAATTGAAACATTTCCTCAGCTCTGGCGTCTCTACTGCGTGGGAATTAGGAGCTAGAATGGACCAATCCTTGATGGAGTTCACGTCTGTATTAGGACCCAAACTAAAATATTGGTTTACAGTCATCACAGCAGGCAATGGGTCTGATAGATTCAGGATTACTTTCTGGGGATGCCAAACAGGTGTCTGCTGGTAAATGAGACCTGAAGAAGAAGATACCCTTCCAATTCTATTTTGATTTAGCACCCACCCCCCACAACCTCTCCCCACCTCTCCTCACCTCTCCCTCACCTTTGATGATTTGCATTGCCCTTAAAAGGCTTTGTATGTAAATTATTCAATTGGAGACATGGGTGATTTACCACTGGTTGTTAATAGATGGAAAAAATTGGTAATGGAGAAAAAGACATTCAATTTCTTGTAAGTGCACTTCTGGATTTATAAAAAAAGATGTGAACCAAAGTGGGCACACCCATTTGGGGTAGAATTTGGTTGTTGTGCACAATTTGGGAAGCTAGTGTGAACAAATGTCTGAGCTTATAGAAACCAAAAGAACTACAAATGCTGTAAGTCAGGAAGAAAAACAAAGTTGCTAGAAAAGCTCAGCAGGTCTGGTACCATCTATGGAGGAAAAAACAAGTTAACGTTTCGGGTCCGGTGACCCTTCCTCAGAACTGATGGCCTGTCACTACACATACCCACTGTTGTTAGTCACTAACAGTCCCCAATAACAAATATTCACCCTCCCAGCCTGATCGTTAACAACTCCTTTATCTGTCCAACTGTCTTTTTCACTATCCTATTGCTTACTCAATACCCCACCCACCTCCCTATTTTCTGCGTACAAACTGACGTTTTCCCAGCCACCACCAGTTCTGAGGAAGGGTCACCGGACCCAAAACGTTAACTCTGAGCTTATAACTGCCCACAGCACTCCAAAAGTGGGTTAACAAAGGTTCAATATCAAATAATATTACCTCCCAGATTTTTATACTCTATTCCTCTAGCTATGAATTAGATCACTTAGTTGACACACTAAGTGAACTTATACCACTAAAAATATGACATTTGGAAGATTGTTGTCTTTTCATATTTTGCCTAAGTTAAACTGAAATGAAGAGGATCATGTGAACTGCTCTGATGTTTGTCTGGTAAGTGTGGGTGGTTTGATTGTTAGACTGTAAAGGGGACACAGATTATTTAACGGTAAATTAGATACTAGGTATTTATACTTGAGGACATTACATCAGAAATCTACGAGATAACTGTGAATGTCCAAAGTCCCAAAAAATTGTTGAGAATGTTGGATCTAAAACATATGCTTCAGACTGTCCTCCACTTGCAACAATCTTCCCTCGGAGTCACACCCAGAACAAAAAGGGTCTCGGCCTGAAACGTCAGCTCTCCTGCTCCTCTGATGCTGCTTGGCCTGCTGTGTTCATCCAGCTCCACATCTTGTTATGTCTGGCTTTGATTGTTGGGAGATCAATCATCGCAGCTCCAGGACATCTCTGCATGAATTCCTCAGGGTCATGTCCTAGACCCAATCATCTTTAGCTGCTTCATTAATGACCTTGCCACCAGCCTAAGGTCAGAATTGGCGATGTTCACTGATGATTACACAGTGTTCAGCACCGTTTTTTGACTCCTCAGATGCTGAAGTAGTCCATGGCAAATTACAAAAAGATCTGCACAGTATCCAGGCATGGACTGACAACCGGCAAGAAATAGTTGTGACATGTAAGTGCCAAACAAAGAACATATGCAACAAGAGAGAATCTATCCATTGCCCCTTTACATTCAATGGTATCACATCACTGAATCCCTTTACCAACTTCCGTTGATCAAAAACCGATCTGGACCAGCCATGTAAGCACTGTGATAACAAGAGGCTGGGAATCTAGCTGTATGTAACTCACCTCCTGATTCCTCAAAACCTGACTACGATCTAAAGGCACAATTCAGGAGTGTGCTGGAATATTCTGCACTTGTTTGGATTACTGCAGCTCTAATAACACTCAAGAAGCGTGGTGCCATCCATTTGGTTGGGACTATATCACAGAACATTCACTCCCTCCACCACCAACAGTCAGTAAAGCAGTGCGTGCAATCTACAAGATGCATTGCAAAAATTCATCAGGCCTTCTCTGACAGCATCTCCCAAACCCACAATCACTCCTGTTTAGAAGGTCAAGGACAGCAAATACTTGGGAACACCACCACTTGCAAATTCCTCTCCAAACCACTCACTACCCTGAATTGGAAAGCATATCGTTGATCCTTTAGTGTCACAGGGTCAAAATCCTAGAACTCCCTCCTTAATAGCGTTGTGGTCTACCAACAGCACATTAACTGAAACTTACTACCATCTTCTCAAGTGATGGGCAATAAGTGCTGCCCAGCCAGCAATGCTTGCATCCTGTGAATGAATTTCAAATACTGTCCATTTACCTCTAAGGTCAAAAAGAGTTTTGCTCTCAAGGACACCAATCAGGATTTCAACCCAACTGCAAGGTTCACATGGTTGATGTGGCCATGGAAGTCGGCTTTCAGGAGTGAAGGATTTCTAAGACACGTATGAAAACATATTGACACAACTTGTTGGCCGGGATCCAACGGGGGGAAGCAGGTGTAGGCAGCAAGATGCAAGGCATGCACTCGGCTTGAAAAGAAAACAAACATGGGCGAGTTAAAGCAAGGCTGGAACATTTGCCTAGTTTTCATTAAAGGAAGAAGTCTCCTTGAAAACTTATACCGTAAAATACAGTTCTCAAGTAAAACATTTCAAGACTGGGGAGGACTGGTTTGGAAGTGAACCCTTGGGAATAAAAATTCATTTTGAACAATTTGTGAACGAATTGAATGTCTACTTGAAGGATAGTATAACATAAACCTAATAGAGAAAATGTCCATTTATATTAACCGTTCTGTTTTATAATGTAAAACATAGTTTGTCTACAATAATAGGATTTAATCAATGGTGCTTCTAGTCTGTTTCTTGGAGCAAATGTCCTCAAATGTGTAATTATGTTGAGTCGTCTGTTTGACTGTTAACTGGAAGTTTGAATTTATTTTAAAAATGTGTTGGGCTCTATGGCAAATGCAACATTACTAATGATTTATTTTCCATAAACAAGGAGCCTATGCAGTCTCCATGTTTGATGGGATTACGGCAACATCAAAATTTTATTTTGCATGGAAGATAATTAATAAAAACCAATCAAGCTTTATTTCATTCATATCTCTGTATTTGAAGTTCCTACCCATTTACTTTTGTTTGAATACTTGCTAATATGTATAGTCAGAGATGTATAACCAAAATATTATTACTCTTGCTTTCCCATTTCAACCGATGGATCTGTTCTGGATCGTCAGTATGATGATTGCCAACCTCCAATCATTGGAACTCAAAACATAGCTTCCACCCCTGACATTCGTACTGTTATGAATCTAGTGGCAGTTCTGGGTCTTACCCAACAATGCCTTCCACTACTGAAACTGTCAAAGTTTCAGACAGGGCTCTAAGGTCAGCACATAGTCAGCACATTTAAGTGGTCAGATAGATGCCAATGTTAACCTTATGTTTGCCTACTTATGCTCATCAAAAATTCCACTATGGTGTGGGGGAAGGACAGGGAGTGTGAGAGGTGGTGTGCACTATTACCAATTTTGCCAATGGTACCACTCACCCCTTAAAGCAACATAGTTGATCTGTCAACATAAAACAAAACTTTGAGGGCCATTCTAATTTCCTAACCTAGAATGATTAGGCCCCTATATTTGCTCTTGTAGAGACTGCAGCCATTCATTTAGCAAACCATTCATTCAGCACCTGCCATTATTCTTTTAAGATAGGAATCTCTTACAAGACAAGGAAGAAACTCTCAGAAATATTCACTCTCCTCTGGAACTTTGCTCCATCTCCTTCTCTCTGACTCTATCCTTTCTCCTGATTCCACCACTTGTCAGGTATTTACTATCCCTTCTGACCTTCCACTCTGATGCTGAATGTTCCATACTCTACAAGGGTCTTAGTTTTATCCCTTTGCACCCCAGCTCAAATAATTTCAGGGATGACATGACATTGAATTCTTCTTCCATCACCTTTATCTCCATTCTCATTTCTTTGGGCAAGAGTCCTCTCCCCACCCTCTAACACAGCACCTACACCCACATCCAACACTTTCTCTACATCTGGATCCTTCTCTCTAGTCTTTTATCTGCATTTGACTTGTTCGTTGACAACTATCGATGTGACATCAGTCACCTTAATTTCTCTGTCCTCCTTCTCCATTCAAACCTATCTCTCTCTCTGAATTGACTGCACTCTGTGCTCTGAGATCCAGCCCTGACTTTATCATTAAGTCTGCCAACAAGGTTGTTTTCTGGCGTACTGACCTCCACATTACAGAGGCTGAGTGCTAGTTCTCAGATACCCCCTATTCTCCCCCGAACCACAAGCCCACCATTGAGCATCAGATCATTGTACCCACAACTGCCATCAATCTCATCTCATCTGGGGATCTCCTCATGACAGCATCTCCAGCTCATGTTTTTTCAAACCTGCAACCTGCTTCTACATTCCCCCCAAAATCCACATACAAAACTGCCAAGGCTGACCCATTATTTCTTCTCGTTCATGCCTCACAGAACCTATCTCTTCCAACATTGACTCTACATTTCCTCTCTTTGACCAATGCCTTCCCACTTACATTGCAAGTCTTCTGAAACTTTACATCAGTCTCAGAATTTCCAGTTTGCAGGCTTCAGCCATTTCTTCTTCACCATGGATGTGCAATCGCTTTACATGTTCAGCCCCCATCAGGATGGTCTCAGGGCTCTCCACTTCTTCCTAGAAAGAAGGCCTGAATGGTCACCTACCACAACCACCCTCCTCCGCCTGGTTGAGCTTGTCCTCACTTTGAACAACTTCGCCTTTAGATCTTCTCACTTTCTTCAGGACAAAGGTGTTGTGACAGTTATGCTTGTCTCTTTGCTGGGTCTGTGGAACATTTCTTGTTCCAGTCCTACTCAAGTCCCTCATCATGACTCTTTCTCCAGTACATCAATGACATCATCAGTGCTGCTTCCCTCTTGTATTTAGAATTGGAAAAATTGATCAACTTTGCTTTGAATTTCCACTCTGTGCTCAGCTTCACCTGGTCCAACTTTGACTCCTCCCTTCCCTTCTTCGACCTCTGTTTCCATTTATGGGGATAGGCTGGCCAACATGTCCACTACAAACCAACTAACTCCCACATTTACTTTGACTTTAAACCCTCGCGACTTGCTCCCTATAAAGACTCTGTTCGATTCTCCCAGTTTCTCCATCTTTCTCACATCTGACAATGCCATCTTCCACAAGGGCATCTCAGAAATATCCATTTTTGTCATCAACTGATGATTTCCTACTAACATGACTGACAGAGCACTTAGTCATGTTCCACCCATCTCCCGCACTTTCACCCTCATCCCATCCCTTTTCCCCCACAACTAGGTCCCTCTTGTTCTTACCAACCCACCAGCCTCTGTACCCAAAACTATCATTTCCATTACATTCAACAGGTGGCTACAACCAGACACATATTCCCCTCCAGAGATAATAGGAACTGCAGATGCTGGAGAATTCCAAGATAATAAAATATGAGGCTGGATGAACACAGCAGGCCAAGCAGCATCTCAGGAGCACAAAAGCTGACGTTTCGCGCCTAGGCCCTTCATCAGAGAGGGGGATGGGGAGAGGGAACTGGAATAAATAGGGAGAGAGAGGGAGGCGGACCGAAGATGTAAAGAAGATAGGTGGAGAGAGTATAGGTGGGGAGGTAGGGAGGGGATAGGTCAGTCCAGGGAAGACGGACAGGCCAAGGAGGTGGGATGAGGTTAGTAGGTAGATGGGGGTGCGGCTTGGGGTGGGAGGAAGGGATGGGTGAGAGGAAGAACAGGTTAGGGAGGCAGAGACAGGTTGGACGGGTTTTGGGATGCAGTGGGTGGGGGGGGAAGAGCTGGGCTGGTTGTGTGGGAAACCATTTCCACTCCCCCTCCCATTCTTTAGATGACATGTCCATCATGGGCCTCCTGCACTGCCACAATGATGCCACCTGAAGGTTGCAGGAACAGTAACTCATATTCCGCTTGGGAACCCTGCAGCCCAATGGTGTCAATGTGGACTTCACTAGCTTCAAAATCTCAACTTCCCCCACTGCATCCCAAAACCAGCCCAGCTCGTCCCCGCCTCCCTAACCTGTTCTTCCTCTCACCTATCCCCTCCTCCCACCTCTAGCCGCACCTCCATTTCCAACCTACTAACCTCATCCCGCCCCCTTGATCTGTTCCTACTCTCCGGATGACCTATCCCCTCCCCACCTCCCCACCTATACTCTCCTCTCCACCTATCTTCTCCTCTATCCATCTTCGGTCCGCCTCCCCCTCTCTCCCTATTTATGTCAGAACTGTCTCCCCATTCCCCTCTCTGATGAATGGTCTAAGCCCAAAACATCAGTTTTTGTGCTCCTAAGATGCTGCTTGGCCTGCTGTGTTCATCCAACTTCATACCATGTTCTCTCAGCTTCTACTGCCTGCCACTTCAACACACCATGGTGTTGCCTGGCTAACAGTTCTCATTTTTCTACCTTGGGCATTTCCAAGGATGGTAGATTAGAAACGCAATGGCCATCTGCGTGCATGCAATGGGTAACCATTTTAGGCAATTAACAGTGCACTTCTTGCTGACTGGAATACTCCAGTTAAGGTCATTAAAAGGATGCGACCTCCTGGCAGCAGAGGTTGGAGTTGGGCAAGGGCCGATGAACAATTAAAATCTCCTCCATCCCCATCACCAATGCAGAAAAATAGCCACAGCTGAAGTTATCCCTCTACAAACATGGTTGACAGCAAGGACCATATTTCATTTTGATAAGTTGACGTTGTTGCGAGGACATCTCAATTTTGAGCTGTCCTCTCTTTCATTTCCCTTTATTTGTAGGCTCTCTCTCATCTCTGTCTGTGTGGGACTATAAGCCCATAAGATGTAAGTGCAGACGTAGGTCATTCAGCCCATTGAATCTTTTCTACCATTCATTGAGGTCACTCAGCAATCTGATAATCCTCAATTCCACTTTCTTGCCATTTCCCCATAATCCTTGATTCCCTTACTCATTAAAAGTCTATCCATCTCAGCCTTGAATATACTTAACAACCCAACCTCATCAGTCCTCCGTGGTAAAGTATTCAACAGATTCACTACACTCTGAGAGAAGATATTCCTCTTCATTTTTCTCTTAAATGTGCAATCTCTTTTTCTGAGATTATGTCCTTATGTCTGAGACTCTCCCATAATGAGAAACAGTCTTTCCGTATCTACGTTGTCAAGTCCCCTGAGAATTTTGTATGTTTCAATAGGGATGTCTCTCATTCTTCTAAATTTCAATGAGCACAGGCTCAACCTACTCAACATCGCCTCATATGACATTCCCTCCCTACCTGGTATCAGATCAATGAATCTTCTCTGGACTGCCTCCAATGTCAGTTTATCTTTCCACGAGACTATAAGAAATAGGAATAGGATGTTCAGCTCCTTGCATCTGATCCACCACTCAGTATGGCTAATCTGATATTTCTCACATTCACTTACCCACCCTTTTCCTGTAACCCTCAATTCTTCACTGATCAGGAATCTATCCATCTCGGCCTTAAATATGGACAAGGACTCTGCACCATCACCACACCACCCCCTCACCCTGCAACAGCTTTCTGTGGAAAGGAGTTGCAAAAACTCACAGCTTTCTGAAAGAAGAAATTTCTCCTCACCCTAGTCATAAATTGTCACCCATTTATCATGAGACTATGCCCACTGGTCTTAGATTCTCCCATGATGGGAAACATCTTCTCAGCATTTACTTTATCATTTCCATTAAGAGAACATCTTCCAATGAATAGAATCTGGAACTCACCTTTGTTCATAAGAAAATCCCTCCCTACCAGGCATCACCCTAACAGACCTTTCCTTACATAAGGGACCCAAAATTGTTCACAGTATTCAAGCTATAATCTGACCAGACCTTGCATAACTATATCAAAACCTCCCTGCATTTATACTCCATTTTCTTTGAAATAAACATTTTATTTGTCTTCATAAGCCATTGAACTTGGATGCCAGCTTTTTGTGATTACGAATGAAGATTCCCAAATTCTCTGTTCTGTAGCTTACTGCACTTGTTCTCCATTTAATAATATTCAGTTCTCTATTCTTCTTGCCAATGTTCATAATCTCGTATTTTCCCACATTATATTCCATCTGTCCAGTTTTTGCCCACTCGCTTAACCGATCTATATACTTCTTCAGACTCTTTGAATCATTCTCACCACTTGCCTTTCCACCTACTTTTGTGTTATCCACAAACTTGGCAATAGTACATTCACTTTCTTCAACCAACTCATTAACATATGTTATAAGTAGATTGTAGACTGAGCACTGATCCTTGTGGCATACCACTAGTTAGATGTTGCCATTCTTAAAGTGTCCCTCTTATCTCAACTCTGTGTCCTCTATTCGTTAGCTAATCCGCTATCCATGCTAATACACTACCTCCGACACTATGGTCTCTTATCCTATTAAGTAGCCTCATGTGTAGTACTTTTTCAATTTTTTTCTGAACATCCAAGTGTGTTACACACACTGCTTCTTCTTTTTCACCCTTCTTGTTAACTCTTCAAAGAATTCTAGTATAGAACATAGAACATAGAACATAGAACATAGAACAGTACAGCACAGAACAGGCCCTTCAGCCCACGATGTTGTGCCGACCATTGATCCTCATGTATGCACCCTCAAATTTCTGTGACCATATGCATGTCCAGCAGTCTCTTAAATGTCCCCAATGCCCTTGCTTCCACAACTGCTGCTGGCAACGCATTCCATGCTCTCACAACTCTCTGTGTAAAGAACCCACCTCTGACATCCCCTCTATACTTTCCTCCAACCAGCTTAAAACTACGACCCCTCGTGTTAGCCTTTTCTGCCCTGGGAAATAGTCTCTGGCTATCAACTCTATCTATGCCTCTCATTATCTTGTATACCTCAATTAGGTCCCCTCTCCTCCTCCTTTTCTCCAATGAAAAAAGTCCGAGCTCAGTCAACCTCTCTTCATAAGATAAGCCCTCCAGTCCAGGCAGCATCCTGGTAAACCTCCTCTGAACCCCCTCCAAAGCATCCACATCTTTCCTATAATAGGGCGACCAGAACTGGATGCAGTATTCCAAGTGCGGTCTAACCAAAGTTTTATAGAGCTGCAACAAGATTTCACGACTCTTAAACTCAATCCCCCTGCTAATGAAAGCCAAAACACCATATGCTTTCTTAACAACCCTGTCCACTTGAGTGGCCATTTTAAGGGATCTATGTATCTGCACACCAAGATCCCTCTGTTCCTCCACACTGCCAAGAATCCTATCCTTAATCCTGTACTCAGCTTTCAAATTCGACCTTCCAAAATGCATCACCTCACATTTATCCAGGTTGAACTCCATCTGCCACCTCTCAGCCCATCTCTGCATCCTGTCAATGTCCCGCTGCAGCCTACAACAGCCCTCTATACTGTCAACGACACCTCCAACCTTCGTGTCGTCTGCAAACTTGCTGACCCATCCTTCAATCCCCTCATCCAAGTCATTAATAAAAATTACAAACAGTAGAGGCCCAAGGACAGAGCCCTGTGGAACACCACTCACCACTGACTTCCAGGCAGAATATTTTCCTGCTATTAACCACTCGCTGTCTTCTGTTGGCCGGTCAATTTTGTATCCAGACAGCTAAGTTCCCCTGTATCCCATTCCTCCTGACCTTCTGAATGAGCCTACCATGGGGAACTTTATCAAATGCCTTACTGAAATCCATATACACCACATCCACAGCTCGACCCTCATCAACTTTTCTAGTCACATCCTCAAAGAACTCAATAAGGTTTGTGAGGCATTACCTGCCCCTCACAAAGCCGTGTTGACTGCATTTAATCAAGTATGTTTGGCAGACATGACTTTATCATATTATGTATTTCTAAATGGTCTGTTAGTACATCTTTTAAAACTGACTAACGTTTTCCCAATAACAGATGTTAACAGAACTGGTCTATAGTTACCTTTTTTTTGTCTCTTTCCTTTTTTAAGTAAAGGTGTTACATTGGCAATTTATCAATCCTCTGAGTCTTTTCCAGAATCTACTGAGTCTTGGAAGGTTACTATCAGTACACCCAGTATCTCTGTGGTTACTTCTTTTAATATCCTAGGGCACATCCCATTAGGTCAGGCTTTTTGGTACTTTCTCTTTAACAATAGTTCTTGTGTACATTTCTTCTCTTCCTTTTGTCACTTGAATATTTGATAATTACGACTATTAGTGACTTCCACTGTTCTGACTGAAACAAAGTAATTATTCATCTCCTCTGCCCATTCTTAGATCCCCGTTATTATTTTCCCCAAACACATTCTCTAAGTTCCCTTTGGCTTCCCACTTCCTTTTTATGCATTTACTTAAAAGAGACAGAAAATAGGAGCAGAAATAGGCCATTTGACCCTTCAAGCCTGCTCCACCATTCAATTTGATAACGAATCTATAAATTCCCACTTGAGAGACTCATTTTGTTACTTATGATGCTATCCCAGCAATGGGTAGAGGACTTGCCATTTCAGTAGCATAATAAGAAAACTCTGGTGTGGTGCTTTCTGGTTCCCAGTGTGACAATGTAAACTTCACAACTTTAGTAACGGTCATTACATTGAAAGAATCAGCAGGAGTTCATTCTGGAAAAAGCTGCTTCTTCACATAAAAAGGACAAAGGCACGCTGTTACACAGAGACTGAAAGCAATTAGATATGTCTTGGTGAGATTATACAAACAAAACTGCTTTGACACCTGTTTGATAAACTGGATGCTTCATTGCCACAAAGGACAAAGATGGCCCTACAGAAGGAATAATCTGAAGTAAAAGGGTTAATTGCAGGAAAACAAAGTGTGGAGCTGGATGAACACAGCAGACCAAGCAGCATCTCAGGAGCACAAAAGCTGATGTTTCAGGCCTAGACCCTTCATCAGAGAGGGGGCTGGGGTGAGGGTTCTGAAATAAATAGGGAGAGAGGGGGAGGCGGACCGAAGATGGATAGAGGAGAAGATAGGTGGAGAGGAGAGTATAGGTGGGGAGGAGGGGAGGGGATGAGTCAGTCCAGGGAGGATGGACAGGTCAAGGAGGTGGGATGAGGTTAGTAGGTAGGAAATGGAGGTGCGGCTTGGGGTGGGAGGAAGGGATGGGTGAGAGGAACAACAGGTTAGGGAGGCGGGGACGAGCTGGGCTGGTTGTGTGATGCAGTGGGGGGAGGGGACGAGCTGGTCTGGTTTTAGGATGCAGTGGGGGAGGGGGAGATTTCGAAGCTTTTGAAGTCCACATTGAAACCATTGGGCTGCAGGGTTCCCCAATGTAGAGGAAGCCACACCGAGTACAGTGGATACAGTATACATCATTGGCAGATGTGTAGGTGAACATTGCTTAATATGGAAAGTTATCTTGGGGCCTGGGATGGGGGTGAGGGAGGAGGTGTGGGGGCAAGTGTAGCACTTCCTGCAGTTGCAGGGGAAGGTGCCGGGTGTGGTGGGGTTGGAGGGCAGTGTGGAGCGAACAAGGGAGTCACAGAGAGAGTGGTTCTCCGGAAAGCAGACAAGGGAGGGGATGGAAAAATGTCTTGGTTGGTGGAGTCGGATTGTAGATGGCGGAAGTGTCGGAGGATGGTGCGTTGTATCCGCAGGCTGGTGGGGTGGTATGTGAGGACTAGGGGGATTCTCTTAGGGTGGTTATTGCGGGGGCGGGGTGTGAGGGATGTGTTGCACCTCCCAGTCGCGAACCATTTTAACTCCCCCTCCCATTCCTCAGATGACATGTCCATCATGGGCGTCCTGCAGTGCCACAATGATGCCACCCGAAGGTTGCAGGAACAGCAATTCATATTCCGCTCGGGAACCCTGCAGCCCAATGGTATCAGTGTGGACTTCACAAGCTTCAAAATCTCCCCTTCCCCCACTGCATCCCAAAACCAGCCCAGCTCATCCCTGTCTCCCTAACCTGTTCTTCCTCTCACCTATCCCCTCCTCCCACATCAAGCCGCACCTCCATTACCCACCTACCAACCTCATGCCACCTCCTTGACCTGTCCGTCCTCCCTGGACCGACCTATCCCCTCCCCACCTCCCTACCTATACTCTCCTCTCCACCAATCTTCTCCTCTATCCATCTTCAGTCCGCCTCCCCCTCTCTCTATTTATTTCAGAACCCTCTCCCCATCCCCCTCTCTGATGAAGGGTCTAGGCCCGAAACATCAGCTTTTGTGCTTCTGAGATACTGCTTGGCCTGCTGTGTTCATCCAGCTTCAGACCTTGTTACCTTGGATTCTCCAGCATCTGCAGTTCACATTATCTCTAATTGCAGGAAAAGCTGTATTTCAGACAGACGACTAACTCTGAATGTAACAAGAATGTAAAATGTAAAAGAAACAAGAATGTAAAAGGATAACAAGGCAAGTTACAGACTTGGGGTCTCCAGGAAATAATTGACATTGGGAGTGAAATAATTTGTATTGTCAATAATATCACACCAAGCTTGAAAGGAAAAAAATTGTATCAGAATCGAACACAAGAATTCCACCTTTAACAAAACTTCAAAGGACTATGCTGTATAAGCATTGAACCCTGGACACTTCCAGAGACAGAAACTGTTGGCAAAATTCTGGCCAGATTCCATCATTACTTGGGAATAGCTGGGTTCGGTCATGAGGTTTAACTTGTTTACCTGAGAGGTCTTATTTTGGTTGCTACATGCAATAAAGTTTAAATCATTGTTTCAGTATTTGATTGTCTGTGAGATTTTTTAATAAGTAGCTGAATTACAGGTTACCTGTGTTGACTTTCCCACACAACTAGAGTGGGAATTGTTACTCAGTGCCTGATCAAAACACTGTACGTTGGGAAGAAATGGCACTGAAGCCACCCCATTCCCTCACTGCTAATCCACATTAATCTTCACATGACACCCCATCCAGTAACACACTTTCCAATACTATTACCTGAACCCTCCTCAACATGGGGCTTCAGATCAATACAACAGCCACCTTTAGCCCAGCCTCTGCTGGGTGGGCAGCTCTCATGCTGTTGGCCTGCTAAATGCCTGAGTGACACAAGATGCAGTAGCCCTTCTCAAAAAGAGGTGACATGGGGCTCATGGTTTTCCAGTCAACAACTTGAACCCCCATGGCTCCCAGTCCACAAGATTTCTTCTAATGTTTCAGGCTGCTGACATTCAGAACTCAAAAGTGTTAGAGATATAACAGTTTTTTAAGAAAATGCATACAAAAGGAGAAAGAACAAAATGTAAAATCTGTGATATGTTGGAAAAGAGGAACGATTAAGTAACTAAAGGGAATTGTAATGGACAAAAAAAAGACAATTAATGTATTTCACGTGATGTCATGTTAATTCTGTGCTCCATTTCCCTGCTGCCTTGTCTGCTCTCAGCTTCCTAAGCTGTTCAAATGATGTACAATGTTAACTTTGGGAACTGAAATAACCCATGAACGCCAGTATCCCATTATCAAGTCACTCTTTATTTACACGTACATAGTACAAGACACTGAGCTGCCTAAGAAAGAGCCAGCTCCTAGAGTGAGCAGAATCCCTGACATTCCTGTGTGTATCTGTTAGCCAAGACTCCCTGATTGAACCACATTAACAGCCCCGATCAGGAAGCTATTATTCTATGAAGTCTAATTGGCTATCCTTGTTATAATCACAATGCAAATATAAACTCATATACTGATTCAGCAGTTTACAGTTTTCCAGACTCAATACTATGTTCAACAATTTCAATTCATAATCATCGTTGCTGTTTTTGTTGTGGTTTTTCTTTTGGTTAATTGCTATTAGGAATAATTTTACTACTCCCATTTACACCTCACCTCGACCTGTATTTGGTTTCTTTAATGGTCCACTTCCTTTTGCTTTGCATTTTCATTGCTTTAGTCATTTAATCTTTCCTGTGTTCAACCCTTTCACAAACTCTCATTTATTCCGTTACCAAAATATATCATCTTCCCTCTCCTCCAAACCTTATCCAGCCTCTGTGCATGCTTCAAATCTAGTTCTTCCCTATTTTCTAGTTTTGATGGAATATGTTATTTGTTTGTTTTCCGAATACTGTTTAATGCAATTAGTGTCATCAATGGTGGCTCTAAATGATGTGTTCATGTAAATCTTTAATGCTATTGTGACCTTTATAAAGATTATCAAAGCTGTTTTTGTGGTAAATCTTGCCTTAACATTGGATTTCAGTAGTTGATTCGAATCTGTGACTGTTTCCTTCATAAAGTGTGAATGATGTCAGCCTATTGTGGCCTTCCACCTTAAGGTTTGATTACTGGAACAAAGGTATACGATTAAATCACATTTGCCTTTGTTGTCTTTGACTGAGTCTCATAGCAACCCATAAAACAATCACTACTTTACGGACATCCAATAGAATTTGATAGAATTTGAAAATTATTTTAGCAAAACAATTACTGTCACAGTGCTCTGACAAAGTATATCTGCAAATGAAATGTCGCAAGTCAATAATGAGACAGCAAACGCGAGCAGAAATTAACGTACCAAAATAATGCATTTACAGCTATATGAAAAATAAAAATGACAATTATAACACTCACAGTGTCAGTCATACCTTTAAAAAATCAATGAAGGGTGGAAACAGTGATGCAGTTTGTGATTTTCTATCATCCCTACAATATATACCACAGATAATCAAGTTCTTGTTGAGTCTTATATCTTGAAGTTTATTTGCAACACAACTATTTTCTCAGCTATAATACCACAGATTTATACACATAGGCTGGGTACTGCTCTTATTAATGTTACAGACACATAACTGCCTGAATGAAGATGCAACACAGGGAGAGTTACCAAAGGTGAAGCAAGTACCTGTATACCAAATGTTACATGCCATGATGTCATGTAACTGTCTTAAATGTACAGTGCCTGTACAGTCTGGAACCTATGCTACAACACGACGTTGAATTTCCATAAAAGTTTATGATTTTAGCACAGGAACAATTTACGAAGGTATAACGGTAAAAAAGTATGAGACTTATTTTGTGCAAGATCTCTAAAATAACAGAACATAAATTGAACATTCAGGCCATGTGACCTGATTCAACAACCCACACGTGCAAATGTGTAGAAATACGTGATTGCAGAATTGGATCAAGTATCAGAAGGGTTTTTTTTGGAGAGCAATTTTGGGAGTATTGGCTACAGTTTAAGTTGTTTACATGACGTGCTATCAAAATGACAATTTTCTTTGAATGATGAATGCTAGGAAACTGAGACTAACTCGTTTTCTGCTGGTCAATTGTGAGAATTGAGTTTAATGAAAAAGCTTGTAGCAAGCTCTTTATTGCTAACAAACTAACCATATCAAAAAGCCATTTTTTTGTTTACTTTCTTGTGGTTCTTAAAGGCAATGTTAAGTATTTAAGATTTATTTTGACTGTTAGCATTGAAGGATCATGTGAAATTTTAATTCACTTGTTTTTCATTATACACTGCTTCACTGCATTTTATTTGTGTCGATAAAACGTTGCACCTTTAATTCAATTTATAGATCCACTAATACAAGGCAACAGGAGCATCGGAAGACCAAGTACAGCAAGGCCACACTAAAAGTATTATGTGATATCTGTAAGGAGCAGTAACATGCTTCATCATGAGTAATAAATGTTTTCTCAAATAGAAATCCAAAAGCTAGGCAATCAATTTTATTCAACTTACATTCAACAGAAGAACATATATTAAACAAAAGGGTTTTAATAATTACTGGAGGCGAAACTATTCACACTGTCAGTTTCTTGTTTAGTTAGCATACTATTCATACTATTACATTGATAACATGTTCAACTGTTTTAATGATGGCAAGAGCTGTACATGACTGTAATTTTCGAATAGTAAATCAAACTAAAACAAAACTGAAATTTTTGAAGAGTAGATATGTTATAAAAGTTAGAGATTGTCAACAAAAGAGTAAATAAATGTGACATAATAAAAATCTACACAAAAATAGAATACATGCCATAAATATTGAAGAGGCTAAAGGTACAAGTGAAGCTCTCAAATCATTTCTAGGTTAAAAATATACTAGTATTCTCCACTTAACCGACTCTGATATGCAAGCTTGCATCAGTTGATAGTACTTGCTAAGTTAGTTAGAAGGTTAAGTAAGTTAGAAAGTTTTGAGATTCAGGCAGATAACATAGCCTTATACATCAGTATGATCCTGTATTGTCAGAAATGCTACCTTCTAGTGAGACTTTAAATGGAAGCCCAATTTGCCTGCATCACTTGATGGTTTAAAAATCAGGGATTTCTGAGGAGACTGGAACAAATTGCTTAAATCCCATTCCAGACAATTTGAAAACTGAATAGATTATCAGACTTGAAAATGCCTTTCTTTCATACTGTCAAACATATGCGAAATATGGGTAACTTTGAATGGAAAGTCATCTGCCTGCATCATCCAGTTCAGTTTCCAAATGAAAAGAAACTGACAACTCACTCTTGTTCATTCTTCAAGGCTCAAAGATGACCATGTTCATCACCTGTGGTGTTTGGTAAGGTTCAGATGGATATGTTGCTGATTGCTAAAACAAATTTGTGTTCGGAGTTTATGCTGTAAAGAAGACAGAATATCCCAGATAATTGGGTTTTGGATAAGATGCTGGTTCAGGAATTGTTGCTTGCCTTTTTTTTCTCTGCCTCTGTTCTATGCTGAGGTTGGTTGTCTCGCCGAGCTGGTTTGTTGCTCCACAGACGTTTCGTTACCATGCTTGGTAACATCCTCAGTGCAGCCTCTGATGAAGCGTCAGTGCGTTTTCCCACCTGGTTTTTAAACTCAGGGGTCTGTTGCGATGGATTGCCTCACTTCCGGGTTTCCTCCGTAGTGGAATGTATATGGGGTTGAGTTCAATGTGTTTATTAATAGCATGCTTCGTAGAGTGCCATGCTTTCAGGAATCCTCGTGCTTGTCTCTGCCTAGCCAGTCCCAGGGTCTTGGTGTTGTCCCAGTCAAAGTTGTGGCTCTCCTTGTCCATGTGGATTGAGATGAGTGAATATTAGTTGTGTCTTTTTGTAGCCAGTTGGTGTTCATGTACTCTCGTTGTTTGTTTCCTTCCTGTTTGTCCAACGTAGTGTTTCTCACACTCTCTGGAGGGGATCTTGTAGATGACAATGGTCCTGTTCATGGAGGGGAGTGGGTCTTTAGTTCAGGTGAGCACTTGTCTTAGGGTTGATGTGGGCTTGTGTGTCATTCTGATGTCCAGCGGTCATAGAAGTCTTATGGTGAGTTCTCATGTGTTCCTGATGTAGGGTAGTTTGATGTCTGTATTGGGGCGTGTAGAATCTTTCTGATGCTATTCCTGTAGGCATCTTCTGACCCAGTTCTTTGGATATTCATTATCCCTGAACACTTAGAAGAGGTATTCTTCTTCTTCTTAGCATAGTTCCATGTTGCTGCAGTGAGTTGTTGACCTTTTGAATAGAGTTCAGACACAGCTTCATTGTGTGTGCTGCGATGGTTACTATTGATTAGGTGCTTGAGTCTTCTTTGTAGTTCTCTGGCTAATCTGTGTAATGGTGTGCCTGGTAGGGAGACTACGGGCCTAAGGGAGACTTCTGGCTTGTGCGCTTTAGGGAGGCCGTAGAATCGGGGTGTGTTGGTTCCTGCGGGTTTCATTCTTAAGAAGTCTGTTTTGTTGACCTGTCCTGTTTGTTTAAGTCTTTGTAGCATGTATAGGATTTTGTTGCCTAGTTGCAATGTCGGGTTGATTTGTACTGGTCGGTATGTGTTCTTGTCTGAAGGTAGTATAGTGATGCTCTTGTCCTTCTTTAATCTGTCCAGGGCTTGTCTTTCCCATGTGTTGAGGATGTTGAGTTCCCTCTTTCTGGTTAGTGTTGGGACTACCATCTGTCTTATAGTTTGTTGTGTTTCTTCGTTGATATTGTTGGTCTTGTGGCTTCCAGTGTGGCTAGCCATTCTGTTTTGTTGGCATCCCTGTAGTTGTGGTTCAGTCCCCAGGTGAGAATGGCTTTTTCCATGTCTGCCAGTTCCCTGTCGGAGATGTTCCTTATCCATGTGCCAGTCCTATTGTTGTCGCCTTTGTGGGTAAGTGTGGTTAGCTTGTCTCGCAGGGTTTGTCTTTTCTAGGCTCTTGTGGTCTGTTGGCTGATGTTAATGGCTCATTTCATGTCAGTTGTCCAGTCTTGATTGGTAGCTTCCTGGAATAACGTTTTTTGGCATGTAATTTCTCTGTCATATTTGCGGAGCCGGTTATGTGCATCGTTTATGATTAGCCTTACCATCTTGTTGCTGTTTTGTTCTGCTGTTTTCCAGGCTTGTGGGTTGTTGATGGGTGGTTTGTACTTCACACTGCGTGGTAATACCTGGTTCCTGAGGCATCTATATAGGAAGTAGAGTTGTTTGCAGGTTGCGCTCTCTTGTTTGGTGTAGTTTTCCCATTTCCTTGTCAGTTTGAGCATGCTGTGCCTGTAGGTCTCTAACGTCTGCTCTGTGCTCTTTTTCAAATGAGACCATGCCATGTTTTATATCAAGCATCCTAAGTGAAACATTTAGTATCTTTATAACCTTTGACACTCATGAAAACTCACCCTAGACTCAAATTTCCCCTGGATGATTAATTCGAAGAAAGCCTGTCACTCTGATTACATGACCAGCCTGGCTCAGCTGTGACTGTCTCAGTATGGTGGGGATTCTTGTATACCAACACAGGTGAGCAATTCATCATCCAATATTTTATCCTTCCACCTTCAGAAGCTCCCAAAGGCAGTTCAAGTGAATGTTGTTGAGCTTCTTGGTACGACACTGGTGCAAAGTTCAAGTCTCACTTAAATTGCATGACTGGGCAAAACCATTGCCCTATAGACTTTTGATTTAACAGGGAGAATTACTTCTCCTCCTTCCCAGATTAGTGTTCAAAGTCTGGTGAAGGCAACATGTCCTTTGGTAACTCCAGCATGTGTCTTGTGGTCAATATAGTCAGCATGAATGTGCTGCTGAGATAATTCAGATTGTCCACTGCTGACAGGTCCTGCACACAGACTGGAATCTGGCTAGAGAGAGGGCTTTTTTTGGAGCAGTCTGGCATGTTATTTCAATTTTCTTCACAACGGTTGTAAAGCTTTTTGTGATATACATTGGAACACAAGTCTATGCTATATTGCTTGTCCTGTTCTGAACCAGTAGTGCACAGTCATTGGCAAACAGGAAAGCATGAAGTATGTGTAGTGTGAACTGCAGATGCTGGAATCAGACGGTATGGAGCTAGAGGAACACAACAGGCCAGACGGCTTCAGAGGAGCAGGAAAGTTGATGTTTCGGGTCGGGCCCTTTCTTCAGAAATCATGAAGCATGTTCCTGGGAGACATTTGTCTTTACCTGGAGCCATCTCAGATTGAGCAGCTTCTCATTTATGGGATATCAATGACAGGATCGCCATCATGAAAGGCATTGGAGGACATGGAGAGTAAAACGTGCTGATGAGAGTTTGTAGTAGTGCATAGTCTTGTTTAATTTTAGTAGTTTAGGTAAGGCAAACCAGCACCATTACACAGTTAATGGTAGGTCCCTGGGGAATGTTGCCAAACAAAAAGACCTAGGAGTGCAAGTTTATAGTTTCTCAAAAGTGACATCACAGGTGGACAGGGTGGTGAAGAAGGTGTCTGGCATGCTTGACTTCATTGGTCAGATCGCTAAGTACAGGGTTTAGGATGTCATGTTATGGCTGTACAAGACACTGGTAAGGCCACATTTGGAGTACTGAATACAATACTGGTTACGCTGCCAAAGGAAGCATGTTATTAAACTGAAATGAGTGTGAAAATGATTGACAAGGAAGTTACTGAGACTGGAAGATTTGAGATTTAAGGAGAGGCTAGATGTGCTGAGACTTCTTCTTCAGGGTATAGGAGGCTTGGGTGAACTCAGAGGGTTATGAAATCACAGGGGGCATAGATAACGTGAAAAGCCAAGGTCTTTCCCCAGGGTAGGGCAATCCAAATCTGGAGGTCATAGGTTTAAGATGAGAAGGGAAAGATTTAAAAGGGACCTGAGGGGGAACTTTCTGATATAGAGGGTGGTGCATATATGGAACGAGCTGCCAGAGGAATTGGTAGAGACGGTTAGAATTGCAAAAATTAAAACCTGTTTGAACAGTTACATGCATAGGAATCCATTGAATTAGAGGCCAAATGCAGGCAAATGGGAACTAGTTCAGTTGAGGAAACTTGCATGGTATGGATGAATTGGGTCTGTTTCCATGCTGTGTGACTCTAGTGACTAGGAATAAGTAAAAGACTCAGCATCATCATCAAGGACATGGATGACAAAATCATCACTGAACTTTAAAACATTGTAAGGAATTTCACAGGGTAGCTGAACTTCTCCATTACCTTCCCAAGGCCCTTATGGTTGACTATGTCAAAGATCTTGGTCAGGTTAATTAAGGTGTTACATTCTTAACAACTTGCCTGGAGCTGTAAACACCATTTCAGTAATTTTTCAGCCTTTTCTGAAACTGCGCAGACTCCAAGGAAGTAGATCCTGGTTAAGATGATGCAATAAGCATTTCAAAAGAAGTTTGCTGGAGATAATTTGACAATGATGGAAAAGATTGAGCTTCCCTTCTGATTGTCACAAGTGAGCTCGCTTTTTGTCTTTACAGGTGTACAATAGAGATATTTATGTATTCTCACAAGATGGCCCTGTGTTCCTATGTAGGATGAAAGTGTTAGGTGCATGATTTGAGCTGGTATTGACCTCCAGTCTTCTAGACTTCAGCTGAGATAAAATCAGCTCCTGAGGCTTCACTGCTAAATAGGAATTTACTTGTATTTATCATGTCTAACAGTGTGGGAGGCTCATTAAGTTGATGGCAGCCTACGGCAATTTATTAATTGTTTTCTCAGTGATGGATAATGGTGAATTGAAGACATGGTTAACATGTTCTGCCCTTCTTTCTCGAATTGGACTCTTTCTGTCAGCAATATTCACCCAAGATGATGGTGAATCAGTAAACTAGGGTGCATGCAGGCTGGTTTTCAAGCATCATAGAATCTTTTGCAATCTTGTGGCTTGCATGTATATGATGTTCATATGCTCTCTGATTCAATACCCAAATGTCTTACACCTCTGAAAACGAAAACATGCTGGAACTCACAGCAGGCCAGGTAGCATCCATGGAGAGAGAGCAAGCTAAAGTTTTGAGTCTAGATGATTCTTCATCAGAGTCTTATACCTCTAAGCTTACATTGGACAGTTCTGCAGATCTTATGGTCGGCATCATGCTCAGATCATGCTGAATGTCTTTGAGGTAAACCCTGTTGGGGTAATGTTTCTCCAGTAGTTTCTGGATTACCTCATTGATTTAATCAAATCAATGTTGTTGCTTAGAGAGATTGGGCCAAGGGTCTCCAGGGTATTGGAGTATATTATGTCCTGGAGAGTCACCCAGTCATCCAAAATGCAGTAATTATTCATTTTTGCTGTTCATAGATGACTATTGAATTTGTCTGTGAAATATTCATTCATGACTACTTATTTAAGCCTTGATGCATGGGGATGATTCTGAAACTTCATGAGCTAAAAGATCTTGTTGTGATTAGGGAGGTGTAAAAATGTCAGCAGATGGTGATGAGACTAAATGTTTGAGTTGGTGGATGAGGTGCTGAATAACTAGTTTGCTTTGTCTTGGGTGGTATTCTTAATAATACTTCTTTGGAGTATTATTGGATCAGCACGTGCCCAGGCAAGCATAGGTTCTGTCAAACTTCTGCCTTGTACTTTGCAGATGATGGATTGACTTTGAGGAGTTAAAAGTTGAGTGACTTACTTCAGAATTACTGACTTTGATTTTTAGCTGTATGTACCAGTTAAATTTCAGGTCAAGTGTAACCCCAGTGTGTTTATAATGGGGTATTCAGTGATGGTAAGACTATTGAATATAAAGTGGAAGCTAGTCAGATTCCATCCTGTTGAGGTTCTGTATTGAATGGAATTTGTGTGATGTGCAAGTCACTTGATGCTTATCAATCCAAGGCAGAATGTTGTGCTGGCACAGACTTTTCATTATCTGAGGAGCTAAGATCAGGACTGACCATGGTTCAACCTTCAACAAAGTCCTCATTTCTATTCTTATGATGGAAGAAAGTGCTGATGTGTGTTAAGTCTACAGCACATCCTCTGGATCTTCTGCAAGAATTTTCCAGGGTTGGGATGATTGGTTTCCAATAAATACAACTTCTTTTGTGTTATAATTCCACCCAGTGAAGACTTTCAAAAAAAAAACAAGGAACGTGTTGGAAATCTGAACAAAAATAGAAATAATCAGAGAAACTCAAGAGATCTGGCAGCATTTGTGGAAAGGAAGCAAAGTCAATATTTTGAGTCTAATGACCCTTCTTTAGAGCTGAGGGAAGAGCTTGCCCTGGATTTATCATTGACTGCAATATTGCCATGGCCTCTTCAGTCACTTTCAGTCAAATGATGTTTTGATGTCAAAGATAGTTACTGTCACCGAACCTCAACCAACTGGAATTCAACACTTTTGACTTCATTTGAAGCTGTAATGTGATCTGGAACTGAATTTCCCAGTGAAACTCAAACTGAACATCAGTGAACAGATTGCTACTGGATAAGCGTCATTTGATGGGATTGTTGATGGCTTTTTCCATTGATTTGCCAATGATTGAGAGTAGGCTGATAGAGCCTGACAAGGTAATACTATGGGAGTTCGAAGAGAAGCTATTGCCTGTGATTCTTTGGCTACAACAGGAGGGTAAGTATGGAATAAGACACGTACAGCCTTATCCTGCTGGATGACAGTCAAGGATATTGGACGAGAATGATGGGGAGGAAATCTGATTAGAGGGATTCAGATGTGAGGTTTCTGAAAAAATTGCATGCATTATGGAGATGGCAATGTGCTCAACATATTGGAGAGGGAAGTGAAGTGAACGTTGTTTATTTTGAGCAAAGCTGTAATGATAGTAACCTTGAAAGAAAACAGAGCAATATCTCAGGAAAGGCTACTGTTAACAGTATTAATGAACTTGCTCGGTAGTTTAATGGAAATAGAGTCAAGATAAGATGAGCACAGAAGGCTATGAGAGGAGTCAGAAAAGAACTTCCAGAAAGATGCAATTTCCCGACTACGGCAGGGGATAGAATTTTAGAAAAAACTTTGCTTCGGTGGCTGGAGGAAAGGATAAACAGCAAAGGTAGCTGTTTGCATTGTCACAATCTTCTAAATACAACAATCCATAAGAACCTTGTACTTGTCAGAAATGAGGATGGAGGAATCAATGGAGACAGCTTTAAAGAGAAGATTCTTTCCATTTCACACAACAAACTCAAACCAATTGAGCGGTGAAGGCATCTGTTCCTGTATCTCTACCAATAGCAACATTCATCTATTTGCTAAAAGGTACACAAGTGAACTGTTAACTAACACAGTTCCCGTTCCTCAAAGTGCACCTCACTTTACTGCATAGCTGTAAGATTAATAAATCAGGATGGACAATGCCCTGAACTCTGAGGTACAATAAGTCTGCACTGCGCCAATGGACCGCTTAACTTGTTCCTAGCTTTAAGAGATATTAATGTTTAGTAAAGCAATTCTACTTAGTGATGGTATCATTAGCCCATGTACACAGAGCATGCTGGTTGGCTGGTTTTGAATTTATGAAATTGACAAGTTGGCTTTTTGAAAAGGAAAATTGCAGCTTGAAGTGCTAATTATCAATAAACAGCAGTAATTACCAAGCATGAAAGCTTGTATGCATTTTATGAGTAATCCATTCCTTAATACCCAAATGCCTTCAAAGATTCATATTTGAATAATTATGAAGCATCAATTAAGGACTAAATCATTAGTAGCCTTTTTAGAATTATCCAAGTTTCTCTTTCAGGTCAGTTTCATAAAATCAGGTGTCTGCAGTCTAGCAAGCTGTGTATACTACTTAGAAATGGGCCACCTATAAATAGATTACTTCAACGTGACTTTTAAAAGGTAAGTGATGACTACGATCATGAGAAAAATAAAATGAGAAAATTATGGCAAAAATTCAAAGACAATGCATGGTTTACACCTTGACATTTCTTATAGGTCAGTTGAAGTTTGGAAAACAGGGTAGTGTAAAAATTTAAATTACAATGAGAGGATTATTTTGTGTGGCCTAATCTGATATTCTTTGTAGAATATACAAACTGCAGGAATTTCACAACATAAACAATGGCACACAGCATTTCATTTGTGTTTGGTCCTCAGGTGAATGACTCACAGCTGGAAGAAAAGAATTGTCTCGGAATCAGAAATTCAGCATAATAGGCAACCTCCAAAATTATTTAAGGCCCCCTTCCCTGATGTAATAGTTGCTTACGCAAAATAAAATAGATCAAGAAGAATAGATCATCTCAGATGCAAGTCATACTACAAATGAAAAATGCATATTACTTATTAATAGAGCTGTCAACCATCTCATGCTTTTGGTTCAGATGTCTATGCATTTTGAGATGGAGAATGCTTCAAAATTTTCATAATATGAATATACATGAGCATATTCACTGTGGAATTTTCTAAATGAAATATTATATACTTAAATAAAATATGAATGATAAATAGCAACAAATGATATGATGTATCTTGATTCCTACAGGTGATCAAAAAGTAGTGTCATACAACCAAACTCCTGCTTTTACAGTGAAGAAACAGGCACAAAACACTCTTTCGGCTGATACTAATAATCCCATCAGAATGCAAAAGCACCAACTGTGTTATAAAACCAATGATCTGTTATATTCTGCAAGAATTTAGTAAAGCATAATGTCATTTCCTGTAGACTGAAACCCTTCAAAGAAAACAGGGCTAAAAAAATGTTTACATCAGCTAAACATAAAGAGGTTTAGCAAAACATTTCTCTAAACGCGTTGCACATTTTAGTTAATGGCTACAGTAATAGTATACATGTTACATTCACTTTGCTGGATAATGATGTACAGGCATATAAAAATATTTCAGAGCACATACAGTATATAACAGTTTAAAATAAGGTTATCAGTTCAGGTACAGTAAGTTCCAGGATGTGCTAAAATTTATGATACTTTGTCTACATTTTCAACTGATAACAGTCCTTTCAGTTAGCGCAATAGCAGGATAAGCTCTGCGATAGTAAAAAATGGTATTATATAATACAGTCAATTCTTCTCAAGAACAATTTTACTTTTTCAAGATAAACTTGTTCTTGGTTGAAATTGGTTTTATAATGATCCACAACTGTGTTGTAATTGAGATTAAACTTTGTCACCAAGGGCAAGTTACATGAAGGCACTTGCATTTAGGCCCTGCAGAGAAACTCAGGACAAAATGATAGTTGTATTAAAATGCCAAAGTTTCAATTCAAGTGTTAAGGATAATTTTTGTGCCTAGTTGAAATTAACAAAATTTCTTTTAGAAATTTGAATTTTGTGCGTGCAGAAACAGAATGCTGACTGAGTTTGGCCCACAGTAATTTTAAAAACAAAATTGTCATGCTTTCACTTGTGGTTGAAGATACAATGAATGGATAATGGGAGTGGGAAGCCTAGTTATAAATATTAATTTGTCAGATAAAAAAAGACCAGTAACGTTCTTCAAGCTAAATTAAGAACATTAGACAAATCAAGGATGGGGAAAGTTTGATCAGTCCTCAAATTTGACTTTGACCAATGAACTCAACCTAGGATCAACTGCACTCTGAATACTCTGATATTTTTGACTTGATGATCTTGAAAATTTGTGCTGTCAGCATTGCACTGCACTTTCCAATTTTTCCTACGTATACTCCAAACTAATTTTCCTAAGTGGGAGTAGAGACAAGGTTGCCTAAATCAGAAATTCTGATGTCTCTTCACCACAAAAAGATTATTTCTTTATTCACTCGTGCAACCTGGACATCGCTGGCTGGCCAGCATTTGTTGTCCGTCCCTAGTTGCCCTTGAGAAGGTTGTGGTGAGCTGCCTTCTTGAACTGCTGCAGTCTGTGTGCTGTAGGCAGACCCACAATGGCGTTGGGGGGGAATTCCAGCATTTCCACCCAGCAACAGTGAAGGAATGGTGATACATTTCTAGATCAGGATGGTGGCTTGGATGGGAACTTGCGAGTATTGGTGTTCCCATACACCTGCTACTCTTGTCCTTCTAGATGGAATTGGTTGTAGGTTTGGAAGGTGCTGCCTAAGGATCTTGGGTGGATTTCTGCAGTGCATCTTCTAGACAATATACACTGATGTTTCTGAGTGGCAGTGGTGGAATAACTGGATGTTTGTAAATGTTGCACCAATCAAGCAGGGTGCTTTGACCTGCATGGTGTCAAGCTTTCTGAGTGTTGTTGGAGCTGCATCCATCCAGACAAATAAGGTGTACACCATCACACTCCTGACCTCTGCCCCGTAGATGCTGAACAGGCTTTGGGAAATCAAGATGTCAACTACTCCCTGCAGGATTGCTAGCCTCTAACTGGCCCACAGTGATCGAGAACGCCCTTGACCACGTCTCCCGTATTTCCCGCTACACATCCCACACACCCCGCCCCCGCCACAACCGCCCAAAGAGGATCCCCCTCATTCTCACACACCACCCTACCAACCTCCGGATACAACGCATCATCCTCCGACACTTTCGCCATTTACAATCCGACCCCACCACCCAAGACATTTTTCCATCCCCACCCCTGTCGGCTTTCCGGAGAGACCACTCTCTCCGTGACTCCCTTGTTCGCTCCACACTGCCCTCCAACCCCACCACACCCGGCACCTTCCCCTGCCAACACAGGAAATGCTACACTTGCCCCCACACCTCCTCCCTCACACCTATCCCAGGCCCCAAGATGACATTCCACATTAAGCAGAGGTTCACCTGCACATCTGCCAATGTGGTATACTGCATCCACTGTACCCGGTGTGGCTTCCTCTACATTGGGGAAACCAAGCGGAGGCTTGGAGATCGCTTTGCAGAACACCTCCGCTCAGTTCGCAACAAACAACTGCACCTCCCAGTCGCAAACCATTTCCACTCCCCCTCCCATTCTCTAGATGACATGTCCATCATGGGCCTCCTGCAGTGCCACAATGATGCCACCCGAAGGCTGCAGGAACAGCAACTCATATTCTGCCTGGGAACCCTGCAGCCTAATGGTATTAATGTGGACTTCACCAGTTTCAAAATCTCCCCTTCCCCAACAGCATCCCAAAACCAGCCCAGTTCGTCTCCTCCCCCCACTGCACCACACAACCAGCCCAGCTCTTCCCCTCCACCCACTGCATCCCAAAACCAGTCCAACCTGTCTCTGCCTCCCTAACCGGTTCTTCCTCTCACCCATCCCTTCCTCCCACCCCAAGCCGCACCTCCATCTACCTACTAACCTCATCCCACCTCCTTGACCTGTCCATCTTCCCTGGACTGACCTATCCCCTCCCTACCTCCCCACCTATACTGTCTCCACCTATCTTCTTTACTCTCCATCTTCGGTCCGCCTCCCCCTCTCTCCCTATTTATTCCAGTTCCCTCTCCCCGTCCCCCTCTCTGATGAAGGGTCTAGGCCCGAAACGTCAGCTTTTATGCTCCTGAGATGGTGTTTGGCCTGCTGTGTTCATCCAGCCTCACATTTTATCTTGGCTTTTTTAACTGCTGTGTTTAATTGGCAACTCCATTTTGTGCTTCTGGTCAATGGTAACCCCCACGATGTTTATAGTGGGGGATTCAGTGATAGGAATATCACTGAATGCCAAGGGGTGGGGGTTAGATTGTCTCTTATTGAAGATGGTCATAGCCTGGCATTTGTGTGATGAGAAGATTACTTGCCATTTGTCAGCCCAAGCCTGGATATTATTCCGATCTTGTTGCATGTGACCATAAACTGCTTCAGTGTCTGAGGAGTCATGAATGTTGCTAAACATTGTGCAATCATCAGTGAACATCCCCAGTTCTGACTTTGTAATGGATGGAAAATTGTTGATGAAGCAGCTGAAGTTGGTTAGGCCTAGGACACAATGCTGAGATAATCCCGAGAAACATCCTGCAACTGGGATGAATGATTGCCGATAAGCTCAACCATCTTCCTATGTGCCAGGTATGACTCCAAAGACTGATTTCATTGATTCTTGTTTTGCTGGAATCCTTTATGCCATAATTCAATCAAATGTAGTCTTGATGTCAAGAGCTGATTCTCTCACCTCACCTCTGCAGTTCAGTCTTTTGTCCATGTTTGAACCAAAGCTTTAAGGAGGTCAGAAGCTGTCTGATCCTGGTAGAATCCAAACTGGGCATTATCCATCAGGTTATTACTGCTCCTTGATAGCGCTGTTGATGACACCTTCCATCACTTTACTAATCGAGAATAGACTGATGTGGTGGTAATTGGCTGGGTTGGATTTCTCCTGTTTTTTTGTGTACAGGACAAACCTTGTCAATTTCCCACATTTTTGGGTAAGTGCCAGTGTTGTAACTGTACTGAAATAGCTTGGTTGGGGTGCAGCTAGTTCTGGAGTACCTGTCTTCAATGCTAATGTGTGAATGTTGTCAGGGTCCTTAACCTTTTCAGTATGCAGTGCCTCCAAATATTTCTTGAGATCATGTGGAGTGAATCAAATTGGCTGAAGATTGGCATCTGTGATGCTGGGGATCACTGGAGGAGGCTGAGATGGATCATCCACTTGGCACTTCTGGCTGAAATTACTGCACATGTATCCAGGCTTATCTTTTCCACTGATCTGTTGGGCTCTTCCATCATTGAAGATGGGGATTTGTGTGGAGCCCTCTCCTCCAAAGAGTTGTTTAATTGTTCACCACCATTCCCAACTGGATATGTAGAGCTTAGATCTGATACATTGGTTGTGGAATTGGCTATCTCTGTCTTTCACTTGTTGCTCATACTGTTTGGAATGCAAGTAATACTGTCTGGTAGCTTCACCAGGTTGACACCTCATTTTCAGCTATGCCTGGTTCTTCTCCTGGCATGTCTACCTGCACACTCCATTGAACCAGGGTTGGTTCCCTGGCTTGATAACAATGGTTGAGTAGGAGATGTGCTGTGCCATGAGTTTACAAATTATGCTGGAGTACAAATCTGCTGCTGTTGATGGCTCACAGCACCTCAAGAATGCCCAGTCTTGAATTGTTAAATCTGTCCATAGTCGTTCCCATTTGGCACAGTGATAATGCCACACAACTCAATGTAAAGACTCCTCATGGACTGTGTTGTGGTCACTCTAATCTATACTGTCATGGATAGACTGTCTGCAGCAGGCAGATTGGTGAGAATAAGGTTAAGTATGTTTTTCCCTCTTGTTGAGACCTTCACTGCAGAACCAGTCTAGCAGCTATCTCCTTTAGGATCCAACCAACTTGATCAGAAGTGTTGCTGCTGAGCCATACTTGGAGGTGGACATTGAAATCTACACCCAGAATACATTCTGCACACTCTGTTCCTCTGAGTGTTGTCCAACATGGAGGAGCACAGAATTATCATGGTACGTGGAACATAGTACGTGGTCATTCACAGGAGGGTTCCTTGCCCATCTTTGATCTGATGCCGTGAGAATCTATGATGTCCAGACTCAAAGTTGAAGGTTCGCAGGACAACTCATTCCCAGTTGTATACCATTGTGTTGCCATTTCTGCTTGGTCTGTCTTGCTGGTGGGACAGAACATATCCAGGGATGATAATGATGGTATATGGAACATTTTAAGGTCTGATTCTGTGGCCAAAATACATAGATCAGATTCTGCATACTGAACTTAGATTGAGGGAATCTCCATTGCCAATTCATCATAACCCATATTCTCCACAACACATTATGTATATTGTTTGCTGCTTTCCTGTTCCTGTAGTTTGACAGTAATAGTTCTTTCAAGTTTCTCTTCCTGGGTTTAGTCTTATTATGTCCATTGCATTGTTCATTTATTCTCCCTGTATCCAATATACTCTGCCAGTTCATCTGTTATCAACTGTTTTAAGTGTTGTATCATTAAAAGTGTATGAATTTATGACATGCCCTGACTTTGAGCTATTGGTAAAATCCTTGCCAGCCACAGCTGATTTCAGATATTGGGATGCACTTGTGTGTCTCTCTCAACATCTACTGTTTGTGGGATGTTGATGTGATCAACTGGGCAGTCTTTGTCTTTGAAGCACTGCTGATTATATTTCAAAAATAAATCACCAGCTACGAAACAGTTTGGAAATTATGGACACAAGCTCTCTCTTTAAATTTTACAAATTTGAGCTCTCTCTGGGAGGTTTGTGTGTTGCTACTGTGTATTGGGATCTTGAACGAGATGACAATTGAACCTCAAAAAGCTTTCTATCTATTATTAATTGGAAAATTCGATATGGCTGCTATCTATTGTCTGAATTTTGCAAATTACTCCTCACAAAGTTTCCATTAGAAAGTGAATTCATGAATCTGAACTTAATTTTCTGTCTAGTAAAACCATCATAAATTTTTTGGTCCAAGATACACATTAAGAAATGACAGCATAAAAAATTCAAGAGCTAATCCTAAAAGCATTCCTCACAGTAACTGTCAATGAGAACTCCTTTACTGTGCCTTTTAAAAGGTGATAGCTGTAAATGCAAGCAAAAATTATATAAAGGTTCAAAAATTATTTTAAATTGATTTTAAAAATTATCAGTCTACATTCAGGTGAGTGCTTCTGCTGAATGGGATAGGTTTGTGGGAGCTACTCTCTTCGACTCACAAGCTGGCAAAGCATCATTCCTGGCAGGAACTGGCAGCGTAACTCAAGGATCTGCAGGACGTGGGAAGAAATAGGACAGATATTTCTAGTGAAAAGAGGAAGCATTGGCCCATTGTATCTGTGAAAATGTTATGAAAAATGCATTGCAGTAGCTGAATTTGCTTTGGTTCAAATTTTTATCAATGTTGCCTTAAAAAAAGCAATAGCCTCTGCCTTAATCATTGTCCTTGAGAAAACATTCCAAGCTTTAATACTCACTTGTAAAAAAAATTTAGCTACCCCCTTTGTTATTGCTTTACTAATCACTTTAAGTTGTGTATCCTTGACCTTGACTCCATATGAGAATATAGTCCTTTCCCTTTTCAGCAGAATAAAACAATTTTTGATCTTTACTAAATTTTCTCTTAGACTTTGCTGCCTCAGTGGAAGTAATCCCAGTAATCATGTCTCTCCTCACAATTATAGTTTCTTATCTTCGGTGCCATTCTGCCAAAGGCCTGCTGTACACATGCTGAAATTGTAAAGTTTGTTCTGATTTGGAATCTTGCATAATGACAATGGGTACACCATGTTTGACGTTACGATGGCTTCCTTACTAATAGATACGTACTTTTTAAAGACGCAAATGTTTTATTTTTTCTATTTGCCTGGCCTACAATCACATTTTTATTTGAAATTGTAGGAGGGGATTTGTTTCTGATCTAGAAATTTGATGACCCACTATTAAAAATCAAAGGTACGCAAGGCTCCTTGACAACCCAATGATACCCAAGGGTATTCCAGGCATATTTTATGGGTGGGCTTTATAGATGCACTAACAGCATACCTGGAAGAACTAGAAAGTTAACAAAGTGTGAAGCTGGATGAACACAGCAGGCCAAGCAGCATCTCAGGAGCACAAAACTAACAAAGTGTGAAGCTGGATGAACACAGCAGGCCAAGCAGCATCTCAGGAGCACAGGAGTTAGCTTGGCCTGCTGTGTTCATCCAGCTTCGCACTTTGTTAGTTTTGTGCTCCTGAGATGCTGCTTGGCCTGCTGTGTTCATCCAGCTTCACACTTTGTTATCTTGGGTTCTCCAGCATCTGCAGTTCCCATTATTACAGAGCTAGAAAGTTTCCTGAATATGCAAATCAGTACGTTAGAAGCCTCACCAATTTTTCATTATTTTTGTTTTATTCCTTTATCAATTTTAGAAATGTGAGCTGTGAATTGTGAGCTAAAGATGAACTTTTGACTGTGAGTAACATCTTCTGTTGATAAAAAGGGGCAAACAAGTTGCTGTTTGTTCATGAAGCCAGGCCTGAAATTTAATTGCAGATTGGTTCAAAGTATCCATTAGCATTTCAACATTGGGGAGAGCAATATATTTAGATAACGGTTGTATGGCCATTAATGAAGTCAATACCTAGGAACTGGTCCAGCAGGTCTGGAAAAAACATAATGGTCAAACAAAGAGAAAGGTTATGCTGGACCTGGTTTTTGGACTATGTTTCTGGGAAAAGGAATTTGTCTCTTGATGCTACAGCACTAAGATTTGGAAGCTGACAACCTAATCTCCCGTTAACAGCTATTGGAAGTTGAGAGAATAGAAAATAGAAACTAAGTTCTAAGTATTGCTGAAGGGCTGTTGTGGAGCAGTGGTAGGAAGACTGGGTTCAAGTCCACACCTGCTTCAGAAGTTGATTAGGCAAAAAAAACTATTGCTAAAACTTTCTCAGAGTGAACTGAAACGGTAGTCCTGATTGACGTCTTTAGAAAATCAACCAAGAAATAATCATACATGCCGATGGAATAACGCATCATGAAAACTGCTTGAATAATCCAGCCAATTTTGTTAGTTTCTTTTATTTATCCTTTAACTGTGTTTGTTTAGCTATCTGTGTTTTGCATGAATGAATCTGAAAACCGAAGTTATTGTGTTTAAATCATTGGCATCAGTTAGATTACTTTCTTGTTTAATTTTGCTTGCTAAAGTAACTGTGTTATTAATAAATAGTTGTCTTTTGTTTGAACTATAAGCTGATGTCTTGTATTGATCATTCAGAATTGGGATTGGCTTTTCAAAAGGTCTGGTTAGGAACCTTTGGTGTCAATCTTGAGGGTGTTTGAAGTTTTAATTTTACTGTGTTGTGAAGACAGGGGTAAGAAGGCTGATTTAATTTGCTACAGAGATAGTAGCAACTGCCAATGCTGGAGAATCTGAGATAACAATGTGTAGAGCTAGATGAACACAGCAGGTCAAGCAGTATCAGAAGAGCAGGAAAGCTGGGTGGACTTTATAGATGCAATAATAGCATACCTGGAAGAACTAGAAAGTTAACACGAGAAGAAGGGTCTCAACCTGAAACTTCTGCTTTCCTGCTCCTCTGACGATGCTTGGCCTGCTGTGTTCATTCAGCTCCACACCTGATTTCATTTGCTGTCTGACCCATGTCATAACAGTGCCTGAAACCAATTGTAATATCTGCCCCTAGTAGGCAAGGAGCAGTAGATATTAAAGAGATCAGATATTATAGATTCTGATTTCCTTTCAGGATTTCACTTTGGACACTGGTAAATACAACAGGAGGAAGGAGTAGGGGAAAGCAATTTTTAAAAAATGCATTCATATGATGTAGTCATCGCAGGTAAGGCCATCAGTAAGGGTCTATGAACTGAAAGGTTTGCTAGGCCACTTCAGAGGACAGTTAAGTGTCAGCCACATTGCTAAGTATTTGGAATCATATGTAGGCCAGACCAGGCAAAAATGGCCGGTTTCCCTTCCTAAGGACATCAGTGACTTAGGTAGATTTTTATACCATTACTGAGACTAGCTTTCACTTCCAGGCTTTATGAATTGGATATAAATTCCAAGCTGATATGAAGGGATTTGGACTCATTTCCCTTGAGCGTTAGCCTGAACCCTTGAATGACTAACTCAGTGACAGTGAATTCTAGATCTTTCTTCCCTCCCAATTGACACACTTACATCAACATTACATAGAAAGAATGTGAATTCTGCTGGAGCTGATTCTGCTTTATTAATGTAAATTTGTTAGAAATGCAATGGAAACATTATTCAAGTGTGTTAACAGGACTCCTGTAGAACTTCCATAAAAGTTATACTAGCTATGCACAAATTTATAGTCTGTGTCTTCCAACAAAAACTGTTTGAATGTGATTCTTAGATTCTAACATCTATTTTCTCAAGGCCTGGAACAGCCTGCCAACATTGTCAAACAAAATAACAATGTACAGTGTCCTTTGCATAATATTAAGTAAGCATGATTGCAGTTACATACAATTCAGATGATGCCATTGGTCAGCATGACTGATAGCAGACATGTGAGGTGAGTTGGCTGAATGGCTGTACAATTGATGCATGTGATCACTATATGTTTTAATATTTAGCAGTGCATAAAATATGGATGTGTCAATCGTGTTCATTTGTTCTTTTTTGAGAATAAAGTCATGAGATGCTAGATACAACTAGAAAGAAATCATTTGATCCATTATGCTTATGCTAGCTCCTTTTGTCCTTTAATGTTTCCTTCTTCAAGGATTATTTGAATACACATTGTTCTGGTGACACATTGAATGTGGAAGAGGAATAGAATTAGAGGGGACTAGAATAGATGCTTGAAGGGGCTATGACGATGTAGCCAGTGTGGTTTTGGCTAACTGATCTGCCCAGTATGAATTCTTTTAGCTTGTAATATTTCAATCAGGAAACACCATTTTGGGGTCCATTTGAGTCAGCCCACATTGAATTTATCGATTACAAAGCTAACCATTCAGTGTTTATTTTGAAGGTATTCATGGAATGTGGGCAACATTGACAAGATCATACATGTCACTCATCTTTAATTGCTCTCAGAATGTTGGTGATCTTCTTTTTAATCCATACTGGCATGATAGTATTACGTAGTGAATTGGAGGATTTTGGTGGTGTGGTAATGACAGGATGGTGATATCTCCCCATTTCAGAATGTGTGTGAAACAAAGCCTACTGGAAAAACTCAGCAGGCATGGCATCATCTGTGGCGAGAAAAAACAGCTAATGTTTCTAGACCAGTGACCCATCATCAGTGTTCTGATCACATGATTCACTGGTGTTGTCAGGGTAGGGCTGACAAGTTACTGTAGCATGTCGTATAAATACAATATGTTGTAGCCACTGTTATAGAGGGTTGGATATTAAGTAAAGTGAATAAGGGTAAACCATTCTATCCCAGATAATAAGGGAGCTTGATGTTTCAGGTCAGGACCCTTCTTCAGAAATGGGGGAGGGGAAGGGGATTCTGAAATAAATCGGGAGACAGGGGGAGGTGGAGAGAAGATGGATAAAGGAGAAGATAGGGCGAGAGGAGACAGACAGGTCAAAGAGGCCGGGTTAGAGCCAGTGGAGGTGAATGTAGGTGGGGGGTTAGGGAGGGGATAGGTCAATCCAAGGATGATGGACAGGACAAGGGGGCGGGATGAGGTTAGTGGGTTGGAAATGGGCGTGGGGCTTGAGGTGGGAGGATTGGTTAGGGAGGCGGGGACTAGCTGGGCTGGTTTTGGCATGTGGGTGGGGAAGGGGAGATTTAGAAGCTTATGAAGTCCACATTGATACCCTGGGGCTGCAGAAGTCCCAAGCAAAATATGAGATGCTGTTACTACATCTTTCGGGTGGCAACATTGTGGCAATGCAGGAGGCCCAGGATGGACATGTCCTTCTCGGACGACATGTCCATCCTGGGCCTCCTGGATTGCCACAATGATGCCACCTGAAAGATGCAGGAACGGCATCTCATATTTTGCTTGGGAACCCTGCAGCCCCAGGGTATCAATGTGGACTTCATAAGCTTCTAAATCTCCCCTCCCCCACCCACATGCCAAAACCAGCCCAGCTAGTCCCCGCCTCCCTAACCAATCCTCCCACCTCAAGCCCCACGCCCATTTCCAACCCACTAACCTCATCCCGCCCCCTTGACCTGTCCATCCTCCCTGGATTGACCTACTCCATCCCTAACTCCCCACCTACATTCACCTTCACTGGCTCTAACCCGGCCCCTTTGACCTGTCTGTCTCCTCTCGCCCTATCTTCTCCTTTATCCATCTTCTCTTCGCCTCCCCCTGTCTCCCGATTTTATTTCAGAATCCCCTTCCCCTCCCCCATTTCTGAAGAAGGGTCCCGACCCGAAACAGGAGAAATCCGGCAGGAGAGGGTGTGAGATGCATTTTGCTCATGACAAGAAGGACCCAGACCTGAAACGTCAGCTTTCCTGCTCCTCTGATGCTGCTTGGCCTGCTGTGTTCATTCAGCTTCACACCGTATTATCTCAGATTCTCCAGCATCAGCAGTTCCTACTATCTCTATCCCAGATAGTGTTGAGTTTCTTGACATTTGAGGCCGAGTTGTCTCAGGGAACGGAGAATATTCTACCACACTCCTTACTTGCAATGGGTTGGTGGCAAGAGCAGGTCAGCGATAAAGAATACTGGGAATGAGCAACTCACTTCCTAACTCCTCACAGCCCATCCACTATCTGTAAGGCATAAGTCAGGAGTGTGGTCGAACACTCCCCACTTGCCAGGATGAGTGCAGCTCCAACAACACTCAAGAAACTTGATACCATCCAGGACAAAGCAGACCCCACTTTATTGGCACCACAGCCACAAACATCCACCCCCTTCACCAACAATGTTCATTATCAGCTGTATGTACTATCTATAAGATGCACTGCAGAAATTCACTAAAGATCCTTAGACAGCACCTTCCAAACCCACAAACACTTCCATCTAGAAGGGCAAGAGCAGCAGCTACATGGAGACACCACCATCTGCAAGTTCCCCTCTGAGCTACTCACCATCCTGACTTGGAAGTATACTGACATTCCTTCTCAGTCACTGGGTCAAAAACCTGGAATCCCCTCCTTAACAGCAGGTGGAGTGCGATAGTTCAAGAAGGTAGCTCCCCACCACCTTCTCAAGGGCAAGAAAGGACCAGCAATAATTTCTGGCTTGACAGTGACGCCCACAAACCATGAATGAATAGAAAAAGAAAACCATTTATTGGAAAATACCTTGACCCTGCCTTGCTGTGTGGCTAGTATGTTAATATAGTCAGGACATCTAAATTTGTAATCAATAGTATCCCCCAACATTAATGGTGGAAAAGAGTCAGAATATTGTTTCGGGTCAGAGTGTTGGATTTTATAGTTTCTGGCTGGGTGACAGTTGCACAAAAGGAAGTGAATGATCCATTTGCTCCTGTCTACTGCTGTCCCAGTTCAGTGATCAGATGGCCAAATGGCAGCTCTGTAGTGAGAAAGGAGCAGTTCTGCACCCAGAGGTAATAGGAACTGCAGATGATGGAGAATACGAGGTAACAAGGTGTAGAGTTGGGTGAACACAGCAGGCAAGCAGCATCTTAGGAGCCAGAAAGCTGACATTTTGGGCCTAGAACCTCCATCAGGAATGATGATTTGTCAGCTTCAGTGCTCCTAAGATGCTGCTTGGCCTGCTGTGTTCATCCAGCTCTACACAGCTCTGCACTCTATTGGACAACTTATGTGAGAAATCCGGCAGGAGAGGGTGTGAAATGCATGTTGCTCATGACAAGAAGGACCCAGACCTGAAACGTCAGCTTTCCTGCTCCTCTGATGCTGCCTGGCCTGCTGTGTTCATCCAGCTCTACACCTTGTTATCTCACCCATTCATAAGACTACTTCTATCTCACTCTCTCCCTATCTGTTACATCAGCCTAACAACATTGAATAAATGAAGTCTAATAATATCGCATACTCTAGCATAATGTGCTGCTACATACAGCACAGTGAGGTTATTGATCTACCCTTGTGCTACCTCCACTTATCAGACATAACTCACAGTGTTTTTACCATGAAACATGGAATGGGCAACATAAAATCGCAGTTAGTTCTGTCTTCACAAGATAATTGCTTGTTAACTACATTTTTACAGAGTGGCAGGTGGGTATTATATAAAAGTGTAAGGGGCAGAAACGATTAAGACTGAGGGCATCTTTAAGCACCACCAACTATGAACCTGATGAGGGAGCAAGATCTTGAATGAGTAAGACCTAATATCCATGTTGTCCTCATTGTCTCTCTGACAACGTTTATCACATCAGTGTAATTTGCTGCCAAAATGCAACAAACTGTATATTGTTTAAAACAAGAACCTCTTATCATTAACAGCAGAAATTGCTGAAAAAGCTCAGCAGGTTCAACAGCGTCTGTGAAGAAAAATCAGAGATAATGTTTCAGCTCTTGTGGCCCTTCCTCAGAACTGATTTTAGATCGTCAAAGGCCAGCTTATATGCAGAAGATAGGGAGGGGGAGGGGGTAAGGATGAAAAGATAAGTGAGGATACAGCCCAAAGCGAGATAAGAGCAGTTGGATAGACAAAGGAATAGATAACGTTCTGACTGAGAGGGTGAATAGCTGTTAATGGAGATTGTTAGTGGCTAAGAATAGGTAGTGTGTAATGACAGGCAATGTTATAAAAAGGCCTATTTTGTCATAAGGGGGCAAGGACATGGAAGAGTTTAGACTCTAAAATTATTGAACTCGATTCTGAGTCTGGGCGGCTGCAGGGTCCCCAAACGGAAAATGAGGTTCTGCTCTTCCAATCTGTGCTGAACTTCACTAGAACACAGCTCAGTGCAAGTTGGAAGAACAACACCTAAACTTTCCCATGTCCTAGCCCTCTACTCAACATACCAAGCCTTGTTATCACATACATAGAAGTTGCTGGAAAAACAGCAGGTCTGGCAGCACCTGTGAAGAAAATATCAGAGTTATCATTTCGGGTCACCAAAATGTTTCTTCACAGATGCTGCCAGGCCTGCTAAGCTTTTCCAGCAACTTCTGTTTTTGTTCCTGATTTACAGCACCCACAGTTCTTTCAGTTTTTACTTGTTGTCACATTGTTCGCCATTACACACTACCTATTGTTAATCACTAACAGTCCCCATTAACAGCTATTCACCATCCTAGCCAGATCATTGTTCATTCCTTTGTCTAGCCAACTGCTCTTATCTTTCTTTGGGCTTTATCCAAACCTATTATTTACTCCTTCTCCCCTCCCCCTCTCTATCTTCTGCATATAAGCCAACATTTTCTGAGCTACCATCAGTTCTGATGAGGGGTCTCAGACTCAGAGACATACAGCATAGACACAGACCATTTGGTCCAACCAGTCCTCTGATTTTTCTTCACAGATGCTGCCAGACCTGCTGAGCTTTTTCCAGTAACTTCTGCTTTCGTTCCTAGTTTACAGCAAACACAGCTCTTTCAGTTTTTATTCCCCTCTTATCATTAGATCAATATGTAGTTTTCAAACATCACGCCAGACCAAGCAGGGCCTCTGAACCCCAAACCAGAAAATAGGACTGTGACTGCAAAAACCTAGCTCATGGTGAGCAATAATGCAGACAGCTTCATACAACGCAATGGTGACCAGTGAAGTTAACTCATTGTCTTTGGTTTTAGACATCCACCTGCCCACTGTAATATCAGCTACTCATATGATGACAGGTTGTCAACTTGATAACATCATGCCGTATTTTATGCAAGCACAGTAGTGTTGGGGGGAGGTAGTCTATACAATTTGCACTAAAACCAACTCATAGTGTCGATAGACTGCAATGTAAGTAAATAGTTTTGAGGCATAGGCTTAAGGTGAGAGAGGAAAGGTTAAGAAGGACCTGAGGGGCAACTTCTTCATATAGAGAGTCATGTGTATATGGAATGGGCTTCCAGAGAAAGTGGTTGAGACAGGCATAATAGCAACATTTCAAAAACATTTAGATAGGTACATGGATGGGAAAGTTTTAGACGGATATGGACCAAATGCAGGCAATTGTAACTAGTGAGTGGGCATCATGATCAGCATAGATCAGTTGGGCTGAAAGGCCTTATTCCATGCTGTTTTACTCTATTACTCAAAAATGTTGGGAGATATAGTTAGTAGTGCAATTATATTGAATAGGTAATGTTGAAGCTGTAGCTGTTCTTGCTGACATTATATCTAAAACATTGTGCTCGCTTTTCTAAGATAATAAAATGTGAAGCTGGATGAACACAGCAGGCCAAGCAGCATCTCAGGAGCACAAAAGCTGACGTTTCGGGCCTAGACCCTTCATCAGAGAGGGGGATGGGGAGAGGGAACTGGAATAAATAGGGACAGAGGGGGAGGCGGACCGAAGATGGAGAGTAAAGAAGATAGGTGGAGAGAGTGTAGGTGGGGAGATAGGGAGGGGATAGGTCAGTCCAGGGAAGACGGACAGGTCAAGGAGGTGGGATGAGGTTAGTAGGTAGCTGGGGGTGCGGCTTGGGGTGGGAGGAAGGGATGGGTGAGAGGAAGAACCGGTTAGGGAGGCAGAGACAGGTTGGACTGGTTTTGGGATGCAGTGGGTGGGGGGAAAGAGCTGGGCTGGTTGTGTGGTGCAGTGGGGGGAGGGGACGAACTGGGCTGGTTTAGGGATGCAGTTGGGGAAGGGGAGATTTTGAAACTGGTGAAGTCCACATTGATACCATATGGCTGCAGGGTTCCCAGGCGGAATATGAGTTGCTGTTCCTGCAACCTTCGGGTGGCATCATTGTGGCACTGCAGGAGGCCCATGATGGACATGTCATCTAGAGAATGGGACGGGGAGTGGAAATGGTTTGCGACTGGGAGGTGCAGTTGTATGTTGCGAACTGAGCGGAGGTGTTCTGCAAAGCAGTCCCCAAGCCTCCGCTTGGTTTCCCCAATGTAGAGGAAGCCGCACCGGGTACAGTGGATGCTGTATACCACATTGGCAGATGTGCAGGTGAACCTCTGCTTAATGTGGAATGTCATCTTGGGGCCTGGGATAGGGGTGAGGGAGGAGGTGTGGGGACAAGTGTAGCATTTCCTGCGGTTGCAGGGGAAGGTGCCGGGTGTGGTGGGGTTGGAGGGCAGTGTGGAGCGAACAAGGGAGTCACGGAGAGAGTGGTCTCTCCGGAAAGCTGACAGGGGAGGGGATGGAAAAATGTCTTGGGTGGTGGGGTCGGATTGTAAATGGCGGAAGTGTCGGAGGATAATGCGTTGTATCCGGAGGTTGGTAGGGTGGTGTGTGAGAACAAGGGGGATCCTCTTAGGGCGGTTGTGGCGGGGGCGGGGTGTGAGGGATGTGTTGCGGGAAATACGGGAGACGCGGTCAAGGGCGTTCTCGATCACTGTGGGGGGAAAGTTGCGGTCCTTAAAGAACTTGGACACCTGGGATGTGCGGGAGCGGAACGTCTCGTCGTGGGAGCAGATGCGGCGGAGGCGGAGGAATTGGGAATAGGGGATGGAATTTTTGCAGGAGGGTGGGTGGGAGGAGGTGTATTCTAGGTAGCTGTGGGAGTCGGTGGGCTTGAAATGGACATCAGTTACAAGCTGGTTGCCTGAGATGGAGACTGAGAGGTCCAGGAAGGTGAGGGATGTGCTGGAGATGGCCCAGGTGAACTGAAGGTTGGGGTGGAAGGTGTTGGTGAAGTGGATGAACTGTTCGAGCTCCTCTGTGCTCGCTTTTCTGTTTTGTATTCCCAGAAAGATGTATAATTATTACAGGGAGTTCAGAGGTGATGTTTGCATGTGTCATATAACAGATAAGATTTGAACTTAGACAGGGTTATCATGAAGGAAGGTTGTCAACTCTAGTGTTATTTTCTACAGTATAGGAGGAGGGGGATCCTGACGGAGGTTTAAAAGTTTTCGAAGGTATTGACCATTAAAATCTGCAAGTAACCACACTCCTTCAGTTGCTGTGCCACTAGAAGTGTATTGGAAATGGTCACCCTAAAAAGTGATCAGGCTTAACCTTTATTTTTGGATCATTTTTGGCTTCTTTGCATTGTGCTGTTCCTTGTTTCTTTTATCAACATGTTCCCTTTTGTTCTGTTCCTACTCATCCTGCTCCTATTCTAAACACTTTACCAAAAGCCTAGCACAATTGAATTTCCAAGGCAGCAGTCTACCCTTCCATTTCACCTATCCATACCTAATCAAGGTGTCACAAGCCTTTTGCATTTCAAACACAAAGTATCAACAAAAAATGCATGAGGTCCACTAAGGTCGTCAAGTGGAATTTCCGTCCCTCTGTTACCAACAGCAGTTCAGACATAAATATCTAGTAGTCCTTTGAGCATGAATAAAAGGTGGCTTTGGCAGAATTCCTTATTATAAGGTCCTCATTCTGTTTATTTCTAATCTACTGAAGTCCTGTAAATGGTTACAGTCTCTTAAAATTCAATAGTAGACTTTACTGGGGGATATTTAAAAATAAACTGATATTTACTATCAAGAATAAATAGGTGTTTTTCCAAAATTAAATACCTCTAATATGAATTTCTGCACATTGAACACAAAGAATGTCATGAGAGACTTGTCTAAGACTTGCATGGCTAATTTTCCAATCCTCTGCCTGATCTGTGCCCATGCAACCAGCTTAGTTCGTCAGAAAACCCACTGTTTAATCTTCAGCTAAACACTGCACTAGAACAGGTCACGTCTCTGTCATTGGCAATCAGTATCGCCCAGTATTTGAACTAAGAACTGATCTTCAGCATCTAATCTACACCTATGGAGGAACCTCTAGCATTAAAAACTGTCAACTTTAAAGTAACTGCAATTTTTCCAAGGCTGAAGCACATAAACCAAGGACATGAAGCTTCCAATAAATGGGTCAGTGAAGCTGAACGGCACACCTCATCAACTGAAGATCATTAAGCCTGGGCCAAAGAGTGAATTTTTCATTTAAAAATGATATGCAGTATATGAGGTCAAAATTAAACAAAAGAATGGTGCCCAAAATTGTTTTTGAATTATCGATGGTATAATAATTGAATGCAAAGGAAGTGGGAATAAGTCCGATAGTTTGTAAATTTGACCTTGGTAATCTTTGGAGCACAGAAACAATTTTATGCTATAGCCAAGAAAGATTTCCCAGAGCTGATTCAGACTCATTCAACCCCCAATTCTGCAGATTGGCCTGAACTCAATGACCAAATTTCTAATGCACACTCTCGTCACCTGAACCACCTCTTCAAGGGTACCCATTCATATAATATACCAATGAGCACAAAAATTAAAGCTTGCACTCCAATGCAATGGTGAGGGGCTCTGCACCATTGGAGGTATCATCTTTCAGATGAGACATTGGCTCTGGTGGTTCTCTTAGGTAGACAGAAAAGATCTCATGCTACTATTTCAAAGAGGAGTAAGAACATTAAAAGATGGATTGGATAAAAGTAAGCTATTTGCACTAGCCAGATATTTCAGAACTAGAGGCTAGTCAGATTGTTCAGGAGAGATGTTAGGAGTTGGTTCTACATACAAAGAGGTGGAGATTTGGAACTCTCTTCCACAATAGCAATGGGTGACGGAATAGTCATTAATTTTAAATTTGAGGTAGATAAATTTTTCTAAGCATAATTGTTAAGGAATATGGGCCATAGGCAGGTATATGGAGTTCGGCCACAGATCAGCCCTGATCTCATTAAATGGAAAAACAGACTTGAGGGGCTGGATCCTACATTCCGATTCCTCAGCCATCATCCCAGAAAGAACAGGCTATTTGCTAATTATTGCAGTGATATTTGTAGGAATTTGATGTGTGCAAATTGCTGCATTCATTTGCAATAAAGCACTTTGAGACATCTGGTGGTCATGAAAAGCACCGTAGAAATGAAAGTCTTTCTCCATAATTTGTTAAAAAGAGACAGGTTGCTGCAGTCAGCAAAATAGCAATCTACATTTTTAATGGCTGAAAGTGAAAGGGAAAATAGGCAGTATAAGCAATAGCAGAAACTTATAGTGGAGGGCAATATAGGTTTCCCGTAGGACTTGATCCAAAATCAACCTAATTATTTAACTCTGTCTGAATGATCTCCGGCAGGGAAAATTTGAAGCTTTGTCACAGCTAACAATTTAACTGTCAAAAGAAAAACTCAAAAGAGCTGTGGATGCTGTAAATTTGGAATGAAAACAAAGTTGCTGGAAAAGCTCAGCAGGTCTGGCAGCATCTGTGAAAGAAAAAAAAGAGTTAATGTTTCGTGTCTGGTGACCCTTCCTCAGATTTATCAGTAGAGTTGGATCTCAGTATTTTTTACTTGTTCTTAATGCAAGAATCAAGTTTGTATGAACATAAATATCATGTTAAACATGAATCCAAAATAGTACTGACTGCCACCATGTACATCTGATCTTTTTGGTTGATAGAAAAACATCTTTTTGACAGACTGGAGTAGATTTTGATTTTACACATTGGTGTATGAGAGACAGGGAGTCAGCAGCCTTTAGACAGCAAACTGCTCTCTGTGTGTTTGGTATAAGAGATTTTCACTATGCACATTGGTAATGGGAGTATATGCACACAGGGTTTGGATTGTGAACTCCCAATATGCATTCCTGTTGCACAACTAACTTTCAGAGGGGCTCAATTTGGAGTTTTGAATTGAATTAGATTTTCATTTGATTTCAGAACTGTGGAGAACACTACTTTTAAGTGAAATGATCACTTTTAATGTGAAAACAGAACTTGTTTCATTTTAAAGAGCTGCTGTTATGATGCAAAGCTGTGGGGAGAAAAAAAAGCTTCATCTCAGCATCCTTCAATCTGCCTAAATTGACGGGCATGAACCAATTCAATCCATTGGGAATGAGATAATTTTTTATGGCATACTTTTACTAATCTTCGAAACAGATAAGTCTCACTTATGCTTCAGTTATGAAATATTGTCCTAGATTGTTGTTCCAATGTTGGTACCTGGTGTTGTGCTTCTGTTGTGACTGATACCATGATGGTGCACACCAGTCTACAGATTATGTTGTACTTTTTCTCTATCATTGCAAAGTGTCTCTCAGTGCAAAAATCCATGCACAGGGCCACTGTGTAATGCTTGTAGGCATCCTTGAAGCAGAGGCTTGGGTGTCCTACTGATTTTTTGGTTCTATAACTTTGCCATTCAGAAACACCTTGGTGTTTGAAAATTCAGAGCCAACAACATTGTCTCTACTTACTGAATGTCAGTTGAGAGTTTTGTCTTTGAGAGGACTGCATTTGTATTTTTGTCCTTCCATGAAATACCCAGAAGGTGTTGCAAACCTCAAAAATGAAAGATGCTGTGCTTCCCTCTTGATCACTGTAAGCTGTCTATGTTTTATGGTTGTATAACATGTTTCCAAGCACACGGGCCTCATAAACCAGCATCTTGGCTTTAAGAGTTAGTTTGTCATTATCCCATGCACATTTTGTGAGTTGACTAAAGGTGATAGTAGATTTCCCAATGCAAGTGTCAAGTTCTGCAAGAAGTGACAGATTGCCTGTGACTGTAGGTCTAAGCCACAGAACTTGCTAACAACTTCAAGAGGAGCATGTAAAGTGTGATCAAGGTCAAAGTTGTGGCACAATGTCCCTTTTTTTATACTCATTGTGAGGGCATACAGTTACAGGCATGAGTGAAACAAATCATGATCATCGGTAGCTGAGCTTCCATGTGTGTGACTAACGCAGCTGCTCAAATTCGAGGAGTTCTTTGATTAAGACATCTTGTATTGCTGACTTTGCAGTCAGTCTGGATATATTGTAAACGTTGTCATTTGACATGATATGCCGGTATTCCATTTTGCAGCACAGAGGTAATAGCAGGGAAGTGCAGATAGCAAACAATGAGAGGGTGAAGCACAATTTTGTTTTCAGTTCATTCTTCACTCAGAAACCATCAGATATGCTACAGTTAAACTATACAGTAGAAAGTAGTCACAATAGTCCTACCAGACAGTACAGCTGCTCTCTCACTAGACAGAGAGATGACTGGTGGTGGTTTAACCTGCCGGTCACCACACCTCAGGTGACGGGAGAATTTGAGACATAGAGTCCTTCATTGTCACATCAGCCAGTGTGGGAAATGAGCCTATGCTGCTGGTGTTACTGTGCATTGCATACCAAATGAACTAAACAACCCCCATTGTCACAGAAGGGGCAGATGAGACTAAGAATCTTTGATGAACAACTAACTTTTCCAAATATTGTATAAGAGTTCTGATCAGCTGAGGATATTAAATGTTTTAGTATGATCAATGTAACAGCGTTTATCCGATTCTCTATACTTTTCCATGGCTGTTGAGCACATCCAACGTAGATCTGTCATCGTGGATACATTCCGTCTACAGTAGCTGATCTTTTAGGCGTGACATCAATGAAGAACTCCCAGGGAAGTGCTCCTGTTGTTGTTGCAATCCCCTCTGTCATCCTTGTTTTTGAATAATGGGATATATTTTTAATTAAATGTGCCCTGTAGAATCCATTCTACCCTTCAATAGAAAAGGACATTGTCTTGGGAATTTGGCAATAGATGGTGCTTTCAATGTATGAAGTAATTAGGGCATGAGGCATTGCGCAAATAGACAGATTCATAGAGTCATGGAAACAGACCCATCAGTTCAATGTGTCCATGTCGACCAAATATCCTAATTTAATCTGGTCCCATTTGACAGTATTTGGCTCATATTCTTCTAAACACTTCCTATTCATATACCCAGCCTTTTAAATGTTGTAATTGGGCCAGCCTCCACCACTTCATCTGGCAGCTCATTCCACACACAATACAATCTCTGTGTGAAAATGTTGCTCCTTAGGTCCCTTTTAAATCTTTCCCCTCTCACCTTAAACCTATGCCCTCTAGTTTTGGATTCCACTACCCTGGGGAAAAGACCTTATTCACCTTATCCATGCCCCTCCTGATTTTATAAACCTCTATGAGGTCACCCCTCAGCCTCCGACACTCCAGAGAAAATAGCTCCAGCCTATTCAACCTCTCCCTGTAGGTCAAACCCTCCAACCCTTGCAACATCCTTGTAAATCTTTTCTGAACCCTTTCAAGTTTCACAACATCCTTCCTATAACAGAGAGACCAGAATTGCACACAGTATTCCAGAAGGAGCCTAATCAATGTCTCGTGCAACTGCAACATGATCTCCCAACTCCTATACTCAATGCACTGACCAATAAAGGCAAGCATACCAAACAACATCTTCAATATCCTGTCTACCTGGGAATCCACTTTCAATGAACTATGAACCTGCACTCCAAGGTCTCATTGTTCAGCAACACACCCGGGACCATATCATTAAGTGTATAAGTCATGTACTGATTTGCCTTTCGAAAATGCAGCATCTCACATTTATCTAAATTAAACACCATCTGTCACTCCTCGACTTATTGGCCCATCTGACCAAGGTCCCATTGTATGCTGAGATAACTTTTCTTGCTGTCCAACACACCTCCAGTTTTGGTGTTATCTGCAAACTTACTAACAATGCCTCCTATGTGTACACGCAAATCATTTATATAAATGAAAAAAAGCAGTGGCACACTGCTGATCATAGCCCCCCAGCCTGAAAAGCAACCTTCTACTATCACAGATAACAAGGTGTAGAGCTGGATGAACACAAGTGGCCAAGCAGAATCAGAGGAACAGGATAGCTGATGTTTCCAGCCAAGACACTTTTTCAGAAATGGGCATTATAGACCTGTCTGATTGGCCTGATCGAATTACCAGGACACTGTTCAGCTGGCCAGTTTCCCAGCATGCCATTCAGTTGGCCAATATTTTTTTGAGCATCCCAGAAGAGCTGTCATTTTATTTAAAACTGACATTCCACTACCTACACAACTCAATGTTCCATGTTTTAGATAGTGTAGGAAGGATAAAGGAGACAAAAGAAGAGCAAGAGTGATGTTTTTGATTGGGGAAAACATTAACGCTGTACTTAAGACATTCCTGAAAGATCAGGTTTCTGAAGAAGGGCCTAGGCCTGAAACATCAGCTATCCTGCTCCGCTGATGCTGCTTGGCCTGCTGTGTTCACCCAGCTCTGCACCTTGTTATATCAGATTCTCTAGCATCTGCGGTTCCTATATTCTCCTCTACTATCATCCTCTGTCTTCTACCATCAAGCCAGATCTATATCCAAATGGTTAGCACTCCCTGTATTCCATGTGATCTAACCTTGTTAACCAGTCTACCACGAGGAACCTTGCTGAATGCCTTACTGAAGTCCAGATGGATCATGCCCACAGCTCTGGCCTCATCAAGCCTCTTCATTACTTCTTTAAAAAACTCAGTCAAGTTAGTGACACACAATTTCCCTCACACAAAGCCATGTTGACTATCCCTAGTCAGTCTTTGTCTTCCAAATACATGTAAACCTTATCCTTCAAAATCCCCTCCAACAACTTGCCCACCGCTGATGTCAGGCTTATGGGTCCATTGTTCCCTGGCTTTTCCTTATCACCTTTCTTAAATAGTGGCACCATATCAGCCAATGTCCAGTCTTCTGACACCTCACCTGTGGGTATTGATGATACAAATATTTCATCAAGCGACTCAGCAATCACTTCCCTAGCTTCCCACAGAGTTTTAGGGTATACCTGATCAGGTCCTGGGGATGTTTGAAAAGCTATGTGTCAAGAAATCCAAACTAGCTGTGACAACAAGAATCTATGTGCTCTGTATGTTGGATCAAGAGGAGACTGAGCCTTACATTCACCAGGGTTGTCTCCCTGTATTCAGCAGATGGTGAAATACACATGGATAGAAGAAAATAGATACCCTGCTGGCTTGTATCCCTGTGTAAGCTGCCCTTCCACAACATATGTTTCCAAGATAACAAAGCGTGGAGCTGGATGAACACAGCAGGGCAAGCAGCATCTCAGGAGCACAGAAGCTGATGTTTCAGGCCTTGACCCTTCGTCTGAGTTAGGTCATCTGTGTTCAGAAAGGACATTGATTCCTTAGCAAGCAGGAAAACTATTGGCAAAGATGTAATTCCAATTAAACTCCCAAAAAGCAGAAAGTCCCACATACGTCCCGTATCCTTCTCTGTTGGAGGACAAAATTCATTTTACAGGATATACTTGATGCAAAACCACCACTGTTTACCTAACAAAGAATCACAGAAGAGTTACATGCAATGGGCGGCTATTTGGCCCATTATGTCTACATTGCTAACTGAGCATTGTTACTTAGTGTAAATTTCCTGCCTTTTCCCAGTAACCCTGTGAATTGTTTCTATTTAAATAAATATCCAATGGACTCTTGAATGCCTTAGTCGAGCTCCACCACACTTCCTTGCAATGCATTCCATACCCTAAAAGAAAAGACCTTTCTCACCTCACGTTTGCTTTTTTTTTGCGAAAAAGAATGCCCTTTGGTTCTAAATCCAATTATGAGCACAAACAGTTTCTCACTATCTACTCTCAACAGACCAGTCATGATCGACAACTTTGATAAAGTCTCCTGAGGAAGGGTCACTGGACCCGAAACGTTAATTCCGTTTTCTCCTTCACAGATGCTGCCAGACCTGTTGAGCTTTTCCAGCAACTTTGTTTTTGTTTTGATAAAACCTCCTCTTAGTCTTCTTCTCTCCAAGGAAAACAGTCCCAACCTCCCCACTCTATCCTCATAACTGATGTGCTTCATCCCCAGAAGTTTTCTTGATAACCTCTTCTGCATTCTCTCCAATGTACTGACATACTTCCTAATGTGTGGTACTGAGAAATGGACATGATACTCCAGATGAGGGCAATGTCTTACATAAGTTCATTATAGCCTCTTGTATTTTATGCCTACATTTGTAGAACCTAGAATATTGTATGACTAATGAATAGATCTTCCTACCTGTCCAGCCACGTTTAATGATTTATCCAAGACTCTCTGTTCTGCACATTTTTTAGAATAGTGTCATTTATTTTGTATTGTCTCTTCATGTTCTTTGTAACAAAGTACATCATCCTACAATTCTCCATGTAGAACCTGATCTGCTATCTATCTGTACACTCCTGTAATATGTCAAAGTCTTTTTAAAGTTCTGTACTGTTCTGCTCACAGTTTACAATTGTCCCATTATTTCTTTCATCTGTAATCTTCAAAATTGCCCCGCACACATCGAGATCTAGATCATTTATGCAAATCAGGGAAAGGTAGCCTTCCAATGCAGAGGAACTCCACCACAAATCTTTCTCCAGCATAAAAAAACCCCATAAAAATATAAGAAATAGGAACAGGAGTAGGCCATCTGGCCCATTGAGCCTGCTCTGCTATTCAATAAGATCATGCCTGATCTTTTTGTGGACTCGGCTCCACTTACTCATCCATTCGCCATAGCCCTTAATTTCCTTCTTCAAAAATCCATCTATTTTTCCCATAAAAACATTCAACAAGGGAGTCTTAACTGTTTCATTGGGCAGGGAATTCCACAGATTCACAACCCTTTGGGTGAAGAAGTTCCTCCACAACTCCATCCTAAATCTGTTCCCCCTTATTTTGAGGCTATGCCCCTTTGGTTGTAGTTTTACCTGCCAGTGGAAACAAACTCCCTGCCAGCATCTTATCATTCATAATTTTCTATGTTTCTGTAAATTCCTCTCTCATTCTCCTAAATTCCAATGAATATAATCCCAGTCTACTCAGTCTACACCGACCCTTTCAACTCTAGAATTAAGCTAGTGAGCCTTCTCTGCACCCCTTCTGTGTCAGTACGTCCTTTCTCAAGTAAGAACAGTAAAACTATACACAGCATTCTTGTTATGGCCTCACCAGCAACCAACATAACTGCGGCATAATCTCCCTATTTTTAAACTCCATCCCTCTAGCAAAAAGGATGATATTCCATTTGCCTTCTTAACTACCTGCTGATCTTACAAACCAACTTTTTATGATTCATGCACAAGGACACCCAGATCCCTCTGCACAGCAGCATGGTGCATTTTTTGACCATTTAAATAATTGTCCATTTTGCTGTTATTCCTACCTCACATGTACCAACATTGTACTCCATCTGCAATGGCCCTTGCCCACTCACTTAACCTATCTATATCCCTCTGCAGATTTTCAGTGTCCTGTGTACATTTTGCTCTACCACTCATCTTAGGGTCATTTGTGAAGTTTAACACACCACACTTGGTCCTTAATTCTAAATCATCTATGTAGATTGTAAACAATTGTGATCCCAGCACTGATCCCTGAGGCACGCCACTAGCCACAGTTTGCCTACCAGAAAAATATCTATTTATCCACACTCCATGCTTTCTATTATTAACCAATCTTCTATCCATGCTAATACATTAGCTGTAACACTGTGCACTTTTATCTAATGCAACAGTCTTTTGTGTGGTACCTTATCAAATGGAAATCCAGATACACTACATTCCCAGGTTCTCCATTGTCCACGATGCTTGTAGTGTTTTCAAAGAATTCCAGTAAATTAGTTAAACATCACCTGCCTTTCATTAATCCATGCTGCAACAGCTCAATGGGACAATGGGACAATTTCTATCCATGAACCATTATTGCCTATTCCTTATCCCTCACTACATTTTGTATCAAAGTCCCTACTGTTATTTTTATTCTATGGCTTACTACTTTCCTCACAAGTATGTTGTGTGACTCTGAGTTTAACATCTTTGGGAAGTCCACAAACATTCCATCTATAGCATTCCCTTCAGCAACCTCCTCTCTTCATTCCTTCAAAAACTGTAACAAATTAGTTAGACCTGACTTTCCCCAACAAATCCATGCAGACCCTTCTGAATCAATTCACATTTGCCCATGTGACTATTAATTCTATCCTATATAATTGTTTTTAGAAGTTTAAACTGTTGGGTCTGTTATTGCTGAGGCATTCTTTGCAGTCTTTTTGAACAGGGCCATAACATTTACAATTTTTTAATGTTCCTGCGCCGCCCTCAAACGCAGGAAAGATAGAAAGACAATTGCCAGTGCCTCTGGAATTATCACTCTCTTTTCCTTTTACTACCTATTAAGGCTTTGGGTTTTCACTTTATGATGGCTGCCTGTCTTTACTCATAATCTCTCTTTGCTTCTCGTATTTGCTTTATCGCCTCCTTTTTGAACCTCCTATTCAGTTTAGATTACACCTATATTTACTACTTGACACCTGGTCATAAGCCTACTTCTTTTTCTCTAACTTAATATTTATCTCCTACCACCTTCTTTCTAAAGATGACAGACAATGGTGAACTTTCATAAATACAGTGTCTTCTGTCACCTTGCTGTGTTCTGACATGGCTGTAAACACTTTTTAAAGTATAGACACTGTTGGAATGCAGGAAAACTTGCTTATCTGAGAAAATGCAACAATTTGTAGCAGCTGTCTAAAGAAACTCATGATATCTACTACATAATTCATGATGCAACCTGTTGTCAAATCCCAGCATGGATGTATGTTTTATTGTTACACCAAACTAATTAATTTTAAGGGTAGTCTTTACAAATTTGATGTGGAGATTTGTGTGCTGGAGTGTGTATCAAAAATTCAGCCATGGTGATCGGCACACCCTACAGCTTTTTTTCATTGTACGTTTATTGCCAGAAGTGCAACTTCATAAAATTTAAACTTTAATCTTGCAAAGTTAGATTGAAACCTACTTTAAAGAGATTAGGTGAATTATTTTATGACCTTGCACTCCCAGAGGGAAGCCTTGTGCCAAGGATTTGCAACATAAAGTTGCACTGTGCATTACTTTTAACAATTTAAATTACTTTTCTGAAAATTATGCTTTATGCCCATCTGGATTTTTGACCATCTGAAATAAACACTAACTGCATCATAATCAGAAACACAAAGCACTATTATAATACTACCAATATGATAGTCGCAGCTGCACCAAAACCTACCATTGTATTGTCACCATATTAGCTGTCAGTTAGCACTGAAGGATCAGCATTACCCTGTAAACAAAGTTGAACTGATGAATTTAGCACTCAGACAATGGCAGTTTTTGCACAAGTAAGCTGGAGCAGAGGACAAAAGTCATTGGGAGCATTTTTTTTTTGCTCACAACATTCCAGAGATATTGGAGGATTCTGAAGGAAAGGTATCATCATGTGAGATTTATGGATTTCTAAACTATTAATTGGGTCCAGTTAAGTCCTCTGTGAAGGGAATATTGAGGCTAGGGTTTTCATAGTAGAAGGGAATTAAGAATTTCAGGGTCTCAGTAGGTTAAGATTTGGACATTTGCTATGAGCTCAACATGTGGTTGATGATAGTAGTATAGATCCTATCTGAAAACATTTTGAATTTGATCATTATCGTTTCATGGAACCTGAAACTCAATACTTCAGTATCATCAGAAACACCATCTGTGAGAGGCACTCTGACCATGCTGGCTAACTATGTGCCTGCAGGTCCAACTGATGATTTTTGCAATTCAGTGGCATACTGCAGAGCAAACAATCCCATTTTCAAAGTGGCGCTGGTGGATTTTAAAGTATCACCGAGACCTGCTTTCCTCATGCTCTGCAATGAAAAAGGGTTCACCTGCTCGTGGTCACATGGCTGCCTCTAATTCACAGTAGAACTGTGAGCTGACCCTATGACAATGTCAAGATGTCTAATGGCAGCAGCAATCAAAACTGCCACTGGGTCTCCCTGTTACCTCTTTAATCAGAAAAAGAATCCCATAGACAATAGGTGCTGGAGTAGGCCATTTGGCCCTTCGAGCCAGCACCAACATTCATTATGATCATGGCTGATCATCCACAATCAGTATCCTATTCCTGCCTTATCCCCATAACCCTTGATACCACTATCTTTAAGAGCTCTGTCTATCTCTTTCTTGTAAGTATCCAGAGAGTTGGCCTCCACTGCCTTCTGGGGCAGAGCATTCCATATACCCACCACTCTCTGGGTGAGAAGTTTTTCCTCAACTCTGTTATTTTTAAACTGTGTCCTCTGGTTCTGGACTCATCCATCAGCGGAAACATTCTTCCTGCCTCCAGAGTGTCCAATCCCTTAATAATCTCATACGTCTCAATCAGATCCCCTCTCATCATTCTAAACTCAAGTGTATACAAGTCCAGTCGCTCCAATCTTTCAACATATGATAGTCCCACCATTCCAGGAATTGACCTCGTGAACCTACGCTGCACTCCCTCAATAGCAAGAATGTCCTTCCTCAAATTTGGAGACCAAAACTGCACACAATCTCCAAGTATGGTCTCACCAGGGCCCTGTACAGCTACAGAAGGACCTCTTTGCTCCTATACTCAATTCCTCTTGTTATGAAGGCCAGCATGCTAGTAGCTTTCTTCACTGCCTGCTGAGTCCAAGATGCTACCATCTGAGCTTAAGAGGTTTACCCTCCTGAGCATTTCATTGCTGCTATGCTGAGATTTAAACCATTTATGGAAAGACAAGGGATTGATTGTGGAAATGTATGATTGGTAAAACAGAATGTGGGAGGTAAAAATTGCTAAAACTTTGTGGCCATTTTTTGGGTGCAAAATAGGCACAAAGGATATCAATAAAACAGAGATAACAAAGTGCAGAGCTGGATGAACACAGCAGGCCAAGCAGCATCTTAGGAGCAGAAAAGCTGATGTTTTGGGCCTAGATCCTTCATCAGAAAAGGGGGATGGGGAGAGGATTCTGAAATAAATAGGAGAGAGGGGGAGGCAGACAGAAGATGGATAGAGGAGAAGATAGGTGGAGAGGAGAGTATAGGTGGGGAGGTAGGGAGGGAATAGGTCGGTCCAGGGAGGACAGACAGGTCAAGGAGGCAGGATGACGTTAGTAAGTAGGAAATGGAGGTGCGGCTTGAGGTGGGAGGAGGGGAGAGGTAAGAGGAAGAACAGGTTAGGGAGACAGGGACGAGCTGGGCTGGCTTTGGGATGCAGTTGGGGGTGTGGGAGATTTGGAATCTTGTGAAATCCACATTGATACCATTGGGCTGCAGGGTTCCCAAGCGGAATATGAGTTGCTGTTCCTGCAACCTTTGGGTGGCATCATTATGGCACTGCAGGAGGCCCAGGATGGACATGTCATCTAAGGAATGGGAGGGGGAGTTAAAATGGTTCACAACTGGGAGGTGCAGTTGTTTATTGCGAACCGAGCGTAGGTGTTCTACAAAGCAGTCCCCAAGCCTCTGCTTTGTTTCCCCAATTTAGAGGAAGCCACAATGGGTACAGTGGATGCAGTTATACCACATTGGCGGATGTGCAGATGAACATCTGCTTGATGGGGAAAGTCATCTTGGGGCCTGGGATGGGGTTGAGGGAGGAGTTGTAGGGGCAAGTGTAGCACTTTCTGAGGTTGCAGGGGAAAGAGCCGGGTGTGGTGGGGTTGGAGGGGAGTGTGGAGTGGACAAGGGAGTCCTGGAGAGAGTGGTCTCTTCGGAAGGCAGTCAAGGGCAATAAAGCAGTGTGGCTACAATTCAAGGGGATTATTTTTAGGCACCACGAATGGCATTATTCCCTTACGTATGGTATTGATGGACCTAATGACAGTTGAAGGAACTTTGACAAAATTTTTTCCTTATGCATGAGGCAGTCCTGATGCAGGAGGAAGAGGAATGCTTCTAATGACTCTACCACCTCCTCGTCACTTCACTGCCCAACATATGATACAATCTCCTCTCAGAACCTACCTGAAATTTATGTTTCTTGTGTCAAGCTGCCTGTAAAGGTAACATAGATGACCTGAAGATGATGAAGAATCCTGAAAGCAGAACTAGATTAATTTCTAGCATTTTGTGCTTTTTTCCATGACTCAGACCAATTGTTTTTCATGTGATGCAACATAAATTTAGTAGTGGTAGTAAATTATGGAATTGCAAATAAACAAACAGGAACATGATCATGTCCTATCCTTTATCAATACAAGCTCTCTATGGGTTCCCAGCCTATTATTGTATTCAAACCCAGCTAAGGATTCCTAGTGTGATGTGCCACTACCTGATCTGAGGTGCTCTTTCCTGTTTAATGTGGCCTTATGTAAAAATAACAAAACGCATTAACTGAATGGTTTGCATTAGCAATAGACATTACCAATATTAGTAGACAAATATTTAATGAGGTTTTGATACATTTCTTGGCAGCTTTTAACAGTAGTATTAACCCATTGCACCAATAAAAATGTTTCATCTCTAATGCGGTAAGTGGTTTAAACTATGTAGTTATGCTCACTTATGCATGGTTTAATTCAATTGGATGTATCTGGACACCTGAATGTATAATAGCTGACTGGATGTACTGGCATTGTCAGTCACAAGTGTGTACTGTGGTAGGCTTTAAACAATTATTTTCACGGCTCTCAGAATTGAATAACAGATGAGGGACAGAATTCATACAGCATAGTCTTCACTTTGTCGCTTTAAAATCAGACTGAAGTACCTCCATTATCACAATCCCATTTTCTAAACTCATTTTATATCTACTACATTCATAGGATTATTGCCACCCTTCTCATACTAGAGACTCATGATACTGAAATCAATAGGCTTAGAACAAGCCCGAAAACAAAGACTTTGTCTAGATTGCACAAGGGCTAACGCAGAAGAGCCGAATCTCCATGACCAAAAATCTCAACAATGTTCAAAATTGAGTGGGCAGGGTTATTTGTCTAAAAGGGGACAATGATCCAACATGGTATATCAACTGCACATGCAGTGGTCAATGCGTTGAGGATAGTTTTGAATTGAGAAAGCTTGATGAAAATCTGTGGGTTTTCTCCTTTTGAGCCCAATGTAGCTAGAGACCTCTTATAAAGGATTGTCTATATGCATGTGATGATATCAGGAGACTTATCTGCAATGTAGGGTTACAAGTAATTAATCTTAAAATTCTAAACCAGACCAACATATTCCTATAGACTGAAACAGGAGGTATTCAATACTCTCCCTGTATTTGAGTTGTAGGCTGAGATTTTCTGCTTGAGTTGCATTGATTCCCTAATAATCAACATGGTTGGAATAAAAAATGCTTTCAAAATTGCTCTACTGGTTCCTTCATTTCCTGCTTTTTTTTGCCAGAATTGACAGGGATGCTCAATACAGGAGTGTAGGCCAAAGCAAATTGTTATGAAAATGAAGTAGTGATCCATTTGGGTGTAAGAAATGCTGATGCACTCCTAGTGCCCAGTGTTTCCCTGGTTCTGAAAAGGGTACTTCATTTTTAAAGGGTTGCATACACTTTGGTGTTACTTTTTTCTTGAAAAGCTACTTGAGAAGTACGTACAAAAGAAAAATACAGTTGATGCTGAAAGTCTAAAACAAATATAGAAAATGTTAGAGAAACTCAGCAGGTCCAGCAGCATCCGTGGAGTGTGAGAAACAGAGTAAACGTTTTGACTCTGGTGTGACTCTTCTTCAGAACTGAGAGCGCTGCTCAGCCTGTCAAATTTCTCCAGCACTCTGTATGGTTTTTTTGAGAGCACATATCAACTTGAGATTGTTGACTATTTTATACTGAGAAAGGTGACCATGATTTGCATCAATTAATCTCTACTGGAGATTTGAAAAGTCCAGGTTTCAATTCAAGTAGAAAATCCTGGCTGTAATCATAGGGTCACGCAGTCACAGAGATAGACAGCATGGAAACAGACCATTTGGTCCAACACATCCATGCTGACCAGCTGTCCTAAATTAATCTGGTCCTGTTTGCCAGCATTTAGTGGTGGGCTTGTGGAATTCATTGCCATGGAGTGCAGTGGAGGCTGGGATGTTAGATGCCTTCAAGGCAGAGATTGATAAATTCTCGTTCTCACAAGGAATCAAGGGCTACGCGGAGAGTGCAGGAAAGTGGAGTTGAAATGCCCATCGGCCATGATTTAAATGGCGGAGTGGACTTGATGGGCCGAACGGCCTTACTTCCACTCCTATGTCTTATGGCCTTATTTGGCCCATGTTCCTCTAATCCCTTCCAATTCATATACACATCCAGATGCCTGTTATATATTGAAATTGTACCAGCCTCCACAACTTCCTCTGGCAGCTCATTCCATACATGCATCACCCTATGCATGAAAACGTTACCCTTTAGATCCCTTTTAAACCTCCTCCCTTTCACTTTAAACCTATGCCTTCTAGTTTTGGCATGGGTATGCTCCAGTGTACTATATCTAGCAATACCCCTATGCAGTTGTCTGATATCATACATCCCTTAAAAAAACTCCTTATGTACTGTCTATTTCTTCTCTCAGTTTTGGTTTCAATAATAAAATATAACTTATCTTGTCATGTGTACTAGATTGCAGGTGTCTATCAATTTTCTGTTTTGCTTTTAAGGAGGCTATAATTCTCCGAACATTTTTACCTTTCTGTTGCCTTTTTTTCTCATTCTATTTGAATGCTTATTGAACTTTTGATTTTTTTCCTCCAATGTAGTAACAATGTAGTAAAAATAACTGTTTATTTGTTCTCCATCCCAACGTTTCCTGATCTGCTCAGGGTTTTTTATGCTTACTCTTTGTCATTTTCACTATCTGGGGAATTTCATTCTTTATTGGAATCTGATGAATGCAGCTAGATTTTATCTACCCTTTGGGAACAGGCTTGAGGGCAGGGCAATGCTTTGATATGGTTCGTGACGGTTGGGGCTGGAGTGCCAGTTGTCTTCCTGACACTTCGAAATTTTATCAGCAGTGGAGGGATGTTTGAGGACAACCTTCCTGCCAAGAGGCCACTTGAGGTCCTCTTACTCCCACCTCTTGCATCTTACCTGTGAAGAGTGCCCCCCACGCCCAATACTCAAGAAAATCACTCTGAAACATGGTAACCTCCTTACAGGCTCTGAAACGTCCACCTGATCAAGTACTTTTGGCTGTTCGAGGAGCCCAATAACTGGCATAGGCTGTCTTCCTGCAGAAACGTACCCACATCCTTGCCAAGCTCCTATCCTTCACTACAGCCTGCCTGACTGACCTTGTTGACCCCTGAACAATTTTACCTTCAGAGGAGGTGAGTGCCCATTTTTTTCAGTCCCAGCAATGGGCTACTCTTGTGATGGTATTACAGAGACAGGAGAGTTGCCAGCTCGCTAATCAGCCAGCAGCTCTTTGGAGTCAACTCTCACGTTTTGAAATGTCTGGGAGCCTGGAATCAGTCAGTTAATTGCCTGAGCACTAGATGGGGGTCACCCACAGATTACTGTCCTGGCATTGAAACCATTTTGTCTTAACAAAATTCAGCTCTTAATGTTATGAGGCAGATCATTTTTTTAGTTTCTTGATGCTCAGGCCCTGTGAGGAAACTATTTAGTTATAGTTGCTGCCCAACCCTTTGTAGCCTGGCAGTAAACTCATAAAACAGGCTTCAGAAGCCAAATGAAAATTAGCAGAAAAGCATTTTCAGGAACTTTGCTGGAAGACCAAAGAAAAATCAAAATGAAAAGTTTTCCCATATTAGAATTTGAAAGCCACTGCAAAGTAAGAGAACTGCCTCTATTCCAAATTAAAACAATTGGATGCTGAGTCTCTGAGGCCAGAAGCATATAACATCATTTATAACATATAACATCAAACGATGGCCTAGTGGTATAGCCACTAGTTTATTAATTAAGTTCTGGGGACATGGGTTTGAATCCCACTGTGGCAGATGGAGGAATTTGAATTCAATAATTTTGGGGCAGCACAGTGGCTCAGTGGTTAGCACTGCAGCCTTACAGCACCACGGACCAGGGTTCGATTCCAACCTCGGGTGACTGTGTGGAGTTTGCACATTCTCCTTGCGTCTGCGTGGGTTTCCTCCGGGTGCTCCAGTTTCCTCCCACAGTCCAAAGATGTGCAGGCTAGGTGGATTGGCCATGCTAAATTGCCCATAGTGTTCAGGGGTGTGTTGATTATAGGGGGATGGGTCTGGGTGGGATGCAATGAGGTTCAGTGTGGACTTGTTGGGCCAAAGGGCCTGTTTCCACACTGTAGGGATTCTATGATCATTTGACCCCTCAGACTCTCTGAGGTCATCAAATGTAGTCTCTATAACCAATTTCTGCACAACATTGTGCCTACAGTTCTGTTACTTTGATGAGAAGTGAGAGTTAGAGGAAGAAAGACTAAGTATTAGTGTAAAAAAAAGTTACTCCACCAATACATCCAGTGCAGAGAAGCCAAATCAGAAATACCAGGAGGTTAGATCTATCTCAGTGTGTTTGTTACACAGGCTCTCGGAATAAGAAGATTGAGTAAATTGTTTTTGCTTGTTAGATTGTTTATATCATACAGATTTATTTAGATAATTAGCTTATTTAGTTTGCCTTGTGTAGTAAAACTTCCATTACTGACAACTGAGGACTTTATAAGCTACTTTGTAGCGTTAATGAGACTATCAGGGGACCGGTCTATGGAGCTTTTTGCTTTCAGTGTGTCTGGATTATATTGTGACACAATCCCCACTTAAAACTCTTCTTGAAAACTCAATGATGAAAATTTGTTGTAGTTTAATGACAATCCCAGTTAATTCAGCAAGAATATATAAGAAGCTTATAAAATAGCTGTCATCAGAACCATATCCTCATTAGTGACAAAGACAGAAGTTATTGGCCAGAATTTCCACATGTCATTGCTTGGAAAGTACTTCACCTGTCTAGCACTCTGCACATCTTCAGCTATATCTCCCACTTGCCAGATTTCACAGTGACAAGTGATACCTTACGTAGCTGCACTTTGCACCTCTGACAAAATTCGAGGAAAGATAGCATCTTCATTCTTAGGAAGTCAAGGATGACTTGTTTCCACTCTGCTTCAGTGGGTTCCAAGATGGCTGATATGTCAAATCAACAATATGCACATTCTGCCGCAAGTGGGGCATGTAGTGGTTAAAGTTGAGTTACTTGGTGATTTGTCCACTTTTTCCAAAGCCTTGATTTTCCCTCTAGATGTTCCCATCAAAGTTTGTCTTCGAGCTCAGCGCCTTCCCAAATGAACCTTCTTAATTTTGTCGGACAGAATTCAGCAATTCCTGGGTTGGGAGTATGTTTAGTTTCTTCAGGGACAATTCTGGGACATCTCTCTAGTATTTTTACTGACCTTCTGCAAGTTTTCTGCTATGACTAAACTCTGAGTAGAACAATTAATTTTATAGACAAAAATCAAAATTGTTGGATAATCTCATCAGGTCTGGCTGCATCTGTGGAGAGAAATCAGAGTGATCCTTCCTCAAAACTGCTGGTTTCTCTCTACCAATGTTGCCAGGTCTGCTGAGCTTTTTCAGCAATTTCTACTTTTGTCTCTAATTTACAACATCCACAGTTCTTTGGTTTTTAATTAATTTAGGAGTCTGGTACCAGGCACACATTTATGTCCCTGCCACCAGAGCTGGTTTTGAGAGATGAGTTCCTCAAAACTGGACAAGGGAGTTTGAGAGAGTACACTGCTGTTGGACTGACAGCCTTGTCTCGGACACCAAGTGTTTATCAATCGTGCAAATTGTTCAAATCCCCATAGCATATAGAAGCGTAACGATCACTGCTGCCTGGTAAATCATCATCTAAATCGCAGGTCTGTGATCCTGGTCCTCAAACAGCTGAAGGCTGAGTTGTCACGTGGAGGTACAGGTGAATTTTGTTGTCCATGCCTGCCATTGTCAAAAGAAAACTCCAAAACTATGTTAAAAAAATCTGCATATTTTCGGAGATATTGCTATTAATATTAATCAACTGTAAGAGGTGGTAGGCTCTGGGAGTTGTCTGGAAGGGAACTTTGTTTAGTGAAAAGGCCATTTTGCATTTGCATCAGACAAAGAGCTTTGCTCCTTAGTGAGTGGGCACATAACCATCATTACTGCCAAGAGTAGCAGTGAGAACAAAACTAACCATACCACAAGCTGCATCTATAATCCGAATCTACAAAGGATTGAGGGTACAGGGTCGGGATTGTGGTGGGGTGGGGAGGTGCAGAGGACATATTTGAGATCCGGTTTCTTCTCACAGTCCAAAGACGTGCAAGTTAGGTGGATTGGCCATGCTAAATTGTCCATAGAGACCAGGAATGTGTAGGCTTAGTGAAATAGCTATGGGAAATGCAGGATGACAGGGATAAGGTAGGGGGTGGGTCTGGGTGGGATGCTCTTCAGAGACGTGGTGTGGACTCAGTTGGCCAAATGGCCTGCTTCACACTGTAGGGATTCTATGATTCTATATTTCTATGATCATAATATCCAGTGTGTAAGTTGATTTTCCTCAAGCCATGTTTGGTTCTTTTGCTTACCACTTTAAAGCTTTGCCTGCTATTAGAAACAGTTTACATTTACTCTTACAAAACAAAGGTGGAGTTGAATAGTAGGACCACACAATTTGTAGAGGAGGCAATGACATGGTGGTATTATTGCTGCACTGTTGATCTAAAGATTAAACTAATGTTCTGAGGAGCCAAGTTCAAATGCTAGAAAGACAGATAATGGATCTTCAATTAAACAACAAGTCTGAAATTAAGTATCTAATGATGACTATGAAATTATTGTCAATTTTAAAGAAAAATCCATCTGGTACACTCATAACTTTTAGGGAAGGAGATCTGCCATCTTTACCTGGCCTGGCTTCCATGTGGCTTCAGACCCATGGCAATGTGGCTGATTTTTAGCCCTCTGGGCAATTGGGGATGGGCAATGAAGGCTGGTCTGAACAGAAATGCCCACATCCTGTGAATGAATTAAATAAAATCTGGTTAATACAGCAGTGTTGCTGTGATATATTTGCGTCATTTGTTTTGGATTTTGCATTTTGTAGAATGTGAGTTTTCCATGCATGTGAAGGGGTATAATGATTAACTTCTAAGTATTTCTGTAGAAATGGTGATTTTTTTTAATGCACACATGGGAGAGAAGCTTGTTGCGGAGCAATGGTATTTGGTTTCATTGGGAGAGTTTTTATGAGTGAACAATGTAAACAATGTAGCATAATTAGGTTTCATTTAGAAGGTTCCAGAATGGAATTATTTATTCGCTGTAGGAATAGCTTGAAGCGATTCCTTTAAGTTTTAGTTTGGAAGAAGATCTGGCTGAAGGAGTTAAGTTAAAAGTTCCAAACCAGACGTGGTTGGTTAATATTCTAAAGGAGTTATTTGAACCCAAGAAAGTCCATGATCAGTTGTATGAAGACTAAAAGAAGAGGTTACCACATTCTGAACGCTGAGAGTTGAAGCAACAATTAAATTAAGCCTTACGGATATGACAGAGAACAGAGTTCACTTTTATGTAATATTGTAGGAGAATACTGTTGAAATTCATGGGACTGTATTTAACCATGAGTTTCAAAATTTTACAACTTGTAAGGTAACAAATAGTTCCAGTCATTCTATTTTGCTCCATTCCTTTAACGTAACAAACTTTTGTTTTATTATTGAGTCTGAATCTGCAGCATTTGGTGCTTCTGTCAGTAAAAAACAACCTTCTGAAAACTAAAAAAAAATCTATTGAGCCATATTTCTGTTTGGAGTCTGACATCTTTTTTCTACATTCATTCATGGAAAGTGGGTGTTGTTGGCTAATCAGCATTTATTACCCATCCCTAGTTGCCTTTGTGAAGTTGGTAGTGAGCTGCCTTCTTGAACCACTGCAGTCCACCTGATATGGGTTAACCCACAATACCATTAGGGAGGGAATTCCTGGATTTTGACCCAGCAACAGTGAAGGAACAGCGATATATTTCCAACAAAAACAGAATTCGCTAAAAGAAAATCTCAGCAGGCCTGGCAGTATCTGTGAAGAGAAATCAAAGTTAACATGTTACGTCTGGTGACCCTTCTTCAGTCACCACACCCAAAACATTAACTCTGATTTCTCTTCACAAATGTTGCCAAACCTGGTGATATTTTCCAGTAAACTTGTTTTTTTTTGTTTCTGATTTACAGCATCTGCAGTTATTTCATTTTTATTTGATATGTTGCCAAGTCAGGATTGTGAGTGACTTAGAGGGGAACTTGAAGGTTGTGATCTTTTTGTATATCCCCTACCCTCATCCTTCTAGATGAAAGTGGTTGTGTGTTTAAGGATCTTTGGTGAATTTCTGCAGCACATCTTGTGGATAGTACACACTGCTGCTACTGACCGTTGGAGGTGGAGGGAATGGATGCCTGTGGATGTAGTTCCAGTCAAGTGGGCTGCTTTTTTCCTGAATGGTGTCAAACTTCTTGAATGTTTTGGTGCTGTACCTGTCCGGAAAGTGGGGTGTGCTCTGTGACAGAGATAATGTGGACTGTAGATGCTGGAGAATCCAAGATAACAAAGTGTGAAGCTGGATGAACACAGCAGGCCAAGCAGCATCTCAGGAGCACCACTTCTGATTTGAGTCTTGGAGATGGTGGACAAGCTTTGGGGAGTCAAGAGGTGAGTTACTCGCTGCTGTATTCCTAGCCTCTGACCTGTTCTTGTAGCCACTGTGTTTATTTGGTGAGTTAAGTTGAGTTTCTTGTCAACTGTAAACCCCAGGATGTTGATAGTCGGGGACTCGGTGATGGTAACACTATTGAATGTCAAGGGACAGTGGTTAGATTGTCTCTTATTAGTGATGGTCATAGCCTGGCATTTACGTGGCATGAATATCACTTGCCATTGTCAGCCCAAGTCTTAGTATTGACCAGATCTTGCTGCATTTGAACATGGACTGCTTCAGTATTTGAGGAATTGCAAATGGTGCTGAACATTGAGCAATCATCGGCAAACATCCCTACTTCTGATTTGATGATGGAGGGAAGGTCAACAATTAAGCAGCCGAAGATAGTTGGGCCTAGGACGCTACCCTGAGCAACTCCTGTAGAGATGTCCTGGAGCTGAGATGACAGACCTCCGTCAACCATGACCATTTTCAATGCGTTGAGGATAGTTTTGAATTGAGAAAGCTTGATGAAAATCTGTGGGTTTTCTCCTTTTGAGCCCAATGTAGCTAGAGACCTCTTATAAAGGATTGTCTATATGCATGTGATGATATCAGGAGACTTATCTGCAATGTAGGGTTACAAGTAATTAATCTTAAAATTCTAAACCAGACCAACATATTCCTATAGACTGAAACAGGAGGTATTCAATACTCTCCCTGTATTTGAGTTGTAGGCTGAGATTTTCTGCTTGAGTTGCATTGATTCCCTAATAATCAACATGGTTGGAATAAAAAATGCTTTCAAAATTGCTCTACTGGTTCCTTCATTTCCTGCTTTTTTTTGCCAGAATTGACAGGGATGCTCAATACAGGAGTGTAGGCCAAAGCAAATTGTTATGAAAATGAAGTAGTGATCCATTTGGGTGTAAGAAATGCTGATGCACTCCTAGTGCCCAGTGTTTCCCTGGTTCTGAAAAGGGTACTTCATTTTTAAAGGGTTGCATACACTTTGGTGTTACTTTTTTCTTGAAAAGCTACTTGAGAAGTACGTACAAAAGAAAAATACAGTTGATGCTGAAAGTCTAAAACAAATATAGAAAATGTTAGAGAAACTCAGCAGGTCCAGCAGCATCCGTGGAGTGTGAGAAACAGAGTAAACGTTTTGACTCTGGTGTGACTCTTCTTCAGAACTGAGAGCGCTGCTCAGCCTGTCAAATTTCTCCAGCACTCTGTATGGTTTTTTTGAGAGCACATATCAACTTGAGATTGTTGACTATTTTATACTGAGAAAGGTGACCATGATTTGCATCAATTAATCTCTACTGGAGATTTGAAAAGTCCAGGTTTCAATTCAAGTAGAAAATCCTGGCTGTAATCATAGGGTCACGCAGTCACAGAGATAGACAGCATGGAAACAGACCATTTGGTCCAACACATCCATGCTGACCAGCTGTCCTAAATTAATCTGGTCCTGTTTGCCAGCATTTAGTGGTGGGCTTGTGGAATTCATTGCCATGGAGTGCAGTGGAGGCTGGGATGTTAGATGCCTTCAAGGCAGAGATTGATAAATTCTCGTTCTCACAAGGAATCAAGGGCTACGCGGAGAGTGCAGGAAAGTGGAGTTGAAATGCCCATCGGCCATGATTTAAATGGCGGAGTGGACTTGATGGGCCGAACGGCCTTACTTCCACTCCTATGTCTTATGGCCTTATTTGGCCCATGTTCCTCTAATCCCTTCCAATTCATATACACATCCAGATGCCTGTTATATATTGAAATTGTACCAGCCTCCACAACTTCCTCTGGCAGCTCATTCCATACATGCATCACCCTATGCATGAAAACGTTACCCTTTAGATCCCTTTTAAACCTCCTCCCTTTCACTTTAAACCTATGCCTTCTAGTTTTGGCATGGGTATGCTCCAGTGTACTATATCTAGCAATACCCCTATGCAGTTGTCTGATATCATACATCCCTTAAAAAAACTCCTTATGTACTGTCTATTTCTTCTCTCAGTTTTGGTTTCAATAATAAAATATAACTTATCTTGTCATGTGTACTAGATTGCAGGTGTCTATCAATTTTCTGTTTTGCTTTTAAGGAGGCTATAATTCTCCGAACATTTTTACCTTTCTGTTGCCTTTTTTTCTCATTCTATTTGAATGCTTATTGAACTTTTGATTTTTTTCCTCCAATGTAGTAACAATGTAGTAAAAATAACTGTTTATTTGTTCTCCATCCCAACGTTTCCTGATCTGCTCAGGGTTTTTTATGCTTACTCTTTGTCATTTTCACTATCTGGGGAATTTCATTCTTTATTGGAATCTGATGAATGCAGCTAGATTTTATCTACCCTTTGGGAACAGGCTTGAGGGCAGGGCAATGCTTTGATATGGTTCGTGACGGTTGGGGCTGGAGTGCCAGTTGTCTTCCTGACACTTCGAAATTTTATCAGCAGTGGAGGGATGTCTGAGGACAACCTTCCTGCCAAGAGGCCACTTGAGGTCCTCTTACTCCCACCTCTTGCATCTTACCTGTGAAGAGTGCCCCCCACGCCCAATACTCAAGAAAATCACCTGAAACATGGTAACCTCCTTACAGGCTCTGAAACGTCCACCTGATCAAGTACTTTTGGCTGTTCGAGGAGCCCAATAACTGGCAAAGGCTGTCTTCCTGCAGAAACGTACCCACATCCTTGCCAAGCTCCTATCCTTCACTACAGCCTGCCTGACTGACCTTGTTGACCCCTGAACAATTTTACCTTCAGAGGAGGTGAGTGCCCATTTTTTTCAGCCCCAGCAATGGGCTACTCTCGTGATGGTATTACAGAGACAGGAGAGTTGCCAGCTCGCTAATCAGCCAGCAGCTCTTTGGAGTCAACTCTCACGTTTTGAAATGTCTGGGAGCCTGGAATCAGTCAGTTAATTGCCTGAGCACTAGATGGGGGTCACCCACAGATTACTGTCCTGGCATTGAAACCATTTTGTCTTAACAAAATTCAGCTCTTAATGTTATGAGGCAGATCATTTTTTTAGTTTCTTGATGCTCAGGCCCTGTGAGGAAACTATTTAGTTATAGTTGCTGCCCAACCCTTTGTAGCCTGGCAGTAAACTCATAAAACAGGCTTCAGAAGCCAAATGAAAATTAGCAGAAAAGCATTTTCAGGAACTTTGCTGGAAGACCAAAGAAAAATCAAAATGAAAAGTTTTCCCATATTAGAATTTGAAAGCCACTGCAAAGTAAGAGAACTACCTCTATTCCAAATTAAAACAATTGGATGCTGAGTCTCTGAGGCCAGAAGCATATAACATCAATGGAGGTGCGGCTTGGGAACCACCCCAGCCTGTCTCTGCCTCCCTAACCTGTTGTTCCTCTCACCCATCCCTTCCTCCCACCCCAAGCCGCACCTCCATTTCCTATCTACTAACCTTATCCCACCTCCTTGATCTGTCCGTCTTCCCTGGACTGACATATCCCCTCCCTACCTCCCCACCTATACTCTCCTCTCCACCTATCTTCTTTTCTCTCCATCTTCGGTCCGCCTCCCCCTCTCTCCCTATTTATTCCAGAACCCTCACCCCATCCCCCTCTCTGATGAAGGGTCTAGGCCCGAAACGTCAGCTTTTGTGCTCCTGAGATGCTGCTGGGCCTGCTGTGTTCATCCAGCTTCACACTTTATTATCTTGGAATCTCCAGCATCTGCAGTTCCCATTATCATTGAGGATGGGGATATTTGTGGAGTGTCCTCTTCCAGTGAGTTGTTTAATCGTTCACCACCATTCACGACTGGTTGTGACAGGACTGCAGAACTAAGATCTGATCCATTCATTGTGGGATCGCTTAGCTCTGTCTATCATTTGCTGCTTATGCTGTTTGTCATGTAAGTAGTCTTGTTTGGTGGCTTCACCAGGTTGATACCATATCTTCAAGTATGCCTTGTGCTGCTCATCAGCGCCATCCAAAGTCTGCAATTTTTATGGAGCGTTCCTGGCGTGAAGAAATTGCCCTGCGGAAAATTCAATTTCTCACGGGATTCCTTCAGACTGAGCTCTGAGTCTGTTAATATACGAAAGATTTTTAAAAAAATAAATGGGCAAGTCCTTGCTGGCACTGGTGTCTCTCACAGAAAGTGTGATATTAACTCAGTGGTTAATTTTCAATCATAACATGGGCAGAGAACAGGTGGCAGTTGATTGGTCAGTTATTCTATGCCCTATAAGATTCCCCTGTATTGATGTCAATGGAATACAAATAAAATAAGGCAACAGCAAATCTATTACTAGTCATCCTGAAACCCCACTGACATTGAAAGTCATCACACCATTTGTAAATCAACTTTTGACTAACCCCAGTGAGGTTAGTGGCAAAGGGAAGAAAATTCCGCAGGTACTTTAACTGTTTAATTTTCAAATATTAATATTTACCCAGAAGTAGAACATTGTTTTTAAAATCTATGAGAAGCAGCTTGTTAATAGGAACTTACCCACTGAGTCATTCAGACCAATTTCACTATCACAAATGATAAATTTCTTCAATCTAACCCAATATTTCTTGAATTATTTCAGTGAGAGCATACCAAAACTAAATGATAAGCATCTAAGGATAATACACAAGGAAAGGACAAAAAATTACAATTGCTCATATATAGAAATAAGAACATTACTTTGCTCTTTTGTCCTCCATCCCTGTTTTAAGTACCTTTTCTCTGATTTTATTTGGTGAAAATGCTTTCCTCTCATAGAGTGAAATGAGGCACATGATTTTCATTGAACTATTATTTGATATATAATGACTGCGCTGGTTGCTTAGCCTCCAGTTTTGGTCTTTCTTTCATATTCTCAGTTTAAGATAATCGTTGTCCCTTGAACGACCATCACCTTGTAGGCACAGTGCATTTGGTGGCACCTAACTTTGGCACCCAAAGTGCCCCATGAAGGCAAAGTCATACTAACAGCAGCATCTCCAACAGTTTGCCAGTCTTTTCCAATATGAATATGTCTTGTGTTAGGCGTTGATGCCACTACAAAATACATTAATCATCCTGTCTCTGTTCATATTTTTTTTCTTTGTTTCACTTTCTTTATTGATGTCTCATTTGCTTCACATTCTCTTTGTTACAGAAGACCTCTATAATTTGTTGATTTATTCTTTTCCCTCAGGCCTGTTTCTTTTTCCAGTACCTGCCTCCAGTCCCCTCATTTTGTCTTTGTGTGATCCTCTCTGCTCATCATGTCTCATACTCCATCCCTTCCTTGATCTTTTTTGAGTAGAAATGTCTTTCTTTGGATTAAAGCAGAGCCAACTGAATCAAATTTTAAGACACAGCTTTCCCATTCTCCATTGCCTGAGGTGGGGTGGCACGGTGGCTCAGTGGTTAGCACTGCAGCCTCACAGCGCCAGGGACTTGGGTTTGATTCCTGCCTCGGGTGACTGTCTACGTGGAGTTTGCACCTTCTCCCCATGTCTGTGCGGGTTTCCTCCGGGTGTTCCGGTTTCCTCCCACAGTCCAAAGATGAGCAGGTTAGGTGGATTGACCATGCTAAATTGCCCATAGTGTTCAGGGGTGTGTGGGTTATAGGGGGATAGGCCTGGGTGGGATGCTTCAAGCGGCAGTGTGGACTTGTTGGGCCAAAGGGCCTGTTTCCACACTGTAGGGAATCTATTCTAAACCACTCTATACTAGAAAATAGTTAATGAGGTTTACATCATACAGCAAGATTCATGTTTATCTCAGATGCTGTGTATTTTTAACTAGGCCAATATTCTGACAGTGAACAATCATTGTGCTATATTTGAATGTGATTGTGGGAAAGGGAATAGGTCTGATACTTCTACACTGAGGCACTACACTGAGTAATGCACCCAATGTCAGTGTAATGGCACAGATCCATTTTCAAAGACATATGCAGAAACCTAACTGCTTGAACAAAGGGCAAAGTAATCTAAATGAAAAGGTCTGAGTGCAAACATTGTCTGTTCAATTGAAATAAAGGAACCAATTCACCCTTGCTATGTGTATCTACAATCTGATTCATTGTTTTGATTCGTGCCATGTTATACTTAATTTCCTTTTCTGAGAGAAACACTCCCTATTTTGACATTAAGCAATTTTGTTTTGTTTCTTGTTCTGTTTCCTCCTAGCTGCAGCCAGTTACAATAGCATGTAAATAGATGCATGACTAGGAATAAGTTTCAGTTAATTTGAGTCAATCAAGCCAAACTGTTCTCACTTGTCCATGTAAGACAGGGTCAAGTGGAAAAAGAAGTTGCAGGATGATTGAGCACCAAGTTGCCAAGGCTTTATAACAATAAGCTAAACCAGTCACTCATAATGCGTATTGAGAGCAAGTGTGTATCCACGGATACCCATTGACATACTGCCTGGAAAAGAAAAATGCTCCAGAGGAAAGCACTACATTTGTGTAATGTACTGCCTGTGTTACGGATGGAGCTGTACATCTTGCTAGAAAGTAGAATTGCCTTTGGTAGTGAGACAAAGAAGCAAAAGAAAAGAGAACAAGCTAAATGTATGTAATGTTTCCAGAGAAAGAGTGGGAAGAGGTTGTTAGCTCTCGGAAGTATATTTTTCTCCTTGATATGCTGTACTCATACTTAATTTTAAAATCAACTTGGTTTAAAGACTTGCACAAAAACATAGTTGCATGTAGAAAAACAGTCATTTAAAATTAATATGTGCCAGCAACCCTCAGATATCATTCAGTTGCTTCAAGCAACAAATGTTTATTGAAACTCAGAGAAAAAAATGTGGCAGGTATGTAATAGTTGTTACTGGAATGAATTAATTAGGAGTAATGCAGTATCTGAATGTACAATGCAGTGGGCTGATTGGGGCTAGGCGTCACAGCTTGCATGTTTCAGTGACTGCTCTTCACTCAGTGTGAAACAAGCCTGAGGGGAAATGCTAAAGGTCTATTCTCAAAAGTGGTTTTTAAAGAAGCAATACATGATAGCTTTGCTACCACATTTTAATGATTCATCAGCATACAGTGCATCCAACTCAACTTGACAAATAAAAATTACTTACCTTCTGCCTTTTGAAATAGGTCCCCCCTCCCCGAAACAATCAATACACAATACATTCCAAAAAATCCATCACTTTTCTCCAAGCACCATCACCCTTACAATTCTAGGTTTCAGGATCTGCTGAAATCTGAATACTGCCCTGTTGTGTGCTTTATTCAGTGTCAGAAATGATGGGGTCGCAATAAAGTTGGTGACCGAATGGATATTTTATGAAATAGCATCATTGGAAAATGAGATAGTAGGAAGTGTGGATGCTGAAGAATCTGCGATAACAAGGTGTAGAGCTGGATGAACATAGCAGGCCAAGCAGCATCAGAGGAGAAGGAACGCTGACATTTCGGGCCTAGACCCGAAACGTCAGCTTTCCTGCTCCTCTGATGCTGCTTGGCTTGCTGTGTTCATCCAGCTCTATACCTTGTTATCTCAATGGAAAATGAAACTGTTTTTAGGTAGCATTGGGCCATGCATAGAACTGTAGCAATATGATTTACTTATTTAGCTATGGCAACATGATTTAGATCAGATTCCCTACAGTGTGAAAACAGGCCCTTCAGCTTAAATAGACCCTTGAAGCATCCCACCCAGACCCATCCCCCTATAACCCACACACCCCTGAACACTATGGGCAATTTAGCATGGCCAGTCCACCTAGCCTGCACATCTTTGGACTGTGGGAGGAAACAGGAGCACTTGGAGGAAACTCACACGGACACGGAGAGAATGTCCAAACTCCAGGCAGACAGTTGCCCGAGGGTGGAATTGAAACCTCGTCTGTGGTGCTGTGAGGCTGCAGTGCTAACCACTGAGCCACCGTGCTGCCCGTGAGTATGTGTTTAAATCTTGCAACATTAAAAGAAGAAGAAATATGGAACTATGCCAGTATGTATGCAGTGGCTGAATCACAGTGAAAATAGTAGGAAGCCAAGTGGGCAGAAAAGTGGTGCTGATGTTAAGAGATCAACCATAATCAAATTAAACAGTAGACCAGGCCCAAGGGGTTGAATTGCCTACTTCTGCTCCTAGTTCTTACAATAATTCTCACTTTTCTACGTTGCAAGCACATTCTGATGTATGGGGGCAAAGTGAAAGTTAATTTGGGATGAATCTTCAATTGAAAACTCTAGCTTTAACAAGGCCTAAGAAACTCGTGACAAGACTGACTCAGAAGTGCTGATTTGTTCATTTTCATCTTAATGAGCACACAAAATTCCATCAATCGTTGTGTTATGACATATTATCTGAGTTCATATTCTTTCCATGTTACTAATGTCCACAGTTGTTTCTGGGCCGTGGATTGTGGATTTTGCAGATTGAGTTTGTGCACTAAACACTAACTGTGGAGCCACGCAGCTAAGTGAGTGGTTTGGATGAACCATTAACACCTTAGTTAAGAACAGGCCATGGTTGAAAGATTGCTAAATTCAGTTCACTTCACTTGCTGATTACAGGAATGTGATTTCAGGAGGAGTTACAGTCTGAAGTATTTTCCATCTTGTTACTTATTTCCTTACAAATAGTAGCTCTCAGTTAATTGCTGTTAGTTGCATTTAGTTAAAAATATTAGAATGGTGTCTATTAATTACACAAAGAAAATATTTGAATGAGGAATTGCATTTAATGCTTCAAAAACGACAATAAACATGTGGGGCCACATTGTGACACAAAACTGTGCATATGTGGGGAGTGTGGCCTAGTTGGTGAACAGCTATGTTATGCACTGTTTCACTTCAGCAGTCTTGGAGCATGACTGTCCGACTGGAACATCACTGGTTTCAGATGGAGCTCGAATGAAAAGCATTTTGATAGTCTTTGTTTTCTCCTCCTTGTTTGAGGTTGAGATCAGATTACTGGAACAACATCAAGGAGAAAAAGACTGATGCTCAGTTCCATGCGTGACCTAGCAATACGTAGTAATATGCAAAAATGTTAATCCTCATGAACACAAACCTCAAAAAGGCACATTGTCAGAAATGTCTTGGTTGGAAATTAAAACATTCTATGTTACAGGGGCCAACATGATTATAACTAAACCATCTGAATCCACAAAAACAAGCTGTAATATATAAAATATGTTTTAAACTATTTCAAAGTTGAGGTTTAAGGAGATTCATCACAATGGCTCATTATTATTTCTGAATTCTGTCTGACTTATTAAGACATATTTTAAACAGAATATCTGAATGTCAAACAGAATACCTGAGCATCAGGAAATGTTTCACCATTAAGCATTTAGATATTATCATTTCATTTTCAAAATATTACTTTCAACGTATGCTCTCGAACTCATTTGATACTGTATAATTTAGATCATTTATTTGACAGTTTTTAAAAGGTTACCTGTAATAGTTTTACAATCACTGATTGGAGGCCAGCGAATCAACTCTAGCTACATTTTAAGTTCTGATTTGATCATTTGTTCTGCATGTGTAGTAGTTAAGATCAAGCTTAGAAATCAGGCAGAACCACGATGGGTATTGATAACAGCTTATCACCCATGAGAAGGTGAAGTTTGAAGTGAAGTGAAGTTATTAATTCAGCACTATTGGTGTTGAGGAAGATCTCCAAACTTGATGCTGAGAATTGTTTACCACATGACCAACTGTTTGGATATGCCTTAGAGTTAAAGGGTGAACACAGATGTAAGAACCTATGTCTATTGGTTAAACTGGAGTGGGATGGGAAAAGAAGGAAATGTTTGGCCCTGTCAAATCCTAACCCTTTGATGGGCATTTTTGTCCAGAGCTGTCTTGTTGGGTTGCTCAAGGGAGGTGGATCTGTCCGCTTTGTTCACAGAATCTAAGGCAAAAGGGGAGGCTTGTAGTGGAGGCTGATGATCAAGGACAGCCATTGCTGTGTGAATGAGATTCTGAAAGTTAGTCTTTGGAACTGGAGGCTGTGGGCTGGGGAGGAGGAAATTAGCAATTGTGAAGCGAAGCAACAGTATCTGTGAAGTGGGGAAACAATGCAACATGGATGGAAATGGGGCAAAGTGGGCAGATAGTTCATCCACAGTTGGAACACCCTGGCTTCAAGGGGGTCGATAGTAAATGACTACACTTGGCATGGTCGCAATATACCTGCAGGGCCTGGGGAAGAGAGGTGGTTCGGTTCAGGCTCATATAGATAAGCTATTTGGAGACCTGGGAAGGTGTGAAGACTATGGGATTTATAAGAAGGTGTTACAGGAGGGGAAAGGAATGTTTTGATACTCACCAAATCATTCAGGAGGAGGCTGCAGGTCACTATGGCCTTCCAACATGCTGGAAATCAAAAGTGCACAGCGAGAAGAAAATGGCTGCAATCATTATTAGCAGATTGGGTAAGTGACTCAGTGTGTGGGGAGGTGTGCAAAACTCACCAGTATTGGGATTTTAAAGGAAATGGACATTGTTCGCAGGCCTGTATACTGCTAAGACAGACGTACAGCACATCAATTCCTAGGCAATCCCAAGTGCATTGCCCCTCCCTGCCGGACACATTGCTTAGCAATTCATTACCAGCTACACTTTTGGATACAGAGGCCATGAATGAGTTGTGATGTAGAACATGAGAGATCCAAGGTCTCAGCAGTACCCAGTGCCTTGTGTACATCCTTTTCCTCTTGCTTCCAGATGATTCAACAGGTGCTCAGCATGGACCAGTATCCATGGAGCATGCTGTCTGGTCATGAAGTGATGCCTCTTGCAGTAGCAGTGCTAGCAGGGCTACATAGAGAGATGAATAACAAAATGTAAGGCCAATTCAGTGACATTTATAAAACAGTGCAGTGCGGTACATCGTCATCTGAGACACCAAAGTATTCTCATCAAGGCTCCATTCTCTGTATCCCATTATGTCTTAGTGCACCCTTTGTTGCCACAGGGAGTCTGCTCAACAGTTGAGCCCATTAGCCCTGGAGGTTTAGTCACATGGAGGCACCTGCGCGTAGATGGCCAAACAAGCTGATGGTTGTCTTGTTTGATGCAAGTTGACTCTCCTTGGTTTCAACTTCTACCTGTCAGAGCTGGGGCAAGCAGGGTGGAATTGGAGGGCTTTGCCACCTCTGAAGTGTTTAGTGGAGGCTGTATGTGTTTCCTTCTCCAGTTGCCTTGTGGTACTGCCCTGTCTCCTGGAGAGGAAGGAGCATTTGAAGTTCATTCCTGGTCACCTACCTGCTGTCGTCATGTTTTTGGTTCTGAGGACCATTGGCTTGTGTACTGGACTACAAGTGTGTATACCTCTCCAGCAGATTCTGAGGGCTCAGGACCTGGCTATCCATGGCAGCTGCCAATCTGCCCATGGAGGCAACCAGATGATCACATGACTCACCACAGTTCCTGTATTAGGAAAATCATTGCATTCCTAGTACATATCAGCAGCCCCTTTTCGTCGCAGTATGTATGGACAAAGTCCCTGATTGCAGACTACACAGGATCCTCTCCTGCCTGGGCCTGAACAGATGCCTGGATCCTGGCAGTCCTCCGAATGTCAGTGGCCTGGGTCATTTCTCCCTCAAGTAGTGGTTGGGCTGTCACAGTGAGGTGATCACCAGACTGTGGCCCCACCCTCCTAGAAGCCTAATGTCCCCAGCAAGGTGGCAGTATCTGAACTGGTGTCTAGGGAGCAGGAGATTGCTTTACTTCCTCTGAAGTCTCAGAACTCTTGTCCTCAGAGTTTGAGGAGGTGGCTTCATGGGGAACTGAGGAATTTACCGCAGAGATATTAGACATGCTGGTGGCACTTACAAGACAAAAAGGACAGAAGGCATCACAGCAGTTGGTTAGCAGTGATATGTAATGGGTGACACTGCCAGTGAGGTTAATGTGAGAGCTGCAGTGGAATGAAAAGTAGGGTTTGGATGGCTCAGGGTCCATGCAGGAGTGAAGGACAGGATTCTGTCCTTCTGGGCGGGAGGAGTCTGATGCCAGGCAGATCCACAGCATGTGATCTAGTTCTGACTTGTTATGGGCTGTCTTTTTCTGTGATGAGAGAAAGGGAGGGGGTTGAGTGAGAAGAAAACATGGCTGTTGCAGATGTTAGCGCTGGTGTGGGTTGTGTGGGGTGGTGTGGATGTCGAGGTAAAGAAGATGAGGTGTTCCAAGATGGTGTGGACAAAAACACTCAGCATGCTGGGTTATTGGTGAGGGAAGTCGGGAAACAGGGTGACAGTGAATGAGAGAAAGTGGTGTAGACAGTCCTGAGTATGTAAGAGCAGAAATCTTGGCAACTGGTGTGTGCAATAGCAGAAGTGGAGTGAGTGTGAGGTAGCAGAGAGAGGAGTATAGCACTTACCGTGGCACAGTGCAGAAAGTCACTAACTACTCCTCTAGACTGTGGATAGGGCTCTAGCCCCAGTGATGACCTCAGAACAGGCTGTGGTCTCCTTTGGTCTTTCAGGCTGATTGCTCTGCTCTACATCAACACCTTGATCAGCATGTCCAGGTTGGAGAATTGCGCTACCACCTTCCCCTTCTTTGACATGTTCACAATCCATCCTCGAGTGAGCAGGGCACTTTCAGAATGCCAATGTTAACCCACACAACAACCTTTTAACATTGGTCTCTTAGTGGGTTTCTGGTGAATGACAAGCTATTCTTGGAATGGTGCATGGTTAGATGGAGCCGGAATCAGGCCTGGCAGGAGCCATGGGGTGGGTAGGCCATTAATGCTGTGAGTTTGATAAGATACAGTGAGGACTCATTAGGCCTCATAGCAGAAAGACCTCCAAAAAACCCCGCCTAGAAAAGAAGATTTTGCCCTGCAACTGAAATTAAGCAATATAGACCACCTAAGATCATTGGTGTACTTTCAATCAGAACAGTACTGACAGTGCAGCAGTATGCTACACATAGTGCTGATGCAGAACAGTTACTACGTGAAAGAAATCCACTGAAGTAGACCAAAGAACATGTAGCATGAAGGAAGAGAAAGAAGAAAATGAGAAAGAAATGGAGGTTAGAGAACTCAATGAAACAAATATTGACGTTTTAAAAACAGTTCACATTACAGAAGAGGAAATGCTGGATGTTTCAGAAAATATAAAGGTTGCTAAATTTCCAGGACCTGATTTAATGTATCCCAGGATGTTGTGGAAATTTAGGGAGGAAATTGCAGGGCCCCCTGCTGAAATATTTGCATCATCTATAATAACAATGAGCAAGGTGCTGAATCTTTAGAGAGTGGCTAACATTATGCCTTTGTTTAAGGAGGGCTGTACAGAGAAACTTGGGAGCTATAGACCTGTGAGTCTGACTTCGGTGGTGGGTAAGCTGTTGGAGGTGTTTCTGAAGTATAGGGGTTATAAGCATTCGAAGAGGCAAGGAATGATTAGCGGTAGTCAACATGGCTTTGTGCAATGGCAATCTTGTCTCACAAACTTGTCTAAGTTTATTGAGGAAGCAACCAAGAAGATTGAATGCAGAGCAGTAGACATTGCTCACTTGGACTTTAGTAAAGCCTTTAACAGGGTTCTACATGGTAGACTAATTAATAAAGTTAGATCACATAGGATTAAGGGTGAGCATGCCAATTGGATTAAAACATTGGTTTAATGCCAGGAAACAGTCGTGGTGGTGGAGGATTGTTTTTCAGACTGGAGGCCTGTTACCAAGGGTGTTCTACAGGGATTGGTGCTGGCTCCACTTTTGTTTTTAGTTATATAAATGATTTAAATGAGAATATATCAAGCATCATTAGTAAATTTGAGATTGACACCAACATTGTTGGTATAGTGGACAATGAAGAAGTTATGTAAGATTACAAAAAGATTTTGATCATTGGGTCAATGGGCTGAGGGGTTGTAGATGGATTTTAATTGGGATGAATGCAAGGCATAATGTTTTGGTAAAACAACAATGGCAGAATTTACATGATTAAAAGTTAGACCTTGGCTAGTGTTGTAAAACAGAAAGACCTAGGGATAACAAAGCATGAAGCTAGATGAACACAGCAGGCCAAGCAGCATCTCAGGAGCACAAAAGCTGACATTTTGGGCCTAGACCCTTCATCAGAGAGCTCCTGTCTGATGAAGGGTTTAGGGCCAAAATGTCAGCTTTTGTGCTCCTGAGATGCTGCTTGGCCTACTGAGTTCATCCAGCTTCACACTTTGTTATCTTGGATTCTCCAGCATCTGCAGTTCCCATTATCTAAAACCTAGGGATAGCTCAGCAGTTTAACTGTTCCAAACCAAATTAGTTGGACTTTCCAGCAAAAGCAGAGTCCTGAAGAAATTCACTTGCAACCGTCACTTTTGAGTCGGGTTAAGCATTTCTGGCATTATGCCCTGTGTATGTGTAATTGTGGTTAGTTAGGGATCCCCAGAAGTACGCTCCAATTAATTTCCATAAGAGTTTGTACGAATATACAAGACTGCCACTCAGGGTATCGTCAGCCTGTTCAAGTTTTCAGTGGACAATGGAGAACATCTTCCAAATAATTCCCAAGATAATTTGGGAAGCTTGGCTCTTTCGATACTGTTGTTGAAGACTGGGCCCAATATGTGGAAAGATTATCAGAGATAATGGGAACCGCAGATGCTGGAGGATTCCAAGATAATAAAATGTGAGGCTGGATGAACACAGCAGGCCAAGCAGCATCTCAGGGGCACAAAAGCTGACGTTTCGGGCCTAGACCCTTCATCAGAGAGGGGGATGGGGAGAGGGAACTGGAATAAATAGGGAGAGAGGGGGAGGCGGACCGAAGATAGAGAGTAAAGAAGATAGGTGGAGAGAGTATAGGTGGGGAGGTAGGGAGGGGATAAGTCAGTCCAGGGAAGACGGACAGGTCAAGGAGGTGGGATGAGGTTAGTAGGTAGATGGGGGTGCGGCTTGGGGTGGAGGAAGGGATGGGTGAGAGGAAGAACCGGTTAGGGAGGCAGAGACAGGTTGGACTGGTTTTGGGATGCAGTGGGTGGGGGGGAAGAGCTGGGCTGGTTGTGTGGTGCAGTGGGGGGAGGGGACGAACTGGGCTGGTTTAGGGATGCAGTTGGGGAAGGGGAGATTTTGAAACTGGTGAAGTCCACATTGATACCTTTAGGCTGCAGGGTTCCCAGGCGGAATATGAGTTGCTGTTCCTGCAAACTTCGGGTGGCATCATTGTGGCACTGCAGGAGGCCCATGATGGACATGTCATCTAAAGAATGGGAGGGGGAGTGGAAATGGTTTGCGACTGGGAGGTGCAGTTGTTTGTTGCGAACTGAGCGGAGGTGTTCTGTAAAGCGGTCTCCAAGCCTCCGCTTGGTTTCCCCAATGTAGAGGAAGCCACACCGGGTACAGTGGATGCAGTATACCACATTGGCAGATGTGCAGGTGAACCTCTGCTTAATGTGGAATGTCATCTTGGGGCCTGGGATAGGGGTGAGGGAGGAGGTGTGGGGGAAAGTGTAGCATTTCCTGCGGTTGCATGGGAAGGTGCCGGGATTAGAATACACCTCCTCCCACCCACCCTCCTGCAAAAATTCCATCCCCTATTCCCAATTCCTCCGCCACCGCCGCATCCGCTCCCACGATAAGACATTCCATTCCCGCACATCCCAGATGTCCAAGTTCTTCAAGGACCGCAACTTTCCCCCCACAGTGATCGAGAACGCCCTTGACCGCATCTCCCGTATTTCCCGCAACACATCCCTCACACCCCGCCCCCGCCACAACCGTCCAAAGAGGATCCCCCTCGTTCTCAGACACCACCCTACCAACCTCCGGATACAACGCATCATCCTCCGACACTTCTGCCATCTACAATCCGACCCCACCACCCAAGACATTTTTCCATCCCCTCCCCTGTCTGCTTTCCGGAGAGACCACTCTCTCCGTGACTCCCTTGTTCGCTCCACACTGCCCTCCAACCCCACCACACCCGGCACCTTCCCCTGCAACCGCAGGAAATGCTACACTTGCCCCCACACCTCCTCCCTCACCCCTATCCCAGGCCCCAAGATGACATTCCACATTAAGCAGAGGTTCACCTGCACATCTGCCAATGTGGTATACTGCATCCACTGTACCCGGTGTGGCTTCCTCTACATTGGGGAAACCAAGCGGAGGCTTGGAGACCGCTTTACAGAACACCTCCGCTCAGTTCGCAACAAACAACTGCACCTCCCAGTCGCAAACCATTTCCACTCCCCCTCCCATTCTTTAGATGACATGTCCATCATGGGCCTCCTGCAGTGCCACAATGATGCCACCCAAAGTTTGCAGGAACAGCAACTCATATTCCGCCTGGGAACCCTGCAGCCTAATGGTATCAATGTGGACTTCACCAGTTTCAAAATCTCCCCTTCCCCAACTGCATCCCTAAACCAGCCCAGTTCGTCCCCTCCCCCCACTGTACCACACAACCAGCCCAGCTCTTCCCCCCCACCCACTGCATCCCAAAACCAGTCCAACCTGTCTCTGCCTCCCTAACCGGTTCTTCCTCTCACCCATCCCTTCCTCCCACCCCAAGCCGCACCCCCATCTACCTACTAACCTCATCCCACCTCCTTGACCTGTCCGTCTTCCCTGGACTGACCTATCCCCTCCCTACCTCCCCACCTATACTCTCTCCACCTATCTTCTTTACTTTCCATCTTCGGTCTGCCTCCCCCCTCTCCCTATTTATTCCAGTTCCCTCTCCCCATCCCCCTCTCTGATGTGGAAAGAATATGTTATTTTTCCCAGGCAAATGACATTTGGGCAGATGAAAAACAATGAGTAACTATCCAGGCATCTCGTGGACTCGCACCAGATACTATACCCTTTCAACAGTGGTTGAATTTAGTTAAGGAATATTATGACACCAAACCTCCTCTAATTCTGAAACACTATCAGTTTTACTCAGCAATTCGAGAACCAGGGGCATCAGTATCAGAATTTTTAACTGGGTTAAGAGGACTGGCTGAGGCATGTGACTTTGGTTTAACCATTAATGACTGCTTAGTATGTGGGATTAATGATCTAACCATGTAAAAATGCCTACGAGCTGAAGCACAGCTGGACTTCAAACAGGCACAACAACTGGCTTTTTCATTGGAAAATGCAGTAAATGGAGGATATGAAGTTGCACGGTATTCCAATGGAAGTGGACATCCTCGCCAGTCCAACCGAGTTTGGGAGCATCACTTGAGTGAAGGCAATTGCATAGCTTCAGTCAGGACATATCCTGAACAGAGGGACTCTAGGACAACACACAGGAAAACCCCAAAACAAAGCAAAGCCTTAGCCAAATAGTTAAAATTTTCTTCAGGATCTGGGCTGGCAAACCACTGTAGTTGCTCCCATCATGTGGGTTCATGACAGCAAAAAAAATCTACTCTCATTGCCACTGAAATAACTCTGCAGAGGCCAGTATCCTGTCAACCTTTATTTACACATGGAGAGTCCTTGACACTGATCCAGCTTCCTCAGAGCCAGCACTCAGAGTGAACAGAACCACTAACCTTCCTGTTTATATCTGCCAGTAAGGGCTCCCTGATTGGACCAGATTAGCAGTCCCAATGAAGGAACTCATGTTCTATGATGTCCATCTGGCCGACCTTATTACAATCATTGCATAGGACATCCCTGCAGGAGTTACTCAGGGTGGTTCTCCAGGCCCAACTATCCTCAACTGCTTCAACAATGACCTTCTCTCCATCACACTGTCAGGAGTGGGGATGTTTGCACAATGTTCAGTGTCATTCACGACTCCTCAGATACTAAGCAGTTCATATTCAAATGCAGCAAGATCTAGACAATGTCCAAGTTTGAGTTAAAATAATAACCATCCTACATAAGTGCCAGACAATGACTGTTTCCAATAAAAAAGTACATGAATACCTGAATATTTAATGGCATTATCATCACTGAATCCCTTACAAAGAACAGCCTGGGAGCTTACCATTGACCAGAAACTCAGCTGAACTGGCGATATAAATAATCTGGATAGAAGACCAAGTAAGAGATTTGGAAATGTTCAGCAAGTAACTCAACTCCCTAAAGCCTCTCTACCAACTAAAGCCACAAGTCAGGGTTGTAATGGAATATTCACTAATTGGCTGGATGATTGCAGTTCTAACAACACCATCCAGGACAAAGCAACTCTCTTGATTGGCACCTCATCCACCAAGATCCACTCTTGAACTCAAAAACACAGCAGCCGTGTGTACCATGTATAGGATGCACTGCAAAACTTTCAAGCCTTCCAAATTCATTACAACTATCATTGAGAAGGACAGGGCAAACAGGTACTTAGGAAAAAGACCACCTGCAAGTTCTCTTCCAAAACGCATACCATGCTCAGTGCTGCTATCCCAAAATCATGGCACTTCCTCCAGAATGGCATTGTTGTTCTGCCAATAGCAAATGAACAGCAGTATTCCAAGAAGGCAACTCACCATCACTTTCTCAAGAGCAACTAGGCTTGCACAATAAAAGCTGGAATGATGTCCACATTTTTTGAAAGAAGGAAAAACAAACTTAGTTAGCCACAGTTAGTGCATTCTTCCTTTAGAGCCTTTCTTACTCACAGGAATATACTTTTGTTACATATTAGGAAAATCTCATTTATTGTCTATTCCTGCAACCCAACTGAGGAATCCCTTAACCTAATTTCAAAGTTCATTTTAGCAACGTCATCTTCATGCCCTGATAATTATTTTTATTTAAGTTAAAGGTTAAAATTCTTAGATCCATTTCTGTTCTTCAAACTTAATGTCAAATTCAATCATATTATAATTACTGCCACCTCGGGCTGTCTTCAAAATTGTTTGATTAAATTATACATACAATTTAAAGGAGGCAGTTGTGGTTCTAAAACTACTTTTTGAATTTCAACAAAAGCAATTATGAAAGCATGAAAGAAAGCTAGTGAAAATAAACTGTCAATTTCAGCTAAGGGAGATACAGTGGCCAAAATTTAAGGGGATATTCTGGAAAGCAAAACATAGATATATTCCAACAAATAAGGAAAATTCTAAGGGATTGACCCATCACCCATGATTAATTAAAGCAGTCACAAATAGAATCAAACTCAAAGAAAAGATGTATAATTCTGCAAAGATATGTGGCAGCTCAGAAGATGGACGGAATATAAAAGATATAAATGAGTTATTTAACAAATTAATAAAGTAGGTCAGTTAAAAAAACATTAAAAGACAAAGTTAGCCAAAAATGTAAAAATAGTTTGGAAAAGTTTCTTTAGCTTTTTAAAAAAGAAAAGACATAACAAAATAAGTGTCGGCACTATAGAAGATGAGCCTGGGGAATTAATTATGGATGATAAAGATATGGCAGATAAACAGATATGTTGCATTGGACTTTACTAGAAAGAATACAAGCAACAAATTTACTGGAGTTCTTTAAACAAGTAACTTGTGCTGTACATAGAGTGAAATCAGTGGGTGTATTGTATTTAGATTTCCAGAAGGAATTTGATAAGTTGCCATATCAAAGGTTATTGCACAAAATAAAAGCTCGTTGTATTGGGTTGGCATAGTCAGAAGATTGGCTTGCTAACTATAAGCAAAGAATAGGAAAAGATGGATCTTTTTCAGAGTGGCAGAATGTCAAGTGTGGTGTGCAACAGGAGTTGGTGCTGAAACCTCAAAACTTCACAATTTATATAAATAATTTAGATGAAGGGATCAATGGTATGGTGGCAAAATTTGTTATGACTCAAGGATGTAGTAAATAGAGTACAATGTCAGAAAGTGTGAAGTTGCCAATTTTGGCAGAAAGAAGGAAAGTAAAGCATGTTATATACTTGGTGAGAGGCTGTCATGCTCTGAGATGCAAAGAGATCTAGATGTCCTGGTGCATGAATCACAGAAAGCCAGTATGTAGGGACAACGGGAAACCAAGAAGGCTAATAAAATATAATGTTTTATTGCAAAAGGCATTGAATGCAAGAATAGGGAGGTTATGTTTCAATTATATGGGATGTTGGTGAGACCATATCTGGATTACTGGTTATCATACTTACAGAAGAATGTTAATGTGTTGTAAACAGTTCAGGGAAGGTTTACCAGACTATTACTTGGAATGTGGGGATTGCTTTATGAAGAAAGGCTAGACAGACTAGGCCTGTATTGTCTGGAGTTTAGAAGAGTCAGACTTAATTGAAATGTGTAAGATCCTGAGAGGACTTGACTTGGTATATGTTGAAAGTATGCTTCCTTCTGTGGGAAAACCTAGAACGCGGGTTCATAGTCTAAAAATAAGGACACGTCCATTAAAACAGAAATGAGGAAAAAAACTTTTCTCTTGCTTCAGAGGGTTGTGTGTGTCTGACATTCCCTTCCTTAAAAGACAGTGATGCAGAAGCTTTAATTGTTTTTCTTAAGGCAGAGTTAGATAGATTCTTGATAGCTAAGAGGTTGAAACACTATCAGGTATATGCAGGAGCACAGTTGAGGTTAAAAAAAGATCAACCATGACCTTATTGAATTGCAGAGCAGGCTCGAAGGGCCAAGTAGCCTTACTCTTGTTTCTTGCTCAGTGGCTCATCATTAATTTAATTTTTCTTATCTAATTGTACAGTATCAGATCTAGTACAGCCTGCTCAGTGGCTGGTTCTAGAACATGTTGGTCTAAGAAATTGTCCCAAAAACATTCCATTAATTCAATTAATGGCCACATTTTCCAATCTGATTTATCCAATATACATACAGATTAAAATCGTCCTTGACTATCATGGTATCTTTCTCTCAAGAACTCATTATCACTTTCTACATTCCAATTACTGTTTGAGGTGTTATGAATGATTCCCACAAGTGACCTCCTTACCTAAAGCTTTGTACAGAGTGTCTCTTTGGATCTGGTCCATCTTGACCTCCAGATGAAGATGGCACTGGTGACTGCAGTGTTGCAAGCTCCGAGTATAAGCCAGACCTGTGCCACATGCGACAATACTGAGAGTCCCTGACGTCTGATGACCAGGTTTTTACCCGCAATGGGGAGGGAGCAGTTGGTCCCAAAAGTCTAGTTTCTGTCTCACCTTGGCAATATATTCCACCCAAGTTTTTGCGCATGCCCCAGCCCCACTGAACAACATTCCCAACTCCTTCCATTAATCTGCCCTAACAGCGAAGGGGATAAAGGATCAGTTGGCCCAGTTCTGGATGAACACGGCATCACTTTTGCCTCAATTTACATCTGCTCCCGAGGCCAGTTGAACTGTAGGTTTTTGCCCTGAGTCACATCAGCTCCAAGACCTCCCAAATGCTGCAAGTGGTCTTGTCCTGTTATAGAACATGGAACATAGGAAAGTACAGTACATTACAGGCCCTTCAACCCACAATGTTGTGCCATGGAATAATCCTAATCCAAAAATAGAATAACCTAACCTACATTCCCCTCAATTCACTGCTGTCCATGAGCATGTCCAGCAGTCGCTTAAATGTCACTAATGACTCCGCTTCCACGACTACCACTGGTAAACTATTCCATGCGCACACAACTCTCTGGGTGAAGAACCTCCCTCTGATGTCTCCTCTATACCTTCCTCCTAACACCTTAAAACTATGACCCCTCCTGGCAGTCAATCCTGCCCTGGGGAAAAGTCTCTGGCTATCGACTCTATCCATGCCTCTCATTACCTTCTACACTTCAATCAGGTCACCTCTCTTCCTCCTTCTCTCCAGACAGAAAAGTCTGAGCTCAGTCAACCTCTCCTCATAAGACAAGCCCTCCAAGTTCAGGCAGCATCCTGGTAAACCTCCTTTGCACCCTCTCCAAAGCCTCCACATCTTTCCTATAATAGGGCGACCAGAAATGGATGCAATATTCCAAGCGTGGTCTCACCAGCGTTTTGTAGAGCTGCAGCATAACCTCGCGGGTCTTAAACTCGATCCCCCTGTTAATGAAAGCCAAAACACCATTTGCTTTCTTAACAAACTTATCCACCTGGGTGACAACTTTGAGGGAGCTATGCACTTGAACACCAAGATCCTGCTGTTCCTCCACACTGGCAAGAATCCTGCCTTTAATCCTATATTCAGCATTTAAATTCAACCTTCCAAAATGCATCACTTTGCATTTATCCAGGTTGAACTCCATCTGCCATATTTCAGCCCAGCTCTGCATTCTGTCAATGTCTCGCTGAAGCCTGCAATAGCCCTCGATACTATCAATGGCACCTCCGACCTTTGTGTCATCAGCAAACGTACTAACCCACCCCTCAACCTCCTCATCCAAGTCATTTATAAAAACTACAAAGAGCAGAGGCCCAAGAACAGAGCCCTGCGGGACACCACTTAGCACTGACCTCCAGGCAGAATATTTATCATCTACAACGACTCGCTGCCTCCTGTCAGCCAATCAATTCTGAATCCAGAGAGCCTGTATCCCATACCTCCTGACTTTATGAATGAGTCTGCTGTGGGGAACCTTATCAAATGCCTTGTCTTTATTATGTGTTAAGTAGTTTATTGTTTTTACTTTGTTCATTTATAATTAATAATTAATAAATGCCACTAATCTCTATAAGGTTCATTACTGCTTCTAAACATTACTATTACTAACGCGACTTCTTTCAAGGCAATACCTCACTTGATAGAAAAGTCATGGAGAATTCACCAAAAAATTATAAATCTTGACACTCATCATTGGGCAGCAGTGAAGGACACTTGCCCAGATGACAGACAGCTTCCATTCAATAAGCCTCTAATCTTTTAAAACACCCTGGGTGTTGCATGATTCCTATTGTTCTTGACAGCAGCTAGATGGAGAAGTTTATCATAAAGTCATATAGTGCGGAAACAGACCTAACGATCCAACTCGCCCATGCTGATCAACTTTTCAAACTAAACTAGTCCCACTTGCCTGCATTTGACCCATATCCCTCTAAACCTTTCTTATCCATGTGCCTTTCTAAATGTCTTTTAAATGCCATAACTGTACCTACATCTACCTCTTCCTCTGGCAGTTCATTCACATATAAACCACACTCTGTGTGAAAAAATTACCCTCAGATATCCTTTGATTCAGAGAATGAGAGTCATGCAGCATGGAAGTGGACCCTTCAGTCCAACTAGTCCATGCCAACCATGGTTCCCAGGCTAAACTAGTCTCATTTGGCTGCCCTTGGCCCACATTCCCCAAACCTTTCCTATTCATGAATTTATTCAACATTTTGCCTCAGCAGTCATTCTCTCATCCAATAGTCTAGAAGGAACTGGTCTGTCACTCAGGGCTGCATTCAGCTTACGTTTTTTTCTCATTTTCTCATGGAAGATATTCTGGTTTCAACAAACGCTTTAGATTTCTCTTCCCTAATCCAATGGCTTTTCAGCTGACTGCTAGTCATGATTTGATCATTTTGAATGTGCTTTATGTGTTATGTAAAACAATGATTCCATGGTGCGACAATGTATGTTTATAACTCGTGATAAATTTATAAATAAGTCCGTTTCTGTGGTGTCACTTACTGTCTTATACTTTTCACAGTTTCAATGGAATTCTTAATTGGAATAAAAGTGAACAATTTTGAAAAAACCACTAGAGGTTTGCAAAAATGCATATCAGTATAGATAAGATAAAATTCCAATAGTTGCACTGCTAAATCCAAACCTTTTCAACATTTCTATTTATCAGCAAAGTTCAGTGTCAATAAAATAAGTCAGTGTGAAGATACATTGAAGAATCAATAGGTATGAGTCAGCTCTTATTGATTTCAGTGGTGTGAAAGTCTCTTCAGACTGTAATGAATCATTTTGTACTGTTTGTACAGTGTGTATAAGTGGTTCAGTCACTCATTTCTTGGCTGATTTCCATACTGGGAATCTTCATATCTACTTCAGTTTTAGAATTGAAAGCCAAAATATAACTCAGTTTGCTGTTTTCTGTATGAGTTTCTTTTGGGATATCTTAGCTGGTTATATCTGTCACGTATTGTACTAATTTATACCGAGCTTCAACAAGAAGAGGAGTAGGGACATTATTGAATTCTGTATTCTAGGAGGTGGTCTAAAACTATTTTTTTTAGAATGTTGCTCAAAATAACTATTCCAGGCATATAGATTAGTGTGAGATTTACTCTGTATTGTGAGTGAACAAGAAGAAATTTTATTGAACATGATTCTAAACAGAGGATGGCAGGAGAGGACATCTCAGTAGTAACCCCACAGAGTCAGGTTGAAGTTTCATGTAATCTGCCACCACTATGACTCATTAAAACTGGAGCAAAATACTGCACGTGCTGGAAATCTGAAACAGCAATAGAAAGGGGTGGCACACTAGCTCAGTGGTTAGCACCGCTGCCTCACAGCACCAGGGACCTGGGTTCAATTCCACCCTCAGATGACTGTCTGTGTGGAGTTTGCACGTTCTCCTTGTGTCAGCATAGGTTTCCTCCTAGAGTCTGAAGATTTGCAGGCTAGGTGGATTGGCCATGCTAAGTTACCCATAATGTCCAGGGGTGTGTATATTTGGTGGGTTATAGGGTGTTGGGCCTGGGTGGGATGCTCTGAGGGTCAGTGTGGACTTGTTAGGCTGAGGGACCTGTTTCCGCACTACAGGGGTTTATGATTAAAATGCAAGAGAAACCCCAGCAAGTTTGGTAGCTTCTACGAAGAGAGGAAAAAGTTGAGCTGGAGCCCAGTTACTAGTCTATGCAATGTCTTCTCTCTACAGGTGTTGCCAGACCTGCTGAAGCTTTCTAGAACTTTCTGTTTTTATTTCTATAACATAGCACATGCTCAATATCCAGACTAAAGGTATAATATGCTATACTCCACAACTCCTCTCATGCATTTTACAGTACTACTTTTTACCATTAACTTCTAAGCATGAACATATGATACTTTTACTCCACTTTCACATTCCTAACTATCCTCTCTCCTCTCAATCCTGACCCACAAAGTCTCACACGTGAGTGATTAATCTCTAGTAGCATTCGTTATTCTCTTGGGCTATAATCCACATAAATTCCTGAATGCAGTAGCAGTGAAGACCAATCAAGAAAATCACGATTCACAGAAGAAGACTCTGAGAAACAGTAATAAGAATTTTAAAAGCAATGTACTTACTTCACAACGAGCCTGTGCAGTTCAGGGAGAACAGAGGATAGGTCTTGATTCAAGTTAAGACGTAAGCAGCAGAGTTTTGGATGTCCTGAAATTTATGGAGGGTAGAATGTGGGAAAGCACATGCCCTGGAATAATCACGTCTGGTGGTAACCAAGGTATAAATGATGATTTCAGCAGTACATGAGGTGGGATGGGGTGAAGTTGGACAATGTTTTGGAAATAGGTGGTCTTCGTGATGATGCAAATATGTGGTTAGAATCTCACCTTGATCACTAGGTTGTGAACAGTCTGGTTTAAGATCATACTGTTGCCAGAGATGGGAATAGAATTGGTTGATAGGGAAAGGAGTTTGGATGAGCACTGAACACAAACATGGGATTCCAATGAGATGAAAAGGGACTGCCAACTTCTTATTGTATTTTGTACTCAATATATGTCCATGATCGGCCTCATTTAGCTTATATTCTCATTATTTTCTTTTCCTAACTTCATTTTTTGTACATTTGTCCACAATAAATAACCATTTGCCACTGATCAGCCCACATTTCCAACCAATCCAAGCTTCAGCATATTGATTGGTCAATTCCTTTATGTATCACTTCAGACTAATTCAGTGTAATCTTCCAATTAATTTATATATAGTGCAAACAGCAATGGCCCATCACTGAATCTATTGGCACCATCTCCTTGTTATGTTGACCCAGTTCCATTCACACTCATCATTTACTTCAAATTTAGCTTGTAACATATTCTATGCCTTACAAACTTTATTGAGAGAAAGTGAAGATAAAGTTTTCATGTGAACACTGAGGTACATTATAAGCTTTAAATGGAGCATATTCACAGAACTTCAATTTGCTTAATGAATTCCAGCAGTGACTCACAGTATGCATCAAACACACATCTTTTTGACTGTCCACAGTAGGCAGTGGCCCAATTGTGTTCAACCAGACAAAGCTTGCAAAATGCCAAACTTAAATGTGATTTAGCTGTTGGACAATACTTACTCAATAATCCTGACTGCAAGAAATTTTCATTTCATTTTTTCATGTGATGTGTGTGTTGTTGGCTAGGCCAGCGTTTAATGTCCAACCCTGACTGCCCTGGAGAAGGTGAGGTGATCCGCCTTCAGTCCTTAGGGCACCCACAATGACCCAAGTGTTATTTTTGTTACTTTCAGAATTCTTTCTGCCTTGACCCACTTTTTCCTCTATTTAAACCATGCTTTAATTACCTTAAGCCTTGGTTTCTCCAACAGTCTCCTACCCAGGCTTCGAGTTACCAACCAGTATGAACAGAAGTGAAAGATATTTTCAAATGAACCTGTTTAAAGATGTTATTACATGCCCCGGGAGCAAGTGGGGCTTGAACCAAGGACTCCTGGCCCAAAGGAATGTAAATTACCACTGAAAAGTAACTTATTCAAATGCTATTTCCATTGTTATCACCTGTTCAAATCCATGTGTTTCTATCATCCGTTCAAATCCACATGTTTCTATCATCCTCACTTTAATCAGAGTACATTGGTTTCCTGTATTTCTTTGAATGAATTTCAAGATCTTAACATTAATCATGCATGTCGTCATTGGCTTCCCAAATGCGCATCAGTTGTCTCTGTAAATCATGTGTCCACACTCATGCCACCCGTTCTCAACTTTACTTCCTGTTGTTTTTCCCCACGATTTGTATTTTGCCTCTGTCTTCTGAAACTCTTAACAGCCTTCAGCATAATTCCTCTTATGTGCTTTTAACTGCCTAATGAAGATTTCCCTCTAACTTAATTTTCATTTTCTGCCCCTTGCTTTAAAATGCTAAGAGGCATCTGCGACAAGAAAAAACATATACTTAGCACAATATAACAATCATGTACATATATTTATTGACTCAAGTGGACAATGTGTGTGTCCTCAGTGAGTTTAGCTGCAGTGTTTCTCATTTCTCCTTATGCAGTGTGTGATGTCTAACAACGAAGTTGCAATCTCTTTGAGAGCATTTTGTAGTGCAAGGAAAATATATCTTGGCTGATTGCAGTGTTCATTGATGCCCTACTGGGGTCCTAATGGACTTAGATCTCCCTAGCTAAAGCATTTTGAGGGTCTTACATACCTACAGCGTAACTTCTGCATCCTTATACTCCAGTCTTCTAGATATAAAGGCTAGCATTCCATTAGCTTTCTTGATTATTTTCTGCACCTGTTTGTGACTTTTTAAAGATGTATGCTCCTGAACTCCAAAGTCTCTTTGGACATCCACTATTTTTAAGTTTATAACATCTGGAGAGTACCCTGATCTATTTGTTCTCGGTCAAAAATGGACAGGTTCACACTTCTATACATTGAACTCCAAATGCCAGTTTTGGCCATTCATTTAGCCCATCAAAATATCTTTGTAAATTTATGTTATCATCTACACTGTCTGTAATGCTATCTAACTTTGTGTCATCAGCAAATTTGGGTATATGATCCTCTATGCCACTATGCAAGTTATTAATGGATAATGTGAATAATTGAGGCCTTAAAGGATCTTTGTGAGACATCACTGGTCACATCCTGCCAATTTGACAACTCTCCGACTTCCTTACTTTCTGTCACCTGCCAATCAACCAATTCCTCAGCTATATCTGAGATTTGCGCTCAGTTCTGTGGCCTTCTACCTTAATTAACAATCTTTTATGTAGAATGTTATTAAATCCCTTCTGGAAGACCATATAAACAACTTCCATAGATATTTCCCTGACCACTGCCCTATATACCTTTTCAAAAAATTCGAAGAGGTTTGTCAGGCACTACTTACCTGGTATGAATCCATGCTGGTTTTCCCTGATTAACTGAAAATTTTCACAGTGTTCAGTTACCCCAGTCTTGATTATCAATTCCAACAACTTTCCCACCACTGAGGTTAGGCAAACTAGCCTGTAATTCCCTGGTTTTTTTCTTTCATCCTTCTTAAAGAGCAGCATGACATAATCCCTTAGCTGGTGAGTGCTTTGTGCATTTTCCATTTATATACCAGCACCGTATTAGTTGCAGAGTCAGAGAGTCACCCAGCAGGAAGCATACCCTTCAGTCTAACTCGTCCATGCTAAATATAAACTCAAACTGAACTAGTCCCACCTGCCTGCTCCTGGCCCATAACCCTGCAAACCTTTCCTATTCACGTATTTATCCAAATGTCTTTTAAGTGTTGAAGCTGTGCTCACATCTACCACTTCCTCAAGAAGTTCATTCCACACATGAACCACCCTCTGTGTCAAAAAAATTGCCTGTCATATCTTTTTTAAATCTCTCTCCTCTCACCTTAAAAATGTATCCCTAGTCTTGGAATCCTCTATCCTTGGGAAAAGACACCTACCGTTAACCCTATCTACACCCCTCGTGATTTTATAAACTTCTATAAGGTCACTTCTGAACCTCCTACACATCAGTGAAAAAAAATCCCAGCCTTTCCAGCCTTGCTTTATAACTCAAACCTTCCATACCCAGCAATGTCCTGGTAAATCTCTTCTGAATTGATTCCAGCTTAATAATATCCTTCCTATAGCTGGACAACCAAAACTGGGCTCCTTATTCCAGAAGAGGCCCCACCAATGACATGTACAACTTCAACGTAACTTTCCATCTCCTACGCTCAAACGACTGTACAACAAAGGCAAGTGTGCTAAACACATTTTTAACCATTCTGTCTATATATTGTGCAAACTTCGAAGAATTATGTACCTGAATCCCTAGGTCCCTTTGCTCTACAACTCTATCCATTGATTAATGTTGCCAGTTTTCAACCATCTTCTATTCTGAGTGCTCAGGGATGAGGGAGGGGAGAAATGTTAGTTCTACAAGTTAATCATTTGCAGCGCCTGAATGGCCTTATTTTTACGAACGAAATAATAACCAGTTTAGGCAACTTTTCAGGCATCTCAAGTGTCAAAAATGATGCTTGCAGACTGACTTTAGTCGAATAGTCATCACTGATTCCTTGGGAAATTAGTAAATAACTAGACCTTAACCCCTTTCAAAAAGAAAATCCAAAGAATAGAAATCTAGTCAATTTTTAGTTTAAAATCAAATATGATTATTCATCATATAACAACAACTTATTTCATAATCCAATGTCAAAAATAAAGCCTAGTTTCAAAATATTAATTTATTGCCTGAAATTAATTAATCTCTGTTCTTCAGCATTACTATGATAATTATTTTGTAGATGTTAATATTCACAGTGGTAAGTTTGCTGAATTCATTTCTTTATTAGTACCGTCATGCTACATTTGTGTGTTGCATCGTGTTAATATTCAGGGACATGCCAGTGAAACTGAAACAAATTTGGACTTCAGTGAAAAATGGTAAATGATTAACTTGCAAATAAAAAGCCTGTGATGATTAAAATAAAACAAACAAAAAGGAGCATTGAAAGACTGAAGTAGGACAGACACATGCTAATGATATCAACTTTGCATTCCATATGGCACAAATACATTTATTGGTATTTGTGACTGGTGGTTGTAACTGTGAAATATCAGCTATTCCATAGCTAATTGATTTGCCAAAGTTATTCCAAACTACACATTCATCTTGTTTCTGAGAATAATGGGGAAGACATTGAAGTGCATTGTGCTTGTTTAGTATGCATTAAGCTCGGCCAGTATGCACTGCGTATCTCATAGTGAAGAGAACAATATTCTGGTCCTGTCAATTGATTTTCCCAGACTGTTGAGTGAAATAGGTCAGTTTGATTACCTTATTCTAGCTGTTATGGAGAGGTGAAATGTCAGCTTCTCTTTTCCAGTTGTGCCTTGTTTTGGGTTATATAGGAAAACAAAAGTTCACCAATCTAACAATGTTACACAACTGTGGTAGAGCTCCTGTAGTTTGGAAGGTGCTTACTCATATTTCTGATAGCTTGTTTTCATTCCAAAACTGTTAAACAGAAAAGCTACACTGAGGCACACCTATAGCTGTCACTGGTCTTCCTAATTAAGATCCTTTACAGCTCTGCTTACATAGTTTTGAAGTATGTGAGTTTGCTCACTGAGCTGGAAGGTTAGTTTTCAGATGTTTCATCACCATTCTAGGTAACATCATCAGTGAGCCTCCGATGAAGCGCTGGTGTTATGTCCCACTTTCTATTTATCTGGTTAGGTTTCCTTGGGTTGGTGATGTCATTTCCTGTTCTTTTTCTCAGAGGATGGTAGATTGGCTCCAAATCAATGTGTTTGTTGATGGAGTTCCGGTTGGAATGCCATGCTTCTAGGAATTCTCGTGCGTGTCTCTGTTTGGCTTGTCCTAGGATGGATGTGTTGTCCCAATCAAAGTAGTGTCCTTCCTCATCTGTAAGTAGGGATACGAGTGATAGTGGGTCATGTCGTTTTGTGGCTAGTTGATGTTCAAGTATCCTGGTGGCAAGCTTTCTGCCTGTTTGTCCAATGTAGTGTTTGTCATAGTTCCTGGTTTGTGAATTTTTGGTAGTCCGTAGAAGCGTGGTGTGTTGGATCCATCTGGTGGATTCACAAACCAGGAGCCCCCCCTCAGACCCATAGTGTCGCTACCTGGAACACCAACCTGCAGATTAGCCAAGGAACTACACCAAAGACTAAAACACCTAGTAGAAGACTCCCGCCACTCCATTCGCTCCACCCAAGAATTCCTGAACACCATCAAAGACACCAAGATAGAAGAGGATGAAATAATGGTCTCCTTTGACGTAACAGCCCTGTTCACATCCATCAACATCAACCTGGCCAAAGAAACACTGACTACACTATTAGAAGAACCAAAGACACATACACCAGACATCACCAACCTCATCAGCAAGGACAACATCATCAAGCTAGTGGACCTATGCCTCACCACCCACTTCACTTTCAATAACAAAACCTACAGGCAAACCAACGGTACACCCATGGGATCTCCGATATCAGGGTTCTTAGCAGAGGCAGTAATGCAGAGACTCGAACAAACAGCTCTGCCAATCATCCAACCCAAACTTTGGGTCCGCTACGTGGATGACAGCTTTGTCATCACTAAACAAAACAAATTAGAGGAAACCTTCAAGACCGTCAATAATACCCTTAGTGGCATAACATTCACAAAAGAGGAGGAAAACAACAACAAACTGCCATTCCTAGATGTCACAGTAGAGCGAACAGTCAATGGGGAACTTCAAACCAACGCCTACAGGAAAACAACACATACGGGCCAAATACTGAACTACAGGAGCAACCATCCCAACACCTACAAATGAAGCTGCATTAGAACATTATTCCAACGAGCCACCACACACTGCAGCACAAAAGAACTACGCAGAGCAGAAGAACATCACCTATACAGCGAATGGGTACCCTATGAACACAGTCCGCTGATTTCTCAGCAACAAACCCAAACAAACAGACAAAACGGGCCCAGAAACCATAACCACTCTCCCCTACATCAAAGACATTTCCGAAATGACTGCCAGACTACTCGGACCTCTTGGCATCAGGGTAGCCCACAAACCCACCAACACACTAAAACAACAGTTAATGAACTTAAAAGACCCTATACAGACAACAAACAAAACGAACGTCATCTACAAAACACCTTGCAAGAACTGTGACAAACACTACATTGGACAAACTGGCAGAAAGCTAGCCACCAGGATACATGAACATCAACTAGCCACAAAACGACATGACCCACTATCACTCGTATCCCTACATACAGATGAGGAAGGACACCACTTTGATTGGGACAACACATCCATCCTTGGACAAGCCAAACAGAGACATGCACGAGAATTCCTAGAAGCAAGGCATTCCAACCGGAACTCCATCAACAAACACATTGATTTGGAGCCAATCTACCACCCCCTGAAAAAAAGAACAGGAAATGACATCACCAACCCAAGGAAACCTAACCAAATAAATAGAAAGCGGGACATAACACCAGCGCTTCATCGGAGGCTCACTGATGATGTTACCTAGAATGGTGACGAAACGTCTGAAAACTAACCTTCCAGCTCAGCGAGTAAACTCATATCCAGAACCTCAACCTGAGCTACAAATCTTCTCTAAACTCGCTAGTTTTGAAGAATTTTTCATGGAAAAGAACAACAAAAAAGGAAATGTATAAACTGCTGCCATATATAGGCCACTTACTGCACTTAACAAGAGAGAAGATGTAATATGGTATGGCATTTAAGGCTGAGTCTTGGGAAAGTCTTTGTCGCAGCAGTTTAACATATCAGATTATCTGAGTTATTTGAGTGGCTAAAATGCAAAAAGGGCAAGTTAAGGGCAGCGTGTGAGGGAAAGTGGACTTCTTGGTCACAAGAGACAAAAGGAAGAAAAGGGGTCAGAACTTTAGAGTGGTAGTGTAGTTTTGGCCATGTGATGAATTTGGCAGGGCTATTATACATAAAGATTTTGGAGTTCTAATATAGCAAAACCGAAATGGTGGAGTAATGTAGAAGACAGTTTACAACTTCAAGTTTACTTTAGTTTGCTGGTGGTTATGTAAATGTTTATAATCTTGAGAATCCGACTGCAAAAATTTTAGCTATGATTAACCAGCCACTACAATGCAGGTGATTGATTAAAACTGTATTCAGGCATTTCACATTTTGGTGGTATCTACCACCATTTTAACAATGGAGCTCACAGAGCGTCGGGACCACACCCTGCGGCCATGATTTAAGTGTTAATGGCAAAGAGATCGTGGCCAAGTTTAGGTGTAAAGTTTAAGAAATGCTGCTTTGAATTCCACAAGGAAAGCTTTGGCATCCTCTGCCACATTTACTTTCTCCTCCTTCCGACTGCAATGTCCCCTCAATCCATTCTCAGCATTTTTCTTAGTGCCAGGAACATCCACTGGGGTTCCTCACATCATCCTCCCACATTGCAAAATCAAAATCCTACTTACTTCCAATTTAAGCTTTTACCATTTATACCTTTAAACCTGCAACAATTTACCTGAATCAAATTATCTGTGGCTAGCTAGTTAACAGTTTTCCAAAAGTATTCAACCAGACACATTCCACTTCCCTCATGGCCTTCCTTTTTAACATTTACTACTGCTCAGCTACTGAACTGATGCACAAAAGGAAAATTGCAACATTGAAAAGAAATTCTTGACAATTAATTATCAAGCATTGGGCACATCAGTAAAAATGGCAATAAATCATATTTGTATATTGTTTTGTAATTAGATTTTGATGAAAATGTACCTTGCATATGCTGTATATATATAATTCGCTAGAGTTTGTAATGATTGGGCAGAATTATAACTATCTGGCCTGCAATGCATCCAGAACCTTAGATCCTCACTATACCTGTGTGCATCTTTGCTGTTTCATTCTCTGGAGGGAGTGCAGCAGCCATTGGATATTCCTGTTCTTGTTTGGCTTGCTGAAGCTTTTGTTTTCACTACATTATTCTCCTGTTAATCCTCTGTCAAAACAAGTCCACGTGAACGGAGGGCATGGCTTTTGACATTTTAACTCCATTGGCAAATAAAGTATGGGGAAAGTACAGCATCATTGAAGAGTTGCCTGAGGCCTTATAGCCATAATAATCAAACTGCTTGTTGAGCCCTCACACAACATGGCACTAAGACATAGATACTGAAAGTGCCTCTTTCAGGGCCTCAAAGTGAATATTACAATATTGGTTCCAATGAAAGAAGAAAATATATTTTTCTTCTCACTTTCCACGTTGTTCCAACCATTTTTGCAAGCTTATTGAGTAGTTGCCTTTTGATCATAATGATGAAGTTCCAATTTTGGTTTTGCATAGATAACTACCAGACTCCTCCTGTGAGCCACAAATGTCCCCTTGTTCTTCAAATTCCTTTCTGTGTTGCTGTCCCTTTGGCACTGATGACCCTTCAGCCTCACCCCAATTTGACGGAGTCCCTTTACATCACAGTCAATGTGCCCACTTTACGTCCAAAGCCTGTGAGTCTGGAGGTTCCTGTGCCTTTGCTGATCCTCCCTGGATAAAGGTCAGAGTGACTGTGATCACCTTGAAATTTCTTTGAAGGTTTTTGGTCCCCTTCCATTAATTACGAGGTAAATGCCTCTATCACTTTCATCCTCAGTGATCAGTGCAAGAAAGCCCATGCCCAGACTTCATCTGTAGGCTACCACCTGATAAGCCTACTGGCTATCAGTGACCAAATCCTCTGACTGACTGTATGCCCACCCCAAAACTGACTAGGTAGTGCACTGCCAGACTGTCTCGCAACGGCAATTCAAGTCACCAACTTGTAATCCCCAGACTGCTAGCATTGACCTTGAGGACCGACTATAGCCCAGACACTAGCTGCAAAGAGACAATGGGAACTGCAGATGCTGGAGAATCCAAGATAACAATGTGTGAAGCTGGATGAACACAGCAGGCCAAGCAGCATCTCAGGAGCACTAACTGCAAAGTCAGGGATCTCTGGACTCACACAAAGCCAAGTGCCTGAATGATTTCTGCCATCCCCCTTGATTGACAGTGGAAGTACCCCCTTACTAATGAGTGTCAATCTCATCCTACTAAGCAGTCGGTTCCTTCGACTTTTGCACAATATTATTTAATTCAAGCACATGCATTGTGTTTACCATGTACCCTTCTGGCATATACTGCAGCTCTGTTGTAACCCTGTGCCATACAGTGGCTTGGTTGCCCCCTCACTGACTGATACATTTACCAGTCAATGCTCTCCACTACTGCAAGCTGCCTGCCTCTACCTCTGTGCTAAGAGCAAGCTTAACTGCAGAGGTTGCCTACTCCAAACTCTGAAAAAACAAGCTAAGACACAAAGGCTGCCCTGATCTAAAACCACTTTAAAGATACTGTATGGTAAAAGCCAGCAGTGGTATATTATACTGTTGTCTTTGAATCCTGTGCTGTTTGTAGTGTACATTAATGATCTAGACTCCCTACCTCCCCACCTATACTCTCCTCTCCACCTGTCATCTTCAGTCTGGCTCCCCCTCTCTCCCTATTTATTCCAGTTCCCTCTCCCCATCCCCCTCTCTGATGAAGGTTCTCGGCCCGAAACGTCAGCTTTTATGCTCCTGAGAAGCTGCTTGGCCTGCTGTGTTCGTCCAGTCACACTTTGTTATACTGCAGCCTAAAGCTTTCCTCCTTGCTGTTTACCACACAACCAGTTTTTATGCCATTTATGAACTTACTGATCACAAGTCTTAGGTCAGGAGGATAGGTCAGTCCAGGAAGGACGGACAGGTCAAGGAGGCGGGATGAGGTTGGTAGATGGGAAATGGAGGTGCGGCTTGAGGTGGGGATAGGTGAGAGGAAGAACAGGTTAGGGAGGCAGGGACGAGCTGGGCTGGTTTTGGGATGCATTGGGGAAAGGGGAGATTTTGAAGCTTGTGAAGTCCACATTGATACCCTCTGCTCCCTCCGCTCCAACCCCAACCTCACCATCAAACCCGCAGACAAGGGTGGCGCAGTGGTAGTATGGCGCACTGACTTCTACATCGCCGAGGCCAACCGCCAACTCTCCGACACCTCCTCCTACCGCCCCCTTCATCATGACCCCACCCCCGAGCACCAAACCATCATTTCCAATACCATCCATGACCTTACCACCTCAGGTGACCTCCCACCCACAGCCTCCAACCTGATTGTTTCCCAACCCTGCACACCCCGCTTCTATTTCCTTCCCAAAATCCACATACCGGCCTGCCCTGGTCGACCCATTGTCTCAGCCTTTTCCTGCCCCACTGAACTCATCTCCACCTATCTGGGCTCCATTTTCTCCCCCTTGGTCCAGGAACTCCCCACCTACATCTGTGACTCCACCCATGCCCTCCACCTCCTCCAGAACTTCCAAATCCCAGGCCCCCAACACCTAATTTTCACCATGGACGTCCAGTCCCTATACACCTGCATTCCCCATGCAGATGGCCTCAAGGCCCTCCGCTTCTTCCTGTCCAGCCGGCCCGACCATTCCCCCTCCACCGACACCCTCATCTGCCTAGCTGAACTCGTTCTCACCCTCAATAACTTCTCTTTCGATTCCTCCCACTTCCTACAGACAAAGCGGGTGGCCATGGGTACCCGCATGGGCCCAACCTATGCCTGCCTCTTCCACACCTACACTGGCCCCAAACCCCACCTCTTCCTCTGTTACATTGATGACTATATCAGCACTGCCTCTTGCTCCCAAAAGGAGCTTGAACAGTTCATTCACTTCACCAACACCTTCCACCCCAACCTCAAGTTCACATGGGCCATCTCCAACACATCCCTCACCTTCCTGGACCTGTCTATCTCCATCTCAGGCAACCAGCTAGAAACTGATGTCCATTTCAAGCCCACCGACTCCCACAGCTACCTAGAATACACCTCCTCCCGCCCACTTTCCTGCAAAAATGCCATCCCCTATTCCCAATTCCTATGCCTCCGCCGCATCTGCTCCCAGGATGAGGCATTCCACTCCCACACATCCCAGATGTCCAAGTTCTTCAAGGACCGCAACATCGCCCCTGCAGTGGTTGAGAACGCCCTCGACCGTGTCTCCCGCATTTCCCGCAACACATCCCTCACACCCCATCCTCACTACAATCGCCTAAAGAAAATCCCCCTCGTCCTCAAATACCACCCCACCAACCTCTGGATACAACGCATCATCCTCCGACACTACTGCCATCTACAATCCGACACCACCAAAGACATTTTTCCATCCCCCCCCTTGTCTGCCTTCTGGAGAGACCACTGTCTCCGGGACTCCCTTGTCCGCTCCACACTCCCTCCAACCCCACCACACCCGGCACCTTCCCCTGCAACCTCAGGAAGTGCTACACTTGCCCACACACCTCTTCCCTCACCCCCATCCCAGGCCCCAAGAAGACTTTCCATATCAAGCAGATGTTCACCTGCACATCTGCCAATGTGGTACACTATATCCACTGTACCCGTTGTGGCTTTCTCTACACTGGGGAAGTCAAGCGGAGGCTTGGGGACCGCCTTGCAGAACACCTACATTCGGTTTGCAAGAAGCAACTGCACCTCCCAGTCACGAACCATTTTAACTCCCCCGCCCATTCCTTAGATGACACGTCCATTCTGGGCCTCCTGCAGTGCCACAAAAATGCCACCCGAAGGTTGCAGGAACAGCAACTCATATTCCGCTTGGGAACCCCGCAGCCCAATGGTATCAATGTGGATTTCACAAGCTTCAAAATCCCTCCCCCCACTGCATCCCAAAACCAGCCCAGCTCGTCGCCTCCTCTCACTGTATCACAAAACCAGCCCAGCTCGTTGCCTCCTCTCACTGTATCGCAAAACCAGCCTACCTCGTCCCCGCCTCCCTAACCTGTTCTTCCTCTCATCTATCCCCTCCTCCCACCTCAAGCCACATCTCCATTTCCCACCTACCAACCTCATCCCGCCTCCTTGACCTGTCCATCCCCCCCGGACTGACCTATCCCCTCCCTACCTCGCCACCTATACTCTCCTCTCCACCTATCTTCTCCTCTATCCATTTTCGGTCCGCCTCCCCCTCTCTCCCTATTTATTTCAGAACCTCTCCCCATCTCCCGCTCTGATGAAGGGTCTAGGCCCGAAACGTCAGCTTTTGTGCTCCTAAGATGCTGCTTGGCCTGCTGTGTTCATCCAGCTTCACACTTTGTTATCATGGATTCTCCAGCATCTGCAAATCCCATTATCTCTGATCACAGCTTTAGACTGCAAATTGTTACAGATGAGCTGGACGGTGGCAAATGGAATTTAATCCTGAACAGTGTGAGGCTGCATTTTGGGAGGACTAATGTGGCAAGAGAATACCCATTGTAAGTCAGGATCCTCGGAGGTGCAAGGGGTCAGATGGACCTTGATCTCCTCAAAGGCAATGGGACATGCAGATAAGGTAGTTAAGAATGTAAGAGCAAAGGAAGTTATGATGGAGCTGTATAGAATTTTAGTTTGGCCACAGTTGGAGTACTGTTTGCAGTCCTTATACCTACACTTACAGAAGGATATGATTCCACTAATGAAGGTGCACAAGAGATTAACCAGGATGTTGCTTGTGCTGGACCAATTCAACTATGAAGCAAATGTAGAAAGGCTGGGGTTGTTTTCGTTAGAGCAGAGAAGGCAGGGATGAGGTGTGGTGGGGGTGAAAGGTCTCTTTCTGTGTCATAGAAACGCTATGACTATATGACTCTTGCTAACTCACAAAGGATGTCTGTCTGTGAGTTCTGTGTTATAAAGTGAAGAAGGCAACTAGTATGTTAGCCTTCATAGTAAAATGATTCGAGAACAGGAGCAGTAATAATTGTACAGGGACTTGGTGAGACTACATCTGGAATATTATGTGAACTCCTATTTGAAGAAAGATGTTCTGGCTATGGGGCGAGTGTAATGAAGTTTTACCAAACTGGTTTGTGGAATCATTGAAGAGAGATTAGAGTGATTGGTACTATGTTCACTGAGGTTTAGTAGAGTGGGGAGTAGGTTGGGGTATGTCATAGAAACCTACAATATTCTAAAAACACTAAACAGGGAAAATGCACAAATAATGTACCCAGTGACCAGGGAATCTGTAACCAAGGTTCACAGTTTAAGGAAACAGGTTAGGCTGTTTAGGACTGGGATGGGGAGACATTTCTTCATCCAGAGAATGGATGAAGCCTCTGGATGAAATGGATGAAATTCTCTGCCACAGAAAGTGGCTGAAGCCAAAACATGGAATGCTTTCAGGAAGCTGTTAGATATAGTTCTTGGGACTGAAGGCATTAGAGTATATGGGGAGAAAGCAGGAGACGATACTAAGTTGGAAGGCAACATCACCTACTCCTGCTTGTCTTTTCTATGTTTCTACACAAAAGATATGGTTGAAACATTTGCAACAGTTTTCAGCCAGATAATGCACCTCGGCCTCCTCTAGAAGTCCCCAGCATTGCAGATATTGGTCTTCAGTGAGTTTGATTCACTTTCTGTAATATTAAGAAATAGCTGGAGGCACTGGATACTACAAATGTTATGGGCCCTGACAACGCTCCAGAAAAGTACTGAAGACTTGTGCTGTAGAACTTATCACCCCTTTTCCCAAGTTCATCCAGTAAACTACAATGTGGGCATTTACCCTGCAAATTGCCAAGCTATGTCCTACACATAAAAAGCAAGACAAATCAAACTTGGTCAATTACTGCCTCATCAGTCTACTCTTGATTATCAGTAAAGTGATGGAAGTTATCATTAACAGAACTATATAGCAGCAACTGCTCAGCAAAAACTTTCTTACTTTGCCAAGTTTGGGTTTGCCAGGGCCACTCAGCTGCTGACCTCATTACAGCCTTGGTTCAAACATGGACAAAGGAGCTGCATTCCAGAATGATGTGATTGCTCTTTACATCAAGGCTGCACTTGACTGAGTGTGGCATCAAAAAGGTCCAGTAAAATGGAGTTAATGAGGATCAGAGGCATAACTCATCTCAGGCTGGAGTCATAACTAGCACATAGGAGGATGGTCATGGTTGTTGGTCGTCAGTCACCTCAGCTCTAGGACATCTTTGCAAGAATTTCACAGGATAACGCCAACTCCCAACCACCTTCAGCTGCTTCATTGATGACCTTTCCTCCATCAAAAGGTCAGAAGTGGGAATGTGTGCTGATTATTGCACAATGTTCAGCTACTGTTCATGACTCTTCAGGTATTGAAGCAGACCATGTTCAAATGCAATAAGATCTGGGCGATATCCAGATTTGGGCTGAGAAGTGGTAAGCAACATTCATGCCACACAAATGCTAGGCAACAACCAGCTCTAACAAGACAAAATCTAACCTTGACATTTAATTGTATTACCATCACTGAATCCTCACTATCTATATCTCAGAGGCTAGGAATGCTGTAGTTAGTAACTCACCTCCTTTCTCCCCAAAGCCTGTCCACCATCTACAAAGCACATGTCAGGAATGTGATGGAATACTCACTTGCCTGGATGGGTGCAGCTCTAACAACACTCAAGAAGCTTGAAACTATCCAGGATGTAGCAGCCCGCTTGAGCAGCACCACCTACACAAGCCTCTACTCTCCACTGTTGATGCTCAACAGCAGCAATGTGTACTATCTGTGAGATGTACTTCAAAAATTCACCAAGCCTCTTGTGACAGTGTCTTCCAAACCCACAACTACTTCCATCTGGAAAGTCAAAGGCAGTAGATACATAGGAACACCACCATTGCCAATCCCCCTTCAAGCTACATACCATCTTGATTTGGAAATACTTTGTCTTTCCTTCAGTGTTTTTGATTTCTTTGCCTAGTGGCACTGCATGTCTACCTCCAGCACACAGACTGCAGTAGTTCAAAAAGGCAGCTTATCACCACCTTCTCAAGGGCAATTAGGCATGAGTAATAAATACTGGACCAGCCATTAATGTCCACATTTTTGCTCCAAGTCAACAAGGCCAACAATTACATGTTTTAGGTACAGCCAACATTATTGTTATGGCCAGCAAAATGCACTGTTGCATCTAGATATGTCACAGATTCAGTTTGTCTATCTGTAAAGGGGATGTCTGTTGCCAATGATGCAGTTACTAACGTAGCATCATTGCCACCACAGTGGTACTGCTCTCTCACACATCTGGCAGGGTTTACCCTTCAAACATAAAAAGGAGCTACAACACTCAACAGTTCATACAATATTGGTTCATTGACCTTTCATCACAACCAGGAGTATGTACAGATCTGATAAATTTTCTACAAAGGTTTACATGGAACAAGCATACAACGGTAGCCTCTTTGACTTAATTATTTTTCCCTTGTCCAGTCTCTTCCTACTTAAATCTGTGATTCTTATGATATTTTACATCAGTTTCAAAATTCCCATTTTGCTAGTACCAGCTGCCTCCTCTTCACCCTTCACACATCCATTCCCTATCAGGATGATCTTAGGGCTCTCTACTTCTTAGTGCAAAGAAGACCTGAACCATTCTATCTACCATTACCCTCCTTTACTTGACCAAGTTTGTCTTCACTTTGAACAACTTCTCCTTTTACTCCTTCACTTTCTTCAGGTCTTTCTTCTATGAGTAACAGCATGGGCCCCAGTTATGTTTTTGTCTTTGTAGGCTACATGGAACGTTCTTGTTCCAATCCTACTTGGGTAATTCTCCAACAACTGTTTCTCTGGCATGATGTCAATAGTGTTGTTTCCCTCTCATCTGAAATTGAAAGAAGCTATCAATTTTGCTTCCAATTCCAACCTGATCTCACCTTCAGTCCATTCACTTCTGGCTCCTCCCTTCTTTTCCCTTCCCCTACATCTCTGTTTCCATTTCTGGAGATCGGCTGGCCACCAAAATCCACTACAAGCCCACCAACTCCCAGAATTACTTGGACTATGCATCTTCACAACTTGCTTCTTCTAAAGAGTCTATTCCACTCTCACAGTACCTCCATTTCTGCCACATCTGTTCTGTGATGCCATGTTCCACAGTTGGCATTGGTGGATGGGGATTGCATCGGAAATGTCCACCATTTTCCTCAAACAAGGATTCCTCAACATCGTGTTTGACAGGGCCCTCATCCATGTCCACACTTCTGCTCTCACACTGACAAGGCCTCAAGTCCTCACATTCTACCACACCAGCATTATTAGGATCATTAGGCCACCATTTCTGTCACCTCCAGCTAATGCCACCACCAGACACATATTCCCTTCTCTTCTCTTGTCAGCCTTTTGCAGGGACTCTTCCCTCCAGAAACCCTTGTCCACTCCTCCTCCATTCCCAATGTCTCCTCATCACCCGCTCCTCACCCCCCTGCCCCCCACCAACCTCCCATCATGGCACATTCTCATGCAATCACAGGTGTAATGTTTGCCTGTTTCCTTCCTCCTTCCTCATCATCCTAGGCCCCAGGAACACCATCCAGGTGGATCAGGTGGACCTGCTCTTCACTCAATCTAATCTACTGTATTCACTGCCCACAATGTAGGCTCCTTTCCCTTTGGAGATAAAATACAGACTGAGTGCCTGCTTTGCTGAACATATCCACTCTATCCCTAAAAATGATCCCAAGCTTCCAGATGCCTGCAACTTCAATGCACAATAGTATTCCCTTGCCAATGTTTCTGCTTCGGACTTATTGCAGTGCTCCAGTGAAGTTCGATGCCTGGAGGAACAACACCTCATCTTCTGTCTAGGGAACTTACAGCCCTTATGACTAAACAGTAAGTTTAACAGTTGTAGAGTTTGAACACCTTCCATGTTGGTTACCCATCCCCAAAACCTCAGGTACCATTCAAGTACTACCCTTCCCCTCCACTATTTCTGAAGAAGGGTCCCGACCCAAAACTTTAGCTTTCCTGCTCCTCTGATGCTGCCTGGCCTGCTGTGTACCTCCAGCTCCACACTGTGTTATCTCTATTCTGTATGAGTTGCTCCTAGCACAGCCAACCCATTTTCAACTGTACACAGTTACTGCTATCACCTATGCAGCATTTACTTCTCCCCCGGCATGCTACCAACAATCTTGTTGTCTGCTTCCCCTTTTCTCATTTGTCTTGGCACTGTCTCCATCTATTCATTTCATCCCTTCCTCACAAGCCTTTTCCTGCCCCCTCAAACTCACTCCCTGCCATTAGCGTGAATACTTCCCAGTTGCTTTCAGTTCTGAAAACGAGTCACTGGATTCAAAACATTAACCCTGCTTTTCTTTCCACAGTTGCTGCTTGGTCTGTTGAGTTTCTTGAGCTCTTTCTGTTTTAATTCCAGATCTCCAGCATCCACGGGTCTTTTATTTTATGGCTTTGATTGAGCCATCTTTTCAGTTCATCCCCACTTACCTGCTCCTGTCAAGTCCTATAGATTTGCCCAAGTAGATGAAATGCAGTCCAATTGGCATCCCAATTTCTTGTTCAATTACAAATTTTCATTGCGTCAATATCTGTGGAAAACCTCATTAGCGTAGATTGAATGCAACTTCCTGCATACGTTACACAAATGTACATGATAACCTTTCAATGTTTGTAGGCCATCTGAGCATTGATAAAGAAAGCAATTTTCCACTGGATATGAAGTCTTGGGCATCTCGATTGCCAAATGAGGAAAGGCAAAGGCCCAGATAACATTCTGGGGACCCGAGTTAAAATCCCACCATGGCACATGGTAGAATTTGAATTCAATAATTATCTGGAATTAGGAATCTAATGATGACCATGAATCCATGGGGTGGCATGGTGGCTCAGTGGTTAGCACTGCTGCCTCACAGTGCCAGGGACCCAGGTTCGATTGTACCCTTGGGCAACTGTATAGAGTTTGCACATTCTCCCCATGTCTGTGTGGGTTTCCACCAGGTGCTCCGGCTTCGTCCCACAGTCCAAAGATGTGCAGATTATGTGGATTGGCCATGCTAAATTGCCCGTGATGTTCAGGGATGTGTAGCTTAGGTGGGTTTTCGGGGAATAGGTCTGGATGGGAAACTCCAAGGGTTGGTGTGGACTTGTTGGGCCGAAGGGCCTGTTTCCACACTGTAGGGATTCTATGAAGTGTGCAACCTATGACAGTGAAGATCCAACCAGAGCAGCAAATCCACATGCCCTGCCATTGTGACTGACCCTGGTAAAGATTGCACTCAGCATGCCTGAGAGGTACTTGTAACAGATCCTTGGAAGAATGCAGAGTCAGAGAAATTTTTGGCAGTGGTGACCTTGGTTGTTACTGGAAATGTAGCTCACATGGCTCACTTGGAAAGAGTTCCTTTTACACGAGGCTTCAAATATAGTGACTACCTGACAAGAATGTTTGAGCCTCCTGAGGCACTGGTATCCTGTCATGCCCAGGAAATTTGACTTGAGTCCCCTGTACTGAGGAAATTGTTTCATACGAGATGGAGCTAAGTGTTTAATAGTTTGCAGGCAGGTGAAAAGAAGACTGCAATTTCTGCAGGGCTCACTCCAAATGCAACTGGTATTGCTATTCATGCTTATTATCTGCAGTCCAATTTAGAAACTACATAATTTACTCTTATACAGATGTGAACATTTCACAGTTGGGACATGGAGATGTAAAGCAAAAGAAATCTCCAAGGTAGCAAAAGTAACCATCCAGAGCAAGTAGCATTTGGTGCTCATTAATTCTCAGCTCTGCCATTTTCTGCTGTACCCTTATATTATCTTGTGAATTCCAGGAAGCTCAGAAAATTCATGGGTAATCAGAATTCTGGATTAAAACTATAGTTAATAAGCATTTACCATATTTAAATGGCAAGCACCATCCTGTGGGAGGGTCCCAAGCACTGAAAAATTCACTCATGTTGAAGGTGGAAGTCTATGTGTACCAGCCAGATTCCTGACATGTTGGCAGGTTCAATTGTTTTAATCTGTTACCTAACCATTTTTGGGAGGTTAAAATGCGCCCCAATATCACACTTGCCTTTTTACGCAATGTTTGCAAGAATTATGTAATACATTGCCACATTACTTGATATAAAACACATTTTATACAAATTGCCATATTGTACTGCATGTAAGTAAGCTTTAGTAATTAGAATTTCTTGAAATTGACTTTAAATAACAGTTACAGTTCCATAAAGCAAGTATCACTAACAAAATTACTACATTTCCTTAGAAAGAAATAATTTAAATCTTGCACCAATTTCAGCCTTAAAGGCAGCAAATAACCTCACAAAGTTCCAACCAGGCCTAGATGGCGCATCAGCAAGTGCTATGATTATGTGGTCCAACCTCTCCAACAAATGCAATGCTGTGGGTCCACCACCACCACTTCATGGACACCCATCTCCTTCACTGTTTGCATTGATGAGAGGGCCCCCACTGCTTCCCTCTTTTAAGCAATCACCATTCAATCCTGGTATGCCACCAATTCTGCCACTTGGGAGGAATTCTACCACCTATGGCTCCATCACATTTACAAGTAGGAGATAGTTCAGAAAAGATTCACTAGGATTTTACTGGGATGAGAGGGTATAAGTTATAAGGAGACATTGAATAGGCTGGGATATTTTTCACTGGAGGACAGGAGGTCGAGGAGTGATGTTATAAAAGTTTATAAAATCACGATTAGACATTCTTAAGGTGAATAGCAAAGGTCTTTCCCTGATGGAAGGTTAGTTCAAAAAGGGTCTAGCCCAAAGCGTCAGCTTTTGTGCTCCTAAGATGCTGCTTGGCCTGCTGTGTTCATCCAGTTCCACACTTTGTTATCAAAATTGGAGAGCTTATTTTTCAGGTGAGAGAAAAAGATTTAACAGGGCCAAATACAGGCAAATGGGATGAGTTTAGTTTGGGAAACTTAGTTGGCATGGACAAGTTGGACTGAAGAGTCAGTTTCCATACTGTATGATTCTATGATTCTATGATTCCATGACAAAGACCAGTACAGCATAGGAATTGGCCCTTTAGCCCACCAGGACTGGCCTGACATGTGATGCCTTTCTAAACTAAAAACCATTTGCCTCTATGTAGTCAATGTCCCTCTATTCCCTGCCTGTTCATATATCTGTCAATATGTCTCTTTAATGTTGACTTTTTTTTGCCTCCACCACCTCCTCTGGCAGCACATTCCAGATATTTATCACCCTCTGTGTAGAAAACTTGTCTCTCGCGTATCCTATAAACTTATCCCCTTTCACCTTAAACTTATGCCCCCTAGCAATTGACATTTCTACCCTGGGAAAAAGACTCCGAATATCCATTCTATCCACGCCTGTCATAATTTTGTATCTTTCTACCATGTTGCATCTCATCCTTTAACATTCAAGTGAAAACAAACTGAATTTGTCGAATCTTTTCTCATAGCTAAATTTATCACAGAGCTTTGGATCTCAGATGTAAGTCATAACTATTGATCATAATGTAGTGTACAAACAAAATAATCATTCACAATTCTGAAGTTTAATCTATGTTGTGATATTAAAATGTAAGATATATTCAAAATTTTCTTATAATCTACCTTAGCTTGATCAAAGGATTCCTGGTTCAAATAAACCAACCCTCAGTTTAACAGTAATGAATTAATATACAAAATTGAACTTAGTAAACATTTAAAATAAAACTTAAGCATGAAATTGTCTTAATAAAGTTGCGGTTGGAAGATGTTCTGTATTTATCAAACGAGGAAGGGCGGTTCACAAATAGACATTCAATTAAACGGTCACCTTTTAAAAATATTTGTTCATGAGTGTTGCTGGCAAGGCCATCATTTACTGCCCATCCTTAACTGCCCAGATGGGATTTAAGAGTCAGCCACATTGCTGTGGGTCTGGAGTCACATGTGGGCAATGCTAAGTAAAGACAGCTGATTTCCTTCCCTAAAGCACATTAGTGAACCAGGTGGATTTTTAAGATCACCACTAAACTAGCCAGTTATTCCAGAATTTTATTGAATTTGAATTTCACCATCGGCAATGGTGGGATTCAAACCTATGTCCCCAGAACATT